>NC_090942.1:194963317-195591531 GCF_040807025.1 Struthio camelus
TAATCATAGCTGCCTCCTATATTCTACCTGAGGTTGGGACAAATATGGAATACCTGAAGCTTAATGAGAGGCACTCCCAAGTAGATTCACACATACAGAACAAAGAAGCTTATAGCTTTAACTACATATTTTATTTTTTCCTAAATAGCAGTATGTCACTGTTTTTCTAAAAATATGTTACCTTTTGGCAAAGATAAATTCTATAAATATATAGCTTTACCTGTACAATCCTAAATATTTGTCAACAGTATCTATTACACTTACAGAATGTTTTATAGTTCACTACTCTAACACATGGGACAGCTTATACCCATTATATACTTGCTTCTTTTGAATGTTTCAAAATTAATATGTTTAAAGTAACAAGTTTCTGAGATTGTATGTTCATGGCCAGGCAAAAGTAATAGATATCTCAGAAAAGTTTCAATTTTTCTCATTAAAAGGCAAACACCTTATGTGACAACAGAATATGAATATATAATGAATATTGAGGTAATGTCGAAGAAAGAAGTAGAAGAAATGTTTTAATTTTTGCATGCATACTTGAAACATAAGGAGGCAGTTATCTTTCCTTGAAATAAAAGAACTATTGTTAGCTTAACATGGTTTTCATAAACACCACAACAGAGAATCTTGAGCACCAGGCAATGACAGGTTGTTTGCAACTAATAATAAATGATATAAAACCTTTTTGTAGTATTAGAATGATTGAAAAATCATCCTTCTGTGTGCAAATCATACTCTTAGTAATGGAACAAGGAGTCGACACAAAGAAATCCAACACCTACCTTGGAGCTCTGCTTCAGGTGGGCTACCAATCCCATCCTTCCACAGGATGGCAGTGTCATACACAAAAGTCAGCCGGAGCTCTGACTGTAGGTCAAAATGCTGCCAGCCTCCCACACCCACCGGGGAGTGGAAAACATAAGAGACATACAAGGGAACTCTCAGGGTGACATAGGACTGCACTAGGTTGAGAACCTATAAAAAGGAAAATGGTTTGTTTAGGTTAGCGGTAGCGAAAGGCAGAATTCTGTAGGTAATCCTAACGCTCAAGAAAAACAAGACAGAACTTGAACTAACTATTGTGACTGAATCAAATTCTCTCATTTTCCAAATTACAAATGAAGAGTAAAGCATCACATTTCACGCAGTTTCAGCTGAACTTACATCCTTTCAAGTTCCTTCTTTGTATTTCAAATGAAATATGCACTCTGGTACACAAAAAATTAAATTTTTACTTATTATTCTTGTTCACATTTTGTAAATACCTAAATAAAATGACTACAAAGGAAAGCTATTAGAAAATTTAAAAATATCCTTCTGTGTTTGCTCTGTCCTTCCCCCTTAGCCAACTATATTGCTTACACTCTTACATTACTCTTCCGTAACAAGCTCTACTAGAAGACCCTGAATTTGCCCTGAGGTCATTGCAAGACAGAGTCCTTGGACTGTACTTTTTCATCTCTGGCACTATTTCTTCCTCTGTGCATGGATAGCAGCTAACATACTGCATGTAAACACATAAACCATACTATTTATCACAGTCTGGAGAGATTACCTCAAAAGCTTTGAAAGAGTGCTATGTACTATTTAAAAAAAAAGGAGCATTTAAAGAACTTTACAACCTATATAAAAGACAAATTGTTTCTAGGTCCACCCAGTGGCATGTCAGAAGCGTTGAATGTCGATTACCTTATAGCTACTTTACCTTTCCACATGCCAGATAAAACCTATAGTCATAATAGAAAACAACAAATTTAACAGAGTTACTGTCCTGCATTTGCTAAATACCCTGAAACAATTAAGGACTTCATTATGGTAAATATTTGTGATTTTATATTGTGACTATATACCAAAATATTACCCCAATATTACCCCAAAATTTTATCTTTCAGTATAAGTCAAGTAGCACAAACAGGGGCAAGTTTATCTTTGGGATACTTGCATTGATACTTATGCGGTTACTTCAGACATGGACTTGCTAAATTGTCCCAAATAAGAACACAGAATTCTTACTTCTATTAAGACAAATGGAACTGTGCTGCAACTCTGCAGTAGATCCTGGTTTGTCTTTGATTCAAGAGTAACCTTGGACATCTGCCATTTTCTGGAATGGTAACAAGAGCCAAAAAAATTTGCTTGCTAAACAAATTTGTCACTACTGAAAGGTCATCCCAGATAAATTATGTTGCCTTTTCTCAGTCTGTTTTTGGTTTACATCTGCATCTTGTACAGTAAGAATTAGACATTAAAGTAAAAGATACAAAATTCCATTTGCTTACGAACAAAAAAATACTGCCAATTAAGGTACATGGAAGAAGCTGCAATGCATTTCAATTATCCTTTTGAAAAGAAACAAACATAACGCTTAGTGATAATGTAGAGGAGGGCTGGAATATCAGACATGGAGAATTTAATGACCTTGAGGACTAGAATAGAAATGAGATGAAATTCTGTAAGCATAAAGTATAAGGTAATAGAAACGCATGACAAGGACTTCTGCTGGAAATGAAAGATGTTATTTAGAAATCGTAGACGATTAAAAAGATTTTGGTATGTGAGTTGATCACATCATAACTACGACCTTCTCACTCTCTTCATGTGCTATGATTCTAAGATAAACTGAGGAATGGAGTGGAACTGGAAGCATGCATGCCATCATACAGAGCCCCCGTGAGAGTTTCTCTGGACCAGCTTCGATCCCTCATGCTTGAAAAAGTCTAATTTGCATTGCAGACTGTAGAAAAAGAAATCAACATAAGCATAAGAATGGAAAAATTGTTTTCGGAGAAGAGAATAAAATAGCTGGGTTGTTCAGCTTAGTACAGCGAGGGCTGAGAGGAAGTCAGAATTCTGTTCTTATAACCATGTCAGAAGAAGGACTACAGATGATAAAAGATGCTGCTGTCACGGGAACAAATGGACATAAGCTGGCCATGACAAAGTCAGCCTAGAAATTAGAAGAATTTCTAACTCTTAGTATGGTGGTATTCAGCAGGAATAGTGAGGCTATGAAATTCTGTTAGATTTTAGATGAACTTTCCTAGCACAGGAACCATGTTATGTACAGTTAAAAGTCCTTGACAGCAGCGGCCTGGATACAGTGATGGAAAAAAACCCTTCTAGTTCTGTCTTATGCCACTTCAAGTATTTGACTTTTCTTTCCAACTTTTACTTGAATGGCAAGTTCTTGGTATCATCCATGTACACAGTACATAAGGCAATCCATTAACGGGTTTTGTAAGCAACATTTTAGGCTTGTCTTGCCTCCATTCAACAGGGGCATAGTGTTAGTGAGTTCAGTCCATTTGTACTGATAGAAATCCAGCAGTAGGGAATTCTTTCTGGGGAAAAGTTTGCCTGAAACACTACTGCTTTGTCAAACATAACCACTGCTCTGTGGGAAAATACGCAACCATAGGGCCAAAGAACTGTCTCCACTTCTCGGATCCTAAAATTTTAAGGCTCTTCTCTCTTAGCAAAACCCCTAAAATATGTTTGGGCAGTAAGCTTGCTTGCCCCACCCTAGGAATTTATTCATGTTCTTATGAATGTGCATGCACACTTTCATCAATATAGCTGCTCTTATGTGTGATTCATGGTATGTAGGGAGAGGAAACAGTTCTTGCTACATGAATTGCTTTAATTTTATGCCCGTGAACCCTTCTTCAGGCACTCATTCACAGGTGCGGAGGAAAAACTACAATTCTGATAGCCAGTGAAATTAATTGAACAAATAGCCTTTATATCCTAAGAGTAACATAAAAGCCATTTCTTGATGAAAAGCAAAACACCATGAGGGGAAGATGTCTCTTCAGTAGGCAGAAAAGAAATATCTCAAGACATTGTATAGGAAACACAGAGGATCTTTTCAATATAGTTAAAATAACAAAGAAGAAATTCACTGCAGAGGAAAACCGTGTCAGAGTAAGTGAGCAGAACCCTTCCCCACAAATGACTCAATGGAATGTGTTACATGATGGAGAAGCTCTACTTCTCTGACCCTATTAATAATGTCATTTAGTTGAACATGTTAAAACATTCTTTCCATTGAGTTATCTTATTTTCCAGCACTGCCTGAAAAGCCTAATGAAAGTAGCCAGCTGTTCATATTTTATCTCAATGTGACACTGATGAAACCGAAATGGTAACTTAGAGCTATGTAAGTGCAGGATCAGCTTAACTGTTACAGAGAGACCAAACAGGTGCATTATGCATGTATGCATTCTGTGTATAGGAGATTTTAGCAGTTGTATTGATGAACCTTTATTCATTAGCATCAGTTTTGTATAATAAAAAATAAAATTACTTATTAGAGTGGGTTTGCCTTTTAGCCTTGTGATGCTAGAAGAGAATATAGACTCTACAGCCACACTTGAGCCTAAGCAAAAGAATAAGAAGACTATGGAATTGGGGAAACTGTGTCTAATATGCTATGACAATGTCATGTCTGGAGAACACAAGAGGATAAAAGGCAAAAATTGTTCCAAGCAAGGAAGAGACTCTTACAACTAATATCTCAGAAATGTAGATGGAAAATCATTCAAATAGCTCATCACAAAAATCATGTGTGTAAGGGAAGAACACAATTTGTATGAGACATCAGTGTAGGAACTAGAGGTTCACAGACTTTTTTACAAGATAAATTATCAGAGCATAAAGCCTGTTACTGAACACTGACAATTCCCTTTTACAACTTAGGAAATGTTAATGGGGTTTCTATATGTCATCTTTGTTTGTTCCCCTTGCTGATGGAACTGGAAAACTTCATTAAGTGAAAAAAATAACTGGTTTGAGAATCTGTCATATAGCAAGTGAGCGTATGTAAAACAAAAAATATTCTCAGTTAAGGCCTTCCGGAGCACAGTCCCTATTTTGCATTTAGTACTGAATTTTTTTTATCTCACTGATTTCTAGAGGGCAGAACTTGGCCCAGGAAAATGGTCTTATAACTTTGGGATGTGATCAGTAACAGGAAGAGAGACAGAGACAGAGAGAGAGAGAGAGAGAGAGTGTGCACACACGTGCGTGTGCGTGCGCGTGTCTATGTGCGTGTGCATGCTCACACTATTAATATTGATAAAATCAGAATCAGAAAGTAGAAATAACATCATTTCATGTTTGATATTGTATCTCCTAATGAACTCAGCTTTCCATGAGGACTGCAATTTTGTCCTCCAAATTATCCTAAGCCTGAATTCCTAATCAATTTACTTGCTGTGTACGTGAATTTGAGTCGCAAGCTTAACAATGTTATCAGCTGACTGTTTACACAAAAACAATATGGTAAGGCTAAGACTGTGCCCCAAGAAGGCAGTTGGCCAGGTAGGTCACAAGTGAAATGCAAAGTAGGTTTGTTTAAAGAAGTCTGAATGGAGGTAAGAATGCAATACAGTCCTGAAATACCACCTCCTTAAATGTTTAACCTCTGACCTTGTTACACAGCTGCTGCAATAACTTTATAAAAGAGTTTTTTCTTCTTAGCACCTACTAAATTCATCCGTTTGCAGCTGAAGGAAAAAAAAAAGCTTGAATGCTACTAAATGTCCATGTCAAAGGAATACAACTTATAAGGCAATATATTGATGGTTTATAAATCTATTTCTATATAGGATTCCAAAACTCCTCAATGCCATAACATGTGTCGCACAAATGACAACTGAATGTATTGGAAGAAACATGTTTGTAGTCTTGGCCAGAAGTAACTTTTTTTTTTTTTTTTAGGATAAAACAAACTGCTTAGTTGTACTCAACTACAGTAGCTTCAAGTTATCAATCTGTATGTTAAAATACTTTAGTATATGTTCTTCATCTTGTTGTTTCTGGCAAAGACTTGCTTAACTAGTTGATTTTAATAAAATTTGTTTGAATGGTAGTTTCCTTGAGTCCCTATGCCAAGTCTGGCAACAGACTGGAACGAGAGAAAGTAACTTTCACAGATAAATACTTGGCCAGAACCACACAGAAGCCTCTAGATGCCAATCTTCTTAGCTGGAGCAAATAGTTACAACTATAGGAAATGAGATCAAATGACACTTCACACTCTATCAAACAAACCTACCCCAATACTTCAATATATACCTCATTAAATAATAATCACTTATTTGGTTTTCACTTTCTGGGTTTTTTAACATTTCTTTCAAGAATATCTGCCATTTTTCTAGCACCTCTGCTTGAGAACCCGAGATGTCCACAGTACTTGACTCTTACAATGTCTGCGTAAGGTAAGGTCCAGACAGAGATCACAGCCCAACCTTTATCAACTACCTGAAGATACAGAGAGAATCTCTCCTGTAGGTGAGTTTCATTTTTTTAAGGCCTCACTTCATCAAGACAGATCTTGAATGTCAGGCTGTGAGTGGAGGTTGTCCTTAAGCTGTTCCTTAAGCTGTACATCTAAATCTGTATTTAGACACATAAATGCCTGATTTTTCAGATGTGGTGAATATGGCCCGATCCCAGGAACTAAGCATCAAGCTATGTACTGAAAGAAATGCCACATGCAACTCACACAGGGTTTGCTCATGCACAGAGTAATTGGGAAAGAGAATGGGTCACATGTGAGAAAAAAAAGAAAACTAAAACCTTCTCTGAATGTATAATGGCAGTTCATGAGTTCATGAGAACAAGCTAAGACAGCTGCAGCCTGCAGCAAACACAAGGAGCACTGCCAGAGGAAATACACCAGCTGCAGGTCTCCCACCTCACTTTTTGTTGGCTGAACCTTGTCTTCTTCCCCTGCTATAGGAGGAGCTCCCATAAAGTGAAGCTCTACATCACCAGGCTCTTGCCACTTGCTTTTGCGATATCTCTCTGTTTGAAGCAGTGCTATTTTTTGACCACAGACGTACTGGAGAGCTAGAATGGACAGGCAGAATTTGGCCTTAAAGATCTAGCCAAAATCTCTCTGGTAAATTTGAATACCAAGCTAGTAAATTTGCAGTGGGAGAGGATGCATCTAAGAAAGTTTTTTTAAATTCCTTATCTGTTCTGTCTTTACAGTAGAACTTAGGCTTCCTTTGTGTGCTACAAGTGAAAGTCATAGCTGCCAGGTTTCCTCTCAGAGAGGAGGATTATTAATTGTTCACTGAAGGAGAAAAAAAGAACAATGGTAACAACCACAGAGACAGGGCAATGACTGCCTCCCCTCTCAGCTGGAGGGGGTCATGTGAAGACAAAGACCAAACTTGGAGAAGAATTAAATGGAGGAGGGGGAAATAAGGAAGGCAGTGAAGCGCATGCTGGCTGTGGGGCGATGCTTCACTGCAAGAAGTAATTCAGCTTGATATTTCACTTACCACATTGTAACTTCTTAGCCACATCCTACACGGCATTAAAGGATGACTTCAGCTGCAGTTCCTTGGCTCTCATGGCTCATGTTCATCTCTACTTTTAAGACAGGGATCTTACCTAAGGCACACAAACCTTCTGGAGCGTAAAGCAAACACCGCTCTGTTCCTAGGCCACACTACCATTACGCATTCCCTCCACAATCAAATATATAGGGTTTTTTCATTTCCTAAAATATAGGAATGCTTCTTATTTTCTCCTCTGCTGTATCCATGGACATATATAGGTTTTATTTAGACCCACATTTGTCTAAACCAACTACCCAGCCTTTTCTCTATAGGGCATAAAAACTTAAAATGGAAAGGATTAAAACCATGTCTTCCTTTCTCTGCACTGTGGGAGAAGTGACTTGCACTACTGACAGGATCAGCTGACAGCAGCTTGGCAGATCTGTGTGCTTAAGATTGTGTCGTGTGGGAAATAAGAATATATGGATGCATATTGTATGTCTTCCTGGGCATAAAGAGATAATCAAAGGAACGATGAGTTGAAGAAATGAAATCATTCTGAGAACTGGGGAGACTGCTGTCATTTTTATCTTGTGGGAATGTGGAAGGTTTACACCCCCCACTCACATGCCTCCCCTTCCCTGACAGGGTCATGGTTCCAGTGGAATGTATCTGTAGGAGGATCTGCTTGTAGGAGAGGGGCAGCCCCAAGCAGAGGCACCAACAGTGAGCTTCAAACATCAGGGCAGATACCCTGAATTGGTCTCTGTAACAGATAAGAAAGCAGTATAGAGAAGAAAGCACTAAGATGAGATAGCCACAAAGGTCCTTCTATCCAAGAAGGGGGCAGGTTCTATGTTGCTCTGGTCTTATATTTTACAGAGTACACAATCTCTAGTGAAAAAGGGAAGAAATGGAAGAAAAAAGGGAAGACACCTTTAAGTAAGGTGAAATGTAGGCACATAAATATAAAAAGAAGACAAAAACCAGCCTATGTGATTAGGTATCTAAATGTCCATTGGCACCTACGTTCATAGTAATAAAACAGCTTTGTCTGCTATTGTACTTGCCCATACGTTTTTTGGGCAACAACACACTGTTCTCACGCGTAAAGCCTCATGCCATTTGGGACGGATAGACTAAGAATCTGTCCTTTTTAACCTGCTGAGGAGCTGATAAGCAGATGGGTCACGGACAAGACGAATATCCTTTAAAAAGCAGAGCAGGTAGGGCCATTTCACACAATGGCCTCATCCTTTCTATAGTGGTTCACTAGGTAAGATGCTTCCAGGAGAACGAGCTAGCCTTGCCACACAGCTCTCATCGCGTGAATGGATGTTACTGAAATAATAAGGTACTGCATTTCTAGCCCTTCCTTCAGCCTACAGGATTATTCCCCAAAGGGACTTTCCGTGCCATAAAATATTGATCTTCACAGCTACAGTTCTTGTACTCTGGAGGCTGTGGAGTCAGACAATCTTATACAGGGAAGACCTGGGGATAAACTTTGCAGAGGAGATGCTACATCTTTTTGATTCCAGGTCACTAAAGATTTCTAAGTATTTTCCAAGGGACACCTGAAGATTTCTCTGGTTTCCTTGTTTTAATCCTCAAACCACTTTCACAGCTCTGTTCTTTAGCCATCCCATACTGGCAGCTTCTTTTTGCTTCTTGGCCAAGGAATTTTCTACTGGGTAATAAGAGACCACTATGCTGTCGGCACTGAGAGGTTTTGTTTCACAGTGAGCAAGAGATTAGCAGGGCCAAGCAGCTGGTACTGGACAGTATAGTCCATTGTTATTAGCAGGAAGGCTCTTCACTTTTTTTTTTTTTTTTTTCAAACTCTGTTTTAAGATAGTTACACCATGACTAATACTAAATAGTCCAGTACTATCAATGTGGTAAGAGCAAACTTTTAGAAGGATCTCATTCTAAAAAAAGATCAAGATGGCTTACAATACAGTAAAAGTGGGATGTTTGTCCCAAAATACTGTAAAGCTATATTGGGTGAAAATTCTAGGGAATTTAAGTGAAAAGAAGTTATTTCTTTAATTTCAATTGGACTAGGGTTTCACGCATAGTCTACTAGCACATAATGGACATTGATAGCTTTAAGAAATAAGATGAGCTTAGGGGAAGTCTACATATTGTAAAGGAAAAAGGAAGACTTTTCTTTTTAGACTAAATACTAAAACCACTTATTTCTAGCACAGATACATTAAAAGGGAAGTCTTTCATTTTAAGAACACATTACAGAATCAAATAATAATTTGGTACCTGTCCATCTGTCCCAATGGTGCCTCCACAATCTGTAAGGAGCTCAGACATGTCATAATAGCTAACAAATTCCCATAAACAGGCTTCCAGATTCAGATTGCGGTAGAAGCGTAAAGTATTGGAGCCTCTAATTGTTGGGCTGTATTGATAGGGAATGGTTTCTCCAATCACATCTGGATTTTTCGTAGCATCAGTCAAGAAACCATGGTGAGTCTTTACTTCTGTGTAGTCCAATAGGTTGGAGCATTTATGGTTTCCAACTCTAGTTCCATCAGGGCTAAGTGTCAGCTCAAAGTTGGAGAGCTCTCTTGTGGAAATAACTGGCAGCATGCCTAAAAAAGATTAAATTATAGCACTATCACAAAATTTCAATGGTCAGAGTTTTCTGATTTAGCCCATAGTTTGCCACCAAACATGCTATGAAGTATTTCTGTATTTTGAACCTACAGTAATTAATGTACTATAGAATTCAAATAAAGATACCCTAAGTGTATATGAGAATGTTATCCATAATAATTATGTCTTTATAGTACGATAAAGCAAGTAAAAAATGTACAGGTCTGCCAAGATATTTTTCAGTCAGGATTGTGTGAAGTTTTCAGATGCGTGTAAGTGATAAAAGGGCTTTATTTATTTATTTTTTAAAGGATAACTTTAGTGGTAGTCCATTTTCAGAAACATTTTGGGTTACATTGTTCTATGCTAGACCAAGTATATTGTAGTTATTGATAGCACATAAAAGATTATTCTCAAATAATTAAAACTGAGCAACAGTTGCTAAAATAAGTACATTTTCTTATGCAAAAGTCTGAATTTTTAACTATGTTACTTTGATTTCCCAACAGGTAGTGCAACTTACTGAGTTTATACTGTATCTAGCACAACTTGATACAATGATTTATAAATATTCATTAAAATGACCTAAAACCCCTGCACAATAAATAAGTACGATTATATTTAACTTATGACTGTACAGCTGTGATAAATAATTAATTCCAAATCAAATAGCTATTGATTTGCACTTTTTAGGTGGGAGAGCTTGAGTTGTTTCTGTTGAGTGCTTGATTATACTGGCCTTGTACTTGATTTAAATTGGAACACTAGTTCACTGATAGCTGATGCCAGAATAACTACATGCCCAGCTATTAAGGTAACATTTACACATAGTATAGGCAATACTCCTTGGCTTATATCAAACTCTGTTCTCTGAAGGGCATTCTATAAGCAATGTTGAGATATCAAGGAGATTTATTTACTTTTCTTAGACTACTTAGAATACTAGCTGTATAATACTTAATACTCCACAGGATTAATTCTTCCCTTGTATAACTCTATGGGCTTCAAAGGAGTTTTACAAAGTGTAGGTATAGCCCAATTTATGTAAACTATACAAGTAATCTGAAAACACTTAATCTTCAGAACAAAGAATATGTTTCAATACAGTATCTTATGCACTTTGTTGCAAACTACACTTACTTGCTCATGACATTTTTATCTGGCTGTACATGTTAAAAGATTAGATTATGATTCTGTCTATTTAAAATAATATGACTAATAAAATAACTCAGATAGCTTAAATAGCTTGTTATATACTCCACATCTGATTTTATCATACCATCAATATGCGGCATAGTGACTGTCAGTTTGATGAGATTGGCATAATCTGGATCTTCTGGGCCAGTATAACGCAATTTGGCAGAGAATGGTTCTGCTCCAACTACTCCTGACATACGAGGTTGACAAAGACCTAATGGAAAACGGAGGAAGCAACTTTATGTTTAGAGAAAATAATCCGTACTTTGCGTTGCATTAATTTTGGAAGCATTTTTTCCACTGCATAGATTTTCAAAACAAGGAGAATTTTCTGGAATGACAGGTAAATGCTTTGGGCAACATTTATCAGAGGTTTGAACAGGAACAGAAACCATTACTTGATCAACTGGATCACATTCTCAAAACCAGGTGATGGCACTGCACTTGTATATATTCAGTTGCATATGTCACTATAATTGCAAAGTAAGTGGCAGGTACCATAGTTCCTTATTGAAGTCCTCAGGTACATATTATCCCTTAATTCCTCCCACCCCCTTAAACACATACTTAGCCTTATGGAAAATATCTCATCAGTATTCAGTTGCTTTTGGCACTGGATTAGAGTGTGAACCTATATATGCCTTCATATATGCCTATGAGCCTCCTATTATTAGAGTCATAGTGTCATAAACTAATTTGAGTTGGAAGGGAATTTTCTGGAAGTCATCTGATACAACCCTATGCTCAAGGTAGAGCCAGCTTCAAAGTCAAACCAGATTGTACAAGGCTTTGTCCAGCAGAGTTCTGAATTCCTCTAAGGATGGAGAATCTATAGTTTCCTTCTGTTCCTGTGTTAGTTTTTGCAGCCTCTTCCAGTATTGGTTCTAATTTGTAAAACCAGCAGATGAGGTTTGGATTATGCTAACCATATGACCAGAGATCCACGCAATTTCTAGTCACATGGTTCAAAGCAGTGGTGTCTTCATCCTGCTCTCATGAATTGTAGCACACTGTCATGGGATGGCCAAAGGATCTCAAGGTCCTCTAAAAAAGAAGCTTGCAGAAGTGAAACATAAGAACAGTGCTCTTAGCCCATGTTCTGCTTTTCGCCTGTGTGAGTACGACAAAAGAGGAACGGAGGGCCTCATCGTCTGGTAGACTCATTTGGCTCAAGGCGCTAAGTTGGAACCTTCTGGTGTGAGGGAAAACAAAACCTCTGCACAAATGATGGCTCATTTTTTCTCAAATACAAGTCACATGCTAAAGAGGCTAAAATTCAATTTTTTGCACAGTCTGAATTCCTTCTGAGAATCTACTTTATGCACTGGAGGTCAAACACCCTCAAAGTTGAAAATATTCAGGATTTTGTGCAGTTTGTTTAACCATTAACCTTCTTTCTAAATAGCATCTAGCACTATTTAACTTTTTCTCCTTATGTTGTGCATGTTCTTCAGAACTGTTGACTTCTACATAATGAGTTAGCTCAGGTATTACAAGGAATACACTTAATAGCAGTTCAGTGCTGGGCTCAGGCCAATTAGCCCTGCTAATTTGTCTGTTTCACATAACCAGACTAGCTCACTCAGCAACTGGTTGCCTGTCTTTAAAAAGCATAGCCCTGCATCTTAGAGACAATACCCTTAGATGGAGTCCTCTTTTGGTTGTAGGATCCTTGATAGCACAGACAAAGTTTAATTGAGCCTACAGCCAAAATGTGGAATAAAGGAATTGAGTAAATAAAATTCCGTACAATAGATGGAATTCAAGTTCCTTAAAGCCCTGACTTGGTAGACATCAAATGTTTTAACTTAAATAGTTAGCTGGAAAGGCTGAGGAAATTAAAATGATAATGCAAATGAAGCACCATGTAATTTATATATACTGAAAGACCTTACGAAAAATAGAATAGTTGATGACAGAAAAATATGTATTATCTGCAGAAGGGTAATAAAATTCATTTTGAAAATTTACTTTGATTGCTGACAATAACTCATTGTCCAGATTATACAATAATCAAAAGTATCTGCATTTTCTAGGATGAAATAACCTATGCCACCAGATCATGTGCATACTAGCTCTCCACCCCAATTTGTAATGCTATTCACTATATAAGTGTCACGAAAACAGCTGGCTGGGCAAACGAGGTAGACTAGAATATCTCCACTGACTGAAAGCATGTAGCATCAGTTCAACCTTTATTAGTTATCAGAGAATCAGAAAGAGAGAGAGAGAGGGAAAGAAAGAGAGAAAGAGAGTAAGATAAAAGAGACGTGAATATTAGGGATAACCAAACTATAGAAAAAGTTTCAGTGCATGCCCTGTTATTGGCTACCACTTGTTTTCAATAACAGAACCAAATCAAACCCAGGTTTATCTCTGGTACAGATTCTCATGTACCTAGCAACGTATGAATGCTAAACAAAGCTCTTCTTCTGGCTAGGTATTCATAACAGCACGCCCATGTGGATTCTCCAATGTCTAATAGGAGATAACCTCATACCGCAATATTACTACAGTTCCAAAGCCAACAGAAGCCAGGTTTCATTAATTCCAATGCACACTGAATACAGGTCTCCAGAACACGCGAGTCTGTTAGTGGCGAACAATTTAAAGATGACTAGCAGAGATGAAAACCATTCCCTTTATATACTTTTATGCTGTGTTGGGAAAATAGATTTTGCACTACTTCCAGCTTTCTCTCTGCCCACAAAGATAGTTTTTCCCTTTAGCAGTCAAAGTTAAGGTTTTTCTGAGTCTGGAAATCTGTATGAACAACTGAAAAAAAGGTAAGATTGTGACATGAAAACTCCTTGTCATGTCACCAGAATTTTTTAGGATGGAATTTGGGATCAAAAAGTTGTTTGGGGGGGTTGCAGCTTGTGATGACGTCTTACCTTCTGATATGCTTATAGTCACAATAGCACTCATAAGCTCAAGACCTTCACTCCCATCTGAATTCACAGCACGAGCTGCACACTGGACACGAGAGCCAGCTTGAAAGTAAATGGAGTCTAGTGTGATCATCTTGGAGGAAGTGAAGAAGGTATCAAAGTCAATCTCCTTCATGGGGCTAGTTACGCCATCAGGACCAGTGGGTGCACTCACAAGCCACCGATATTGTGTCAGAGTATTATTGATGTTCTCACTGGCACATATCGAACCAGTCTTGTCAAAGTCTTCATATTTAGGATTGCAAGCCTGCAGAACAAGGCAGATGCGTAACAATTTATTTGCTTCATGGCAAAGGAATTTTAATTTATCAAGTCAGGAAACTCAGCAACATGGAACTGATAACTTCAGCAAATCTCTTAAGAAAACACCTTATTTTGACGGTGGTGCCTTTAGCACTGTTCTGTTAAATTAGAAGGTAGGTATAATTATGTTTATTAAAATGAAAAATATCATTAATTTAAATTATGATTTACTGGTCAAAACCTAACATAGTTATGCAGGCACAAACTTCACTTCCGTATACTACTTTAACTTGAATGTCACTGTTTGATCCAATTCTGTAAATATACTTTGCATTTCAAGTTTTGTTTTCTTGCTGCTTGTTTTGTATTTCAGGGAACCATTCCTGTGCATAATGAATGATGTCAGAAATAAACTGAAGGTGCAGATGGACCAAATTCTTCCTCAATCCATATGAATAGTCATACAAATTATTTAGTCACAAATCTGCAATGAATGAAGGCTGTGGTACTTCAATGACCAGTATTCATTTTCAGTCTATGGCGTTCACTGAAAACAGCAGCCCATTTGTTATCTCTAGTGATTTTAACTGTACAAACTACATCTTAGTCAAGGCAATCCAGGAAATAGTATACAGTCATGCAATCACAGACACTGTGTGTATATCAGATTGTTCTTGGTGATGGACAGGTGAAATATATTTTTCTGATTTTTGTATCCCAAAAATTGATTTGGTATCCAAACAAACCAGATCAGCTCTTAGGCCAGTTCTAGCTTAAACTCGTGTACCTTACAACAGTACAGACTAATACGGAGTGCCTTTCCTCTCTGTACTAATAATTAAAATATGTGCAATGATGATTAGACTGCAGTAGCTCTAAGCCTCCCTATTTCAGCAGAACTTTTAGAGACTCGGCTCCATTAAAGCATTTTTGCAGTGCTTAGCTGTTGGAGTGTGAGTGTACTATCTGACCTGGAATTGTAATGAACACAAAGAAGATTGGAGGCTATATTTGGCATTTACCGATTTGCTTGTTTTCTAATTCTTCACTGTGAAAAGATAACTTTTTAAACTTCTTTGACAAGTGTAACAGCAAGCTTTTCCTTTTATGAGGCAATGATGGAACTGTTTTTAAATCATATACTACTATTTTATATTTCACATTGCTTATCTGAATATTCTATGTAAAGAAAAAAAATGGTATCACACAGTCCTTGTAGCACACACTTTTAAATGAAAAAAACTTTATCTTAGGCAAATAAAGAGTGTTTGCTTTATGAGAGACACAGAACTGTGTTTTCTGTTCTGTAGGGATAAATACTATATGAAAAAGGTGTCCTGCTTTGAAACAGTCCTTTACCCCATCTCACAGGCAATATAAATGCCAATTACTCCTTTGAACAAACCCATATAATGAACAAATCCATACACACTGATCCTTCAAATAAATCCATATCCATTTATTGATCTTGTTCCATCTTTTCACATAGATACTCACTGTGATACAGATGACAGGATAGCCAGCTATGGGACTGATTCTATCTTTAGCTCTAGAAGTATCATCATATATCAAAAGGGATGCAACTTGAGGGACTGAGGGGAAGGTGACATCTGCCATGCTGTTCATTTCTTCAATGTACACAATGGCCTTGGCTGACTGAAATGAAAAGACAGAAACAGTTCTCTGTGAATATTTAAATATTCTAGCTGAACCTTGATCAGAACATGTTTAGTCTTTGAAACACTGTCCCAAGACAAGTTATAAAACTGTTTGTGGAGTAACTGAAAAATGATTGAGGCACTGGAATCAGAGAATAACTGAGGCTGAAAGGGCCTGTGGAGATCTTCCTCCTTCTCCTGTCCCAAAAGCAAGGTCAAGTATAAGGTGTGTATATATATATATACACACACATATATGAAAGCATATTGCATATTTTTGAAAGCATATTGCAGATGATAAAAGCAAGTGTTAAAAGGAACTTTCTCTGATTCAGATAACTGAAGATACCAGACCATTTAACTTCCTGTTTCTCAGCATTCTTGAATTGCTTAAGTATTCTGGCAGAACTCCGATTTGCACTACATGCTTTAACTGCCTGGTAGAAATGTGGTATTTATCATTAACAAAGGATGTATCTCCTCTCCGGCTACCTGGAGTCAGATCACTTAAAGTGTGATACTGATGAAGGGGCCGTAGAGTCTGAAGACTATTTTGTGGAGAATCAGAGGAAAATGTTGTTGTGTTAAAAGTATATATGATATAATGCCAGATTACAAGAATGTGTGGTTATTTCGGTTTTCGCAACAAGTACAGTATTAATACTTTTGACCGCAGAAGTTATATTTCATATGATTGCTGTTTTTGCAGTTTAGAGGTTATACTTTATTGCTGGCCACTGTATCCAAGAGAACAATAGTTTTTGGGACTGATCTGATGAAGAGAATTCATCTGGAATAATATACTGAAGACTTCTGCTCTATATATGCTCTCGCTTTCTCTGTCACTTCATGAACTATACTGACATGGGAACAAAATTCTTTGAATAGGTGCTACAGTGTCAGCTGGCATGATCCCCTTTAGCTTTTAAGTTACAAGCCAAGATGGCATGTATAAATCTTATATGAAGAATAAAGCTATGAGCTGAAAAGTAAAAAGAGATCTGTTTACCACATTTTGCTGTTGAACATTTTGCATTAATTATTTACCTGTATTTCTGCAACCATGTTCTCATCAGGCTTCAGGTGCACAGTGAAGGCTTCTCTCATCTCCCTAACTCCATCAAAGAGAACTTCAATCTCCACAAAGTGCTGTGTTTCACCCTCCTTAAACTCAATTTCTAAAAATGTAATTAAATATTTAAAAATACATCTTCTGATCGCAATAGTTAGGCTGTAACTCTAGGTTCAGTTAATACTTACTTTTCAAATTTCAAATGTTCATATGAGTTAATTTAGTTTATTCTATGAGATGCTAAAAATAATAATGAACAGCAGGTCACACATACATAAATCAATGAAAATGGAGCAACCTCATCATCATAAAAGAGATTTGCAAGGATCAGGATTTAGTCTAAGAGAACTTAATATTTTGAAAGGGATCTGCAATGAATTATTAAATCATTATTGGTAACATATGTGAATGACCGAAAGTTTATAGACTATTAAATAAATAGTATTTCTGGGGTTTAGTCAAACAATGCGTTTAAATACAACACTACGTAGCAAAAAATAAGGCATGAAGCCAGAGTTACAAAAAGAGGTACTATATTTTGAAAAGCCTTGTCTCTGAAAAGACTCCTGAGGACTTGGTGGGTGAAAAATTCAATCTTAGCTGCCCTTGCACGGTTATTCTTGAATGCATTAGCTACTAACACTGAAGAAAAAATTAGGAAACTATTAACGATTCTGTATGAAATGGTTGAGACTGATACAAAAACAGCAGATGCATTTCTAGTGTCTGTATTTTTGAAAGGATGCAAAAATAACTGAAGATGGTACAGAAACGACCCACAAAAATTATGTCAGGACTAAATGAAAAAAAAACCTTACAAAAAGTGACATGCTGATTAGTATATGTTAACACTAACATAGAGAAGAAATACTAATGAGCTCTGCACCCTAAAGAGTGAGGCATAATAGGCAGTAGTGGATGGCAGCTGAATTACATGTGTTTACGTGTGAAAGGCAACACAGATTTTATTATAAAGAGTGATAGGAACTCACCAGTGAAACAAAATACTAAGACACATTTATCATCTTCCAGTGCTTTGAAATATAGACTTGATGCCCTTTCTGAAGCGTTTGTTTTCTCTAATCAGAAGTTATGAGGCTAAGTACAGAAGTACCTGGGGGAAACTCAGGGAACCTTGCAATCCACAGGAGTCAGATTAACTGGTCTAAGGATCCTTCTGCTATTAAACTATGAAATGACTCCTTGTGGTAATAAACATGCTGTTTGAGGGGTGAGAATTTTACTGAATTTCAGTTTGTGGCACTTTCTTTAGATAGGCGAGGCAAAGATGTGAGGGTTTGCCCCTGCAGCTGAATAGGCAGGCTCACTAAACCCACAAACGTTCCGAAAACTACGGGGAAATCCTGTAGATCACAGACCTTTCTCAAAGGCTTCTGGGCAGAGACCCCAAGCCTCTGTTGTTCTGCAGTAGCACATTTCCCCTCAGAGCTATGCTCCTGTGCACCATGAGTTGGTGCACAGAGTGGAGGAGGAACCAAACTGTAAAGCAATGTTTATAGGGTCAGTATCAGCTGACACTAAAAATTCCTGTGGTTCTGAAGAAAGAGCAAAACACTGAAATGCAGGAGGCCAAGGGACTGGAATTAGCAAGCCCTAGGCTGATAATTTTCCTACTGCTAACAAGTTTTACCCTCAAATATCACTAGGGAAATGCCTCCCTTCCTGAGGAATTTAGAGATGATCCAATGTTGTTGCTGGATATTTAGAAATAAGTCATGTCTTTCAGCTGGACTGGATATCCAAATAGTTTTTTCAAAACTGCAAAAATACTCCAGCAATGAACGATTAGTATTAGGTCATGTGCTGGTATCACGTATTATCATAAATTTTAGAACAAAAAAAATTCATATTGCTAGAAACTCAATAGAGTCATTCACCAAACTACCTGGGTGGGCTACCACTACAAAGAAATTTATCAGCCAAGAAATTTCACATTCTACTGCACAGTGTCTTTCCTCATTTATCACTAATGAGGAGCAGCAGGCATTGAATCACAGAGATACAGAAGGAAACTTTAATTATTTTGAAAGTAGAATAACAAATAAAAAGAGTTATTCATTCTTATATAATGCGAGAAGCCATTCGCTTAAGAAATTACAAGTTCACAGTCATACCCTATGGATAGGCGCTTCTGCAGAGTAATGATAAACTTTGCAAACGTTCCTAAGATAGCACTCACACATTTTTCCTTCAGTTACTTGAACTGCAGGTTTTTTAGGAGGAGTCACAATTCCTTTGCAAATATCTTCACATATAGCTAATATTCCACAAATAATTTGGCTGTTGTACACCACATGGGGCCGTGTCCACACCAGCATCAGACACTGGAAAATAACCTTGTGCTGGAAAATAACCTCAGAGCAGGGAGCAGGTTATGTCCAGCTCTCCGATGGTCAGAGAGACTGTAATGGAAATATGGGATGTATAACTTTGCTCTATAACATGCGAGATGGAGCTGTAATTCAGGATCTGCTACAGAGATCACAAAAGAATAACATAAAACAATAACTGGCACATTTTCCAAAAGACTGATGGTCTGGATCCCATCTTATGCCTTTACCAGAGGTGCATGCAAATTATTTTGCAGCCACCTCTTCTTAAGATAGGATGGGTTGATGGAGCCAGGTTTCTTATATTTGCGCCTGGAGTGCAGTTACACTATCGCTATAGCTATACATGTACAAATATGATGGTCCGAGTGGCTGCTGAACCCAACTGAACAGCTAATTTACACAACCCACCTGAAGTTCTTTTCAAGTCTCATAACTAGATGAGGTAACCTTTCCCTAGTGTTTTGTTCTCCTTGTTGTCTGTCATCATTTTTTTCCTTATTGCAAAATACATTTCTAATCATATACTGACATTTCTGTCCTACGTAGGTCGTAGTCTTATAATTCCTTTATCTTGTTTTACCTTTTCTCTCTCAAATGTTACTTTACTATTGATTGTAATTATTGGGTCAATCAACTACTGTTTACAGGATAATGCTATAAATACAATCTCCTCTTCAAATTTCAGTATCGAAGTTTTATGATCATAGAGTAGCGCATTTCCAATTATTATAAATCTATCATTTATTAGTATAGCTGTTGCTCAAACTACAGTACTTATAAGGGCTGTTAAGACTCCATTCTTAATTACAGAGAGAACATTGCACATCCAGTTTTTGGGCATTAGCTTTGAAAGCAATGGAATCCTGTTCCTATGGCCTTTTGACTTTGAACAGAAAAATATATTAATGGATGTGGTAAAGTATTCTATTCAAAAAGTTATTTCATTCTTCAAATATTCTACTATACTCATGAATAAAAAAAAAAATAGGATGTGATACCTATCGGAGTGAAAGTAGGGGCATTTTCTTACCTTCTGATATAGGGTGATAGTCTTCTCCGGAAGTAGCAGACCCATCCTTTGTATGAACTCTCACAACAGAAACCTTGGAACTGTCTCCCAGACGAAGCACTGGGATTTTTACCACTGCTACTTGCCTTGAGTCCTTTGGTTCATTCACACTAAATTTAGTCTCACCAAACTTAATAATAGCTTCTGTAATTAGAGGAAAAATGTTTTTAGAGAAATACACAAACGGACTTCGAGATGCCAATTTGAAAGTAACAAAATAATTTCTTACTGTCTGCATCATCCTGAATCTTTATCAGGGTCTCATTTTGTTCACCAACAGAAGCACCAAAGAAAGAATCACTTCTTGGAGTGCCAAGGACCAGACGTAGTTCTTCCTCTTCTTCATGGAAAGTATCATCCATAAGCACAAGTGTGCAAGGCTTCTCAGTCTCACCTGCAATCATTATGAAGGTAACATCATGCAGAACTAGGGTGTTCTTTGCTGTATTACAGCACTTCTCTCCAAGTTCATGGACCCACAGGCTGCTTCTGCTCTAGTTGGTCACCCACAAATCTACGTGTCTAAACATATTGAATGTTCTGACACTCTAGGAATAAGGAACTTAGGTCTTCTACAAGACAAATAAAAGTTGTAAGTGATATGCAGAGTATCTGGCTCCCAACGTGATGCTTAGTGGTTTCATCATCAGGAGAATGATTCCTACATCCCTGACAAAAAGAAGAGCACAGGGTACAAGAGACATGGGGCCAATTTACAATATTTTTCCATCACTATGCATGTAATAGTGATAAAGGCTCCTCAAGATGAAGGGAACGCAAAGAAGCAGGCCTAAGCTGAGGCACAGGTGTCTTCCCTTCATATGGACCTTGTGCTTTCTGCAGTGAAGAATTTGGTATTTGCCATCTACATCTATGCAACATCTGGAATACTGACTGTGCTCATTATCTGAAGTGTTTTTTCCCCCTACAGAAACTAAATTATCCATTAAGAGAAAAAAAATCCAAAATATTTATCCTGCTCATTTTTACAGGGGAAACATGAAGAAGACTGTACTGAAACTGCTGCATCTTAAATAGACTTGAGGAGTTTAGGGAAACAAGATATGATCCCAATATACCTCTTTGCTGGAGAAACAGTAGGGTGACACTAGAAGAAAAGAGGAAAAAAATCACCTCCTAATGGGCCTGTGTCTATTAATCCTGAAACGTGGGACTCTGGTTCCTGGTTGTGCAGAAGCAATAGCAAAGGCATGAAGTACATGATAGCATCAAAGCCTGAGGCCAGTTCCAAATGAAAGCAGATAGAACAACTCACTCTTCAAAAGAGTTCATGCATACATGGTATATGTACATGCAAATGTGAAGCTTACCATTTCTGTGATAAGGGCATACCAAGGATTACAAACAGATGACAATACTTGTTCAGGGCTTTGAAAAATATTGTGTGTGTAAACTGAACAGGTAAAAACACTCAGCTGTCTTCTGCAAAAACAGAGAGCATCAGGCAGTATTCTTTCAAGTCAGAGTCACCTCGTTTATATGTTTTTCATCTCTAATGTGACAGCTCTGCAGAGAAGGACCTGGGAGTCCTGGTGGACAGCAAGTTAAGCATGAGGCAGCAGTGTGCCCTTGTGGCCAAGAAGGCCAATGGGATCCTGGGCTGCATGAGGAAGAGAGTTGCCAGCAGGTCGAGGGAGGTGATCCTGCCCCTCTACTCAGCCCTTGCAGGGGGGAGGCCACACCTGGAGTACTGTGTCCAGTTCTGGGCTCCCCAGTACAAGAGAGACATGGCACTCCTGGAAAGAGTCCAGCGGAGGGCTACAAAGATGATCAGGGGACTGGAGCATGTCTCCTCTGAAGAAAGGCTGCGAGAGCTGGGCCTGTTGAGCCTGGAGAAGAGAAGACTGAGAGGGGATCTCATCAATGTGTACAAGTATCTGAAGGGGGGGGTGTCGAGAGGATGAGGCCAGTCTCTTCTCCCGTGGTGCCCAGCAACAGGACAAGAGGCAATGGGCAGAAACTGAACACAGGAAGTTCCATCTGAACCTGAGGCAAAACTTCTTCACTGTGAGGGTGACTGAGCACTGGAAGAGGTTGCCCAGAGAGGTTGTGGAGTCTCCTTCCCTGGAGATACTCAAAACCTGCCCGGATGTGATCCTGGGAAATATGCTCTAGCTGACCCTGCTTGAGCAGGGAGGTTGGACTAGATGATCTCCAGAGGTCCCTTAATAGACTAGAGGCTTCTAAAATAACAGGAGCTTACCAGGAAGAAATGTGACGATGGAACTGTCAGTATTAGGACGTTCTTCGAAGTCCATCATTACCTGGGCTGAACCTTGTCTAGTATAGCATCTCACAGTAGATGTGTATCGGATATCCCCACTCCTGTATATCATGGCAGAAATCTGTCCATCATTTTCATTGCCTACATATACAGGTTCTTTAAACTGCATCTTAGGCACTGGGCAGAAAAACATAAAAAGCATGTAGAAAATATGACTGCAAAAGTTATCACATCTTCCATCCACTATTTTATTGTGCTATATTGCATCAGATATATAACATACATCTCAGCAGTCATCCACCTCTTGCATGGAAATGCACTGTGAAGTAAATGTAAAAAGGTACAAATAATTAATACTCACAGTCAGAGATTGAGTCATTAATGAAGATGGTGGCCTTGCTTGGCTCTCCAAGGGCAGCATTCATGGGCATTCTTAGCACAAGCTCAAACTTCTCAGTTCCTTCTAACACTGGCTGTCCAAGGTCATCCAGAATGACCACGCGAAATGTCTGCATATTGACTCCAGGAGCAAAATCCAAATTACGACTGATACCTACATAATCTAGCCCAGCTACCAACAGAAACCAGATGCAAAAATATCAAATTTAACTGCATGTAATTAAAAATACAAATATCTATCATTAAGCAGTTAATTTTAACAACAGATAAATCTGTTTTTTCTTTAAATATAATTTTAAAATTTGCCAAATTTTGGCAATCTTGTAAAGCAAAAATATCTCTTGATCATTTAAGCTGGACTATAAAATAAAACAATTTGATATTAGGTCATTTTTTGTTTAGTGATATAAGCTACTTATGGGGCCTGATTCTCTTCTGTGTAAACCAAAAGTTACTCCAGCAAAATCAGCAGTTTGTTGCAAGTGAGAACTGAAAATAAGCATAAAGCTTTGAGAAAGAATCTGGAAATGAAGTAGAGTCTTTTGGAAAGAAAGTTAGTATTATTCTGTAATGAAGTTGCAAGTTTTGAGATTAGCTAAAAAGGGAAGCAGAAAAGGCCAGTGAGCTGTTAGGAAGAACTGCTATTCAGAGGAGTTGTGCAACAAGAACGAATGGAAGTCAAAAGAATCAAATTCTGCCCAGACCACTTCCAGGTGGGGTTTAGCACCTTCTGCTGTTAGAGATAGTTTTACCTGGGTTTGGTTTGCTTTTTTGTTTTTTGGCTTGGTTTTTAAGCAAACTAGGCTAATCCAAAACAAACCAACGAGAAGGAAGTAAATGAAACAAGATACTGATTAGAGCATGACACCGTGTCTGGGATACCAAAGCAGTAAAGGTGTCTAGGACTCCAGTGGAAGACTGAGTTCTAATGTGCATTTTCAGGGAGATTAAGCAGCAGCACAGCTGTTGAAACAAATCTCTGAGGGGAATTACGATTCACGGAAATGTAAATGGTTTGTTTGGAATTCCATGAATTTGTCAAAAGTTAGTCAGATGTAAGGCCATAATTTGACGGGCGCTTGCCTAGCATCCATGTTGGTCTACCCCAGACCTGAGCCTCTAAGGCAGGATGTCAGGACTGGCGGCTGCTCAGCACAGCAGAAACACTGCTGCGTCATGTCAACACAGAACCAGTTCCGCAGCTTTTGCAAGCAGCCAGCCATGTCAGACCTTCCAGTCTGTGACCAACAGATTACAGAGCCTGAGAGCCATGTCAGCCATGAAGTTTGGTTCCCTGGTCCACAGTCAGCCTAAAATCCAGGATGTCCTGGCACAATGAATAGAGATTTTTACTGTATGGCAATGTGTTTTTTTCCCCCAGAAATAAAATAACTTAAAGATTCAGGATGAGATAAAGGCTTCAGGTCAGGTAAAAAAGCTCTGCAAAACTTCAGAAATGAAGTAATCATTATTTTTCTCAGATCTCTTAACAATTTTATTTTTCAAGAGAAAGCATACAAATGTGGAAAGACATGCTATAGGCAAATGCTTAGATTCTCCAGATCCCTATCGTAACAGTAAAGTTTTACACAGCTTTGCTTATCTGAAAATTAGTTCAGCAGATGAACTCTAGTTTCTGCTTGCATCCAGTATAAGCATCTAAGGAAAGATAATTGGTCTGTCTCAGTTTTAAACGTCCCAGTTCATAAAAAAATACGGCACACCAGCACTTGATTCTGCAGATGAAGGTTCTCTCAAAGCAGCATGGAACCACACAGCGAAGGCGGCTACACAGAATAACAGACAATAATTGCTTACTGTCTACAGTAAAAGTGAGAGGAGTAAACTCTTCATACTGGCAGATGATTGCAACTTGTGCCTAGCATACGCTCTTGAGGCAACAATCAACTGCCTTTGTGGGATAATATTTTGTATGAGTATTTGAAGGCATTTCTCTCAGTACTGGACCTCAAAGTTGCTCCTATTTGTGTTCTCCTAAGAGCAAATTCCATAAATAAGTACATAAATTGTTTAAATAATAAGAAGACTTGCTAAAAACAAGAGACACATGAATTCCATCTCATGTAGCTGAACCTATATCAAAGTAAAACCAAATGTACAAGTGAGCCTTCTTAAGACGTATTATGAAACTAGAGCAAAGCAGTAACTTACCCTCTGCAGTTAGTGGTTCAGATTTGCGAGACCTTACTGTAACAGAGGCAGCTTTAGATAGATCGGTTCCTGTCCTCCAGACACGTACTTCAACATAGCCAGCACTCTCATCAACATAGTATTCATCATCTCCAAAGTAGAATGCTGGTTCTGGTGAAAGGGGAATAATGTCCATTAATGCCTCTTTATCTTATGTTCAAGGTAACAAGAGAGTATAATATTCACATTAGACAACGGAGAGCACTTCACTCTTCTCAGCAACTAAAATATAACTTAAAAAAAGTTAGAATTTTTGTTAGGGATTCTTGGCTTAACGAAACACAAAATTATATTTTGAGTATTTCTTTGCTTATTTTGTGGCAGTGACTACTACACCTGCATTGTGCTCTTTTCCTTGCCTCATGCACTTTCAACTTTGTGTGTCAGTAGGTATGAGTGTGTGTGCAAAAACAAGTGTGTTATCTCGTTAAACTCATTTGATCTGGGTCCTATACACAAGCCAGAAAATTCCTTGCATTTTTCACTTCAGTGCAAACAGACAAAGGTGAACATAGATAAAGAAACCTTAAATAGAATGTTCTCACAGATTCCTGTTGTTGAAACCAGACTGGAACATGATACATAACTGGAGCTGCTTTTCAAAATGTTTTCCAGCTAATCAGAGGGGTAAAGACTTAATTGTAGCTCCCTCCATCCAGCATTTAAAACAAAATCAATCTTATTTAATTTCAGTGGAATGTGAGTAACCTTTTATCTTAGTATTTAAGTCCTAGAGCTTGTAAAAAAGAAAGAGCAAAAAGTAAAGGAGGATAAGTGTTATCCCACATAACAGATATAATTTTATCTTCATTTTTCCTCCCTTTTTTCAGCTTTTCCATCCATAGCAATTTTGCAAAGTAAACAGGCTCGAACACACAGCCCAGCTATAGCCTGAGTGTATATCAGTTCCCCATTGCTATTCTCTCCCTCCCTGTTTTGGACGTATAAATGTAAACACACTTATGTGACTGCAGGCAGTGCCTTAGTTTTCCCATTGCACAGCAGAAATCATATGTACCTTCCTCAGTGGTTGAAATGTATTTTAAAGACCTATACAAACTCTTTTTCTTTCTCATTACATTTTTCTTAAGTTGCATAGTATGAATTTATTATAGTCATAATGTTACAATATCACAAATATGCTTGAAAATACCATAGAGCATATGGCCAACTAGGTCACCAGAAAGCAAGGACAAATTAAAGGCAAATGACTGGAAAAGTTTATGACTCTACAGAGCTATGCCTAGCAAATAGAAAAGGCATAGGTTACACAAAAGAGGAGACACACAGCGTTTTAAAGGTAAGCTCAAGTTAGGCCCATTGTTTTCATGATACAGTCTAATTTTGCTAAAATGATATGTTTGCTGTAAAATCTGTGTCTTCTGTTACAGTGGACTTAATATTTTGAAGCACCTGCTTCTGACTGCAATCGAGTAAAATCGAATATTATGAAGCAACTCTGCTACGGAGGATTTGGAAAGGCTTCTACAATAACTGGTCAGACAAAATGTTTAAGCTTTTCTGAAGGACTTCAGGACAATGTGACTGAGCACACAGTATATGATCATGATTTCTGCTGTGCTAGACTGCTTATTTATTTTTATAGAAAATTGAATGATATAAAATAAGATTTTAATTAAAACTAGCCAGGAGTAATATAAAGTACTTAAGACAAAACTGCACCTAACTGAAAAGGCAGCGGTTCCTAAGTATTTCGGAATTTGGCTTATGTACAGGAGTTGCAGGAGTTGTCTTTGAAGCTTTGGAGAAAATAATTTTTTCTTCTGGTTTCAAGATTTTTTCTATATTTCACAACTGACAAAATAAATGATTAAAAACAAGCAAACAAACAAAACCTCTTAATATTCCACATCAGTGAAAACAAATGCAGCTGTCTCTCTGCTTATCTGCTAAAACTAAAATCCTAGGTTGCAAAAAACTGATGGAACTGAATGTATTCACTGAATGACAGTGCAGATTCATATACTAGTTTGGGCATTATCAAGGTCATCACCCTTTGCAGAATGAAAGACAAACTTGGCAAATGTCTAGTTTTGGCACAAGAAAAGGCTTTCAGTTCCACTTTAAAATTTTTATTCAACATTGTCTTTATTAAAATGTGCATGTGTTTGCACTGACAAACAAACATATGTATCATTCTTACATTATCTTCTTACTGGGTTGTCAGTGATTGTATTTTTATTTGGGACTGTGAAACTCTCATTTGAAACATTTTCAACAGCGAGGCAAATAGGATACTCTCTGGACCTTCTTGCATAACTACTATTAAATTTGATAAGAGTTCTACTTATGGGAAGACTGCAGAACTGGATATTAGATCTGCAAAGAAACGTGTCATTTCAGGCATATGTTGGTCTTCTAAAATTCTCAAGATGGTCAAAGACTCATCCAGGCTCTAGAGGTTAAAATACAGAATGCCTACTAAGATCAGTTGTGAAGGCGCTAACAGTTAGATAAAGGTAGCTAAAAATATTATCAAATATAAGACACACTGTTTTTTAAACAACTCTTTTTAAAGGTTAACAAACTCTCCCAAGCCTAATCTTGTTCTTATAACCCTGTTCACTCTATATTGATGAACTGGTAGTTCCAGAATTTGATCTAGATTCAGCCCTACCTAATTTTGGGCACTTAAGTGAGAGATACTCACATGCATAGCCTGCTTGCTCTCAGTAATCAAAGGACAGGTATAGGCAATTCGAGAAGATTTTCCAGCATAACAAACATACAGAAGGAAAGGTGAAATGGATTCCCTACTGCAGGGAGAAAAATCTGAGGAGATCTGGAAGCATACACTTCTACTCACTGATTACACAGGGAGCTTAGATGACCCGCCTTAAACTAGATGGAAGACGTAAAAGAAAATGCTGTTGCTTTCTTGTAGCGTTACCCTAATGCCTGCTTTACTTCTGCTGGAAAGAATCCTCATGCACTGTACAATCCCGTAGTCACAGCCAAACACAGACCTGCCTAAACCCTAAGTTAGCCAGCCTTGTACTCCAGAATGACTTTTTCACACTTTTTGAGACATGTATCTTCAATAAAAGACACATTCTGCATGGTTACTCATCCTAGGAAACAAATCCTTACTGATGTTTTGTAAGTGCACTTCCTGTAAGCCACATTAGCAGCTCCCCAGGGGAAGCAAAAAAGCCAACTTACAAACAAGGAAAGCATTGTCTTTCTTAGGTCATGGCTGGAAAACACTGCTCAGTAACTGTGGGCTCACTTACAGCACATCTTTAATCTAGTAATCACTCTGGAGAGAGAACACTGCAAATTTAATGACTCCTCTTTCAAAATTAAGAGGAAGTTTGTGAAGAGTTTTTGGTTGAGACCCACAGATTTCACTGGCATGAAATTACAATAATCAGAGGAGAACGGTTAGAAGCTCTAATCGCAGGTTTCTTGGCACAGAAATGAAATCTTTTCCTGTCTTTACACCTACTCAGTTAGGCATGTGTATCAACTCCTGCTCTAGTCAGTTAACAAACAGGAAAACAAACACATTTCTCATACTGTTAGAAAAAGTTTTATCTTTGCACATATATCAGAAAATCTACCAGATAGATAGCACAAAATATTTAATTCCACTGAGGCCTTTCTTTTTAAAATGATATCCTTACAAACTACTTCAGAGGGACATGGTAAAAGAGTAAGAAATTTGTAAGATACACAAGGTGCCATAATCAGTTTCAGCTGGTAGTGCAAATAGTACACAGGGCAGGATAGTTAGGACAAACACTAGAGAAGAGACTCTCCATCCCACCCTAAAGCCCTTACAGTCTAAGTTAAATGTGCTGACACTGGGATAAGCCTGAATGCTAAAGAGATTTTCCACCATTACATTTTCAGTTGTTTATATATATATGTATACACCCACACACACATACACAAACACATAAATACACATACACATATATTCTCAGGAGGAGGGAAATAACAGAGGAAAACAGTATCTGTCACTCTCACACATATAGATATCAGAGCTGTGAGGAGCAGCCATTACAGCTGTACATATGCTTGATCTTTTCTAATGGGGTTAGTCCATGCTTTTGCCTTCCTTGTTTCCATTCGCAGTATAAACAAGGCTATGATGTGAACATTATGAGCTGTCAGAGCTAGCATAAATCTGTTGTGGTAACACAGAAGGTGCCACACAGTACTTTGGAAGCTTACCAGCTTGTTCTGGTACAGTCCAAACAAGCTAGTGCAACGCTGAGTACAAAGTAATGAGCCCTGATTGTTAATACAGCTAATTAGCTTGGTCATAACAACAGACAACCACGGCCAGATTTCCTCTGGACTTGTCCTAGCTCATACCCAGGCAGCGCATATGCCCCTACACCATGCTAACTTGCTTTTCAATACCGCAGCTAGCATTAAACGACTGAGCTGGAGTCAGTCCATACATAGCACAGGAGACTCCACCCTATAAAACATGGAACAAGTAGGTAGGTTGTAGATAGATTAGTTAAGAACAAGAGTTCTATTATACTTGAGAAGAAATGAGCATTTATTGTTTAATAGTAGCTAAGATCAAACTCTGTAATATCTCCCATACATGTAAGTTAATAGGAGCAAAAGAAAAACTTAACAAAACCCAGTTCATTACAAAAAGTTCATATTATTATATTATTGAAGAAGACTTTTACATTTGACACTAGGTAGCACCATTCTATGACTATTTATACATACTTGAAGCTATGCAAACAACTGAGCTTGCAGTTAGCACACTGAATTTAATTTGCCAAGTTATTTATTTTTGTTGAGTGCTGTAGGAGCAGGGGTCAAGATTACAGTCAGAGCTCAATTCTGGAGCAGGTACCTATTCTGAAAATGCCAATAGCTTTTTATTTGATGTGGTCAAAATGGATTACTTTTCAAATTCATATGTTGTAATCTTAACAGCTTTCATCTTCTTAGCACCGTTGTCATAACTTTTGCAATCAAAAAGTAAATTCATCTTAGAATCAAAATTATTAGTTGCAGCCAAATTGCCACATACATTATTGCAAGCAAATAATGTGAGCGTTTCCATTTGTCTCAACAGCCCGTTTCTGTCCTGTATTTTACAACGATTTTTAAAGGTTACCGTGAACACTATAATATGTAAAAGAACAAACTTAAATTAACACAATCTTTACCAAATCCAGTTCTGTTTTGTAAGAAAAATGCAGTGCATTTTGTAATCCACAAAGGCAACGGCATACATTTGTTAGCCTAGTTTATCACAGAAGTACTTTCATTCTATGCAACTTAACTCGTTATTTCAGCAGAGCAACATAGTGTGAATCTAGACCAATAACTGCTATAAACAATTAGGTTATATAAGATTCACTTTTAATTAATTCATGGTGTATACTACTTCAGTACAGACCTTTACATTTTAAATGACCTTTCTACGTTAAACTGCATCCATGCTTTATTTCTTTCACATGCAGTACTATTACAAGACTGCCCTAGTGCCCTAACAGGCCTGGAATCCACCTCTAACCACCCTGATATGTGAATAAATTAAAATCAAATGTGAGCAAAGTAGCACAGTAGAGGAAGTAGACCAGAGCCCTAGCTGCAACACTGAGAGCTGCAGTAAGATGGCTGTAGCAGTACCCTTTGGTTGTCTACTTTTCCCTTTTCTTGGCAGTCCCATTCCTCCTGCAAGGACAGCCTGCAGCCTACTTCACAGCCCAAAGAATTGAGCTAATTTTGATATTCCTTAATGCCAGGTTGCAGTTCATAATGGTTTGGTAATAATCATGCCTGAATCAGGGACAGGAAAGACTAGTGCCCGTGGCTCAACTCCTGTTTCCAGAGGTCTGCTTTAACCTGAAGATGGAACTTTCAGCAATTTGTTAACTATTATGAATAAGACGGTAATAGACTGTCTTAAACTGTCACTCAGCTATGACTGACATTTCAGGGGAAAGGCTAATACGTGAGGTTGACTTTTTAAAGTGACTTTCTAAGCTGGGAGCCCTCACAGGTTTTACTAGTACCATGAGCATGCCCAGGACTATTCTCTGGCACTGAGGCCAACACACGTGGAACTGCCTACACGCACTGAGCCACAACAGAGTGGCTGCAGCCGAACTGCTAACTGAAAATGGTTCATTGTCTGGCTAACTCCTGAACTGTGCCTGGGAATTTCTGGGGAGCTTTTTCACTGGTTGGCATAGGCAAAAAAAGCATCAGGGACATTCTAACGATTTAGCAGTACAGGTGATCTAGGTCTAGTACTGGAAAACAGTCTCCAGCACCATGCAATAATTTGCTAGTCAAGATGTAGGTGAGTGACAGCTGAGATATAGGTCAGGAAAATGTTATCAGAACATTATGTCCCTCTTCTGCACGTTATCAGAAATGCCTACAGGTATTTTAGAAATGTAGTGGTTTTGCCAGAATTGATGATTTAAAGTGACACTGCTTATAATTTATAAATCTCTGTGAAATGTAATTGTTTCTTTCTCCTTGAAAGCAATTAATATACATTTGTTACTTGCTGAGAAACATTTTTACCTTTTCAAAACTCCAAATTAACATGTATGTGAAAATTTTTACCCGTAGAAGTAGTATGGCTATGATCATTGCACATACCATCAGGATAAGTGCCACAGACTTTGATATCACTGGAACTATGACAGACATCAGAGGAGCTTTTCCTTTGTTCAGATTCTGAGGACAGGGCCACAGGACTTTTCCCAGTACTACAACAAGCTGCATTCGCTTGCCCAAATTATTCCATAATCCAGAGAATTATTTCATTTACCAATATAAATAAAAAGATAAAGACTAGTAGCTGAAGAAATAAACACTTTGGAATTTGGGGACACACCCAAATGTGATGGAATTGCCTGCAGCAACTCTTTAGTTCACATAGTATCTTCCTACTCACTAGACCTCCCACAGTACATGAAACCAATTCAGAATCTTCTAAATGTTCTATTCTTAAAAAGAATGAGACTTTATAGAAGTGGCCCAGGAAATAGCATCAGCAGCAAATTTGCAACAAACTGATGACACAGAGGCGAGCAGATAAATGGGATGGCTTGGCAGTAGTATTTAAATAAACCACACACAACATTCTTCACAAGTAGGCCAAGTGTTAAGGAGCTCAGAGTCTGTGATTCATATATGAGATAACTGAAGAGAACTCCTACAAACAGAGAGTGTAGGAGAAGCTGAGCACCATTTTATAAATAGGGTTCCACAGAGATATACTATGTAGCCATTTCTCGGTAAAATGGTTTTTTTCTTTTTTTAATTCAGTAATCAGTTTACTTCTGGGCTTTACAGAAGAAAATCACACTCAAATCAAGAAGCATAACTGCAAAATCACAATGCCTCATACTGTGAATGCTTTCTTTATAATATCTTGCAACACCACCCATCTAAATTGAGATTATGATCTCTACTATTTTAAAGCCCAAAGTCATAGTGATGAAAAATTACATTTTCTCCCCTGCTGAGATTTTCACTGAATAGCAAACAGTAATAGTAAGGCTTTTGAACGATATACACGCATTCTGTTGCTTGGTAATGAGAGTTGATGAGGAGGAAATCTTGGAGGTTTGATGGCAAAGACAGAATTCTCTGATTTTTATAAAAGTGAATACATGCTAAAAATGGGTAAGTTTCCTATACAATGAAAGCCATTATATAAAGACAAAAAGGAAATATTAATAGTCTACCAACCAAAATAAAGCTTAATCTGTGCCTTTTCTGAGACTACTTTTTAACCAAATGAATTACAAATCTGAATCTTATACAAGATTTTATATCTTTTTCAAAAATTTAAAACAACCGTTTTTCTCTTAAAAGTAGTAAATGTGCTTGGTTTTATTGAGGAATAAAGGAAGAGGAAGAAGAAGAGGAGAAGGAGGAGGAGGAGAAGGAAGAGGAAGAGGAGGAGGAGAAGGAGAAGGAGGAGGAAGAGGAAGAGGAAGAGGAAGAGGAGGAGGAAGAGGAGGAGGAAGAGGAGGAGGAAGAGGACGAGGAGGAGGAGGAGGAGGAGGAGGAGGAGGAGGAGGAGGAAGGGTCCAGTCTTGTGGATAATTATTAAATGGTTATAGAGCTTTTTCTGGCTTGGAAACATCTTGACCATATTATAAGATAGTATTATAAGATAATATGATAAAGTCACTATCCCAATTTTGTCTTTAGATTTTTGCCCATTTAATATTCAGTCATAATGCTAATTCAGCTTGCTTAAGTGGCAGAAAAAAAATCTTACAGGCTTTTCCCCTCAGACACAGTAAGAGTACGGTTGCCCCACTGATGTCTGGGAAGAAAAATATGTAAGAGATCTTCCACACTCCTTTCATAGGAGCTAACCTTGAGGATGGGACTCAGCAGAGAAGACAGAACAGAAAAGAAAATGGAATAATAGCCTGATTTATTAGACAACAAAGTAAAGCTGGAAAGAGAGAAAATGCACTCTGCTGTATGTTAAGAGTTCTTGAATTCTCTCCCTTAGACTTCTGACCCCTCTTCTGGTGGGAGGGAGGAGAGAGTGGCTGCCTGTCAGACAGTAATATGAGACAATGACTGAGTTATTCCTTTGAAGATTTACACATTCTAAAAGAGAACCAATCTCACTAAAGCCCCAATGAGGTGCATTCGTTACTCTGTCATTCCAAGTATGCTTTGGGTCTTCAAAGAGTGATCAGTAAAATGGCAAAATCTCAATATAAGGAGCTTCAGGGGAAGTAAACTGATTTGAAGAAACCTGAAGAGAATTGAATGCACAAATATATCCTACAGAACTAGATTATACAATCCTTTAATACAGCAAAGACGACCTGAAAGAACTGACTAAGTAACTAGACCCGCTCCCAACAGTCACAAGCAACCAAGAACAAACAATTTAGAGCTGTTTGCTAGGCACTCATTACATTTTCAAGCACTCTATAATAAACACGAGATTCGTAGTACAAAGACCAAAGCCACAAAAAATATAACATACTCCAGCAAGGCAGGAGAGATCAAGAACCACCTTAATTTTCAATGTCCCTGCAATAAGTTTTCAATATTCTCTTCAGTGGACTGTCATAACACAATGATCCATTAGCCTCTGGAAAATAACATCAGTACATGTAAGGACACCATCTTACTTAAATCATTCTAGATTTAACAGGAAGTATTAATTTTATGCAGTTCATGTAATTTCTTATCTTTTGCTTATTAACTATTTTTATGTGCTTTGGCTAAAAAACTCAAAAGCTATTCTCCATATTTAAGTACTCTCCTAAAAAGAACTACTATAATGCACATAAAACTGTTACAATACATGTATAAGCTAATCATTTAAGAATCTGTAACAGCTGAGGCTTAGAGACATCACGCTCCAGTAGCTGAGTTCTGTATCCTAAAGGAGTTATATGAAACAGATGTGATAAAGCACTATCTGGAGGTCACGCTCTCTCCTCCTTACCTATCAAGGGAGCATAAATCATAAGGTTAGACTACATATCTAATTGTTAAGTGGCTAAAGTGAACATGACATTAATCCAACACCTGTAGTTTATATGTATATAGTGTGTGAGTGTGCACAGGTATACATACTCCTATACAACTGTCAGTAACAGATGATACTAGAGAACCAAATCATAAATGCATCTTGTTGCCTTTATAGAATGTCCCACTATAAGACTGACGCTAATTTATTTCTATGATAGACAGCAAACAGGGACTCTCCAACATTTTTAAGGCTATCATTATAAACTGAACATTTTTTACTGTGTTGAACTGGTAATAATAAGAAACTATAAGTAAAGAAAACTGGGAGTATAACATGTGTCATAAATTGGTCATCTTCCACTTTTTTCCCTGATTAGTTACAAATCGGGCCACCTGCCACAAACTAGGGAAAGGGGAGGGGTCACATAGAGATTTTACCTAAACAGAGGACAAGGAAAAAGTTAAAAGCTGTACAGAAGTATAACTGCTGGAAACATCAGAATCATAGCCACTTGTAAAAACGGAAAAGGGAGAAAGAGAAAGATGATGGCTACACAGAAGAAAGAATGAGTAGTCTATTGTTTCAATTCTCTCCAGAGAAGGGTGAAGGATACTTGGGCAAATCTTGATTCTAGTCTCTAATATAACACTGGGCATGCTCTGCCTATAGTGTTTGGGTTATAATCAAAATTGGACAGATAGACTAGCAGACACTAATTCAGCTGTTAAAATCAACCAATCACCCATACAGTTTAAGGCTATGGCACAACCATCCTCCAAAAGAAAAGGACACATTAGATTGCCTTTCTCAAAGGCCGGTGGAATTAAGGAGATAACAGACAGCCTTGTGAGATAAAGACGTCCTTCTCATGAATCATGTTACTAACAGAATATTTAATTATCATCAGCTGAAAATGTGGCTCAATATGCACACTGAAAGTGAGTTAATTCTGTTTGCCTATTGGGACACTTAATGCAAAGCACATATTTACAATCTGGCATTGCAGTGCTGATCTTCTGCGTCTTTTCAGGCTATTGATAGTAAATGTCAATATGGAATCCCTTTACTATTCAAAGCAAGTTGGAAAACTATTAGTGGCTACTGATTTCTGCAACATGGCCTAAGGATTCCCAAAGTTCACTTATCTACAGAGGGAGTGATAGGAACTGTTGTGAAGAAATCTCGAGAAGGCTCAATAATTCGCCTGTTCCATTTGACCTCTTACATTGGTTTTCCGCATTATCACGACTAGGTCATATGATCACACAGTTTAGTTATCTGTAAAATGTTCCCACATAGTGCCATTTTCTATCAGGTGGGTGGAGTGATGCATTCCTGTGAGGAAGTATAAAGAATAAGGTAAACAAACCTCCAACATAAACCTGAGTGCTTTGCCTTCCCATCTTTGATGTTAAAATTTCAAAAGGGGGGAGGGGATGCAGAAGTCTGAATGGCTGCTTGCCTATCTCACATGAATGAAGTGGAACGAATGTATTGAATGTACTTCCTGCTGTGAACAGGATGAGGCTTCAGCAATTCCTCTAAGGCAAGAAGAGTATTTGCCAGCCCTGCAGTGAGGCTGTCTGCTCTTATGGCAACACTAGATATAGTAGCATGGAATTAAAATCACTTGGAAAGATAGTGACCCACAAAAACACTTGACTCAAACAAATGTAAACATTCTCCTCGTAGCTGCAGACTTCCATTCCTGCTTTTATCACATTTTTTCTCTTCTGGCTTCCAAATCTGATTACAAACCAAGAGTTTTAAATTTGCACTAAACACACACCACAAAACAGAATGAGCAAGAAAGAGTGCAGACCAGTAGCCCAGCAATTTAGTAGCCCAGCCTGCATTCTCCTAGGCATTTGCAGAGCTTTTTCTGCAGGCTTCCTTTGCACGGACTGCTTACATATTTTGTATCAAACTTGTTCCACACAATGCATCAACACTATTATGTGTTGGAACCAAATCACAGGCTCCAGAATGATAGCTAACAAAAGAGTTTAGTCTCACTTTTTCTCCAGTTACGTGAAATGGCTTCAGAGTCACAGCTTCAGCAGAAAATTAGACAGTGCTCCCAGACTGATCTTGCTTAGCCACTACCATAGAAGATTGCAGTCTGAGGGATTTCAGGGTCTGAGACTAAACTGCAGGTCTCCTCGCTCTAGGGTGAATGAAAAGTGCACAGAATCCTAATCTTCCTTTTCCTGGATGCATAATACTAATCTACTATATAAATTGCCTCCTTCAAATGAGCTTTATGCTGAACCCTGTGCCTTCCATGTGGAATAGGCATGTCCTAAGCTAATCAAGTGACCTGAAATTGTTTAGGGATTTCTATTCATCCCCCAGTCCTTGAGAGGCATGCAGACAAGGAGCTCAGTCCATCAGTTCTAGGCAGACGCATTAGCAGAAGTTCACATTTGTATGTACAATGGTTAGACTTGTTTGTTTGTTTTTGGATTTTATCTTGAGCATCTAAGTACCTTCTGAAACACTCTTTCAGCATTTATTTCTTTAGATTTTCGCCTTAAATCACTAACCTGTATCTTTCTATTTCACTGTATTAAACCCTGTATATTCTAAAACCTAAAATTACTTAAATATACCCACTGTCAATTCTCATACTGAACAGTTACATTTGAAGTTCTCCCTTAGGAAACCACTAAACAGACTGGATATACTGTTATAAACCAAAAAAAGCTGGCTCACAGATTTTAAAATTACCTTTCTCAAGATCTAAATATACTTAGTCATGTTTTACATACTTTTTTTTTTTTTCAGACCTTGATTTGGCAGCACAGCACAACTGTAGAAGCTCTAATTAAAGTATTCGGTTCCCAGGAATTTATTTAATATACTTTGGTTCCACTAGCAAGTCAAATGCATCTCTTATTTTCTGTTTATTGTCATGAATGTATAACACCTCAGCTATATTAGTCAAACCCTGGGGGCCTTCGCTAAAAATAAAAGAAGAAAAAAGGACTTTGATGATAGGTATGGAAGGTGAATGTTTCCTAATTAACTTGCAGCCAACGCCGGCAGAGGTAACGTGATGCTGCTAGTGCTGACTTGACTTCCATAGGAAAGACCTGATGTAGTATTATTAAACCTTGACCTTTGCTGTTTGTATCTTTTGACCCAAAAAACCTGATGCATGATGTTAATCCAGTCACAGTGTTTGGAGAAATCAGAACTTAATGACATGCTGTAATCATATTTGTCCAAAGAAACTTTCCTAAGTATGAAATGAATTTAAACAAACAAATAAACAAATAAACAGAATAATAGAGCAGCAGATGGGAAATAAAGAGACTAAAGGGGTCTACAGAATTTAGCAAGAAAACATTACTATAGCTCCTAGACTATTTTTATATATGTATATATGTTATGTATAGTATATATGTATATAATTTTTATTCACCTCTGTCTTAAGCATTTTCTAAATAATAGTAATAATAGCTCCTTAAAAAGCATTTTATTTCCCATAGCATTTCACATAGCTCTGAAATTTTCTGTAGGAGCAGTTTCACTGATACAGAAAGGAGAAAAGGAACACTTCTCCATGTCACGCTTTTACTGAGCCCCACAAGATTATCCATATTTGTTCAATAGTTCATGTTTAAAAGTTCGCAGCAATGAGGAAAGTATGTTCATGAATAGTAGTAAATATTAGATTGAAGGACTGAAAGCTGAAAGATTGTATTCAAACCAAATTATTTGTCATGTTTTCTATTGGCAATGCTAAAATAAAAGAGATTTCCTGTTAATTTCCTTTATATGTTGTGGGAATTTCATAAACTGTACTATGTTGAGATTGATTAACTGTTATCATTTCTTATTCAAAGTCACTCTAGGTTACTGATAAAATGAGTGTAGAAACCTAGCAGTGATAACATCTTATTCTCGATGCTAAAAGCTGTATCTAGAAGTGTTCCGTCACAGGCAGTGAGGTCTTCACTTAAATGGGGGATGCCCTAATCACAACTGTTCTCTATTTTTCATAACCTCTTGGAGAAAAATCACCCCTCTCCTCAAAAAAACTTTCATTATATATTTTAAGAGGTCAGACTTCTTCAAACCTGGGTAACCAGCTTACTCATGGACATGTTTTATATGCCCATATTTTAAAGTTGCCCTCCCAATGTTTTATGATTTACAAATGTGATTTACAAATTGTGAAATTTATGAATTCAATAAAATTATTCAAAAATCAAGTTATTTTATGAAAACTGCTGTGATAAATCAGTATCTTCTATGACGACAAAGTTAGATAAACATGACATTTCTATTTCAGCCTGAATTTGATACATGTTCCTTTACTTTACAAGAAGTGTTATTTCAAACTGCTGTATCTCGTTAGTGCTGTATGTGCTTACTCAAATGTTCTACGGAGAAAACAAAATCACCTCTGTCACAGGACTACACATTAGCCATTTTAGGCAGACCAAATACTTATGATCTAATTAGATGGGTGTCATCCTGCCTTTAAGAGCTACCTTTTATATCCTTAACTAGAGAGAAATCACTGTGTTCACAATAACAGTCTACCTTGGCATCAAACTTCCAAAGAGTACTATATGATATAATTCCCCATGTCAGTCTTTAGGAAATATGACAGTTTCATAATCGATAGTTTATAGCCTCATGGGGAGGTATAAAATAGCTCATCAGTATTCCTTTCACAGAATTTACAGTTGAGGGGTCAGCCTCCAAGCTCCATCAGCACCATGCATAAATGAAGGCAACTGTACCACGCAACCTTTTTGCTACGACTACTAGAAACAGATTTGCCCCATCAGTGCTAGCGATAGTGAAAGAGAGCCTTGAGGCTTTAATAATATTCACAGATACTTTCCAAAGTAATTGGTGATACAGCATGTGCTCGTCCTACTCTTCCTGAGTTACAGACCTCTAATTCACCACCAGGAATCTTTCTTTTGAAGCAATACATGAAAACCATTGACCAATTGTGCAAAGGAGTAAATTCTGTTAACACTTCCTTACTGATGTGGATTTCTAAAGCAACACTCCTATCTTTTGATTATTTGCTTTATTAGAAAGACATAGTAAGCATACCTGGACACTTCTAGGCAGAATATAAATGCAACATCAAATCAGAAGAAATATAGTCTGCCTCTTAGCAGCTACTACATGGTCTCTGGTTCATCACTGGCTCTTATCTGGCCCTTTGGAGCGCAATGATCAACAGGCCTGAACTCTTTGTGGACGCAACCTCAAAATCACACATATAAGGGTTCCCATGCAGTGTGACATTTTGGATTACAGCTGTTACCACAGTAGAACGGAAAGGTGCATCTCCTATCTCCCAATTTGCTCATGTAAGTTTTTCAAAGCTTAAACTATCTATACTAAATACTTAAAAACAAACAAACAAACAAAAAACCCCCATAGATTTCTAATAATGTTTTCAAATCTCTTGATATTTATCACCAGGAGAAAGTACAGAAACCAACTTCTACGTGGCAGTTTTCAGTGTGATTATATCTGCATCTTCCCACACCATCTGTCCTGCACTGGGAATATCACCTTGTCACATTATGCCTTACCATCATCCTTGTCAGGTACAATGGTAATCCGAGTTCCTGGGAATTCTGCACCAATTCTTCCACCCATTGACATGCTTAGCAAAACCTCAAAGGTTTCAGCCTCTTCATACAAGGAATCATCTATGATGACTATTCGACACATTTTTTCTCGTTCATCTTTGTCGAAACGTAGAATGCTGTTATGATCCTCAGGTCTGGATATATAGTCAGAGTAAGAGAGTACAGAGGTTGGGGCAGTGCCAGATGCTGTTCCTGCGGCATAAAAGGTAAACAGTCACCATAGATAAGAGTGGTTATAATGATCCCCTCACAGAGGCTGAATTTTATTTCCATTATCTTTTAAATTTCTGTTTACATTTATATGATAAGATGGGCTGAGAACTCTGACCAGGCTACATTTCTGAGCTCTCTGGAGAACTACTTTTACCGTATGATATATCGGTAGCAGACATGACTCTTCAAATTCATCTGCAGCACTGCAGCTGGAAGGAATTTTATAGTTTATCACAGGAGACATAGACCAACAAAGGACACTCTGTACTGAGGCCTACAAATTAACCCCTTTAGCATATTTTATCAGTTGAGTTGGTTAGTGGACAAGAAATCAAAAATGTTGCTTCAATTCTCCAAATGAAAAGAAGTAACAAAAACACAGGTCAGGAAACCACATACTCTATGTGGTTAGTAGAATTCCTCACGGGTGTAATTAATGGGAGATTGGTGGGGAGAGGTAGGAAAAGGATATCAGTTAAGTAGTATCATTCTATGTCCATTTTTTTAAGAAACAGGCTATCATGGGCAACCACTGCAGAGCTCTCAGATCTAATCACTTTCAGATAGTAGGGGCTGCATATAAAAATCTTGCAAAAAGATAAAGGACATACATTCATATCACCTCCCAACAACAATTTGGAATATGAGAACTTTTTGGCTGTATTCAATAATATTTTAAGCAAAGATAAATACATATCCAACTGAGACTGAAGATATTTGGATTAAAAAAATCCATTATCAGAACTATAAACATTATGCAATAGATAGAAAGGAGGCAAAAACCAAAATGAATTGTTCTATTTTCACTTTTTTTTTCCTATTGTCCATTCTGCTACCTTGTTGTGTGTAGCAGATAACCATCAGCTCCTGGCTTACATCTCCACTTCTTCTGACTGGAATAAACAATTCACCAACATCTTCTTCAATAGTATAGGTGGGTTGAGGAATAAAGACAGTTGATTCTGCAGAGAACAGACGCATTTGTTTATGTTGTGTTATGGCTTCAGAAAGTGACAAGTGAAATAGCTAGAAGCATTTTAGCATATTCTAAAATACAAAAAATAACTTGAATGTATCATTGATAGAGCTAAATTTTAAGAAAAACTTTGAACGTGAGAGAAATATAATTTCTTAGTCTTTTTATCTATCAGAAATAGAAAATAATATCAGATTATTAGGTGTGATTTCACAAGTTCCCACAAAGTAGTCTTTTATGTGATTCATTAACTTATTTAAGGTTAATGGTGCAAGACAAAGTTTGGAAGATTAGTTCACAAGGTCTAGTTTATTATTATTTCCATGCTATTTAATTAGTTATTAATCACAGAAGTATCAATACCGTAGCTCACACACAGGCAGTAGTTAGCTCATTCTTTCCCTAATTACATCAAGATAACCATGGCAATCATTTGGCACTGAGGATGATTATAAAGCCAGATTTAGCCCTTGCTATCTTATTCTGAGGGAATGTGCTGATACAACATTGAGGATAATAGGGGCGAGATTCAACTCCTGACTTGGACCTCTGACTTGAGTAGGCTAAGTATTTCCACTTCCATTTTACTCCGTGTAGATCCAGCTAGTATAGCAGTGGAGTCTGGACAGCAATATCCTCCCAGGCCCAAGAATGTCAGACTCTGTTTTTCAGGAAAATGCATTTTAAAACTCTTTCATTATTCTATATTCATACAAGCAGATCACTGTGTTTTATGCTGTTCCTGGGATTCAGGATCAACTTTGTTGTTGTTTCCTCAAAAATTCAGGAACAAAGGACAGTTATGTATATACAGAACACTTTTATAGTTCCGGTAGTATATCTGCAATCTAATTAAGGTTGCTTTAATATAGAATATAATTCTGTATAATATCAAACCAAATAGCATTAGCTGACTTTACAAAGCAAATTATTTTATTATTTCAGAGTATTTTACAAACAGTTTTCTCAAAAATGTAATGTGATTTCTTGGAAGAGATGTTCCAGGTTTTATTTCTCTAACTGGAAAATACTACTAGCATGACTTAAGGCAAAAGCCTGCCTTAAAAATGGTGCAATTCAGGTTTGAAAAGATCCTGACACTTTCACTATTCCAGTAGGTCAAAAATTCAATATGAAAAAAAAAAAGAAAAATTCAACCTTCTTGTTTTAAAGTAAAAGCACAAGGTAACATTAAAGAACTCATCTACCCTGTTATTTTTCTCTTTACAATTAAGTTGATAAAATTAAAAACTTTATCCTATGGATAAATGCAGGAATGTGATATGTTCTGTGCTTCCTACCTCTATTATAATTAGCCAATTAGAAGTAAAATCACATTCTAAAAGTTTAATAGACTTTAGGAAGAACATAAAAGCTCAGCAAAGAACAATCTACACCACTGATTTAATACTCAAGGCTGAATCTCTATTTTCCTCAGCTAGCACATGAAAATAAATCCTTATGTAATCTTTTTTCAGCATAAAACATTAGCTAGTCTCCCATACACCAAAGGGCTGGTACAGCTTCCCACATAAGCTATTTTGGTACTAAGACTACACTATTCAAATCAATGAGTTTTAAAATCAACAGGATAAAATTCTTCATGGTTCCTACTGAGTTAGTATCTGAACTTGTTAAACTCAGCTTTTTAAAAGATGATGAGGAAATCCAATTACTCCTTTCAAAGGGCTGCCTATATTTTCCCTGCAGATATTCCTTGGTTATGCATTTGATTTTTCCTACACAAATTTATTACTCTACTTATAAAACTACTGCAAATAGATTACTGCATATTTTCTAGGACTCTCAATATTTTATCTTGATCCATGAAATAGGAAAATCTATCACTGGCATTAGGAAGTCTCAGATTATCCTGATTTGTGCTATCTCACTGGTCAAAGGTATTATGTATACATCTGATACATATTCAAGTTATTTCTGTCTCATACACACTGCATTTCTTGTTAAGCACTATTTGTCTCAGTGACTAAATATGGATGTCAGATAACCTTTGATTTAACTTGTATTTGTACTAGGAACTAAAAAAAATCTGAGACACTTTTCCTGCTCAGTCCTCTTCAAATGTTAATTAGGAAAGACTATATAAAACAAGCTGTCACAGCCTTCTATCTCTTGAAAGATTCCTTAATGACGTTTTTGTGTGATCATGGCCCACAGGTTGAAATGTCTGCTGCAGTTGAAAAGTAAAGTCACCAGATTGCAACCAGAGCACATACTTTTTTTTTTAATCAGTTCTTTCTTCACTTACATTTAACTGTCATTTTATTTGTTCTTGACACCTCAGCTGTCAAATGTTGTCCTGAACACAAAACTATTTGGACATGCACACTTCCTGCCTTTTCTCTTCCTATACTACGGCTAGGGCCACAGTAACTTTTGCAGACCTCCAAGAGAATGGCAGCTAGAAAACCCGTGCTAATATTGTAGGTAGCACTGTTTTCAAGCCTGTGTATCAGCAGATGAGAGAGGAGTCACCTAAAGCAGTATCTTTGCCCAGGTCATCACCTGGAAAAAACATTTGGTGCAGTTGCTCTCCTCAGTTGTCAGTCAAAGGCAGCTTGCGGGAGACAGGAGGCATACACTCAGTGAAATAGAGTGGTACAAAGATGTTGTGCTACTGGAAATGTCGTAAGTGCTCATAATGTAACAAAGTCCAACACAACTGTAGAAAGTCATGTCTTGATGTGGTCTAGCCTCCCTAGCTTGAAGATATACTTGGCTATTGAACTTTGCCCTTATAGAGCTTCTCAGCTTGACATTAAGGCCTAACTGATGCAAGTAGTCTGCTCCGTGACCCAAAATGGTTTGTGCTCAACCAGTTTAGATTTTCCTGTACCGCTCTCTCTCACATGAATTATCACGGCAGAGTAAATTAATTAGTTTCCAGTCATCTGTGCAGATATACGCTGTGTCTGCAAACACATTGGTGTCTCCAGAATTGCTGATCCTCCTGAGGTTAGGAAGTTATGTGGGGTAGAATCTAGACCAGTAAATATGCCTAAAATCTGTACTATTTCTTTTTATTACTATTAAATACTATTCTGCTTTCACACCCAACCTGCTAAAAACACAGCATGAAACTAAATCTAACACAAAATTTAGCACTCTATATTTAAAAGAGATGTGAAAATATAACTAAGCTTTGAGCAGTCTACATCACTTGAAAATACATGAGGAGAAAATGCATTTCTGAGCTAACCAGAATGGCTGATAATCAGCTAAACTTGAATACTCAGATACTAAGTAAAGAGTATTCAAATTCAGGATAGTTGCAGAGCTGGAAACAGCAGTTTTGCTGTTAATTCTTTAATTCTTCCAATGTATCTTTTGGTATATGCACACATTAGCAATACAGTTCTTACCATCTCCTGGGTCAACAATCTCCACTGTGGCCACATCAGGAAATTCGAGGACTGCCATGACAGGCTCAGAAAGAACAATCTGAAAGGCCTCAGAGTGTTCATGTTCACCATCGCTTAAAATCCGTACTCGCCATGTAGCTAAGGTTTGGCCAGGATTAAACTGCACCTGCTTCTGGGCTTTTCCTCTGAAGTCTTTATCTTTCTTGGCAGTACCATCTTTGGTACTAATACCTGCCAAAACCAGAAATTCAGATCATTAAACACATCAGCTGTATTTTTCTCTCATTACTTCAGCTTTCAAAAGCTTTAAGATGGCTTAAGCTAACTCTGCTCCTCTTGATTAATCTTATATTGGTGTCAACAATAAAGGTGAAAGCAGATCAATTAACTTAAAGGCAAAAGCAAAACTAACTACTAGAAAAGCTCTACATTCTCTGAGCTGACTGACAAGTTTACATTTCTAAAATGGCTTTTCATTGATGTTTCTCTCCCGGTTCAAGGCTGTCTGACAAGCCTTTGTGCAAATTAGATAGTCCTTTGGAACTCTCTCCAGCTCATGTATCTGCCTTCTGTTCCAAACCCACAGCACCACCCAAATCTTAAAGGTCCTCCTCAGGTTCTCAAAAGACAATCCAAACATTTATCCTCTCTCTTATCTGTTTCTTCCCAATGTATTATTTAATGTAATAAAACTTATTGCCCTTCCCTATACACTTTGCCTTTCTCACTTCCTGCTTGTTTCTCCTCCTTCACCATAGCCAATATTTTCTATAACCTCTATATCCCTTCAGCCCCTTTGGCCCTGCATATGGATCAGAAAGGCTAGTAAGCATCTTACTCAATAACTTCTATGCTCTTTCCAACTCTGTAATCCCATTTTGCAGGACTAAGGTAGTCAAACAAAGGCAAATTATTCAAATTTGTTATTCTTGCTTGTCAGATCTTTTGTTGGAGTTGGAGTCAGAAAATTTTGTAAACACTGTTATTTGAATGTCAGAAGTCAAATTAGTATTTGTAAACCAGTATCAGTAATTAATTTAAATCATACATCCTTAACTTTATGTTTTGCTTATCTTTACCATTCTTTTACTTTCTTTAAAAGAAATATATTATCAAAGTTAAATTACTGCTCAAAACAGAGCCTTTAAAGTCAGATTCTTTTAATTAATGCCTAATTCCTGTAAATGCCCTAGCTGGATAGGTGGCCTAACTACATCTCAGTACTTGAAAGCCAAATTCTAATTCAGAAAGATGCTTAAACAGAACTCTCCATTTCTAATGAAGAACCTGGGTTCATGCCACATAAATACCTACATACTTGCATAAAATCAGCTTCAAATTGAGTGCCTTTTCTAAGCAGTGTAAGCCCACCATGAGTTTTGACTTGCAGCTGTGCAAGAATAATGCTTCCTGGTCCAAATGCACCAGCAGTGTGGATGCAGATGGAACAGAATGGGAACAGATCCAGAAGCTAGAGATGCATGTAAGGTTGCAGAATGTGATAACACAATCTTTTTTCACCTTTGCACTCCTCAGACACTGTAAGCAGCTTTCAGCACCTCTTGCATCAGCCTCAGTTGACTGCCAACACTGATTGAATAAAATGAGCTTACTGCTCATGCACATGCTGGTCACTGCTTAATCAGACCAGCTCACAACAGCGTTCCTGGAAAACGAGGTATGACAATTGCTGCCAGGTTGCTATATACATTTTTTCTCACTAAAGAGAAAAAAAATTGAGAAAGGAACTGCATTCTGTGAAACAAATACAACATTGGTACCAGACCTAGGCACCTGCTCATAAAATAATCTCAAATTGCACAGGAAATTAGCTAGCACTGCTTTTCATTAATACTTTTCACTCTATTTATAAGACTAGTTAAGAGTTGTACTGTTTTTTTAATGAATCTGTGTACTACAGATATAAATATTGTTTATGCATGACACACATACAGGTTTGTATATGCAGATATACATGCAGCTGTACAAAAGGATGTTCCGTCCTTTCAGAATACCTCTTGGTAAGAAGTGGACGACAACATCTCAGCCTTCTTATGTCAGTTTGTGGGAAAATAGTGGCCTAGTCACCTAATTACAGGAGACTCTTTGGCTGCAAATCTAATGAGATTTCTGAAGGCACAATGGTACTTTGGAAATTACGAGTACGTATATACTTGCTTACTTAAAAACAGTTTTTAAAATCTGGCTCATTTTCATCTCAATATTTTTAATATTGCGCTTTGTCAAAAAAGTGGCAATATAATGTAGTGTCAAATGTGTTCCTTTAACAGCAATTCTATTTCAGTAGGAATTGCAGAATTTGGCTGTTTACAAAAAAAGAACACTCCATGCTGAGAAATCTGTTTATCCACTTAAGTTTTAAGATATTTCTTATAGGTTTCTTCATAAATTATTCCTTAGTTGTAAATATTTTTATTTCTTTCTGATTTTTCTTGTTCTGGTGCTCCAGTTTGAACTTAGAAATTATTCCTAGAAATTGTATATTTTTTAGAACTCCATTAAATCTTAAGCTTTCAATTATTTTTTAAAATACTTTGATATTGTTGAAAAGTATCATAGAGTTTCAGTCTCCAAGCATGCTATTAGTAGTTTCAGCCCCAAAAGAATGTCTTCCATAGACTACACTTGCTGTCCTTAGCTGCTGCTGTTTTCTACTGGCTGAAGCCAGCTGGAGGAACTTTTCCTGAGATGTTCACATTTGGCAAACACATCTTTGTTCTCATATGATCTGGTGAGAATATCGGATATATGCAACACAACAAACATCTCAAAATATTACATATCTAGCAGAAGTATAGCAAGAATACATTTCACTCTTTTCTGTTTTAATGACGTTCTGAGTAACAGAACTTATACACATGCTCCAAGTTGGCTCCAAAACCATATGTTCCATTATCTGAAGCCATAAATTTGTTCTGCTAGTGAACAAATAGTTTGTCATAACCAAAAAACAAAATATTTTCTATGATTGCATCATGAAAATACTGATATTTCTAAACACTTCCAAAATGTACTTATGTATAAAAGAACAATTTGTTGCACTATTCCTATTTTAACTTCTTATTTTTATTTTATAAATTCTTCTTCTCCTAATATTGAAGCCAACAGAAATTTTAATGATTCAAATCCAAGGAAGAGGGACTGAATCTTGGGCTGCTAAAGCAAAAATAAGGTGCAGAAGAGCACGCAAAAAAAAGTGTGAAAATTTCATCATATAATTCCAGAAATCATATAATTAGCTTAACAAAAGACGCTTGCTTTAATAAATAAACGTAGTACTTTGTATCTAGCTTGCTCAGTATGATACACAACTAAAAGGATATACCTGCATTGATACATTTTGGGAAATAGCTTGCCAGTCACTTATAAAAGAGACTGATAGGACTAGCACTGAACTTACTTATAAAAGAGGTTTCTCCCAGGTAGCCTCTCCGTTTAAGAACAACATCAAGATATTTGGAATCTTCATTTACTAAATAATACTCCTTTTCTAAGGAGATCCATGCCCAGTTTAGGCGAAAATGTTGATTCTTCAGCTTATTGCCTCCTGCAAAACAAAATGATAAAGGTATTTATTTTTCCTTTTTGTTAAATACTATTTCTTCTTTTGAAATTAACATATCCTGTATCCCAGATGAGATATATATCCTAGCTGGCCACTAAAATCCAAGCATGGCAAAGGTTTGAAGCTAAGAAATAAAAAGAACTCAATGTCCTCATGATGTACTTGGTACACATGGGAATACATTTTATCTTAGATTTTTATGTTAGTCACATTCAGTTCAAAGTATGTTAATTTTCTATGAATTCATGCATATATACTTGGGATCCCTTTCCTAAAAATTACAAAAATTGCAGCTGATCCAAGGTTCTGCAAAACTGTATTTGTATTTCCAAAAGACACATTGCACAAGGCAACATGTGGAACTTCCTAAGTATGTTAAAGACTGCCTAAAGCACAGGAAGGCCCTTACTCTCCTGAAAGATCGGAGTCATATGATATCTACCATCTTTTGGACTAAAAGAGCAAATTTCAGTGGGATTCTATTTCCAAACTGCAAACAGAATTAATTTCTGTCACATATGAAATTAACCCATTTACCCACATAGCCTGCCTCTACAATTGAGTATTTTGTTCACTAAACCCATCAATTTCTGGTCTTACTAGTTTATAAATTATACATCAGCTCTGTATGATACAATATATGTATGACATAGCTTTCATATCTTACTAAGAAGTGGTTTCAACAGGATTAAGTTTCCCTGATACACGTCACAGTTTATAGCTAAAGAGTTGCCCTCCGAAGCATACATGCTTGTAACTGTTCAGCTAACCACACAAGTGTGATTGCCTGTGTCATTAAAGAGATTTGGAGAGACGCAAATGCTTATTGGCATTCTCTTTGTAATGACCTATCTTCATGGTATCATGAGCTCCCCAAACTAATTGAAATGCTGAGATCTGTTTTGCAAGTGAAATTTTCAAATAGATGAAAACCAGTCCTGATTTTGGTTTTTTGGTGTTTTTTTTTTTTTTTGGTGGGCACACCTGTATCACCACAGTCCCAGAAAGAAAGTGAACTCCATAGATCCTTTCCTGGGTCTCTAATTCAGCAGTGCCACGATAGCTTTCCTGCAGTCTCACTGAAGATGGATAGTTGTGCACTCAAATACCCAGAAGTGAAAACTCAGTAAAGCAATACACTCTGCTGGGGAAACTGAATGGTTAACATTTACCACGGGTTCTGGGTGATAGTTCTTGATGTTGATGGCATTGTCATCAAGCGGAAAATCAAATTTCCTCTCCACATGTTGGAAAGAACCTTCACTGTCCTTCTCACTAAACGAATATGCCCATATATTCATCAGCAGAAGCAGGCTCATTTTTGAAGCCCAAGCAGTGCAGGAATATAGGAAGTATCACCCAAAGTTTTGGAGGGGATGATTTGAAAGCCGTTTAACTCCAGCTGCAAAACGATGAGTACCAGCCTACATACAGCATACCTCAGACTAATCTTTTGCCCCCAAGAAAAATGAAGCTGCTGTGTTTACGTTTAACGTGATTTGTACAACTGTAAAACAGTAGTAAGTGGTTACTAAAATGGCAGAATATATAGGTTTTATATATATTTTTACATATATATTTAGGTTAAAAAAGGCTTTACAGAAACAACAAATGTAAACAGACAGCACTCTAAGATCCAGCTAAAAAAGCCACTTTTTTTTCCAGTTTGTAAGGTAAGAGCTGGAAAGAGGTAGCACTCATTTCACTGGCTGTAAATCAAGTATTTGTACTGAATATAGCAAATTAGATTAGCACATTTCTGACAAAATACAACAAAACTTTACTTTCTCATGTACAATTTACCACCATCTGCTTACTAATTTTCCACTGTAAAAAGGCACTTCTTGTCAGCATAGGAATTCTGGATACCACAGATAATAACAGCAGGACCAATCAAGTTCTGCTTATCATCCTATTCGGTGTGTTTGCCATTGCTCAGGAGAATGCTATAATTTCCGCAGCAAGAATAAAATAACTTGTTCAGCTCACTGAAGACAGATGTTTTCTCAGCAACCGTCTTTTGTGAATGCTGGCTTGTGTGAAAGGATGTAGTCTGATTCCCTTCCCACCAGGTGCTGCTATAGAACAAGATTTGCTCTGGTAACTCTTATCTGAAATGTGCAAATAAGTACCTTTAGAATTTAAGACTTTTTGTACAAAAGCCAGTGAACAAAGTAACTTCCTCTGAGCAGCAGAAAAATATATCTAAGCATTTCAGTTCACTCATGGCTTAACTACCGGAGGAAAAGGCAAAGGTTGGTTTTCCCTTTCTAGTTTCTTCCATTCTACTCCCTTGAACAAAGAGGCAACTTTTTCATTTACTTCCATTCTGCTTCCGAGGTAAGCCTCTACATTTCTTTATTGAGCTGACTTGTCTACTAGAAAAAAAAACAAATAACCAAACTTGTATCAGCTCTCCACAAATAAACACACTTGTATCATCTCTCCAACATAAAGGCAACAGCACTATGTAAATGAAAGGAGGGAAAGGGTTATCAGAGTGTTATGCTGCACTCCTTGCACTGCTTCCTTCTGTTCTTTTGATCTGTATTGTTACAGAGAAAGGGGAGACTTGCAAATTCACATACCAAAAACTGTAGTGAGCTCTACAATAAAATCAGTAACCACAGTGTTAGCTAAATCTGTGCTTACCTTAGCTTAACTATATTCTATCAACTCAGTAAATGTCAGTGTCTTCCCATTAGTTTCTTGGGGCAAAAGCAAGAGAATAATTTTTGTCTGTTTCTCTAGTGAGAAATGTATATGTATACATGCCACCTTTAAAGACACTGGCCAATTTAAGCCTAATTTGACAGGAGGATAAAAGCTTCTAAGACATAAAAGTAAAGAAAATTGCCTGACAATTAGAGGAGAGAAAACCTATTTCTATCTCCACTGAGAAAGAAAATGTTGCTTCATGAGCTCCTTTTGTATTAGAAATGAGAATATAAATGACAGAGAGAGAAAATATAAATACCTCAACTGAAGAAAAAGCATCTACTACTAGAGTTTGCATCGTTTTAGACAGAAGAGATTCCAACCATGAGACAAAAAGGAAAAGGAAATCTGGCATCACTCGTTCCACCGCACAAAGAACTAACGGTTTAAATGTGTTGTGGACCCCGTTACACAACCTACAGCTCTCTTACACACGTCTCTTATGTTTCAGCTTTAGTGTCTCAAATAATTCAAACCTAAATCTGATCTATATTTGCATGTAGTTACATGCCTTTATGTCAGGCTCAAAATACTGGTATATGGCAAGATATAGTGCCTCAGAATGGTGCCCAGGGGCTTCCTGAAAAGGAACGGATGACCATCATATCTTAATTGCTGTAATTGCCTATGAGCATATATTTTCAAAGCAGATACCTTGTACTAGCAAAATGCAGTATTAACAGCCCATCTATAGTTCAGGAATCATTGTATAGCATAACTACAACTATAGCAAGAGATCTTAACACATGTGCTTCCTCTCTCTTCCTCCAGCCCTTTCCAATTCCTGCCACTGTTTGTTAATTTGTTGCCATAGACCTGCAGCCTTTCCTTTTTGACTCAAAATTCCTGACCCTACCAGATGCTCCACTCAGACAGGGTTACCAAAATTGGCATGACTGTCCTTTCCCTTGCTATAGATCTCCTCACTGTAGCAGGTACATGAAACATCTGAAAAGGAAAACCCACTCCTGAACTTCAGTTCAGCCTGCAGTGAAAACAAAAATATAGAGGATAGAAAGGAAATCTTCCATCTTTAGGCACCTGTTTCATTTTTTCAACCTCTGATTAGCCTCTTTCTTCTGTGTCAGGCCAAGTTAGTCACTATGTACCGGGATAAAGTTACTTCAACAGTTTTATTAGAAGTAAAATCTGATGTGTAATGCAGAAATCTTTTGTTTCCAACATCATGATTCCCCATTTAGCCATGGAGCTACTGTCTCCAACCTCAGCAATTCGCGTGGTTTTTTGATCCCCACACTATTTGGAAGTCACGACTCGTGGTTTGTATAAATATGATTCTTGCCTGACTAGAGACGGAATATATAATCATAGTTGATCCTGCTCCTGGCTAAAGCAGTCAGAATAAAATATAGAGAAGATATTTTATATTCAATTTCAGATACACAGTTTAAATAATTCTGATTTACCATACTGTATTATATTTTCAGTACATTCTAGCCCCAATTTAAAAAGGTAAAAGATCTCAAGTAAACCTTTTGTTCACCAACACTATTGAAAAATAACATGTAGAAAATAGATAATAAATAAACTTTATTCAATGCGTGGGACAACACATTATACGCTATTTTCTCTGCTATGAAAGATCATCAGAAATAGCATATCCTGTAAAACTACCTTAACTTCATCTAGAAAAATTATTTGCTGAAGTGAAATACATAAGCAAGCCCAGTATGTAAACTCCTCCACTAAAATGCTTTGAATTGACTTCAGCCATGTGTAAGTTAACCTAATAATTTTATCCAATTAGAAACCCATTAAAATGCTTCATCTTTACAAGTCTTTCTCAAATGTACCGTAAGGGAATTCAATCACTAAAATAACTTAGTGAACTCTGCACCCTTCTGCACTCTGTCTGCCACTGTAACTCAATATATTTGCAGAATAATCAAACTCAGTCCCCCCAGACCAGCCCCTAGTGATTAGGAACTAAAACAATGCTTTCTCTGACTTCTCATGAGAAAACACACACTTCCCAGCATTATGGAATTGGCTTGCCTGGAGAGTAATTGCTGGTATCCAATGAACTGCAGATAGTTTCCATCTTTCAGTAGTTTCTGTAACTTTTTTTGCTTCTGTTTCATGTCTACCCCCAAGAAACAAGTTGGAATGGCTGTGTTTGCCGGTGCTCTGAGTAAACAAATGTTTTAAGTCACGTAGTCAAAAAAATATTTGAAGAACACTGCATAGTTGTTTTATCAGAAAAACAAATGGGAAGTGAGAGAAGAGACACCAATGTAAAGGCTACACAGTGCATATTAACTTTTGGTCCTAGTAAAATTCAACTAAGCGTAACTAAGGAGGTATCCAAGCACAGTCTGGAGATTCACGCTGGGTTAATTTCAGTAATTCCCAATTCGAGTTTATGCCCTGTTCTTCCGATGGAGATTAACCAGATTCTGATTAAGAGATTAACCAGATTATCATTAACAGAAACTGTGGAAGCAAACACACAATAGCTCTTCAGTCACTGCATTTCAAAGCTTTACAGCAATTTCAGTTCAAACCAACCTCAGTATAAATCAGTTTACCAGGAGGCAGGATGCCTTCATTCTATTGGCTGCACTGAGAGGCTGTGAGGTTTCAAAGAAGAGAAGAGCAAAACGGACAAAAGAGTAGGGAAAACTCGTTATTGAGCCTGGGCTGAATTACCAAAGATATATGCTGGAGCAATGTGTGTGGTTGAAAGCCTGTACAGCTATTAAATGGTTAGCTTTGTAGCTGATTTCAAGGGAATCTAAAAGATCACTAGCGGGTTTGGGTTTTTTTGCTGTAGACAAGCTCCGCAATGCTGAACATTTCTCTTCCCATTTCTACAGCTCCAATTCAGGATGGTGACTATGCAATAATTTCATAGATTCAGAGGTATATTGAAATGTGTAATCACACACTTATGTGCACTGCTGAATTAGTGCCCTTAATGAAATGAAAGGCCTCAAGTAACCATGCAAGTTCTCAGCAAGACTGGATAAACTAGAATAGGACAAATATTACTCAAGAGATTCGTCTTCTACCAATCCATCAAAAAAACAAAGCTGTTCACAAAAAGACTGACTTTGATTAAACTCTTTACTGAAAGTACTGTTAGTGAAGAAATGTTGAATTTCATTGCTTTATACAGTCTGTCCTGAGTCTTTTGGGTGTATATAGCTTTTCATAGTAATATAGTAATAAATTCATTTTTAATGTAAAAAGTTAAAAAAAATTCAATTCAAAATTTTCAAAATGAAATGCTTTAATTGACCTATGCTCAATTACTCCGAAAAATTTTATAAAAATGTTGACATTTTGTCCTAATTTAAGATAAAAATATCTCAGAACTTTTTCACAGTATGAGAAAATTTCTTCTCTTTCCTTTCAAATTCTTCAATTGTTCAATGTTTATAGCTGTGGAAGATGTATAGAAAAGTATTCACAGAATCACTTTAGCCAATACCTTCTGCAGTCAGTCATACTCTAGCATTTGATTCATCTCATTTCAAGCAGACATTTTAAAACATGTCAGATGCATCCCAGATTTTCTTTTAAGAGGGCAAGGAGTTTAAGTGAAATCAAAGGTAAAATACAAGTAAAACACTGACAGCTCATCAGACACAAAAAGCATTTTTTGCCATTTCCCAGAAAATACAAATCATCAAATTCAGAAAGAAACAGATATAATATTTGGTCTATGCACATACCAAAAAGAAAATATTGCATCACTTCAAAACATTGCAATGTGCACAATGCAGCCATACAGGTTACTGTGAACACAATGACAAAAAGATCTGATCTGAATCTCATTGACACAACAGTAAGATTATCATACAGTTTACACGCAAAGATTTCTTTGGAAATTGAAGGTATGGACTGTCACAAGCAGCAGTTCCACAGAAAGTAGATTTGCTAATAATTACAAGTCTGTTCTCATTAAAAATCAGGACTCACAAGGCTTTCTTTCCAAAAATACTTTATCTCACTGAATGTCAAAAGGAGTGATATGATCATAACAGAATGTGCTGAAAACAATCCATAATCAAACTCTAATCTCTCAGGATGCATTTAATATTGAAAAAAAAAAAAAAAAAGACGACATCTAAAAGCAATGAAAGCAAGCATATTATTGGGATCAGGACACACAACCAGTAATGCACAGCATGAATATATTATATGAAAGCCTGACGTTATGCTGTACTGAATGAACCTACTCTTGCCCGATATTTGAGGTCAAACAGTCCTGGACAGGCTGGTGTTTGGATGACAGACCTTTAAGAGACTGGCAGGCACGTGACAGTTTATGCTATACTGAACGCTCAGCAGATACCAGACCATGGAAAAAGAAACAGAAAAATGTTATTCTGCCCTGTTTCTGCTTCTGAAGTGATGAATAGGAAACAAAAATAAAAAATAAAAAGCATGCTATCTGTCTCTTGATTGATATTGCCCTGTTTGCTAGTCAATGATCAAGGATTAATTTTAAATAATCAGCAGGTAGTGATCACTTCTAATAACCTTCATTTGACAGTAATAAGGGAAAAGGAAGAGGGTCAACTGTTTGGGAGCCTATCTTCCCTTCTGGAGACCTAACTCAGGTAATCAGGTTCAAGAGAAGCAGGACAAAACCCAGAATGGGAATGGACAGGAGAGGAAACATTTGAAACGGAATAGAGGATACATAAAACATTCAGATACATAAAACTGTGATTTTCATTGGTGCACCAAGAAGAGTCCTGAGAAAGCTTAAAGACACAAGTAGTCCTGAACCGTTATATGGTAAACCTGCAAATTCAAACACTTTAAAAGTGATATTCTAAATATTTAAAAATAACAAAAAATATTTTATTTGATTTTAAAAAGTTACTGTCTTATTAATCAATTATTTCTGTGTTGTCATTAATTTCATTACCATTTTGTGTAACTAAGTGCACATTAGAAAAACAATTTAGACTCTCTTTTGAGTAGTAATAGAGAAAACCCAAACATACCCTCAAGCTGTCAGGTCTATCATTAAACAATGCCCACGTTACCTAAAGCAGAATACCTGTTTTCCTAAGGATCCACACCCTGCGCCTCCCTCTGAAAGGGAGGGGAAAAAAAAAAAAAACCCAACACCTGGATTAGTAAGATTTCGTGCATGCATGCCCTGCAGCAGTAAGTAAATTTATTAGATCTCTGGCAACACATTCTTAAAATAAACTTAGTAGTCTTCAGGTTTCTGCTCACTAATTCCTTTCTGGCGCCAGACGATGACTCCCCAAAAGCTGGCTCCAGCTGAATTGAGAGCAAGGTTTATTTTATTCTATCAGAGAATAACGGATCTAGCGCTGTTTGCTTAGTTACTGCCCCGTATGGGACTTTCTTCTGGTTTATACCTGTAAAGTAGTGCCACACACATACTAGCTTACAATAAAATTACTGTCATTAAACAGCCTAGTCAGAGTGTTAAATTTGAGGATCAGAGGGTATCCTCAGACTGAGACTTGAAAGTAATCAGTAAGATCAGAAATGTATACTGTAACCTCACAAATAAAAGACATTCTATTAGAATAGACACCAAGACAAATATTCTTACATTCAAAATATTATCTTACATACTGTGTTATTTTAAGAAATTCCTTTATTCTGTGGAAAGAAGCTCCTGATTTCCCTTTCTTTAAATCACACTTCCTTAATTTAGACCCTACTACTGCAAATTCCTTTGTATACGCCTAATATTTCAATGCTTCCAAGTACTGAGTATATGAGTGGGTGCCATCTGAAACTAAGGTCTTTAATTTTTCATAATGAATTTGAAATAAGTATTTCTGGTAAAAAAATTGGTAAACTTTTCTGCTAGCTGAACTTTTTAACTCTAACTGTTGAATGTTGTCTTTGCAGAGAATTCCTTTCCATTTCGGATGACAATCCAGACTCATAATCTCAAATTGACAGCAATAACCAAAAAATGTATGAGAGAAGTATTAAAGACATTGTTGTTATTTGCAAAACCTACTATAAATAAAATGGAACAGCTTTTCCATTTTAAAACTTGACTTCTGGACAGCATTCTTGCTGTAACTGAATGAGCACCTATAGGAAAACTACTCCTTTAATTGCATGTCAAAGTGATTGAACTAGTTTTTTATTAAGAATTTGCTTCTACAGATTTGAATTTTCGTTCCTTTTCTATTCTGGCAATGCAACAAATAAAATGCCCGACTGACTAGAGGAGAACAAGTGCCAGGCAGTTTCACTTAATGTTTACTTTTAATTCATTTCAGATTAATTGTACTAGGTAATCTTGAATATTTAACTTTAAATATTACTTGATCAGAGAAACTCCTTTGTGGTGGTTTTGATCCCTTTTAAGCTATGCCAACCCTATAACCTTTTGCAAGTAATTTAACCCTACGCAGGAAGGGCAAAGTAATAACAGAAAAACATACAAAATAAAAACAGCCATTGTTGATACAGACAAAGACAATAAAGGGTTCCTTTTTAAACCATTGTAACTTTGCTTTAAAATACGCTTTGTAAAGGAGGTATTCAAAGATATTAGTTCAATAAATCACTTCAGTTATATTCCTATATTCTTATTTTATCTTAAATTCCTATGTTCCTAATGCTTCAGTCACAGTGTATATAACACAAGATGAGAAAAAAGAAAATTTGAGAGATGCCCAAAATTCCTTCAAAGATTCACAACGAAATGTAAAAAAAATCTCTCTTAATATTAAAATTAAATACAGGAAAGAAAGCACTTCTGAAATCAATTGCAGAATCAAAAATCCAGAATAGCATGATCACTGGGAATTTCCCAAGAGAACAGCCCAGACTCAACAGAAATATTGCAAAGGGACATGGGACAGAGGGACAGTGAAATTATGACAACTCAGTCTTGAAAATACATTATTTCCAACATGCTCTTTCTACCTCTCTCTATGCACATGCATGCAATCTTTACTCATACTTTGATATAGTTAAGCAGTTAAACGAAGGCTGTCAACAGAAAAGCTCCATCTTTAAAATTAAATTTAATTTGTGCTGTTACTAAAGCGGTTCTATGTTTTTAAAACACAAAAGGTTTTAAAAATGAGTTTATTTAAATATTGTTCACATTTTACTCAGCTTTAAAAGGGATGACAGATTAAAGTATTATTTCCAGTCTTCAAGTACTAGCAAAATAGTGCAAAAAACTACAACATCCTGATAATTGAAGGGACATATTTAAGGGCCTATATTTATATTGGGTTTATCAAAGTTCTTTTTTATAAAATTACACATTGACCTTCAAATAAATACTAAAGTAAGTTTTTTGACGTGCCAAACTGAAATATACTTGGCGTCACCTCAAGCTTTTGGGAAACCCTTGATCAAGATTTCTAAGACCTTCCTCCGACATGGACTCAGAAATTAAAATCTTTCAGCTTTTTCCCAAAGGCAAGGGAGGCAATGTTTCCATCAACAGCAAAGTCCAGCTCCCACTGAAACTGCTGGCTATTGCATCCAGGCAGCTAAAGGCATGGGTTGATCTGTGGTCCCAAGTTTACTTATTTTCTCTCAGCTTTCGCACAGGGACGTGGGGAGGTGTGACCACAGTAGTTTTGACATGCCAACTAGCACAAATGTTTCACAGTTTGGAAGAGGGTGTTCCCCACCCTTTCTTGAAAGGGAGCAGCATAGCGCTTTCCTGTCGGGACATGACCTCAGCCTCCCGTATGTTGCCCGCTGCAGCTGATAACATCGCTGGCACGTAGAGCAGAGCACTTTCCAGGGTCACAGCGCAAACAGAGCACTTGCAGTGTCCCTGGGAAAACTCTTCTCACCTCGGCCCCCAGAAAGAGAGCAGTAGCAGCTATCCCAACTATGCTGATGAGATGGTGCTGAGCTATCAGCACCTTCCACCTCCTTTTGGCTGGCCATGTTAAATTTGTGATTTTAAAATCCTTTCATGGCCATTTGAAACATTTATACCTCCTCTTCACCCCACAATAAGTAAGTTAGACAGTACCTTTGCTACCAATTAGGATAGCTATTACTTGTAATACGCAACACCATGCAGGAGACCCAGCTATGGGCCTCAGGAGACTCATCCCACCAGGAACAACAGGAGAACGTCCACAAGTGCAAGGCAGTGAAGAACTGTGGTACAACAAAGACGGGTGCAAAAGGCTGAGGTGACAAGATGACAAAGCTCACCAATTGCTCAAGCAGTTTCAAAGGACGTCCCAGACAGAATTAGTCTTGACAGCCCTCCTGCCAGATAATTTTAGAGGGCTACATAAATCCTTCTAACTAATAGTTGCCTTCAGACCGCCTGTGAAAGCCTTACTTTTTAGGAAGGTGAGCTCTCCCTTGGATGACTGCAAGGGCACTTCTCTCACTTCTTTCCTTGATTAGAGAAGAGAACTAGGCACTTATTTGCCACATGGCTTCATTAGAAGTGTGTAAGAGTTAGATGCATAACTTAGATTGACAAGGTTTCTTGCTCTATTTAATAGGACTGAACAGGCATGGTTGTCAATTGATTTAGTATGAGCAGATGGGACTGCAGAAGCATTTGTCTTCACATGGACAGTTACATAATTCATAAAAGGCCATTGATTGTGGTGCCACTGTTTGACATACATGGAAAATGCAAATCTGAGCCCATTTATAAAAGCTGGATGACCAGATGGTCAAGTTGGAAGCAATTCACTACTGATCCTCCTGTGCAAAACAATCTACTCCAGATAAATGTATACATACTAAAGTAAGATATGGCAGTGACTTCCTACCTGTTTAGAGAAAAATCTGAAATGATACATGATATATAATAAAGCTTAAATCCTTTTAACATTTGCACATGTAACTTTAGTCATACAAATGCCTACACCCTTGCTTATCAATTTGCTACTTGCTATGGGCTTGTCTGTGCTGGAAAAAACCTTCCTATTTTAACCCTTTCAATGAATCAACATGGCCAACAGGTCAGAATCCTATCTTGCCACTTGGAGGCTGGATTCTGGCCTTAGTTTTCCAAAGTACCACGTACAATGGAACTTTTTTCCTTGTCTATCATCTGTCTACCTAGGTCTCTCAGGCCTTTTGTTTGTAAAGTGCAATGGGTGAAAACAGTGTATAAAATCTGAATACATAAAATCTGGCTATTATTTTTAAACTACAGTTCCTTCCCTCTCTCTGCCCCAAGTCAGCAAGTGCAGCTGTATCAGTTTAAAAATGCTTATCAGTTCACATTATTGACAGGAGTAGTTCCACCTATTCTTGTATAACCATAAATCAGTTAATTATTCTCGTTATTTTTAGTTATCCTTCATACCAGAAGAGAAGGCAACACCATATGTAACCGTACGTATGTAACCACATGCAGTCTTTGCTCTTTAAGTTCTCTGGTCCAAACTCATCCAGTCTTCTCTAGCAAGCCTCATTGCAGTAATTATCTGAGATCTCTGTTCTATTGCTTAACTCTGTAAGAAATTTGAACTGAAAGGGATTTATTAGACCACTGTCTCCTGTCCGCTATGGCCAAAGATAGCTTGGGGGATAACCTTATTCCTGATCACAAACTCATTAATCTCCATCTGCAAAGCAGACATTTCTTGCCCTACTTTCCAACTCCTACAGTTTGAACAGCCCTTCAAAAAGCAGTGACTAAAACTGGGCACTGCAGTCCAGAGGATGTCTCACTTTTTTTTTTAAATCTACGCATCTTGACTGAAGAACATCAAGAAAACACATTCTGACCTTTGGACAAAAGTCTTTGTCCAAACATATATCTAAATAATCCCTTGGACATGATTCTGGTCTTCTGTTATTAAATTCATATATGTTGCAAATTCCTCAGTTGCTGGAATTTGAGCAATAGCTTTGTTCTTCAACTCTTCACATACTCATATAGTAGCTTCTTGGAAAGTTAGTTAGCCTAATAGCATAATACGATCATGGGAAAACACCTTCTTTTCACTTTCTTTAGTTAATAAGCAACTTTCAGGGCAAGTTTGATAAAAGTCCTTATGTTAAAGAACATAGAAGGGAGGGGTAAAATGAAACCTGAGAGAGTACTGGTCAAAAACTACTCGTTCAATGAAGATATATTTGCTATAATTTAACTTGCAGTGTGTGCTGACATAAGAGGTAGTCTCCTTGTAGCCTCCTTGTTCTTTTATTGATAGATATTTCAATTTATAATTAGCAACATGCTTTCATGTACCTTGGCACATGAACACTGGGCCAAGATAACAGTACTGCATCATGCCAGAGACATGCAAGCCAGCTCCAACTGAGCTAGTATGTCTACATGGCACAAAGTGTGATGCCAGAAAGCTCAGATCCTGCCAGAATCAAAGCTTTTCCAGTTCAGTGCTCTGCTTGCCCTACCTAGCCCTGCTGATTGCTGATTCCTGAGCTAGTTCATTAAGATCTACTTTGAGCAACTCAGTAAGGGACTGTGCTACTCTTTAAATGGAAAAGCTTTATTTTGGCTGGGAAATAAATGAGGTGGGCAGTTTTTATCTTGGGTTCTCTCAGTGTTTTTCCATAGTGTGCTCTATGGGTTGACAGATAAACTCTTCTCTTTTCTACCCATCTGTGACCATAAAAAAACACCTTCTCTGTTGTGTGCCATCCATGCCTTTCTTGCAGTAAATTCAGTAATTGCTTACATGGATATATAAGCCAAGTTTTCCATATAGTTTGAAATTTTTGTTTAATGCTATTCAACAGCTAGAGACAAGTAGAGGTCCAAGAAATATGTGTCAAACAAATTTAAAGCCAGTTTTCACACTAGGAAGCATCCTCAGAGAACATTACTTTCTCTGAATCGCTTTTGGATAAACAGAACAGCAGCTATTTAAATGTACTGGAGAACAGGATGGAAACCTCATTCCATTGTTGCAGAATAGTCCCATTTTGACTATGATTAATCTTTTTCTTCCTATGATATCTCAGAACACAGCTACTCAAAAATTGCTGGATAACGAGATTCATATAGTGTATTACAAGGGAAAGCTATAGCCTATTCGGTTAATCTTTTGCTCCCTTATCAAATATGCAATATGTTCTGAGTAAAAAAATGTTATGCATAAGTGCATGGAAGCCCCACATAATGAAATATTGATTTGCACTTCATGTAGGTATTACTTACAAGGATGTTTATAATTCTGGTGCTATTCCAGAAAAACATTTAAAGTTTGAACATATTTGTTAATGGCCATGCTATATTTCAACTTTAAAGTAAACATGTGGTCTCTTCTTAAACCATGCACAGCTGAGCAAGGCTGGCTTTGTAACACGAACTTTCCCATTTCTGACGACTGACACAACAATTGACCGTAAAAGCCTTATGTGAGAAAAAGCCTAGAATATCTGAAGAAGAGTACTCTGTAGATGTAACATCTAAAGCCAGATTTGGCACAAGCAAGTTCCTGTGCAGGTAGACTAGAATATATTGGCAGAGAAGTCCTTATATCTTGGGTGATTCTGCCATCTATGCACTCCTTTATGCTGAAAGATATGGTGAAAAAAGCTATAGTGAAACCAAAATCAAGGATAAAAGAACTAAAAGAATTTCACTAACATTACTGTTGGCATCTCAATCACCTTTCATCATTTCTGAAACTAACTTTTTTTTTTTTTTTTTTCTCAATTAGGGAACTATCCTGGAAAGCAGGAAGGCTGACTTCATTTTAGCAAGGCAAAATCACTGCACCTGCTTGTTCCTTCCAAATCCTAAAATATATGTTCTCTCTTCTCTATTTCCTTAAGAGGACATAATACATTGAAAATATTTTCTTCTCACTCAGGGTTCTACCTGCCATTTTCCAAAATAAACAACAGCTCCGCAAGGCAGTCCTTAGTGGCAAAGGATTCTAAGGCCATTCATCTCTTTTGTGCAAATACTGTCTCAAAATTATAGTTTTAATACTTACTCTCCATAGACTTTTTTATATCTCACATATTTAATTACCAAATTGAATTTTATTTTCGTTTTACTCCATAATTTGAACTGTCTTAGTGTCAATCTGATGCAATTGATTGGGTTTGATTTAAAATCCAGCCTCCTCAGTAGCTTTCAACAGGATGCCAGAAAATCCATTTATGGAGCAGTAAATTACAATAAAACGTGACACAAGAAAGGAGTGTTAGGGGAAAAAAGAACAGGAAATAAAATTTTCCTGTTTGAACAGGAAATAAAATCATGGTTTCCTACAGGAGTCTAGGTATCAAAACAAAAGAAGAAAGTGTAATAAATACACTTTTGCCAGATCTAAATTATTTAGATTAAATCAAGTTCCATCATGTAATATACCCCTTCACTTAGCGTTCTAGTAAACTCACTGTTTGAAAAATTAAAAAAAAAAAGGATATTGATATAAATAGTGCAAGACATTCTGTGAACTTCTATTCCTGTGAACCCTGTTATCCGACCACCTATAAAGTGATCACCAACAAAGTGGAAATTTTGTAAAGAAACAACATTTCTGTGGAAATTTTGTAAAGAAACAAGACAGAAACATAATATAAGGTGATGGAAAGACAACTAAGTCTGATAGGATAGTTAGATGAAAGAGAATATATTTTAAAGATATTTTGAACACTGTATCATTAGCATCATCTAAAGGTATTTTTATGAAGTATATACAAAAACTTAACGTATTTCTGAAACCAAAATAAATACAAAAATTAAAAAATATGCTGTTACCAAATTCCCCCAACAGTACAAGCTCTCCCAAAACAGATATTACATAACAGTGGCTATTTATTTCAAGTAAGCGTTGTACATCTGTGAAAAATCATAACCAGTGAGTATAATGTTTAAAAACAGGAATTACTTAGTTTTGTAGCTCTAAGTACTCATAACATTTTTTGTAATCTCCTCTCACAAAATGAGACTCAGTGAAACACTTTCATACGAAATCTGAAGTCTAGGGGCAGACATTATTTGTTAAATATATTGCATTCAAAATGGCAAAATGATCAAACTTCTCACAGCAGGAAAAATATCACGCACCTTCTTGTAACTCTAAGAATCATGTCCAAACATTCAATCCCTTTCTCCGCAAAACAAACAGCAATAAATACACAACATGAGGGGGAGGCAGTGGGAGGCATCCTGTGAGGGGATTGCTAGAGTATCCTTTGCCTTGCTGCAGAATTTGATCTGAGGTTAAGTGTTTAGGAAAGTTTTATTCATGTCACTGCAGAAGGTAAAAACCGAAAAAGTTTAGATCCTTTACTGTCAAGCAATTTAGAGTATTGGGGTCAATAAGAGAACAGCATGTGAAAACTTCCATTTTTTTCCTAGAAAATCTAAACGATGTGTCAAGCAAACAGCTTACAGTACTTAGAACTCTTTCAGTGACATACCTAGCAAGGTATAAATCTTCTGACTGTAGTAAACCTAACTTTTATATGCTTTAGCCTTTGCAAGAATATTATTATTAACAGGAGGTGAAAAATTATAAACAATTACGGTTTTAGGGAATATTAAGTTCTACAATTCCCTCCATACTTAGGATTTCCGCATACTCTATTTCAAACACCAACAGTGAACTTAAGTTCAGCTTTCATTTCTATGGTTTGAATCTACCTGATAGGCAGTGTAAAATGCAATTATCAATAAACAGGGCAATATGACTACCAATGTTAACACTGATGTTTCAAGTTAGATTTGTGTGGAACGTGGAAAATATTATTAATGCTAAAAAACTTCACTCCAGGCATGTACAAATGATTTACATACATTTTTTGATCATGCAGATTTACATTTTTCAACTAAGTTTTGGGAAAAATCTGTTAGAGTTTTTTTCCCAACACTTTTATAGATACGTATCTTGCATTTTTATAAGCCACTTGCATTTCACCTGATGAACCGGGAGCCAGATTTTGTTTGTATCGTATTAGCTTTTAAAGAAAATTAAGATGCACTTCTTCCACAGAATTCTCTTTAATATGAGATCCCACAGACCCAGGCTATAAATATGTTCCTATGCTATAAGTCCCTTTCTCTGTGTGTGTGTATATAGTTATAAATGACGTTAAGTCTCTGTTTATACACACACACACAAACATATAAATATATATACACCTATAAGGACTTCCCATGTAGGAATGCACAGTGCCTGGAAACTTAGTTAAGCAGTTCATTGAGTACACTGCATTTATTCCATATTCAAGAACAATCTCCTTGTTTGCAACTTGTTACAGCTCAGCTAAAGCAAATGGAGCAATGATCGTTCATACAGATGAAGACCTGGCCCCATATTTTGTGACACTGAGCTTCCATAGAACAGCATAGATATCTGTACCACATGCCCACAAATGAGATATACGTCATATCAGCAAAACAAATACGAGTAAGTCTGTTAACACTACCACACCCATACAAATTCACAAACTTTTTTTTAATGTTCACGTTATGTATCAGGATTTATCTTCAATAGTACAGAAGAATCAAGTCTTTATCTAGAACTACAAGAACTTATGTGACAGGCTGAGGATTAATTTTCTTTGGCTATCTGAAATAAACCAATAATATGGATAATAATATTATGGATAATAATATTTCACTTTATGGAGCAAAGTGAAGCAAACGACCTATATCCAGAGTCTTGTACCATGTACTGTCAGGTTCCTTTATATCTGCCTCTCACCGGTCTAGAATCAGTGTGTGCTTCCAAGACCTTGGTGACCCTTATTTAGGACTGCTGCAGACTCCCACAACCCACACAGGAGAAACCAGCTCATACAGTTTCCCAAAACATACAATTACAGTTTGCCCTTCTGAGAGTAAATCAAGACTGGGTACCCTGTTCTTGGGTGAAAAATTTATACTAGTCCCTTCCCAACACATTAATGTCAAGCAATCTCTCCTACCTTCGATGAACACAGTTTAGGTTGGTATAACACACTGAGCTGTCATCTTCCATTACTCAGATTTTCACATGGAAAATGTTAAGCCTTGCAGCTGAAAAGTATTAAGCCCTTGCTGGTTCTACACAGCTTGAGACACTCCTTGCTAGAAACTTCCCAACAAATAAAAAGATTTTGGAAAGCAACGTTCTGGTAAAAAAAAAAAAAAAAAAAAAAAAAAAAAAAAGGTTCTTTACACAAATTTCACCACAAGTAGAAAACCTTCCTGGGCGTTCCTTGGCATTCCTTTTTCTCCTCTGAACATATACACTCACGCAAGCCTTTCCTGGGACAACAAGACTTATATATCACTGCAGAGGCCTTCACTAGGCAAGTATAAGTAGTTCATAATTGTAACCACAGCCCAAATCCTAGCCCTTTTACAAATAGTCTAGGTTGTAGACCTGCTAGTTCTAATAACCATAGGGTTTTCTGTTCTTGCCAGCAGCAGCTGGAAATTTTCTTCCACTCTCTCTCTGGGGCTCTCTATGTGATGTTATTGCTTTGAATTACACTCATGTTATGCTTGACAGGGTTTTTTATGAGAAGCATTTACTGAGATGCCTTTCACCTAACTTTACACACTGTAGATGTCAGTCTCCTAAGCATCCACTACAGTCAGTGAAGGTCTAGTCAACTTATTGGAATTCTGTTGCCTAAAGATAGGTACTCAGAGCCAGCTGAGATGCTTTCAGGTATCTGGGACAGCTGCACAGGTCTGGCAGACGTGACAGAACCAACAGGAAATATATGTCCTCCTGCAGGGGTGGACAGAGGTCAGGCAGGTTGTCTGGAGCCTGTCAAAATGCACTCAATGCCTATGCTGAGGCAACTGAATCCTACCCAATGCTGTCCAGAGAACTATTCAGCTCACCCTAAAGCAGACACCTACATTTCATCAGCTGAATAGTTCTATAATTTTCCTGACTGTATTATCTAGATCTTCATGGGCCATAGTGTCACCTTAGACATTTAAACACATTCAGATACTTGCATTTAGACATCTAACTTTGGGCGTCTTCAATCTAGCACAAACTCATACACGTTTCTTTTAAACCTCCTTTTTTCTGGGATGGGAGGAAGGAGATTGAAGAATAAGTGTCATGCTAAATGGAAGCTGGCTCTACTGCTAGAAGAGAGATTTGCAAGCCCTATCTCCCAGCTACATAACTGCAAGCTAAACATCTGGTTGTTTGCCTGCGTCTAACACACAGCCTGAAACAAAACACAGGAATACGCCACTGAGAGTGGAGAAGCAAAAGAAGTACTATCCATATTGGTGTCAGTCTCAGATTGGCTTAAACTGGCGGCTAAACTGCAGCCTTCAGCCATAGGTTCAAGTATGCTCTCAGCAACCATAAACTAAGCACTGCCTATGAAAGTTGAGCTCTGCCCCTGACAGCAATGCCATCTCTTAGTGCTGAAAATTACTCTTATGCAGTCATTTTTGCTGGTATAAATTGGTATGTAAGAGTGCAAATCTGGTCGTTATTCTTAAAAATAAGTTTTCCATATTAATTCCACTAAGAAGCGACTTCATCCTCCAGCCTTCTACTTAACGCAGAGTGTAACCAGGAAATATACACTTCGATGCTGACCCAAACCACATCACTTTTAACAACATGAAAATGATTCCTCATAGAAGTCCAGAGTTATTGTAGCAACCATTTAAAGAGGTCACAAAGGTTCCAGCCTTACAAAGCTTCTCAAGAAAAAAAAAAACCCTATAGATACCCAAGTTTTCCATTAAGGTTCCCTTCCATCAGGCCCATTGGCCAGGATAGCAATGTGACTGAAGGACAGAGCTTTCTGAAACGTTGCAACTTGCTCCTTTTTCTCATTTCTGAGGCAGCACCTTGCATCTAACTGCCTTAGCCCACCAGCACCCACTTTATAGATAAAAACACGTTTCAGAAAATGAGGATTTGATGTCCCAACAGGAAAAAAAAAAATCCTACCCTTCCCGGCAAAACTTACCCCTTTAAAAATTCATTCCCATAAACTTTATGTTTTACATACATACCCACAGACACCTACCTGTAACATTCAAACATGTAACACCCACATATATAACACTCACAAGAATGAAGTGTACAACGTATGCAAGATTAAAATATGAAGAGGAAGGAACAGAAGAAGTCCAGTTTCAGTTTCTCTGCAGAAGACCAAAAAAATTGATTTGCTCTTTGATTAATAGTGTATCACTGAAAACAATCTGCTAAGTACCAAAATTCACATAAGCATTAGGACATATACAAAATATACTTTGTTTTTGCAGACCCCATTAGCTTGCGAAAGGTGTTACCGGAGCCACTGCTGAACGTGTTCATAACTGTATACCATCTACTAAACCATTCAGCTGCCGTACAGAATGAAAGATGAAGAATGTGGAGCTCATACGAAAACCAAGATCTGTATTTTAGCTGCTCTCTTCTGTAGTGCTTCGAATGAGTGTCCCTTACATACAGACTAACCCTGAAAACAAACAAATGACTGTTCAGGACAGTACTTTCGTTGATATTAAATCTATTCATATAGGTAAGTATGTGAATGGCTGAGCCAATAACAGATACTTGGAAAATCCTTTCGCTGTTTACTTACATACTGGAGAATAAACACATCAATGTGATAGATATCAGGGCAAAAGCAGTCAAGAAGCTGTACTCTCCATTTGAGTAAGAAAGAATCTGAATGTGTTGTGTAGTTTTCTTTGTTCTTCTTGGTCTTGTAAGAGTAAATGCAACTAATACACATACACACAACATAAACTTCACATTAACCTCTGGCACCAATTAAACTATCTCAGTATTTCATGTTTGTTCAAGTTCATTTTAAATACAGTGATGTTTTAATAGTACGTGACAGCGCATGCAAGAGAATCACCATATTCTCTTGCAGGGAGGTCATGGAAGGTATGGAAACAATCTCAGATCTGACTCAATTTCACTGTTTTTTACACTAATCTGAGCCTACAAAACAGCAAGGCTTGCTTCCTGCTTACACAATAACAGTAGGGGCACATCAGAATTCATCCTTAAAACATGTACAGTCTGCACACAAAAGGTGATAGTAATCATTCCAGACACATAGGAAAATAGGTCTGTGAATGGAAAAAAAAAATAGCAACTGAAGGAGATTTATGCATGTATGAGATATAGGGCCCCACCATGATGCTTCAGTGCCCCACAATGAGAATTAAAATAAGAAAAATCTAGCTCACATCCAGACTTTATTTTATCAAGTCATCTTGTTGTTCTGGTTGCAAGAACTTTATATTTATCAATTTATTTACAGACTCATTTTATCGAACCTGGCATACAGGTTTCCAGTACCATTTTTAGCTTTTTGATTTCTTTCATACAAACTAAAATGAAATAGTTTATATTTTAAAATGCAATCAATCCCATTAAACTTTTTTCTGGATTCCATTTAAAAAAATACAAGTATTAAATACATAATACAATTAGCTAACAAGGCCAACCATTCTGAAAAGACTCCAGCCCACTCTTTCTCTACTTTAAATGGGGAATTTTCTATTTGTTTCTGGGAAATGTCAGACCACACAAATGGATACAACAGCCTAGTGACTGGAGTAAAAAATGCTGGAATCTCAGACTTCCCCAGAACAATGATGGAGAGAGAATGAAAGCACTTTGCTTCCACCAACCCAGAAGATCTAGTCTCATGCAATTAACATAATATTCATCAATTTCATATGTGAAAAGGCTTCACGGGAACAGGGCTAGTTTTGCAGCGGGAAGGACGTCAATACAAAATCATATGCAAATTACAGCTTGAAGATCAGTGTCAATAACATGAATATTAACCTAAAGGTTAGAAGAAGTCAGCATAGTCTTTGCTGTAATAACATTACATGCTTTCAGAGATTAACAGTATCAAGTTAAATGGCTGCTGCTTTCCTACTCATCATCATTATCTAAATTGTTCAATGTTTTTTCAAACAGAATTTCACAGTCTTTACCAACACAGCAAGGTTCTAAGACTGTGATCAACTCTGTCTACATTATCAAGTCACTCCTATCTTCAAGAAAGCAAGGAGGAGGCTCTGGGAACTACAGGCCAGTCAGCCTCCCATTGATCCCTCAGAAGGTCATGGAGCAAATAATATTGGAAACCACTCCCAAATATATTAACAAGAAGGTAATGGGGAGTAGTCATCATGGACTGACAAAGAGGAAATCATACCTGACCAACTTGATAGCCTTCTACAATGAAATGACTAGTGAGGGGAAAGTAGTGAATCCTTATTTTGTCTTTAGTAAGGTTTTTGATGCTGTATCCCATGATAACCTTATTGACAAGCTGAAGTATGGACTACATAAGTGGACAGTGAGGTGGACTGAACACAGGTTGAACTGCTGGGATGAGAGACCTGTGATCAGCAGCACAGAGTACAGCTGGAGACCAGTCACTAGCGGTGTCCCCCAGGGGTTGATACTGGGGCCAATACTGTTTAATATCTTCATTAATCACCAGAATGATGGGACTGAATGGACACTCTGCAAGTTTGCAGATGACACAAAACAGGAAGGAGTGGCTGATATACCAGATGGTTGTGCTGTCATTCAGAAGGACCTTGACAGGGTGGAGAAATGGGCAAACAGGAATCTCACGAAGTTCAACAAAGCGAAATGCCATGTCCTTCCTGGGGAGGAATAACCCCATGAACCAGGACAGGCTGCGGCAGACAAACACCTGGGAGTTCTGGTGGATAACAAGTTGACCATGAGTCAGCAATGTGCTCTTACAGCAAAGAAAACCAACAACATCCTTGGCTGCGTTAGGAAAAACATTGCCAGCAGGTCAAGAGAGGTGATCCTGCCCCTCTACTCAGCACTAGCGAGGCCACGGTTGGAGTGCTGGGTCCAGCTCTGGGCTCCCCACTACAAGAGAGGTATGGACGTACTGGAGCAAGACCAGCAAAGGGCCATAAAGATGATTAAGGGACTGGAGCATCTCTCATATGAGGGGAGGCTGAGAGAGCTGGGACTGTTCAGCCAGCAGAAAAGAAGACGCAGCGCAGATCTTATCAGTGCGTATAAGGAGCTGATGGAGGTGGCGGAGGGTAGAGAAGATGGAGCCAGACTCTTCTCAGTGGTGCCCAGTGACAGGACAAGAGGCAATGGGCACCAACTGAAACACAAGTAATTCTTTTCAAATGTAAGAGAACATTTTTTTACAGTGAGGGTGGCTGAATGATTAGGGGACTGGTGCATCTCTCCTCTGAAGAAAGGCTGCGAGAGCTGGGCCCGTTCAGTCTGGAGAAGAGAAGACTGAGAGGGGATCTCATCAATGTGTACAAGTATTTGAAGGGAGGGTATCTAGAGGATGGGGCCAGACTCTTCTCAGTGGTGCCCAGTGACAGGACAAGAGGCAATGGGCACCAGCTGAAACACAGGAAGTTCCATCTGAACCTGAGGCAAAACAACTTGACTGTGAGGGTGACTGAGCATTGGAACAGGTTGCCCAGAGAGGTAGTGGAGTCTCCTTCGCTGGAGATACTCAAAACCCGCCTGGATGCGAACCTGTGCAACGTGCTCTAGAGGACCCTGCTTGAGCAGGGAGGTTGGACTAGATGATCTCCGGAGGTCCCTTCCACCCTTGGCCATTCTGTGATTCTGTGGCTAGATAACAAGCATTACAAACGATCCAAGGCTAAAATCAGGCAGCTCTGAGTATTCATATTTCTGAATGTCCTCCTTTTGTCAATTTCTAGTTATTTGGCCATTGCAGAATCACCTGTTTCCATGTATTTTAGATTTTCTTGGTGAAACACATCTGTTGAAGATATTATTAATTAAAATAGGTAAATTACATTTTAGTCACAGCAACAAATGAACAAATTAGAAGAACCAATGCAAAATGCAGAAACATAAACGCAACATAAGATCCTAAGTTTTTGCAGGACTTTTTTTCTTATGAAATGTGATGTTTACTTCTATCACGTCCCGACTCAAAATGTAGTTTCAAAGCAAAATCTCATTAACTCTTCCTGAAATTGCAGAACTGAAGAAGATTGAAGAAGTAAGGTTGGAAATGATGAGGAATTATCTGTTCTACAGGTTCATGATGACCAAGTTGCTAATCTAGCTTTTACTCTCAAATTTTAGAGGAAGACAAAGAATAAGATACAGTAAGTTCCAATGGAATTATTGTTTGCTTTGGAGTTCTTGTAATTGCATATGAATATTAGAATCCTGCGTCATTTGACTTACCACAGTTTTTTAATAGTCATTGACAAAAGCAGTGAAGTTTTACTTTTTTTTTTTTTTTTTTCCAATTTGTGGTCAAGTATTACAGAGAAGAATGATATCAGGAACCATTGTACATAATCCTCGTATCCTCAATGGAATAAAAGAGAGCCTCTTTCTAGAAACATTACTGCTCTTTACATTGCCTGGGAAAGAAATCTTTAAATTGCTCTCCAAGCCAGCACTTTATTAATCTAAACAATATTTGACAAGCTAATGACAAGGAGGGCCACCTAGCACAGTTTCTGTCAGACCAGTGCATTTTTTGGCCATGAAATAAAGACCACAGGATCAAGTGAAGTTCAGGATTCTTACCATACCCATGAACTTAGCTGTTCAAGTAAATGCACTGACATGAAGAACCCTTGAGTCTTTCTGAACCCCAGGAAAAGGAAATAGCAGCACCCACCAAAAACACACAAAAAAGAGCTTTTCACAAAACTTCTCGCAAATTTTCCAGCTGAATACTTTTTTTTTTTAATAGAAAACAGCAGTTAGTCAAAATTGAGTCACTTAATGACAAAATTTAACCTTTCAGTAAATCTTCTGATGGAAGAAGGGTCTGCTTCCAAAGCAGTTGGCTGACATGCCCTGCAGCAGCTCAACTACATGAGCAGTTACTTTCAGGACTTTCAGATTCTGAAACCAGTTGAAAATCCAGACTGCTTAAAAGGGGAAGTTAGCTGAGCTGGGAATCAGGGAATGTAATGAACTGGCTGGACTAGAAATCAAGAACTCCGGAAAGCCTAGTTCTGACCAAAGACAATGATGCTTTAAAGCTGCCAGTCTTCAAAGTGGACCCAGCACAGAGGTGTGAAGCTGATATGTATCCCTGTGAGTTTGAGCTGCCTTAGGTTGCTTAGCAAACTAGATTGCTTAGCAACTTAGACTGCTTAGGTTCTCTCTACTGTCAGTGGAGAAAGGTGTTTCCAGTATGTGATACAATCTACATGTCTTAAACCTTCATCCTAAACCCAGGTGACAGTTTATCAGCCTGAAAGGATGGAGTAGGGAAGTCTTATGGGCAAGCAGATGGCAGGAAGTACTGTTTGTAGATATTATTGCATGAGAAGGGACATCTCTGAAAGAAGTGAAAGCATGTATTGCATTGAACAGTTGTGAGCAAGTGCATTTAACCAAAAAAAAAAAAAAATTATACTGTGACTACAAGCTCTACAGCAGTTTTTAATGTTTGGTCAGGACTGAACCTAGATTTATTCATGTCTAGGGCACTAGCTTTGAAAAGTGAACTTGTATTTGGCCTCCATCTGGTTTTGATGATAACAACTGAGGTACAGAAGGTACTTTGGGTGGTGGTTGGTTAGAACTGATATAACAAGAATAGGTTTCTTCAGTAACAGCTTATATTGCTTTACATTTGAAGGAAGAAGGAAGTATTATGTCATGGTATGAGGCATTGTTCACATCAGAAAGTAACTGCTGAAGATACTGTTATACTCATTTCTACCACTTCTCTCTTGCTTGCAGTGATATATCTATCTCTACCAGGCTGCCTTAAGTCCATAGGAAATACTAAATGATACCAAACACTGCCATTCATCTGACCAGAACAGTCTTTCATGGGTCCATTAAGCCTATGTACCATTCTTTGTGCTGACTTCCCATTGAACTTTTAATCGAGTTCAAATCAAAAAAGCTCTTATCTTCTAGGAGCTTATTCTGGACCCAGCATACTTAAACCACTGCTGAAAGCTTCAGTTCGGTTGGCAATGCAACACTCCTCAGGAACAACGCATTTTTTTTTCCTGAAGGTAAAGCCTGTCTGTGCAGGAGACCTGGCCTGAGTTTGTGTAATGAACTCCTCCCAGCAACAAAGAACCATCACAAATCTTGCAAATTGAGTCAGAGTATACACCTTTGACTTATCTTTAACAAATACATAGCATATACATTAAAAAACAAAGCACTAGGTTGCACTGCACACACCGTTCAGCCCCCAGGAGAGGATGAGAGAAAGAACATTTTGTGACAGATGCTAATCATGTTAGTTCATGTACTACTGAAAGGTGTTTGGATACAACAAGAACAGGGTGGGGGGAGTGCAGTAAGAACCAACACAGAAAGAATAGCCTCACCATCACTCATGTTCTGACATGGCCGATAGAACTGCTTCCCTGCCCCAGGGCACTTCTCTGTGCTTTATCAAGAACACATTTTCTTTGCCTTCTCCACAAGCTCACATCTTAAGTAAATTAAGTTGGCAGTTTATCCATCAAGCCACCTTGCTAAACCTAATAACATTACAAAAAAAAAAAAGTAAACATAAGCTTGCCCCTCAATAAGCAAGAACTCTGAACGCAAAAACAATATTGACAGTAGAGTGTATTATCAATAAGCTTAATCTTATACATAACACAAGGTTCCACAAATTTCTGCATGTGCTTTCTCTTAGCCATCTATGGTTTTCTTGCTATGTTTCCAAGTCTGAAATACATTTCTGTGGGCTTATCAGTTCCTCCATTCTTATTTCAAGCCAGATGAATACTACATTGGACATCTGCTCATATGAAATCCATTTAATGCTCTTGATAGGGTTTCAAATTCTTGTAATCTGTAAAACTTTGTTTAAAATATGCATCCCTACTTAAAAGTAGATTATTGCAGTAATCCTAGGCCAGAAAACTGATCCTAAAGGATAGCGATCACTCTCCATTCTAACTGGCCTTATGCAGACGATTGCATGTTTTATCACAAGCAACATCTGTGTACTTCTCATCCAACTGCAGGCATAAAATAAAAGGAAAGAAAGAGACCAGCTGACCTGATTTGATGGATGAGTGAAACTAAATACAGTGTGCAAATGCTGTGTGTCTTGCAAAATGGTCATGAAGTAGTTTTACACACGGAACAAACTGACAATAAAACTTTATGATGAATGCATTTATTGTGTTGCATATGTTTTCATTTAACAAAGTATTTGTCATGATTGACCTTGTAATCTTATCACATTTCTCAAAGTGACAGTTTCAACAGCAATAAGCTGCACTTTAAAGAAGCTTGCTGGTGAGATCTGTACATTTAGGACCAAATTCTACAGGCTTTTACCAAACTGTCTACTCAGGCACTGAAGACAATCTTTACCTCAGTAAGGATATCAGGATCAGTCACTGGTAATACAAATTAAATCCTTGCAAAAAATTACAGTGGAATTGTGACACAAGATTTTTCTTTTTATATATAAGAAAGAATTATCACCTGTAGGTAACTATCAGACAGCCTAGAAGGCCTGGAAGAAAGACCGATAGGGAAGCAATTTTAAGAGATTACTGTACATTTGTGCTTTATGGCATCATTTATACAAGCAGTACTGGCTAATACTATACTAAGATCCCCTTGGCAGCTGACACTTTCCTGGTATCAGGATACTTCCCTTTCTCTTGCTAAGTTGTCCTTACTGCAACAATGGTCATCCCATTCTCAGTCAGATTGCCTCAGATTGCTAAAGCATTGCACAAGCAGTTGTCATTTGACTACTGTGGATTGGATGACCTTTCAGTCCTTGCCCTTTTTGGGAAGGGAATAACTGCTACTGCAGAGCAAAGGAATACAAAATAAACATGGAGAGAAGATCTATGCCCATGCTGTGATGCCTGCCTGCCCTCCCAGGTGGTGGCATTGGTGGCCAGATGAGCCTTCATGCCAGGAAGCTGTGGGAAGGGGTCAGTCCCTTGAGCCAGAATCTCTCATGGGCACTGCTGCTTTGCAGAGGCATGGACAAATGTCAGTAAGCAAAAGACTGCCTGTTTCAAGGGAATATAATTTAGATTCTGTAGGAAGGTCCCTAATTATTGCAGCTCCAGGTACAACCAGCTGGAACCTCCACAGCAGATGCAGCCATATGTATTAAAAAAAAAAAAAAAAAAAACTGTAAGGGGTTATTGAGTTCAAGTGAACTCTGGTAAGAATCATTACAAGTATTCCCATTTTATAAGATTATGATGTCAACTGTGGAGTATTTTATGTTGCCTCCACAGTTTTTCGTTTCAAGGCACTTAAGTTACACTACAGTTTACGTGTATTAGACAGGGGCAGCTGCAAGTGCCGAGAGATGAGCAAATGGAAAGTCAGAGACTTTGGTGTTCAGTTAGTCTCGGATGAAGGCAATACTGTAAAATACTGGAATGAGCATATGAAGGAGATTAACTATTATCATTGCAACTATTTAAATTGTTATTTTTAGTGCCACACTGCAATCAAACATCCACTAGAGAAATGGCTGAGATGGTATTAGAAGCTAATATACCTTGGCTGCATTTTTCTGCTTCACTGCTTGAGGCTGTCATCTCTCTAGGAAATCAAATGATTAGTTCTCATGAGCTCCTGTCATCTATTCCAGCCCAAACTGACCAGATTAGTTTAAACTCCTTTCATCAGCAAGTTAAGGTAACTCAGAGGATATTATGCTGAAGCAGATGCAGGCAAACTGTTGTTGTCTCTTCTGTGAGGTTGCAGTTTGTAGCAGAAGTTTAGTAATGAACAGCTGAAGGACAATAATATCTTAAGCCACCACAGCTGCTTCTGCAATGATTGTCTGAAAGAGCCTCAGTGTTAACTTACTGAGATGTATGCATGGGGCATTTCATGCTAATTGCTCCAGCATGCTTGCAGGTTCAGAAAGAAAAATTAATCTTATTGGTGGGATTCAGATGCCTAAACACTGGCAGCTAGTACAATTAAGATGCCTATGTACTTTTGCAGCTTTTGTGCAGGCTGGCAGACATGACGTAGGAGCTATGTAAAACCTGCACTGCTCTGGAGGGGCAGCTACAGACCAGGAGCTCCCTCACATTTCTAAAGGACTTGCACTGTTACTAGACATGTACATTTAGGCAACTGGGCCCCACCCACAGGTGCAGCCTCATTCTTAAAGTGCCTTTTTTCTTGATTTATAGGGCATAGAAACAGATTTTTAAAAAAACTCTTCCTGCATTTTTATTTCAAAAATCAATCTTTTCTGGTAAGATCATCGGTAAATTTCTTATCACTATTCCGCACGGACTGAACTAGGTTAACACTGAATGCTTTTGAAGGTGACACCTTTCCATTCTGGAGCACAATATATAGGCTGGATTCTGCAGCTGTAGATTTATGAAATGCTCTGCCTATAAGACAAAAGCGAGCCCTTACTTTACTGAGTATGTAGTCATTACCATTTCCCAATTCCCACAGGCATCACTGTTACCTTCCTCTGTTGAAAACGGTAATTCAAACAATTGTGTGCTGAAGGCAGCTGATCTCAAGGAGAATCAATTCTTTGTTGCAAAGGTGCCTCAGTGAGTGAGTGGCACTTCATCTGCAACAGTGACTTCCACTTTGAACCTCTATGCCAGCCTACATGTGCAGCCAAGCTCAAGCGCTGCACTGCAGTTTCTGCCAGCCACGAGCTGGCGAAAGTGTGAGGATTAAAGGGTGATACACTGCTCCTGGATGAGGAGGCAGCTCAGTCATGTGATGACATCTACTGGCTAACCAGAAAGGCACTAACCCACTTCTAGGGAAACTCAATCCAACATTCTCCATTCCCAAACATTTCATGGACATGACGCATCCAAACTCAGAAAGAAGAGGTTATAACAGCAAGGAAAATAAGATAAATTCTAGGAAAGCTAGACAAATGTTTTTTTCCCCTCTTCTGCTGACACTTATTTTGATTATATATCTTGTCTTCTCCCACAGACTAGAGATGCAAAACAGATGTGTGTGCTGAGCTACTTTTGAGATGTATTGCTGACAAAGATTTCCCTACCGTAGCAGTTTTCCAGATTTGCTTTTTTTCAGTCCTAATTTCTTCTGTTCTGCAAGCCTGAGCCCCTTCTAAAGTATCTGTTGCTGCCCCTTTCTATGACTACATATATATTAACTTCCCTCTCTAGCTTGCTGAACGTATACAAGGCAAACTCTCCTCTTATGTGATAATTTTATAAAAGTATACTTACATATTTCTTTTCTTTCAAAGTTCTCATCTACTAAATGCAATTAAGCCGTCCCTTCCACAGTCTAGCCAAGCCTCATCCCCAACTCACTCCCAAACTTTTCATCTTGGCTCCCAGCATGGGCTTCACGGCACCTGCTTCCTACTTGCACCTTGCACAAAACTGCTTGATTCAAAGCATTACCAGGATCTTCCCCTATCTACACTAAATCCTCGTGCCACTCTTCTGCACAAAGAGGGAAACTGCCTCTTCCACCACAACCCAGCTCTTTGCAACTTTGCCCCCCACAGCAAACCTACTCTCTCCTCCCTTCCTCGTTCAAAAAACAGAAAGCAAGCTGCTCCCAGCCTCAGCACAGGCATGGTGCAACCCCTGGCTCAGTCCAGTTCCCTGCTGTAGAAAGATACAGAGAGGCAGCATCCCCCTGGCCTGCTGACCACCCTCAGTTTGTGCTGGAGCCTGAGATTTTGGCCACTCTTGATTCCTGTACTCTGTCAGTTCAGCAAAGACAATACACTGTGATGGAGGTGGAATGCAAATTCTCAGTGTTTTTTCTTAAGTTCATTGTCTACTAAAGAGGTTGTTCATAGCCTTCATCCAATAATTTTCACTACAGCTGGAGGAACTCACAAATAATACCATTAAGGAGAGTCAGGAAGTGAAAAAGACTAAATAAACAGGAAGTAAAAAAAAAAGTTTGGTTTTGCTAATCAAGCTATATGAAGTATAAAATACAAACTACATAAAGTGGAAAAAAAAAATCAGTTAAAAGTTTTAAAATGTCCTCACTTCTACTTATCTCAGAGTTTAACTCCATAGGAGCAACATAAGAATGCAATTCAAAGGACCTCTCAAGCACTCCTTTATAAATACATATATTAAACCTTCCAAAAACATCATGCATTCCTTATAGTTGTAATGTTATTTTTTTCCTTAACATATCATTCACATTATAATTGAGTTCATTCCACTCCAGTCAGTTTAGGCCAAGTGAAAATGGACAAAAACACAGGAGCTCTAGAATGATCCTTGGAGGACAAACGCATTGTGTTAGTGGCTGATGAGCAGCACTAAATGAACCTGGAATGTACCCCTCTGCCAAGCCACCCAGCTCAAGGTAAAAGCACTAACCTGCTCAATTTAGCAGATTTTGTATACTCAAAGTAAAGACAACTTTAGAGTCCTAACTTGCAGAAAAAGTAATTTTCCTTTAACGGAAGAGTAGAGTTTGCTATTAGCGGTCTGGTGTACCTGTAGATAATAAAGTTCAGAAGATTAAATCTTCCCCCCTAATACTTTCATTTTTGGCAGTCCTTTAAGTGTGTGTGTGCGTTTTTTTTTTTTTTTTTTTTTACAACAACATGAACACTACGATTAAAGGTTCAGTCTACTAACTAATCATTATTCCTGCTTTTCAACAATGACCTTTTAAAGACTGAAGGTAGGAAACATTCCTTGGTAACATAAAAGCTATTTCAAACTATGTCACATGAACAGGAGCATTGCCAGAAGCTAAGTACTACTCTGGAAGCACCCTTCAGTGGTCATTCAGACTGTTTGTGTGGTTTAATTTTTTTTTTCCCCCCTTAGGTAGAACCAATTATTGGACACGGATCTGAAAGCACAAGGGCAGTTCTCTCTGAGGTCAGGAAATAACGACTTAATGTATCCTGCTTTCAGCTTTGCTAATGAATGGGTAACTCCTAGGTTAAAAATTATCTTTCAAGGTTTGTTTATGTACCTTATGCCAGAAAGCGTAGGAGGGGGAGAGTAAAATTAAAATTACTGCTTGTTGTAGGTTTAAGCTATGTTCTTCACAATGAATGTGTGAAATGGTGCTAATCACAAAATATCTGTGAGATCGCTAACAAATATTTTTGATGTTTATGCTAATACTATCCCCTAGAAAAAAAGCATATTAATGTAGCTCCTAAGAGGATTTTTAAACATAATTTTAATTACAAAGCCAAAAGGCTTTCATGTCATTTCTGTTCCAGTGCTTCAGAAGATTCCCTCTGCATTTCTGACTCTGAGGAAAAAAGGTGACATATTCAGCTTCTTAAAAATATGGGCATTATATCCTTCATTTGGCCTAGTTGCCTAAAAACCTGGCCTAAAGACAGTAAACACCACATACTAGATTCTGAATACAGGACAGTGCACCGAGTTTACAATTACATTTCCCAGTGGCCACAAGCATACACACCAAATAAAATCAAAAAGGAGGAAGAGGGGAGACAGCAGAAAACGTCAGTTAATGTGCCAAACATAATGCAAAAATAGCACAATCTGTTATACTGCAGCCTCACTTTAAGAGGTTATTGAGAGCTTTCTAGCTTTTGGGAAGGTGTCAGGTTTATAGTGAGTACCAACCTCAAGCAGGCAGAAGGCAAATATACTTAGATCCCACTCCACTATCCCCATGGCTAAGCCTGTACCTTAAAGACCTGCAGTACCTTGCCCTGGCTCTTTTTCTGCTCAATAGCACTACGTGATTTGCAATCAATGACTGAATTTTGCTTGTTTTGTCAGAGCAAGAGAGAGGTTGCCATATCACACAGTCACAAGGGTACAACCTACTAGGGAGCCATGATCAAAGCAGCCCTGCTAAAACGTGTGCTCTCCAGCAACAGCTTAGTGTCACAGCCTGTCTTTTATTATGGGACTTGACATGTCCCACCAAGTGACACGATGTGGCCCACTGGCACAGTGCATGAGATAGGCTGGGAGCATGCACTGTGAGTGCTCCACATACCTCAGCGCTCTACAGGCTTAACCCTCTGCCAGTTCCCCAAACCACTCCTGGATTCCACATAAAATGAGAATTCCTTTACAAGGTCTGCCAGTAATAAATGGCACAAAAGTGTTCATCATGGCCCTTAAGAGTTTCACTAAGCAAATCAAACAAGTATTCCCAACGCTGTTCCTCAAGGCAGTCCTGTGCAGGAGTACAAAGGTGAGGTTTCCATGGCTTAATGCCAAGAATACTCCCCTCGGGACTCAGTAAAGCATTTTCTGTGGATCTCCCACATAGAGCTTACACCTTTTGAGCCATCTCGTCTGAACCTTTCTGCGTAGCTCCTCTGTTTGTCACGGCCACTTCTGCTTCCCTTGCTAGCTAATAAACAGCAGCTTTCCAGCCTGCAGTTCATCACATCAGTTCTCAGCCTTTTTTCTTTCCAAAGCCTGTATCAATACTGGCAGCTCCTTATAAATTTTAAATATATAAATTTATGATATAAATAAAATCAGGAGTCTGGATTTAAAATAGGATTTTCCCAAATAAAATACATTTTATTTTGTACATAAAATGCAATTTTATCTTCTATTTTCATTTCTTTTGTGCTTTTCAGCTTTAATCCTTCCTTTTCCACTCCCTGCCCGCCTCCATCTTCTGCTCTATGCATTTCTCCGCTTAAACTGGAAACTCCTATTTTCTCATTACCTCTTCATTCCAACAGATAAGCTCTAAGATTCAATCACCCCCCCAGAACTCTCTTCCACCAACTAAAGATTGTGATAAGATCATAAAAGGCAGTAACATAGAGTCTCCAACTTTCACATAGCCTTGGGCTTTTGACCTTTTACAATTTTTTCCTGTCTTGTATTCAAAGGGCATGGCATGCTTTTGCAGTGAATGTAAACATCACATCCAGTCAGAAACAGCAGGCTTATTACAATTCATTGATCAGTTACAAAAAAACCTGGTCTGCAAGATGCACAGATAATAAAAAAAAAGAAAATTTCCTAAAATTATAATGGACACAGAAGACAATATAGTGGTCTGGTTAAAACGTAAGGCATGGCACTGTTAGCAGGCTGCAGAATATTATGCTAAATTTTCCAGTCATGACTCGTGGGCCTTTTTTTCTCCCTGTCGGATTACTTTATTCCCACACATCTAGAAGGTCCAAGGAAAACCTCAAAAAGCCCATCTTCTCTCCACATAAATATGGTTGCTATGAGCCTCTGTTTGTGATGTGTTTGTTAACCATAACTGAAACTCAAGGCATTTTATTCTAGGCATACTGTGATGGTCTAGTATATACTAAGGTGAGAACAAAGGTAGAAATCTACAGTGTAAACATTACACTTCAGTTGCTTAAAGCTCTCTTTTCAGTCAACAGAGAAAAGGGGTAGGAGTCACTTCAGCTCAAAATAGATACTAAAACAAACCAAACTTTTAATTTATTTGAAATAAAACCCCTTCTTGAAAGACAGCTTAAAAGTGTTGTAGTCTAAATAAGGACAAAGAAAAGCAAACAGAAAATTTACTCTTCCAGTGTGGACTGAGTCAGAGAAACTATGGGGTACACCCAAGATTACCAGCCAGTGGAAGCAGGACTGGAAAACCGAACACAGATTTCAACCACAGGCTGGTCTAGTGTCTTACTCCAGCAACCCCTTATTTTCTCCGCAAGCACTTTCAATAGAGATCTTCTGAAGGGAAAACAGAGGGAGGAGAAAAGAGAGGTATACAACATAATATTTTTCATACCTGTCTCTGTGACCACATTTGAAGAACTTGAGAAGAGATTAATTTCTCAGGATAAGTTATTTTGATTTCAATTGTCTAAAGTATTATCTATTTCATATTAAAATTTAAAAAGTATTTTTAAATGCCTCCTTAGTCAGATCACTGAAAAATCCTATCCTACAAAGGACTCACTAGACATCCATTTAACTGTATACACTCTTGTGACAAAAGACCAGTTTAGTGACATTTCTCTTACCAGGAGAAAAATCAGGTGGTATAAGACTTGGGACTGGACAACCTGGATTGTATTCCCTTTTGTATATTTTAAAATGCAGTCTTAGCACTACAGAATTACAGTTAACTCTGTATTGTCCAGGGTTTAAGGTTAAGGGGCCTGGGAAAACCCAGAAAATGGAAAAAAAACAACAGCATCATTATAAGACGTGCTGGGGAGGATGATGTGGAGATAGGCAAGCAACTCTACAGGGCATCAGGTCAAGTTTAGCACAGGGTGGAAGCAATTAGTTCAGCCCACAGAGTGGACTTATATAATCAGTCCTGAATTCCTTTCCCAAGTGCTCCCTTTCTACAGGATAAAACTTTTAAAAGCATCTGAATAGCTCAGGAGCCGCTGCTTTTTGGTGAAACTTGGCAAGCATCTCTACTACAAAGGGACTAGAAGACCAGTATAGAGATCTCCGGTTCTACCACTGGGGGTGGTACAGCGAGGTGCCCCTTCAACCTAATGAGCCAGAGGTGACTGCCTTGAGTGGCAGAATTCAAAAGGTATGAAAATAAAAAAAATGTTGTACCTGCCTAGGACAATGAAGAACTCTCCCTATCCTGCAAGGCACACACTTTTTCTGGGTTTTACTTTTTTTTTTTTTTTTTTAAGTTGTTCATTATATGCACATGAGCTGAGAAAAGAAACAAGAGGCTTTGTATCCAAAGTTTTCATGAATTACCTTTTATTCTAATCCCATAAACCAATAGCACCTACATGGACAGCTTCTGCTCCTCCTGCCATGCAAAGCTGTAGAAGTTTCCTTGCTTGCTTGGAAGTAAAGTAAGCAATGACAACAGTACCTTTCTCACCCTCTGTACTGGTCATAGAAATCAGCAGAGTCCTTGTCATTGTCTAATAAGAGCTCTAGGCCTTTCAGTGACTAAAGCATCTGCCAGTGATGACAGCAACAAAAAGAGCAAACAGCTCACAAGTCCTCAACCCTGTCCAAAATGCCTGTTTTACATACTGATACCACTCTGATCAGCCAAAGAAGAAAAAGATCAGACAGTCAGGGAACTGATGCAGTTAAGCAGCCATCCTTCTAAGTACACACAAAACTTACATCTTTTCATAGTGTGATACGTGGCTGAACAGTACTATTCAAGAATAGAGCCAATATGAGACTGGTCAGAACATCAGTACTGCAATCTGCATTAGAAACTCAGCTCTACATCTATAGAACATTTTTGCCTCATATAGTATCCATCTCCACTTTGCCTCAACTGCACCCACGATGTGATCACCATGCTAAAGTTTACTTCATCTTCTCAGGATCCCATACTACTAAGCCTCTACACCCTTCTGGCTACCCTAACAGGATGGCCAAAAGCAGAAAGTACTCACCAGACTGTCTTGGATGCTGGCACAGGTAGAACGGACAGGTGGAATAGCACACTCGCTTGTAAGCTAAGAACAAGACTTATACAGAAGTTTGTTTGTACCGAGTCTCTCATAACTTTGGGGGGGGGGGGCGGGGCGAGAAGGTCCCAGAGCAACTCATTTCATTGAGGCCATAAAAACCTCATATCTGCACTTCAGAAATACCATCTGCAAACCCAGCTCTAGCAGTTTCAGCATGGAAGGCTACATGCTACGAGTTGACTGAAGCTCTGCAACATGAATGCTCACAAGCAGACCTGGATCATTAAGATCAGCTCTTGGACCTAGGTCATCACTGCTGTAGTGATATACTTTTGGAGACTTTTTTGGCCAGTTTCTATCTAGCAAAATCTCCCAATGAACTTCACGGAAGCCCCACTAGCTTCATTTAATGAAGGACTTCTTGATATACCCAACCATCACATAACAGAAGGGATTTAGGTCCTCCTAGATTTTTGCTAGGTCCTCCTAGATTTTTTTTTTTTTTTAAAACGTGTGATATATTTCTGATGATGAAAATACAAGCCAAAGGATCTTTTAAGTTACAAATTACACAGATCTGCTTCAGAGATCCCATAAAGAGACACTTTTCCTTTTAAAGTCAAACTCAAGAACATGTTTCTGCCAGGTGTCAAAGATCTCTCATTAACACACAGGAAGAGAAACCAAAGGAATATATAAAGTGTAACCAAAACATTAGAAGTAACATTTCACTCTGGTATATTCACATTACACCTCTGTTCTTAAAGAAAAAAAAGAATGCTCATTATAGCACACAATCTAAGTTATGGAGGAGATAAGAATCTCCATAATATCTTTAAGTATATATACACATTAAAGCTCCAACTAGCAAAGAAATAATAGCATGAGAGCACCAATTATATAGAAATCCTCATATCTGGTTCACTTCCCATTTTGATTACTGTAATTCTGTAGACTTCCTAAATTATTACCCTAGGCCTTCTCTAAAGGGCCACAGAAAGCTGTGCAATTTTGTGTTCCTCCAGGGAAAACTCCTTGTATTGTTTTAATTAATTACATAACAATTTCAAAATGCCAGTTTTTCTAAGTGGTCACTGAATGCATGACACTTTCCTTTCAACATCTCTTTCTTTCTCTGTTAATACCATTTTTTGTCTTTGTTCTTTCTCTACCACACTTCAAAATTGAAAGTCAATCTTTTTTATGTGTACAATTGCATCTACACCAATACATCGTCCTTTTTTCTCCAAACCATTGGCTCACAACTTATCAAATCTTATTTTATGATGTATGTTACTCTTTACAGTATTTTTGCTTCATCTTACAATTTTACCTCTCAGCCCCTATGTCCAAACTTTAATTCTCTCTCAAGTATTGCATGATTGTTTATATGTTAGTATGTGAGATATGAACACATTTTAATATATTTTTATCCGATACTACAGACATGAGTAATGGAGATAGTTTGGTAATAAAAAGAATTTCTAGCACTGTAATGCTTATAACATTCTTTAAAGTAATATTCCTTTAAAGTAGAAAAGTTGGACAGCATCTACGCCATGCCCAGCGACCGAAGCCATACTTGAGAACAGTCCATTCACGAGTGAGCCTGAAGACATTTTGGTTTGTTCCAAGCATAGGATTTTTTTTAAAGATAGATTTAAAAAAGGAAAAAGAAAAAAAGTTCTCTATGTCCATTAAATCACAGAAGCATTTTTCATAACACATTATTAATGATCCGTACTGTACCAACATGCAAACTACCATAATTTCAATGAAAAATGCAGAAACACCACAATTAAGTTAGCAGGTGGTGGATTCAAAGACAATTAGACTGTCAATGCAGTGTTTTAAATCTGTGCACAAACTGGATAGCTTTCTGTGCAGCAGGTAATAACGTAGACATGCCTTACACACCAACATATACTTCAAATGAGCAGTTAGTTATTAATGTATTGCATCATACTGTACACTTTGATTCAAATATTGACCTCATAACAGTATCAGACAGATGAGCTCTGACAAATCTTGCTGTAGCAGTTTTAAGATGCTACGCTCCCCACAGCTGTCCACCTTCTTCCCATGTTATTGGCAGAGTCCTAGCAGAGTTGGTGAGGCAGAGTACATGTTTGTGCCTCTACCACCCCAGTTCATAGTTCGGCATCTTAAACTGCTGCAAAGCTGGACTAATGCTGGTGTGCTAACATCTGCATTCCACTCTGCTGACTCTGTTACATAGCACCTACCTCTGGCAGAGGGGGATTTAGTAACATATTAAACCACCACACCTGTTTTCTCAGTAAGTGACTGTCAAAACTTCTCTTTTTTTAAACATAGTCATTACCCCAGCAATTCCCCCACTGTCTTTAAGAACAGCTTAGGGAAAAAATTTGTGACAAGTGGCATCAGCAAGCTTAGATATATTTGATTAAAGGCAAAAACGTCAGCTTGTAACCAAAAAGGAGGCTAATTAACCAAATAATGGCTAGATCCTTGCATTCACTAAGATTCCCTTCCCTTAGTCATGTCCCAGTGCCTCCACTGGAGCAAAACCCTCTCATGCTGCACAGGAAATGCAGTTTTTTGGTAGACTTTTGGTACCATGCATTGGCATAACGCCCTGCAAACCCAAATAAGTAACTGCAGCACATACAGACATGTGGCATTTAGCTTTAAACCAGTTAGTTAAAAGTACCTATGGCAGTAGCAATGCAGAGGTCAGCGCAAACAACTGCTCCAAGGACTCTCCAGACCACATTGGTGGATCAAGCTGAATGCCAGGCTGCCACAGCTATATTATTATCAGTACTTGGGCCAGCTAGGTTAGTGGGTTCAGGTATGTCTGTACAATCATTACTCTACCTTACAGTCAGCCTGCTGTAACTTATCTACAGCTTTCATCATGACTAGAGGCTTTAGGGATCCTTTGATGCAGCCCAGAATCATAATGTATGTCCTTCAAAATAGCTTTTCAAGTCAACTCATCAAATCATCTTATCTAGAAGTGTAAAAAGGTTACATTTAATTTCCCTGTGAAATTAGCAACCTAGGTTAACTGCACAGCGATGTAACATTTTCAGATGCTCTGCTCATCAAAACTATCTTCAGTATGCCCTAAGATACCTCATTACTACACTATTTGGGAAATTAGAAACCCCTCATCACTGTTGCATACGAGAACGTACAGTACCATGATTTGCTATACATTATCAGATGTTAGGTTAGATTTTAAAAATTTCAACACCAAGTCAAACACAAACAGGAAACTGGGCATGTACCTGCATGTGCTGTTTCTAAACAAAGATGTTTTCAGAAAGAAATCTCCAGAGGCAACGTTTTGTTTGTTACGCAAAAGGGACAGTAAAATGTCAGAGTAAATTGGCGTCACTACAGACAAGGCATGTTTAAACAAACATGCTGCAATTTCTTCTTTTATTATAGCAATAACTTTTGACTCTACCCAGTAGTTTCAGAAATGGCAACGTACAGTTAATGACTGAAAAGGAAATAACATGAGAACAACAGTTTGTGCGAAGAGAAACTATCCAGAGCTTTTGTATCAACTGTTTTCCTTGCTCACTGAACTCTCTACTTGAAAATAAAAAATATGTTTTGATAAATGTAAATAACATTGATTTCCTTAATTCAGTATAGCTGAATCTCTGGGACAGGAGTAAACCCCCCCATTCTGTGGGACTATTTGCACAGTGTGATTTTGTCAGCAAATTTAAGGTGCCTTAGGGGCACCTTAGGGAGACCAGTCTCTCTCACTTTCCTTGAAGTCCGTGCAGGGAGAGAAAGGCCTCTTCAGGGCAGAAACGCAGTACACACAGCTGGTTTCCCAAGGAGTTTTTCTTTCCTGGGCACAGGCCAAGGAGTGTGGACTCCTGACTTCATCCTCAGAATTATAATGCCACTGACACACTACTACACACGAGGCTCCTTTGTCTTGGCATACACAATACAGATATTTACTTTTATACTGTTTTTAAAGCATGTCTCAGTAGAAAACATGCAAGCATTCTGGAATTCACAAAAGCTTTTCTCTTAAAACGAAGAAGATGTACTGTCCTTTTTTAAAAAAGTGAACATAAGCAAACACAAAAGAACCAGCTTTCTGAGTATTTTCAAGTTCAGTGACATTATATTTCTTAACAAGCCTTTACTCAAACGCTGAAGCATTTGTCTGATGACTGCATACCCTGGTTCTTCAATTCTTGTCTGTTTTGATGTCTCAAAAGGAGATACTGTTTCAATGAGCTAGCCGTTCACTTACATAGGTGCCACATGCAGCCGGTTAATCAAGTATTTGATGTAACGGTTGCTGTTTAGTGCAGTAAAGCATAAAGATGTAGTGAGTGGTATCCTTCTATTACACAAGCTTTAAAGCAGGATAATGTCAAAACATACAGAAACACCACATGAACTACTAATATGAAGTCAACAATGCAAAACCCACTAATTAAAACCTTCTAACCTGAAAGGAAATTACTCCTTTTCACTTAGAAATCCATATATTTAATATATACAATGTAAACTTGATAAAATAAATCTGGAGTTCTCGCTGTTTAGGAAAAACATACAGAAAATTAAAAAAATAATAATTTTAATAAATTGATTAAAATAACTGATTTGTGTCTTATCATTCCAAAGACATGATGATATATCACTCTCTACGGTCAGAGATATACATAGTGAACTATCAAGGTTACAAAACAAATGGATCTAACTAGGCTACAATAATACAATGAAATAAAATGCTATACGCTTGGAAATAATATTCTTATTTTGGTAGGAATATGACCCCTCATTTCAATAATCAAACTGCATGCTTCCTCCCACACAAACCACTATCTGATGTAATGTACTTAAGATGTTTAACTCACTTTCGCTCCCATTAATAAAAGCTTATCAATATGTGGCACTATGCTCCTTGCACAAGAGTAAGTTATATTTTCATCACTTGTTACTTGAATCCCCAGCTTAATCCATCTTCTGCTTTGATGCTCTAAATGTTCTAAAGAACACAAATTAGAAAATATAACATTTACTGTATTTTATAATGTGTATAATGCTCTCTATACATACACAATCTGTGTAATTTTTCACCTTTTTTGTTTTATTCTTTCTTATATTATCTAAAAATATACTATCTTCTATGGCATTCTCAAATCTCCAACAAAAATCCTTTTCAATGTTAAAGGAGATGTTATCCTAGAAGACCATTTTCCCACAGTAAAGGACTCACAACATCTTTAAAATGTAAAGTAATGTAAAGTAAAATCTTTAATAAAACTTGTATAACAGCAGCTAGAGAGCTATTTTTTGCTTACCTGATTAATTATGGGATGCTGTAGGGATGCAGTCCTGCCCTTTGTGTGTAGCTGCATCATCACTAGCAACAGCACAGAGAAAGCAAGTGCACCCAGATGCAAAGAGGTGGTGGGACTTCCCCTGCTGTTGGCAGCATGGTCTTAGAGTGCCATAAGCAGTCTGCAAAGCCACATCTGAACTGAAGTACAAAAACAATGTGGCTGGACAACTGAGCAGAACCCATCTAACAGCTCAAAGCCATCAAACGGGGAAGCCCCACTTCTCTCCCACCACCTCTGCGCTGCTGTCCCTAGCTGCATCCCTGCTGCTGTTGGCCACCTGGTAAGCTAGTTCAACTCGCTAACATTCACCTAACCTAAGAAGTTACTAGTTATCTTCCGGGGCAGTAAACTGAATCAATTTAGCATGCTATAAACTGGGGTGACATGAGATGGGAATGGATGAGAGAGAGAGAGAGAGAGAGAGAGAGAGAGTGTTTCTTTTGTCAGCATCAAATTATTAAGCCAATTCAACTGCATCATCTAACCACAGTGGTTATTAGTCATGCTGTTGTCAGGTTAAGTATGAGAACCATTTGCTAGCCTCAACTCAAATATCAATGATTTATGCTAATTTGGATACACCTCTTGCAGATGAAATGCAGGCAACTCACATTCATGAACAGTTCATATACACAGCCTGGCTTCCGTATAGCTGAATGAAATAACAAGGAATTGAACATTTCATATCATCATAGTACAAGGCTTGGGTTTACCTACAATGATATGTGATAGCATTAACCCTACTTTGAGGAGTTTACAGGTTTACAAAAGATATTTTTGTAGATTCAAGTATTTTTCCTTACTGAACTTTTTGAATGTTCACATGTAATCTACACAAAGTATAAGCCAATTACTATTCAGCAGTATCACCTTTTATTTATTGCTAGCATTAGTTACTGAATTGAAAGAGTATGAATATCTCTCAGGTTGTATATCTAAATACCATTGCCAATACTGTAGTATTACAAGTACCAATGGAAACTAGAATACCATTGTGGTAGATAGTACACACAGACATAGTACGAAACAATGAGTCCTTGACTCAAATATATGTTGGAAAAAATAAAAATGGTTAGAAAGCCAAATATTTATAAAGGAATGACAGTCTTAAGGCTGTAAAAGACACAAGACTTGCCGCCAAGAAGGCCAACAACATCCTTGGCTGCGTTAGGAAAAACATTGCCAGCAGGTCAAGAGAGGTGATCCTGCCCCTCTACTCAGCACTAGCGAGGCCACGGTTGGAGTGCTGGGTCCAGCTCTGGGCTCCCCACTACAAGAGAGGTATGGACGTACTGGAGCAAGACCAGCAAAGGGCCATAAAGATGATTAAGGGACTGGAGCATCTCTCATATGAGGGGAGGCTGAGAGAGCTGGGACTGTTCAGCCAGCAGAAAAGAAGACGCAGCGCAGATCTTATCAGTGCGTATAAGGAGCTGATGGAGGTGGCGGAGGGTAGAGAAGATGGAGCCAGACTCTTCTCAGTGGTGCCCAGTGACAGGACAAGAGGCAATGGGCACCAACTGAAACACAAGTAATTCTTTTCAAATGTAAGAGAACATTTTTTTACAGTGAGGGTGACTGAACACAGGAACAGGTTGCCCAGAGAGGTTGTGCAGTCTCCAGCCTTGGAGATATTCAAAAGCCGACGGGGCACAGCCCTCAGCAACCTGCTCTAGTTGACCCTGCTTTCAGCAGGAGAGGTTGGACTAGATGATCTCCAGAATTCCCTTCCAACCACAACTATTCTGTGAATCTATGATTTGCTTGAGGCCACATAAATAGTTGAAAAATTAAGAATAAAATACATTTTAAGAACTTCATCACAAAGCCATCCTTTCTCCACTTAGAAACACAAAAAGACTGGGAAAGCACTAGATTCTTTTCAAATCACACTACTGATTCGTTCTAAAACTGAGAATATTCAATATAACTGTAATGTCTTTGTCCTTAATTTCATAGCTATTAGTATCCTTGCACTTCTTGTACATACATGCACATGCACTTACATTATCAAGACATTCTATACTCACACCAGCACCTAGAGAAACGTAGCTAAATATTTATTAAGAAGTGCTCGCAGGATTTTGGTTTCAATTCTGTAATCTTCAGTTCCCAACTCCCTATTTTCCCTAATCATTTGTATATTAAAGGATTATATGTAGTAGATAAAAAAAATGCTTAGAGACACAAGTAAAATTTTTATCTGAATCATAACTTCTTGGTATTTCACTCCACAAGCAATTATTTCTGTATTCCTTCCCAACTATTTAGATAAAAGGAATGGCAGTTTGTCAGATTTACTGTGAAGAAAAAGATAATACAATCTCACTTCCATTAATTCCATCAGCTCATTAAATCTGTTCTCAGTACCTACTGCATATATTGCAGCAATTATCTTTTTAGAGAAATAAAGTGGAACCAGAACCATCTCCAGCCCTCAAAATAGGTGAAGAAAAGAACTTCAATCTTTGTTTTATGTATATTACATATGTAAACTGTATACAAATGCACTGAAATTACTGTTTAAACAGATTAGATAGGACAGTAATTTAAAAGAGTCATTAGATTAACTGGTTACTGCTCAGTCTTTGATAAAACTGATAATCAGACACTTCTGATGGGCTCTGAAATTCAGAGCACACCATGATAAAAATACCATGAAGATTAAAAGGACTGTGGAGCTTTCTTAGCTAGGGAAAGATTATAGAACCTTTACTGAAGCCTTATGATGTGCAATTCAAACTTATCCAGCGTCAAATTCAGACAAGCTTGAACATCTGCAATCATTTTAGTTCCATTTAATTATATTCCTCATTTTAAATAGAACTGCAATTATTGGACCCAATCTTTATAATTGTGATTAACACCTAATTTTCTCCACATTAATTTCAGCAAAAGAAACTACGTGGGAGTTATAAATTGTGCATCTAAAATTAACTTTTTTCTAACTTTGATCAGTGACTAAGATGTGCCATGACATCATGGAGTGTTTCTCAGTTCATATCTGTTTTATTGACAAGAAAAAATGTATTCTAGATCATTAGTTTTAGATTAAGTTCCCTTATAAATGCCTAACTTTTTTTAAACATTACATTACTTCAGTGTAAGCTGTGTAAAATAGTGTTACCTTCATCCTTTTTTAATATTTCTCAATTTCTTTCTCCTTACATAAGAAAAAATAGCATATGAGGATCACTGATAAATCTTCTCAACTATCACTGTTTCTTACAACTACCATATTCCTTCTTAGTCTCTTTCATAAAACAGACCTCTCAATGGCAGTGTCCACAATGATGTTCAGGAGCTATGCATTTTGCAAGAACTCAGCAACTCAGATGAACAACTCCATTATACATCCCTAGCAGCCTCTAGACTTACTCCATGGGGGATGCTGTAGCTCCACAGTCCTCCTTTATCCTTGATCAAGGACTCATTCAGAATATGCTGCACTTCTCCACCCCTTAACCTGCAGGTTCCTCCCAAAGGATGCTCAGCAAAGTCTCACAACTTGTATGGTGCAAGGATATAAGTAACACACATAAGGGAACTATACCAATCATCATAAATGTTCATCTTTTTTTCCCCCCAAACCCTCTAGAGTTCCTTGGTTTTCTCTAGGTCTAACAATTTAGTGTTTTGTCATGTGCAAAGATGCCTCCGTGCTGCTCACTTATGCTTACAGGTTATCACTAATATCCTGAGTTCCTAATGAAAAAAATTGCAGCATCCTCATTACTAACACTGAGTTGAAAGTTAATCTCTACTATTCCTTACTATTTCCCAGCCCAGTTCTAGAGCACCAGGACGTATATATACATCTAGTCCAGCGGAGGGCTACAAAGATGATCAGGGGACTGGAGCACCTCTCCTCTGAAGAAAGGCTGCGAGAGCTGGGCCCGTTCAGTCTGGAGAAGAGAAGACTGAGAGGCGATCTCATCAACGCGTATAAGTATCTGAAGGGGGAGTGTCAAGAGGATGAGGCCAGTCTCTTCTCCGTGGTGCCCAGCAACAGGACAAGAGGCAACGGGCAGAAACTGAACCAACTTCCACCTATACCTGAGAAAAAATGTCTTCACTGTGAGGGTGACAGAGCATTGGAAGAGGTTGCCCAGAGACGTAGTGGAGTCTCCTTCCCTGGAGATATTCAAAACCCGTCTGGATGTGATCCTGGGCAATATGCTCTAGAGGACCCTGCTTGAGCAGGGAGGTTGGACCAGATGATCTCCAGAGGTCCCTTCCAACCTAAACCATTCTGTGACTCTGTGATCTATATAGGGGCAGACTGCAGAATTATACAGCCCCAATGTCGACGACCAAGGATACTGACTGATCCTAAAACCATATTAGAAAAAAGAAATCAGTAATGCATTAGAAGGCAAGATGACAGGCACTGTTATGATAGCTAGGAGTCTATCAAAAGTGATAAGGTCACATTGATATCAATGTGTTCAGGTACTTGCTTAAGAATAAAATGAACAGACACAAATATTTGGTAAGGGAAAATTACTAGGGGGATACTTACTACACTCCAAGAGAACTTGCACTGATTTAATATTGTACTTCAAATATTTAAACATAGACAGCTTCAACTACATATACTCAATAGCTAAAAAATAATAAAATAGCTAATCCATCCACGATATTTTCATCTAAATTCAGATGAAATTTAAGAAACTATTTTTAAATGTTATTTTTTACAGTCTGCCCTCACTAACAAAATTGCTGAGGAGTAGGATTCATCTCTTTATCTGGAGATGTTTAAATTTGTGCTAGATATCCTGGGCTCTCCTTACAGTAAATGGAGAAACAAGCAACCCAAGACAGAAATTCAAATAATGTATTTCAAATCTTAAAACTGAGATGAATCACCCTTACCAAATCAGATGAATAACTGCATTGCCTATAAAGTAATCCCAAAATGCCCACTAGATTTAGAAGCACCGTTTCTGGACATCTGAGCTAAAATAAATCTCTCATCCATTTTGGTTTTTGACTGAATTTCAAAGAGCAAAATTTTGTTGTACATTGCCAAGAAGCATTTTCTGCTATAAATAATTATGTTATAACAAATGGGCAGACTGAAATATATTTGCCTATTTAGGTAAAGACTGTGTGTAAAAAAGGGGAAAAAAAGCAGCTCAGGAGAATGTACTTGAAGTCTTGCAAACTTGGCCAAATCTTATTGATGAAGAGAAGAAACGTATATACAGCAAGACTGAGACACAGGTATAAGCATATGATAGTATACTTGTGCTAGCTTGATTTAATTAGCACTCAAATATTAGCAGTGAACTTATTGTGACACGGACTTTGTCAATGCTGGCTATTTATTTAGCATGTATATTCAGACTCTCCAGAGAGAGTCTGTGCTTGGATTAACATATGCTAGAATTCACGTCATGGCTATAGCTATACATGGCTTGTAAGCTATACAGCCAGTTTTAAGTAAAACAAATAGGTTAGCATGTACTATTAATCATAACTTTGGTTCTCTTATGTGTCCTAATTCAATGTCATTTAGCACACAGCCCTGTATTTTTGAACAGAGCTGAACAATATTGTCCAAAAGGAACTTTCAGAGGGAGTACACTTACGGAGAAGAAAGGAAGGAATGAATTTTCATCTTAGCAAAGAATAAGGCAGGTAGCACTAAACTCCAGAATAAATAATTAAAAGATTTCTAAAAAAGATCAGAAAAAAGTATGAAAAAATAGGCCCACATTTACTCATGGGCACCACTTCGCACTGAAAATCCACCCCAAATATTTAATTTTACTCTTAATCCCGAGTTTGTGTTTATCAGCTTCTTGATGATCTCTTATCAGTTCTACAGTGGAGAGGTGGGTTGGGCTTGAGAGCTCTAGCTTCAGATATTGTGAACACTGAAAGATAAAAGTTGACCCAAAAAGTATTCCTTAACAGTATGAAAATATCTCCTGACCTCCTCCTTTTCCTCGATAATTCCTTTCCACTAAACTTGGAGTCTTCCCTATGCAGAAATGTACATTGCATATACATTTTAAAATTGACTGCTACTTAAAACAGAATGCTCTGCCTCCTTCCAGTGTAGCTGGCTGACTGGATTACAACATCTATAAGCAAAGGTCAGGGTAAAGAACTGTTTACGCAAAGCTAAGCACTGAAGGAGGAATACTTGCTTTTCTTCAGGTAGAAAGCCAGCTCAGGCACGTCAAGAATTCAAAGTTCAAGACTTAGCTGTGAACCATGCTACTCGTTAAAGCAACTGCAGCTTAAAATAGTAAGGAATATGAGTGAAACAGAAACAAAATAGATCCTATTTGAAAATGTACTTGCTATATAAACTCGAAGAAACCAGCTGGCTCAAGGGATTCATGGTGGACTATAAAACCTTTAGCTTATTGATGATCAGTTCAAGTCAGCATAGTTAAGGAAAACTAGCACAAACTGTGCACAGACCCCTGGAGAACTATATGAGTGGGTAGTCCAGGGATCTAATCAAAGCAGGAAGTCATCCACATCACCACATTCGGTATCATGCGACAGCGTGTCAGTGGAGAAGCCAGCAGCATGAAGAAGGTGAAATCGTATTCTGATTTACTGAACTGTTTTGAGCAACACTAATCAGGCATACTGGATAAACTCTATGGGAATAATTTTGTAGGGGAAAAAAGAAAAGCTGCCTGAGTTTGTTCTACTTTCAGTTACATAAGTAGGAGTTATTCCTTTTGATTATATTGGACTAACTCTGATCTAACTAAGCAGAACAGAATAAACCATGGAATTCTTAAAAATATTTCATTCATATTTATATATAATATTATTTAGAAAAAGCTGGCACATGACGCGGCCTTGAACATCAACAATAAAATACAATTTTGTAAGTTTTAGCTTTTATAATTGTTATATACAAAAAATTGCTTTTTTAAAATTAGCAAGACTAGTTAAAGGTTTTGGTTTTTAAGCATTGCTTATTTTTAGGATTTTTTTATAAAAAGTTGCCTGAGGTGAAAAATGTGAAGGTAACATTAACATAAAGAAGATATACTTTACAAGAATGTGTGTGGGTGGGTGAGAGAACATTATAAGTTCTTTAAAAAAATTAGGCAAAAATGTTACTAGAAACTATATGAAAATACATAACAATCCCTAGATTTTAGAGCTGTACCTAACTTTGAGCTTAACTTTGGCTTCTAACTCTTGACTTCTCAGCTGTTATTTAAATGTCCTTCTACCTGTCTCACAACATCACTTCTTAATTTCCTTGAGGATACTGGGAGAGAGGAAGTAGGATTTTTTTTGTCTTATAAATATGGAATTTGGAAAAACAGCACTGACAAGAATATTTTGCAAACAGTATGTTCTCTTTTCAGCCTTTCCTCACTGAACTATAAGCGAGCTTTGCTGCTGACTCTAGTTGCACGTAAAAATCAGTAAAGGCTGAGTTTCTATAAGTTCTTGTCCCACAGATTTCAAGGCCAAAAGAAACATTTATAATCGTTTAGCTTGATCTTCCATATTAAAAGAACACAAAATTCCAACCAGTACCTCTATGTTGAATGTAGCTGGACTATATTTTTCAGTAAGTCATCTGTTCTTGAAGACAGCAAGAGATAGAGAATTCACCATTTACCCAGAGATTCTGTTAAGTGCATTCTCTCTTAAAACCTATTTTTCAATCACTAATCTGAATTAGCATGCATTCAGCTTCCAGCCATTGACTCTGGCTATGTCATGTCCTCCTTTGGGTGAAATTTAGAAATCCAACATTCAGAAACTTCCGGTGGTGGAGATGCTACTTAGACTCTGTTTGACAGAATTGTAATTATGGTCAAGTTTCCTGAAACAAAGCACTTTCAGGAAACTACACTTTCCAGCTTTTGTGAAAGTTGACAAGACCTATGATTTTTCAAACAAGAAATTTGAAGTTCTCTAAACTCATTTTTTAAAATAAAAGTCAGTTCTAACTGAAAATTTCATAAACGCATGGCAAAGCTGATCTATGTCAAATGCTGTGAAAAAGATCTATGTTAACTCTTTGCGTTTATCTTTGTAACTAAAGCATTCTGTTGCTTCTAGTCTAGTACTTCTATTCCACTCAAGGATTGAAGTAGAAGTGCTGCAGAAAGAAGAATAGGATGGAATCTATTTTTTTGACCAAAACAATACATTGCCTGTTGATGACAGGATCACCAAGCAAAGACACGTGGAGCCAAATCAAGGAACATATGCATTTACAAAAGCGTATTCCAGTCAGGAAATGCAGCCTTATCCCAAACAGCTTACACATACACACTCTTATTAAAAGTGCAATCAAATCCACAGGTTAAAAATAGATTTATTCTCTTTCAGCTGTGGAAATCAAGGGAAGAACTGTCTACTTGAGAAAGAACAGATTCATCCCACATAATAGCAAACTGTAAGGTAAGCAAATTTGAGTTGAGGAAGGTTTCCCTAGAGACAGGCAGCTCGAGATCTGAACAGTTCACTAATTGGAGTTGGAGAGTGTTTCAGGGCTGGCTACACTAATAACTTACGTTCCTCGGATGTTTGGATGAAGCTGGAACTTCAAGATAATCAGTAAGGTCTGATTTACATAGGTAAATGAAGAAAATGGAAAAAAATAAAGTCCAGTAATATTAACAGTGAAAAAATCAAAGGTAAATTACATATTTAGAATTACTTGTCTCAATAGGGGATAGCAGTAGCAATCAAGAGGAGGAAAGAATTTCATCACAGAACACATCAGAACACATGACTTAAGCATAATTCTTATCAGCAATGATTTTTACTTAATACTAACTGATTATCAGGAGGCCTAGCATTGCATCAAGCTACTATAACTTCAAACAATAGCAGCAACTACATGGAAACTAGTAGTCTAAACCTACAATTGCTTATTACTCAATATGTCACAGTTAATACACCTTCAAGATGAAAAATTTAATTAAACTAATTTGTATTTCTTAACTAAACGTTCTCTTGAGGCCTAATTCATTAACTAAACACTCTAAGAGTAGCACAGAGCGTTTTCATAGAAACTTAACTCCCGTGGATGACAGAAAAGTAGGATTAGTTACAGAATCACAGAATGGTTGAGGTTGGAAGGGACCTCCGGAGATCATCTAGTCCAAACCCCCTCCTCTAGAGCAGGTTGCACAAGATCGCATCCAGACGGGTTTTGAATATCTCCAGGGAAGGAGACTCCACAACCTCTCTGGGCAACCTCTGTCAGTGCTCTGCCACCCTCACAGTCAAGAAGTTTTGCCTCAGGTTCAGATGGAACTGCCTGTGGTTCAGTTTCTGCCCATTGCCTCTTGTCCTGTTGCTGGGCACCACGGAGAAGAGACTGGCCTCATCCTCTCGACACCCTCCCTTCACATACTTATACACGTTGATCAGATCCCCTCTCAGTCTTCTCTTCTCCAGGCTCAACAGGCCCAGCTCTTGCAGTCTTTCCTCACAGGAGAGGTGCTCCAGCCCTCTAATCATCTTGGTAGCCCTCCGCTGGACTCTCTCCAGGAGTGCCATGTCTCTCTTGTACTGGGGAGCCCAGAACTGGACACAGGACTCCAGGTGAGGCCTCCCCCCTGCAAGGGCTGAGTAGAGGGGCAGGATCACCTCCCTCCACCTGCTGGCAACACTCTGCCTCATGCACCCCAGGAGACCATTGGCCTTCTTGGCCACAAGGGCACACTGCTGCCTCATGTTTAACTTGTTGTCCACCAGCACTCCCAGGTCCTTCCCCAAAGAGCTGCTTTCCAGCAGGTCAACCCCCAGCCTGTACTGCTGCATGGGGTTATTCCTCCCTAGGTGCAGGACCCTGCACTTGCCTTTGTTGAACCTCAGGAGGTTCCTCTCCACCCACCTCTCCAGCCTGTCCAGGTCCCTCTGAATGGCAGAGGTCCCTCTGAATGGCAGAGTTAAGTGCAGGCTGTTTCAGGGAACATAGTGGGAAGATTCAAAGAGGAAAAAAGAATAGAAGGACCTCGTGAAAAAATATTTCCCTTCCCTTTCTTATCCTCTCTCCTAAAATTTTAGTAAATATTGGTTGGTCATTAACTGGAATATGATGCAAATATTTTTCTGAGCTGTTTTTCCAAAGGAATTATTTCAACGTGAATTATGTTAAGGTGTATCTAGAGATAATATATAAATCAAAATAAATCACATTGTCTTGAATTTACTAGTGCTATCAACCTGAAAGTTCAGAAAAGGAGTGCAAACATCAGCACAATTCAGGGCTGCGATGACAGGAGAGAGGAATGAATGCAGACTTCCTCTCCTGAGGTATAAGATGTGGGTTGGTGAATGTTTGTGCTGAATGGCAACAGGTACATAATGAATTTTAGAGGGAGGAAGTGCATGGGTACTGAGATTTTTTTTCTTTAAAAAGGTTATTTTCTTTTAGGAAAAAAAATAATTTTTTCTATTGTGATCCATTTCTCAGCCCTTTGAAATACTAAAATTCAAGTATTAACACATTGTATCGCTTCAGGCAGAAGTGCTGCTGGTGAAAACTGTCCTACTTATTTGAACCTAGCTCAGTTACGATCCTTCTATGGATCTGAAGCAATATATTTGAAAATAAGCACAAGGCATATATTCATTGCACACATGCACAAACCTTAGCCTTCCCCGCCCCTGCCCAGCGTTGTATCAGGGGTGGAAAGTGCTGAAAGCAATTGTTTGCCTTGTTTCATTCAAACTTGCAATTGGTGTGCAAATGACAGGACTCTGCAGGAACACAGGCTAACTCAGCTTTTCTCAGTGCCTCCTAGGAAAAGCTTCCTTCTCCTTCTGTCCCTAGGGGATCTTGGTCACCTGATATCCTATCCGCCTGATTAGCCCCAAGCGATTCTTGATACAACTAGGCTACAGCAACAAGCAGGAGGCAGAAGAAAGGCAGAGGGAGGAAAAAGGTTGATAAGATACAGACTTGGAGGACAGAGAGCTTAACGCTTACCTGTACAATCCCTTCACACAAAGGTAAGTGGAAACTCGCCAGGGGAGGGAAGGGAGAATAAGGAGCTGGGCTTCCATATGAGGGAAGACTGAGGGGAAAGAAGAGAGTTTTCTACTGGGCTGGATGGAGCAGAGACCTCGTTAGAATTAAGTAGCAGCTCAGAGGGGTCTGGTTTCGATAAGATGGGACAGGGAATCTTAACTGTGCTCGATATACTCATTCCATGCAAAACAAAACAGCCTCAATAAGAGATTCACCTCATATTTCCTATAGTCTAAAGGCTAGCACAGTTGTGTAGGAAATACCTATGAGTTCCCTAAGGCAGAGAAGAAAATTGAGCACAGGTCTTAAGGGTCAGTATGAATGCAATAAGCAGTGAGCTATTAGGTATAAGCAGGACACTGGCAACCTCATTGTCTTTTTTATATGTTTAGCATAAGGCCCAAAACAGCCAACACGTCTACCTGATCAACTTACCTATAAAACCTGCTATAAGTTTAAACCTGCCCTGCTTAATACTAACATTATTCATGTTATTCTAAATTCTTGTGAAAAGGTAATTATGGACAGCACTGGATTAGCATTCACAGCAACTATTCCTGCGCCACATCTAAATCTAATCACACTCTAGATGTCTCTCTCTCTCACAGATTATGGAGGAAACTCAATTTTTTTGTTGGACCTTACGGCTTAAGAACCTACAGTTACGTAAAATGAATCAAGAATGTAATCCTGCTCAAAGCGCCCACGAGAGACACGCTGCCATTTGGATCTGCCAGATACTCAGGAATTTGGTTATTTTGATTTCTTTATCTTTTCACATGTACAATAGTCTATCACCTATTCCTGAGAAGGAGGCTTCAGCTCATTTCACTCTTCAGCTATGACGCAGCGGTGAGAAAATTTAATAGGCAGCAACTAGCTTTTTCTTCAATAGGATCTTATATCTCTGTCCAACCTGATCTCAATGCAATCCTTGCAGGAAATATGTACTTGAGCACATGGTACTGGAAGTCCTCTTCTGTAATGACAAACCAATCCAAACTGCACTGCTGAGGTTATTCTTAAATATTCTTGAAATATTATTCAGGTTATTCTTAAAATTATACATAGAGAAATCTTTTTTTTTTAAACTGGTACTGGTTACAGTGGCTGAGGATGTTGAATTCAAAAGCTCTGCCTAAACACAAGACATTTTATTGGAATAAGAAATCCAATACTTTGCGGGGCCTAAAATAAAAATCTTTCACCTGTAAATTAATTTTAGACACAGTAAATAATAGCATGCTATTAGTTATGGGAAACTTCTCGTCTATGACATGCTCTTGAAAAGCACTGAAATCAGTGAAAAAAATTCTCACCAACTGCACTAATGCAGTATCAAACCACAAACCTTTAGGGACAAAGAGCCTTACTGGAGGAACTGGGCTTTGAATCAGGCTTCAAATGCGTCTTTAACGGTATCTTACAACACCCTCTTTAATTATTATGTCCCATCCAAGTGACAAAGCTTTAAAGAGGTAGCAAGGTGTGTAGTAACAGTATTCTTCCAGTCTTGAGGAAAATGCACATTACACAGCAGAGTGATAGAAGTGCTATGTTGGTACTTAAGTTAAAAGTTACTTAGATTGGAATCCTGGCAAACATTCACGGAAATGCTGTATTAAGTTTAATGAATTAATATTTTACTAATGACTTTAACTCTAACAAGCCAAAATCCTTGTTTGGAAAGGGAGGAGGGATTAAAAAAAGAAAGGAAAAAGAAAAAGAAAAGGGAAACTTCTGTCTTTTCAAAGAGCTTCCTAAGGGCCTACTGTTAAATGAAATACTTTCTATTACTAAAGCCAAAAACTAATTAGTTAACTCTGTAAAGGAGAGATTAACTGAAGAAAATCCCAGGGAAATCAAGCTTAAGAAATTCTTAAGAAATTCTCATCTAGATCAAACCTAAACAAAATTCAACACAGGCCAAATTCATTAATTTACTCTAACCAGATTTTCACTCTGCTTGTATTACTCCTGGCTCTTAACTTCCTCTTCTCAAATTCTTCAACACCAGTTATAAAGAAACAGGTCATATAGTTTCAGGGAAAACTTGAGCAACATCCAAACATAGTATGCTATTTATGAAATCAAACTAATGCCTTCCTTTTGCTAAAAGGGAATGATAAGGCAAGAGTGATCCTTATACTGAAAGATTCAGCAAGACAAACAGAATACATGAATATACCAATGCTTACAACTCCATTTCCCAGCAGAATCCCTTCTCAGCCCGCACAATCTTAAATGTGCTGTACTTTGCAAGATCAGATCAGAAGAGAGATCTCCAAGTGCACTGTATTTTTTTTAAAGGGGAGAGAATTCTTCTAAAAACTTGCACATGAAAACTCTGAAGAAAATTCATTATCTTGAACAAGCTCCATTGCTCTGCTAAAGTAATGCTAAATCAGTAAACATCTAAACTCCTACCTATGGGTGCTTTTCATCATACCAACCCTTTGGTACAAGAAATACTAGGTACACAGATTGGATGTTTTTTCTTCAAACAGGCTTCTAATCCCCCATCACTCAATGGTTATATAAAGTTTCAGTTTCAGCACATTCCCAATGCCTGCCAGCCTACACTGAAGATTTGGCAGAAGTTAGTTAATTACATAATGTAATACAAATAAGCTTTTGATTTAAGATCCTGAAGAGGCAATAAAATCCACCATGTGTTTTCTGCTTATGTAGGTTAGACTGCCATGGAGATTGTTTCTTACAATAGCAAGAATGACTTAAATTAAGATGCACAAATTGCAACAATTAAATTACAATGGATGCCTTCATTATATTTTCTCCATTTTGAATTTAGCTAGATTCTTAGTGTACTTCCGTAAGTTAAGACTCACTTTGGTGGAAAGCTGTTCACATACCTGTCGTTACTTCCATATATATCTGTCCCTCTTGAATAAAAGGTAGTCAGATTTTTAAAGTGTCTGAGAAGTTTCTCGATTTCATTTCGTCTACTGATCAGAAGAATCACTATGGAAACTCCATAGCCTATATACTGTTAACTGACAAGTGAAGTGATAAATGCCAGACTCATCCTGAAGGCAATTTTGAATCCCTCAGTGAAAACAGGTTGTGAAACCAGACAGACTGAGCTGCTGTGAACAGTGCTCAATGTCTCCTCTCTCATTTCATTCTTCTCCAGATCTATTTAGTCTGTCCCAGACAAAAATATTCACAATCAACAATCAATATTATTTCACAGGCATACTATAACTCACTTTAGGAATTCATGTCTTTCTGTACGTTGTCATGCCACTAGCAACCAGTGTTATTCCCAAGAGTTCTCAGTTTTTCCATTTAGGCCTAATGTGTCTCCTTAATCTCTTTAATACTTGCATTTTCACCTAATTTTACTGCTCTTTGGCATTCTCCTTTTTCCTGCTAGCTAGGCCTTGTTATGTAGCATAAAGAGCAACTTAGCTTTTTTATTATCATTCGAAGTAAAAAGTCTGCCAAGTACTTATAGTGCTATCTTGAGTGCGATCTTCCTTGCCTCTCACTTAAACAGGTCAAATTAAATCAATTTAACTATTCAGCTGGGTAAGGCAAGCAGGATTCAGTTCCAAGAGCAGAACTGGTCATTTTTTTTCTGGTTGCTTTGAGATTTTTGTTGCAAATACGTTTTTCACTAGAAGTGTGGTTATTCAACAAGTGATCTCAGATGAAAGTTATGTAAATGTCTATTACTCGATGATGGTGTGGAGAGATTTCTCTTCTACCCAAACAATGCAACAGTTGGGATGCTCATTCTACATGTAAGACAAGGCTACTGACCCTGACTCAGAGAGAACAGGAACCAAAATACTCCCTTGCCAAAGCAGTGATCTAAACCACTTGCTTAAAGTTATTCTGGAATGCACTGCTCTGAATCTACCTGTTCAAGCTGCTTTATTTTGTGGAACATATTGGGTATTAGCAGAAAAGGGAAATATAGGACAAGGAGCGAGGGGGAAGAGACAGAATTTGATAGCCCTGTGGCAACAGTACTCATTTGGAAGATGGAACATCATGGTCAAAGCCATGTTTCAAAGACTATTGAAAAATTTAAATAAAAGGGAGGCAAACAGAAAATGAGAACAAACCTGCCCAGTGGGGGCACGTTATTTGGGCACTGTAGAGATGGGGAGTATAGATTCAAATTCTATGAGATGAAGGAAGGAATTGCATCCGAGTCTTCCATGTTTGGACAAAGTGCCCTAACTACTGCTTAAAAGGTAATCACAACACAATTGCCTCTTCTTTCCTAGTCCAGAGCAGTACTCTTAAAAGCAAAACAGTAATTGAAGGAGTAGGTTTGAAGTAACCAATATTCAGGTGGAGGAAAAGCTTCACTTTGAATTCACTTTTGAATTCAAATAATAATAATTAAACATTAAAAAAAAACCTTTGCCAAAACAAGTAATTACGCTCCCCCCCCCCCCCACCCCGTTCTAAAAATAATTTAATTTTAGCTGGACAAAATAGACCTTCTTTTCTATGTATAAGTTTGGAAAATAAGGTTCAAGGAATGAATTGAGAATTCAGTTATTTCAATTACCCATCTAAAATGCTAGCACAAAGAAATCAATCCAACCAGTACTAAAGACAGTGGAAAGACTTCCATTGTCTTCTGTAGGAGCTGTATGAGATATACATGCCCGATGTAATCATCTCTGCCCAAAACACACAGCCACTCCTTTAGCTGTCCTACTTATGTCTTCATTTTGCTGTGGCTGTGCAGCCATGCTATTAACAAACCCCCAATGAACTAGTCTTTTATTTACAGAAAGCTTTTTTTTGTTAACTGTAGTGTCAAACTGCTATTTAAATCCTCTGGTAATACTTACAGTAAGTAGTGTGACATGTGGAAAATTGTTTGGACCCCAGACTAGAGTACATCATAACAACAGCAACAAATCTGGCAATCGACCAGATTCCTATTCAGTAGTTGGCAAATGATTGAAAGTACTGCCAAATATGCCATGCCCCCGTTTTTAAGCCAAAGATAAACGCAGTTGAAGTTTCTTGCCAAGACTGATGTGCCCAAATGCCACATGTCAGGTCAAGCAAGGATGCTGCAAATAATTCCCAATGATATTTTAGTAGTCTGCTTCTTCAAGAGCTGTCAGATACTAAGCTCCAAATGCCTGATCCTCCACTATTATTATAGCTCATCCTGGAATACACATCAATTTTATGGCTTTGAAAAACAGCACAGACACCTGTTTTACCTCTATAATTACACTCAGGAGCATCATATTGTTCTCTCACAAAAGAACAAAGCATACTAGAATAGTGAAATTCCTAAAAAGTATACTCTATATTTAGTAAAATAAAGAATGACAGAGATGAAAGAATTGTATTTCATAAACTTAATGAAAGATTGTTCTAAGCAGTAGAACAGTGTTTCTTTAACATTATTTCTTGCACAAACATATTTGTAAAAAGTCTATGAAGTTTTCCCAGAAGTTAAAGGCTTACCTCAGGGAATCGGTTTTGAAAGATTCTTACTTCAATGGGGATTTAACTAAATGTTAGTACAGGAAAATGCAATACTGTGTTAAGGCATTTATGGATCTGCAACAAAAAGTTTAAATGAGACTTAGCTAATGATGTAAGTCACCAGTTTGTGAGCCTTGGCTTTGCAATACTTTGGCTTAAACTCAGAAAGACCGCTCCAAAGAGCAAAAAAAAAAAAAAAAAAAAGGTTTTTTCCCTCCCCTAGTGATCCTCTGCATTCCTAGAGGAACCATAAGAATCTGTCGCCGTTTCCCCGTTGAAATCATTCTACCCCTAAGGCACTATACAGCAAGATACCACTTAGCAGTCTAAGAAGGATTAGACTCTTAAAGCAGCAGTTTAGAGGAATCTATTCATCACTGATCAGAGGATGGAGTTAGGTGAGGGAGGGAGAGATCATGATTCAAATTGCGGCTGCACAGGAAACTGGTTCCCCCCAAACAATTTTGTAAAAAATATTTTGGTCTCAAATCAGGGTTAACAGCTAAAAATCTCATTTTTTCCCCTCAAACAGGAAATATTATGGAATTCAGTCTATAATGTAAGACACTTAGTATGGCATCAGCCTCTTGCAGCAAAAAACAGCCACATAACATAGTTATAGTCAGTCATGGTTCACAGTACCTCAAAAGCTTCAAATGACAGATAGGAAGAAGAAGAACAAACAAGCCAGGCTACTGTGATAAGAACACTAGCAAGACACGAGAGGGTCATGAACAAGGTCTTATCTAAAAAATATTTGGGGCCAGATCACTATTCAGGGTAGATGAACATTTCTTCCCTGACTTTGCCTGGTCTGAACAGGAATATGTCAGAGACATCTAAAAATCTAAAAAGAAGGATCATTTTGTGTGCAGAAAAAATGAAGACAACTGTGTGACTCTAATCTTCAGAAGAGAAGCACTGCTTTTAAACTAGCATTTAGCATGCTGCTAAAATACTCCCAGCAAAGAAAACCCCAGTTGCAATACCATTACTGGTTGGCTGTCCTTGGCCATGAGAATGTATTTGCCTCTGTTACTGTCTTTGGAGCACTCTCGGTTTAGTGTCAGTTTTGGGGTGTATTTGTCTTATTTTGCAACATAAGTAAAATCTGGTCAAATATATATATATATGTGTGTGTGTATGTGTATATATATGTGTATGTGTGTATATATATATGTATATATGTGTGTGTATATATATATACACACACACACACACATATATATACAGTAAACTACTTCAACTAATTTTGCATTATTTGAAACACTGTAATGACACTAAAAAAAAAGAGACCGACAGACAAGCAGGGCAGAAATTGAAGGTAGACCATGGACTTCAGTTTTAACTGTGTATCCTCACTGTTAGTCTCTCATGTAAGAAGGAAAAATGCCTCAAATGACTCACAAAGGACGTGGCATGAAACTATAGCGTGGCTTTATCTGAAACAGGCACAACACACTGGAGCTAATTTCTGTGTAATTTCTGTGTCAACTTTCATTCCATATGGATTAATGCCATTTTGCATGGCTGAAACACCAACTCTCTGCATGTGTTTGATGGTTTCCAGTTTTCTGACTTCAATAATATGAAGTTGCTGCAGACACTGCAGTTTCTTATCAAGTATATTGTACTTTTATTTAAGTTACTCTGGCAGTCTGTTTCACTAAATAAAAGGCTCAGGTATTTTCAGATGAATTTTTCTTCAGTGTAGTGAATCTCAATACTGTGCAATTTTACATCACACAGATAAATCCAGTTCAACCATCAGTCTGAATATCCATTTTTCCTACCTCTCCATCTGAAAAAAACCCGTTTTCTTCCTCACCTTTTCATAGGATTGGTTCCTTTATTAGTCATAGACTTTAGAATTTTATAATTTAAACACTGAGATTCACCACTGTCATATACTTGCACTTATTAAGAGTTTTTCCACTTTGTTACTGTAACGTGAAGTCTGTTCCAGAGAAAAGAGGTGCAACTGAGGCTATTTTGCAACCTCTGGGGCTAGGCAGAGAGAAATACTTTTTTCAAGGTTCTGCTAAAATGGACTCATATGACTTATTCAGTATCAATAGATCTCTACATGGTCATTTTAAGATGCATCGTCAAAATTCAAAACAAAATAGAAAGCAAATTTGAACTACAGTGGCTTCTTTCAGAACATCATAAAGCTAACTTAGAGCAGTATCCTACAGTCCAGTGACTTCTTGTTCCAAGTGTCATGGAAATGGAACGGGAAACTCACTTTCTAACATATACTTTATATATCTTGAGACTGAATCCCCAAGCATGAGCAATTAAACCTTTTATATTAAAAAAAAAGTACTGAAAAATAGCTGAATTGTGTTAAATTTCCATTTTTTAAATTACTCTTATCAAACATGTAATTTAAAGATAGAAAAGCCACTACAGCCATACATATGTAGGAAATTGATACTGAGGATAAGAACCGTTAAGAGCTTAAAATCTGAACCAGTTCTCTTTATGGTAAAACCTCTGACTTCAATTTTAACACACCAGGCCTATGCTTTAGCTTGTGACCTACAGTCCTAAGAGGCCTTTCTTTCCTTTTATTCCTAAATGGCCTTCCTTTCTCTTCATATCAAGCCTATTTCTGCTCTCTTAAATTTATCACTAGACAGGCATAATTTCTGAACTATTCTCTGTTTGGCCAGATTACAGTTTTCTCACTTGGCCAATAAGTAAATAATAAACTCCATGTTTTCAGATCCTGAATCATGATTTGGTATGCAGCATGGTTTTTAGCTTGCTTCCATTGTGAACAACTGAACAGGCAGAGGGCCAAGAGTTGGCTCTTTCTCATCACTTACTCACCTATTCTACTGTTGCCCTAACTTGCTTATCACAAATGCTGGCCACATTTAAGAGGATAAAAAAATTCCAGATCCAAGAAGAAATTCACACCAGAGCAGTTTAATGCTTCCTTGTACTTGGCACGTCTCCATATAATAGCCTGAAATAACAGACGCAGATTATCATCATTTAAAAGAGATTCAGGAAAAAGCTTCCATATTTATAAATAAATCACTGTATAAGTGGGTCAGATCAACCATTAGAAGATGGAGCTAGAGATGATCTTCTTGTCCTATTTATAGACCATGAACAAATATTGCAAGACACAAAGAACAGCATTTTACAGGCAATGCTCTGGGCAGCTCCAGAGGTATAGGGCAAAATGGTTTCCTAATTTGTATTATCTGAAGAGAGGTGGGACCGGTGTTGTAGGTTCCGCTGGTTGAGATACAAGAGAACTGGAAAATATAAAATGCTTAGGTCACCGGATGTGCCTTAAATTTTTTACTTTTTCAAAATAGCATTATCTGAGTAACACGAACAAATACTCATTCATCAAGAAGTCCAAAACCTCTGATTTCAGTGGGATCACTTAGGCTGAACTGTGCCGTATTCCATAAGTGAAATCTCATTTATTTCATTTACAGCATTAGAAGCCATCACAAATTTGTTTACTACTACAAAATTCCTAATACAGGAAGTGAAAGAAATCTGAAACATGCAGTTCTACAGTAGTAGGTGTTGGTACTCTGTGCTGAATCTTTCACTCTGATCTTGTATATATTCTCTTAGAAGAGTCTGGCTTAAAATCAAGAACATTAAAACAACAGTCTTAGTACCCTTGACATTCTGCCAAAATAGACCTGAGCTGCAGAACGTTGGCTTTGTTGTTTTTCTGAGGAGGGCAGAAAAATAGTTAAACAATTTGCTGGATTTTTCATGCTGTTATAGATTCTCAGTTATTCCTGAATTATAACCTGAATTATTCCAAGGAGATAAATATTAAGGTTTTGACCACAATTTTGTCCCTTTTATATACAATTTTACCATAATCAGTCAAACAAATCTTATGAAATATTCTGAAACGCAACACAACTCAGCATTTTTCATCGTGTCATTGAACAGACTCAGGAATGCAAGTACCATTTTATGATCTAGCTATGTAATATGCAAGTTGATAACGTCTGCGTAGCTTCCAAAGGCTCTAAAAAAGTCAGCAAGCACTTCATTATCACAATGATTACTTGTATTGTGAAAATTAGAATGTTGTACACAGACTGTGGCAGCAGACATGGTAGGTCAGCTCTCCAGTAAAAAAAAAAATTGTCAGTAGAGTCTGAATATATTAAGTGCAATTTTAACTATACATTTGCCACTGAAAACCGTTCAAATAAAGGAAGAAAACCGTCACAAATGTTGGGTCGTCAAGGAGCAACTCAGTCTTAAGAACAGATGTCAGTTAGATCGTTTGCTAGGAGTAAACTTTCCTCTACTTGAATTGCTCCCCTCATATGAAACCTTGAAGCATCTCAACACGGAGTATTTGTTCACTTAGTAGAAAAAGAACTCGAAAATCATGTGCAATGTCACCATGTGGTGATACCTATCATAATAAAATGATGGTATTCCAATGAAAATGCTTCTTTGTTCCATTATTCTTACTTAGCTTTCAATTTCTCTAACCTATGTCTTAGTTAAAATATTTAAGGAAAACAAGCTAAACGTTACAAACTTTTCTCACTACTTTTCCAAGGTAGCAGCGATTCGCAAGCACGTTTTCAAAGGTCTCTACAGGTACTGTCTCCTCTGCAGTTGCACAATGAACAGCAGGACAGGCCTTAATATGCCATGCCTAGCAGCAACGGATGGTGACACAATTGTGCAATCTCTGAGGGACAGGATAGATCCATACTCACTGAGCTTAATACTGCAGTTGACTACTTCTTGCGAAAAGAACACAAGCTGAGTATACGAGAGCTGAAAACATGCTGATGCGAAGCATTTTGTCCTAAGAAGAATATTATTAAATCAACTAATAAAACTCAGAGCCCGTTATTCATAGAGCTATGTATCATGTATTTAAAAGAGATATTAAAGAGGTATAATCCAGTCACGTTCTACCACACACAGGAATATCTGCATTCAGGAATATCCAGACTTTGTAGAAAAAAGGCCTGCTAACATGATTTGTTTACCCCCTCAAACTGTTCATTTTTCTGCTTTATTAAATTAAAAAAAAAAATTCCCCTGAAGACACTTTGTGCTAATAAACCCAGATTTGTTTTTACTCTTTCCTCTTGCATCTTCCATAACCCTCCAAAATATTATCAGTGACTAGAATTCAGTCACCTGATGAAGATCTGTAACATAAGAAAATCCCCACTGGCATGTCAGAGATAGAAGCAGAGCTTGAACTCTGCACAAGTACATCAGGGACAATGAGTCTGCATGGATATAGGAAAAGCAGCTTTACAGACAGAATTTTAAAGAGGCAAGCAATCATAATTGCACATCAAAATCTAGAAAGTTTTCATCATGCCAGGTTTATGGTAACCTATGTGTATAGAAACTGGACAGGGAGTACACAGATAAAACTACATAAAGCCCAGACATCTGAGTGGATTTTGAGAATTTCACTCTTCTGCTACCATAAGTTGAACAGTTTTTACTAAGAGGTAGTTATCATTTCTTCAAAACATCTCTTTATAGTCACCAGAAATATAATCCACAGTAGTGGAAAGTTAAAAAAAAACAAAAAAAAAAACAAAAAAAACACATACAGTCCAGCAGTTAACATCAACTCCCCTTAATTAAATGCAATGCTTTTACACTCCCAGAGTATACTTAAAATCTTTCTCTTTCAAGAACAAAAGCAAAATTCTTATAAATGAGTACTCACCACCATCTTCAACCATAAAATGAAAAATGTCACTGGTGGCATTGTCACCCACTCGTAAAACATAGCATATCTTCATATCATCAATATCAGCTGGAAAAAAGTCGAGAAAACACACTTTACTTTAAACCACACAGCTAAGAAACTATTGGTATATAAACACTTGACATGTCTTGAATAGCTTAGCTTCAACATGGAGCAGTCAAGATTCTCCAGTACAGCTCAACCATTTCAGTATTAACAGAGCTCAAGTTTAACAAATATCATTCATTACCCTCCCCAGTGCTCTCTTCTTGCATATATACACAAATAGAACCCAAAGGGAATGTAAGAACACGGGCTCAACAGTGAGAGCTGTTTCATATCTTTTTTGTGGTGCATTTTCTTAAATAGACAACTATCTTCACGAAGATACAGATTCAGTTGCTACTCTTCATCCTGAAAATTACTATGGTCTGCTCTAGGCCACTCTGAGATGCCTAATGACCTGCATGTTATTGATCTAAGAAAGTGTCCGCTAAGAAGATGATCCGCAGCTTTCCCATTCATACAAACAAGCAAATCAAATGGGGTAAATAAAGAACAAGCTTAGCCTAACTTGTATTTGATTGGAAACAAACGTATTTTGGCACCAGCACGCAAGACAGCCCCTGCACTTGTTACTCTCTTAGAGCATGATTCTAATCAACACCACTAAGAGTAACAGAACTGGCCTCAAGTACTTCTGCCTCATCCTTAACACTGAGCTATGAAAGCTGACCCATCTTCTGTAAATCTATATAGTATATACTTCAGCATCACTTTTCAGGAGATGATAGACCTAATGATCACTCCTACCAATGACAAAACACTGGGAATTTTGATCAACTCAGAACTGCCCGCTGTCACCAATGAGTGCTGTCAGGTGCAAGTGCGCTGCTCAGAGTGCAACTGAATGAAAGAGCAAAGAGATTTCAGCGTACCACAAGAGAGTGTTATTAACAATTATTGATACTGTTATTAAAATATTCCTTTGTTTTCCTGCCTCATCTAAATTCAGCTTCTGAGTTCTCTCAGAAATACTTTTTCCTTTTTAAGCAGTTTTTAATTTTAAAACTCTGACAGGCCATTAACCTACGTGTTATACCTCTTACATCACTAGTGTAAGATTGTGATTACTATATGCTTCATATTCATGTTAAGCAATATATATTTTTATTACATTGCCTTCTAATATACCCATGTCAAAGAAGCAAATAGCCATATTCTATTCTGCTGTGAGGTAAAACCACCTTGATACTATGCCACTCTGATACTTTTTGTGTTAAATGTATCTCAGACATTCAAACCAACATTACTGAACAGTATCCTCAAAGCAGAATATGAAAGAATGGTCCACATTTTACAAGTGCAGAAGTTAGATAAAGCAGGACTCAGAGGGACTAATTTCATCAGACAGTGAAAACTACATCTATTTCATCCTAATATGGATGTCTAAGATAAGCCACATCAATCGCACTCTAAAAAGGCTAATCCATCTCTGTTAGTTAGAGAAGGATCCTCGGCACAAAGTTCAGATGCAGATATCTACCCTGCAGATGTCTGACATGAGGAATAAAGCCTTCTACCCCAAGGGACTTGTCAGCGGTCACAGGAAATCTCTAGCTGAAATGAGGGGAAAACCCATGGTATTTTCTCCATTGAGTTCTACCTTCCACTCAAGAGGCAAGAAAAATTAGCCCATATAAACTCCCTTGCTTCCACAGCTAGATTACTTCTGGCATGTGACCTAGCTTATCTGAAGTAGTCTTCGATATCTCCAAACATTCTGTAGTCGAGAGATCTCAATTGCTTAAACTGCAAAAGTGCCTTCTCCATCAGATCATCTTTCCTATCAACATCTTTTCAAAGGACATGGTATATAATCTGTATGACTGTGGCATCATAAGTAGTGCTCAAACACTACAGTGAGGTGCTCTGTTTTAAGAACCCAGACAGATGCAATTAAAGTAGACAGACCACACTTCAGCAACAAAAGTTTCAATTCATGATTTTGAATCATTAATTCCTATAGAGAAAACATGCAAAGGCAAACAAATGTTTATCAATACCACTCAAGGAAACGGGAAAACACTGTGACAGGAATGTATAATACATTAAAAAGTTATTTCTGTCATTTTTCTTGAATGAAAAGACTGTTGTTGGTAAAAATCCATTTCTGATGCTACATCAAACAGCATGGGGTAATTTATTTTACTTATTTAAGGAAAAGTTTTGGAAACAAATAGCGTTAAAGTGGAGATCAAGTACTACAAAAATCTCCTGTGTTAGGGCAGGTACATCAGTAAAAACAAGCCCAAAGCTCTTTCATTAGAGCTCTTCAAAATCTACAGTTCCAAAAGTTGCCAGATATCTTCTAGGGCAAACAAGTAAAGAACATTATCGGTAGGTAAATGTCAGTAAAGAATCTCTTCTATGTTTGAAAGAAAGTTAAAGATCAAAAATTAATAGGGCTGTAAAGAGGATGCAAACAAATACCTTTTTATGCCACTGCAGCAAATAAATCTTTCATCCTGCAAACACTTAAACATACTTACCTTTGCCCATGTGAGTAGCCTTATCAAAAATCAATGGTTCCTACATATATAAAGGTAAGCACTTGAGTCAACGTTTGCAGGATCACCTCATCAAAAAAGCTACCTGCCATCCAAAATCACTTGAGGAATTTTACACTTTCCTGCCACAGCTGATTAAGTTTATGATAGCTGTATTAACACTTGTTTAGTTGCAAGTATAATTCATCACTGTGTAACTGCAATGCCTGCTAAACATTCATGGAGACATTGTAATTCTCCCCTCACTAGAAATCCTGCAGATTTCTCCTAAAAATAAATAAATAATAAAAATTGTTTATCCACACTAGATTAGGACACTGCTTTCCCATTAAAAATGATGCAAAATAGATTTGGCTATGAAAGGCTTCTTTATTCTCCCATAAATATATAGTCTTTAAGCAATAAGTGCACTACACAGCATAATTCATTCATCTCTCTGAAAACGCTTGCCTGAAATGGAAGTGGAAATCCACTATCAGGAATGAATTCTGAGTAAAATCTCGGTTCACAAAGTGTTGGATGCTTGGCTGGAATACCCATTTACCTGTCTTTGGCTTCAGGAGGACACACTGAGCACTGAGAGTTTAATTAAGCTCTTTTATTGCCAAGGTAGATTCTCACTCTCCTCTATCCCTTGACCTTCTTTCTGACCCCTCAGCACACCTGCAAAGCTGTGGGATGCAGCCTGGCCCATATTCACAAACCTAATCTTGTGGGACTGAGGACTCCAAAGTAACACTTGGCACTCCATCACATTTTGTACACACAAAACATTATCCTAACACTAACTATTTGTTATATACCACTGAATTTTACATGTGAAAGACTTAGCAGTTCCTTAATATTTTTTCCTTCATTTTGAAACAAATTATCTAATCTTAATGAATATCTATGAACAAATTCCAGTCCTGACTTGCAGAGATGAGTGCAGTGCGATTATGCATACACAATTTTCTTTGTATGTACTTTTATACTAGGATAGCACTAAAACTCAGAAATTACTAGGTGGCAAGCGTTCTCTTTAAGCTTTCTCTGTGTTTACTACCACTGCATTTTAAAATATAAAGCACAAAGAAGTAATAATGAATTGCAAATGCTACTTTCAGGTGTATTGTGAAGTATTAGGACTTGAATAAACGTAGGACCTCTTTAATATATTTTAAGAATATTTTATCTTGTTACTGTGACTTGCATCTTTTTCTCTTATTCAGATGATTTTAATACCTATGTACAAAAGGATAGAAAGTACCACACATTTGCAGAGTATGGGGACTTTTTTTTTAAACCAAGGGCTTAACTGTCCCACATTCTATTTCCCTTTTCAAGCAATCCCAATTAAGCCTATGAGCCTGATGAGCTAGAGATTACCTACCGTACTTCTGGCAGAAGTATTTGATGTATACCATTTAGAAAGCCCCACACTGACTGCGTCTGAACAAGATACACAACAGGGAACAAATCTCCCGGACATACTGCGTCCTGCACAACCACATTTTGACTGGAGGCTTCTAGTTCATCTTGTGAGCTAGGCTAATTTCCTTTCTAGCGCTTGATAAAGTATTGTGGGTAGTTACTGAAAAGCAATCTTGAGCATAAAGCAGAAGGTTGTTTGCCAGTCTTTCTCTTTGCCCAGTCTGATCACCTGTAAGTGAAAGACAGGGCAATCTCCTCAAACTGCTCCCACAATGATTCTTTTTTTCAATCCATGTTACCTCATTCAATGCAGTCAGTCCATCTGTTCATACAAGGATGACCCAAAAAATACCAGGAATGGGAGTGTGAGGTGGAAGAAGATTAGGAGAAACCTCACACTATTGGTAACTCTCAAAACTCAGCTGTGTATGACCCTGAACAGCCTGACCTGACTTCACAGTTGGCCCAGGGATTAGACATGATGACTTCTAGAGGTCCTCTCCAACCTAAATTTTCTACAATTCTTTGCAAGATTGTGAAGATGCTTTACAAGCTCCATCAGGACCCACATTTGTCAATGAATCCAGAACATACTCAGGGTTTTCATAAAAGCTTGCTTCACATTGCAAGATGGGTCCCCTAAACTGGGAAAAGATGAAAACATAAAAAGAGAGCATACAATAGCAGGCTCAATAGTCAATAGAGGAGCATCCCAGAGTCAAAAGTGTTCATGGCCGGCTAAAAAATCTCCACTTTCTGAAAGCTCATTAAAAATACAGACAAAAAGAGGGTCTTATTCACTCCTGCCCTGAGCATTAGATAATTGTCTCAGTACAGCATGAGCATAAATTATGCATGAATTCACTACTTTGGATTTGACAGCGCTTTGCACATTAATTATAGTGGGATACAAGGTAAGGCACAACAGTGAGCTACATGCAGAGTTTTGAGTATGCTGCTTGGTCTACATAAGACCTCAGCATCTCACATCACTTTGCAAAACGGTAGCCTTATAGGTGCAGCCAAGAATTTGTGTCTTTCTGCCACTCACCACCTCTCCCTTATCAAAAACAGCTACAGAGAAGAGGGCATCTAAGGAGAAAGGAAAGAAAAAGACAGCATCCCTTCATCCATGACTTTCACTCTAAGGTTATCCTGTGACATCCAATAACTTCTCTTTCCCTGCCCTTAACAGATGCATTACTCACATCTAGGCCTAATGTTTTCTGCCTTTCACATAGCCTGTCCAAACCTCTCCTCTTCTCCCTCCAGTGCTTGGCCTTTCACTCAAAAAAGTTCTATGTGTTTGTTTTGTAAAATACACCCTTTTTAAAAAGCATTTAGGCAGTAGAAAAGAGAGATACCACAGACATGACTTACAGATGCTCAAGATTATTTGTTTATGGAGGTCAAAGAAGGAATACTAAAGAAGTGTGTATGTCTTAAAAACACTCTTCAACTCAACACAAGCTTGTGCCAATTTGTGCAAACTTCTGCTTGTGCTGATACTATCAGGGAACTTATGAAGTTACAAGACTGTCTTAGGACCCCCACGAGCTTTAAAACCAATTTTCTCTCAGATTGCAGGCTTTTCATCCAGCTCAAGCAGCCCCAGAAAATTAAGGAAGTCTGTGTGAAGACCAGTAGGCTAGGAGATGTGATATACATTTGCAGAGACTTTAGATGGATATTAGATTTTCTAACTAAAGATATCCCCCTCAGCAGCTATGAGGAGGCTGTTATTTCTTGATCATGTTGATTGTGGTAGAGAGGGGTTGTGACCAAAAGTTCTTGTCTATCATAGCAGCATCAGCATAGAAAAGGTATCGCAGGAAAATAAATGTAGAGCATAAACATCGAATAAGATTAATAAGGAAAGTCTTCCTATTTGCTGATCAGAAATAAGTTTAAATTGATTCACTCTGGTATTGGCATTCATGTAAATACATGCTTATGACCTGGTTCCTACCACTATACCTAGTAGGAAACTAGTTGCTATAAAAAAGGTCTAATTTAGACTACTCAAAGTATATGGCATAAACCATGCATGCAATTTCTCTGCCTCATTTCTTACACGTCCTTTCCATGTCACCAGTCTTCTGCTGTGCAGAATGTAGTGGCCAAGCAGCTAGGTACCTTCCATGCAAGGTAGTGCAGACTGAGCAAACATGATATAAACATCAGCTCCCAGAAAATTTGGTAATGCCAGCTCTGCCTGTGGCTCAGGCCTAGCCTGCCACAAAGCCTGCAGCTTTATCCTGCCAATAGCATTTTCTGAGAGACCTGCAGTTCTTACTTCGGTGTTCATATGACCAGAATGCAGGTACTTTATCCCAAGCCGCGTAGGTTACTAACCACGTGGTAGGGCTGCCAATCACGGACCAGAAAGCACCTGCATTTTGCTCATCTGACAAACATACACCTGGCCACATGGCATAAGAGAGGATGGGATGTACTTATCCTGGATGTCCCCAAAAGAGATCGGATATCGCTATGCTATGCAGTCGTTAACTTTCACGGAATACTCTCAGTAAATCTGCATTCTCTAATGTAAGAGAAAAATCCATTTAAAAAAAAGTCATAATCCGTTTATTTACTCACCCCTATTCTCTTTTGTTTCTCTCTTACACCAACAATGACACTCATAATACAACTAGCAGCTCATTACTGAGGCTTTATATTTAAAGGGGTTGTTGATTCCCAAAACTCAGACATGGCTCGATCCCTCCTCATCCTTTTTTTTCCTCTCCCCAAAGAATGACTAACAGTGCAATATTTAGGGCATAGCCATTCAAAAGACCATCAGGTCTATTTGCAAGATTTGGTGTTTCTGACAAGAACATCACTACAGCCAAGATGGTAACTGGGGGTACATACCAGTACAGACTCTGTGAAATGAAATACAGCTGACTACACAGTGTTCCTGTCTGTCCCTACCACCTACACAAGCCAGTCTGCCTGGGCCCCTTTAACTTCGAGTCTCCACGCAGCTGTGCTGTCTGCACACTCCACAGCCACAGGAGGCTGCAAAAAACCTCATTTCGCTTTTAATTAGCCAGCTATTAACTCACTACAAAGTAACACAGAAAATTCTCTGGAGAATAACTAATGCTCTCCATTCAATTAAAGGAAGTTATTTCATAGCCTTGTTTGAAGGCTTTATTTCAGTACATACAGCACATGTGGTTTTCATCCTATTTATACCACTCAGTATTTTAGTTCCATGTAACAAGTAAGTACCACTGACATAATTTTGAAACATTTACATTACTACTTAAATTACCACAAACACTTTGTGGTTATGGCTTGTGTAATTAAGGCAAATGCAGTCATGATATATTATCTCCCCCTGCTTGGGAAATGATTTTACTTTTATAGTTAAGTGCACTCAGACTGTATAGCAACTGATATCCTAGCCATGGTATGACCATTAGTTAATAATAGCATGGCCACTCCTGCAGCATTTTCTAAATAAAACTCTTTAAAGAAAGCCCTCAACCTCTAAATATCTGGAACCACGTGCAGCCCAACTCTGTTACCCGCGTTTGTATCACTGAGTAAGTCCTCAAAACAAGTAGGGGGTTTGAAGTTATTTGGCCTGTAAGCTCTCTAAAGCAAAGGTACTCCATTACTCTGTGCTTATCCATCGAACCCTCTTTTCTGCTTAAAGCGATCACAAACACAATACATACGTACAACAAACTTTTAAAATAATAATAAAGCCATTATGATATACTTGCTTTCTGTAAAGTTTCTCCTATCGATCGTTACAGAGTGTAACATGACAAAGAATGTTTCCAGCAACCTAAAGAAAGTACACAGTATTGCAATACCTTGTGTGAACTGGGTGATGCTATGGTTGCCTTTCCCCAGGTGGATCAGGAAGCCATGGTGAGGACCCTCTGTGATTCTGATCTTGAGAGCAATGTGTAAACTGTCTCTGTCTTCTACTTTGAGTACCTTGTTGGTAATTAGAAAGCCTGTGTGACCTGTGGCCAAAATACGGAGCGTTGGTGCACCCTTGTTTATTACAATTTGAGGTACACTGTTGTCCACAGCTGTTATCCGAATCTTCATAGTCTGAGGCTTCCTTGTTTCAAATACAGTGTTGGGGAAGACATAGAAATCAGTATGAGTGCCATCTGTAACAGTGAAAGAGAAGCTATCCTCAATTGATTCTGTGCCATCATGGTTGTAGCTGATTAGATTTTCATTCAGATCTTGTTTAGTGAAGGTGGTGACTGGTTTGGAGTTATTGAACATGATCTGACCATGAACTGGTACTTGAGTGATGATAAATTTTAGGAATGTATCAGGTGTATCTCTGTCTTCTACTGTCAGTTCAAATGGGGTTATCAGTTTGTTTTCATTTTCACTCACCACCAGGTTATGTATTGTGACCACAGGTTTCTTATTGTCTACATCACTAATAGAAATTCTAAAAGTACGAAAAACAGGGTTATAGCCATCAGTTACCTCAAACTCAAAACTGTCCATTTTCACCTCATCTTCTGAGGTGTGAATGTAGTAAATTTTATTGCCTGCTAACAAAAGCTGAGTGAAAGTAGAGATGGGCACTCCAGGCTGATCTGTACATTCAAGATGACCACGAACAGGTGCTCTGGTAATAGTGAAAACTAAGTTTTCATCTGGACTATTCAAGTCACTGGTGCTAAGCAAGTCAGTAGTAAGGGTTACCTTTCCTCCTTCCTTCAAGGAAACTCCTTTGCTGATTACATCTGGGAAGACAATATCAATGCTACCTATCGTCACATAAAAGTAGCGGTCAATGAGAGGATTTATTCCATCTGTCACATCAAATTTAATAAGATCACGAACTCCTTCTCGTCCAAAATGCATGTATTGAATTAAGTTTCTATCCACCTCATCTTGGGTGAAGTTCATCCCCAGGGTGATATTCTCAATTCCTCCTGAAGGCTTTAATCTCTGTAAGAGGCCCTGTCCTGGCCCGTATCTTACAATGTATGTCAAGGTTTTGTCTTCAGAGTCTAGGTCAGTAGCCTTCAATATTCTGTTATGAATAGTTCTGGTTTCCCCTATTCCAATCTCCAAACCATCATTGATGGCCATTCTGGGTGTCTCATCATCTACAGGAATAACCATGATGAATACCCTTTTCACTACAGTATGTTTACCATCTGTGAGTTTCACTTCAAAACCATCCTCCTTTGTTTCAGAGTCATCGTGTTCATAGAGTATGCTAGAGCTCTCTGTTATCTGATCTACGGTGAAGCTCTCCACTAGGACTGTTCCATTGACCAGCTGGTTCACAATATGGCCATGCTTAGGAAACCTGGTGATGGTGAACATTAACTCATCAGCAGGAACATCCCCATCAACTGCATTGAGGATAGGGGTATCAATAACCAGGCTCATGCCTTCCATCACAACAAACTCTCGCATAAAGATTTCAGGCTCTTCATCATTGGTTGGGATAATGACAACGGGGAAGAAGTGCCTCTGGGAAAAATTAATGCCATCAGAACAACGGAAAGTGAATCCATCTTCAACAGGCTCCACGCCCGTATGTATGCTTTGGACATAAAATATATGCCCTTGACGGAGGTCTTTCAAGGTAAACGCACTTATAGCTGTACCCGCTCTGGACTTTTCAGAGCCTGGGGCTGGAGAAATGTTCTCTACATACCCAGATGTGGGCTGAGCAACAATAGTACAGAGTATATCATCATAAGGAGTATCTACATCTTCAACCCTTAAGTGAGCAGGAGTAATGACCTGTTTGTCACCTTCTGTTACCACAAACTGCTCCCCCACAAAAATCTCTGGGGCTTGACTGTCAACAGGGAGAATGGTCACCAAGATGGAAACTGCTTGAACAACATTGCCCCTGATGCTCCACTCCTCTGACAGGTCAGACAAGCTAAGATTGAAGGTATCTTCTTTGGGCAGAAGGCCTATTTCACCACCAGTATGAGCATATACCACAGCACCATCCAACAGATCTCTCTGGGAAAATCTCTCTGCAGGCACCCCTTGGACCAGAACGTCCCCATGCTTAGGGGGATCCTCCACAATGAAAGTCAACATTAAGTCATCTGTATCCTCATCTGTGCCCTGGATGACATTAGCAGTGATTTCAGCAGCACCATTCTCCAGCACATCTAGGTAAGAACCAACAGTGCCTGGGGGCAATCGTAAGGTAGGAACCTCATCATCAACAGGGTGCACGTTCATTTTCAATGTAATGGGCACAACATGAACCCCATCACTCACATCAAGACTGCAAGCATCACTGTTGGTCTCTGCTCCACTATGTACATACACCACCCTCCCTTGCCTGATATCATCTAAGCCAAAGGCAGCTCCCAAGATCAAACTGTACCCAGAGAGCTGCAACTGGCCATACTGGGGAACCTGGGTCAGAATGAATCTGAGACGGGCAAGTTCAGTATCCGTGTCACTGGCATCCAACTCAGTCGGACTAAGCACATGGCTGCCTCCCTCAGGCACAGTAAAGCCAGTATTAGTGATTTCAGGAGGCTGGTTATCCACAGGCTGCAGGTAGATGGTAAAAGTCCCTTCAGCTGCATTGCCAGCAGCATCCTCCACCTGATACCGGAACTGAACTAAATGAGGGGCTACCCCCAATTCCTCCTGTGGGGGACGATAGGAAATCTTGTGATGGTTGATCTGGGCCTGGGTGAAGTGGGTCACTTCCACAGAGTGATCCTCAGTCAGCACAAGGGATCCAAGGCGGGCTCCATGTACACCTGGAGGGTGGTTAGTGTCAGCGGGGGGCTGGATTATTGTGTAACGCAGCTCACGGTCCCCTGAATCCTGGTCCGTATAGCACAAGTGCTTCCTCCGCAGTGGGGTCACCTGCTGTTCTGCAACTATTAAGTGCAAGCTACTGCTACTGTGCAGCTCTGGGGCTAATCGGTCTATGGGGTGTACCCGGATCACAAAGGTCTGTGGTCCAGAACGGTTGGGTGGGTCATTGTCATCCTGGATCCTAAAGATGAACTGGTCCAGCACAACCCCAGGTCCAGGGCTGTGAGGCCCAAGGTGGTGATAATAAAGACGCCCTTCCACAATGTCCTGCTGCAGCCATTCCCTCACTGGCTTTTCATAAATTAGAGAGCTCCCCACTAAACCTGGCACCCTCCTCCAGGAAAAGCCCTCATCTTCTTCCTCCTCCCAGCCAGGAGGTGGCTGGGCTTGACGGAGGAGGAGCTGCCCTGCAGCAGGGCCAGAATCCACTGTGAAGAGCAGGACAGCATCCTGTGAGTCTATGTCAGTGGCACTAAGAGCACGGGTGGTGATGGGCACAGTTTCACCCTCAGCCACAGCCAGCCCCGTGTTAGCATTGAGAAGGGGTGGCTGGTCATCAGTGGGCACCAAGGTAATGGGGAAAAGGAACTCAACACGGTGGCGGGAGCCACCATCTTCCAGCCGCAGCACTAGGTTGTCGCTGAGAGGAGACTCACTGCCATCATGCTGGTAAATGACTCTGCCTGCTGCCAGCTCAGCCACTGTGAAGTGTTTACGAGGAACAGCAGATGATGGGGTATCCTCCAGCAGAGTGATGTGGCCATGCCTCAGCCCCGCCACCACACTCACCTGGACCTGCTCCAGGTCATCCTCATCACTGATAATCAGGTTGGGGCTAGGACCAGGGCCCGAGAGAGGCCGTGACTGCCCCTCGTAGAGGATGAGGCCAGTGTTGCGGGTCACCACAGGCGCCAGGGTGTTCATGGGCTTCACCACAATCACAAAGGCAAAAGGCTCTGAGGCAGCACCCTCGGGGTCCAACACCTCCAGCTCCAGCTCAAAGAGTCGCTCCCGATCTGAGTCCTCCACAGGCGGCTGGTAGGCAATGCGCAGCTCCCTCACGTCCTGCTGGCTGAAGGAGGAGATGGGCAAGCTCCGGTCATCAGTGCTGACTATGTGCCCCTGGCCAGGGCCAAACGGTGAGGTGATGTTGAAGAGCAGCAAGTCTGGGGGCGACTCAGTATCCTCAGCTGCCAGCATGTCAGGCGTGAGGGCAGTGAGGACGAACTGGTCCACCTCCATCATGAGCATAGCGAGGAAGCTGGGCTTGGGGGCCACGTTCTCGGCACCGGCCCGGATCCGCACCAGCACCTGGAAATATTCACGCTTCAGCAGCGCCCCATCACCTGCTGCTTCCCACAGCTCAGCCACCAGAGGCACCAGGTCACGGTTGGGTGAGCTGCCGGCTGCTGTGTGCCGGTAACGAAGCCCTAGCCGCAGGAACTCCTCACAGTCCCACAGTGAGGCTGGCATGGGGCTGCCATCCCCTGCCACCTCCCGCCCGACTGCCGGGTAGTTGAGGATCTCGCCGTAGCGGGGCAGCCCGGCCAGCGCTGGCAGCAGACCCACGCGGCAACGCTGCCGGCCCGGCTCGAAGGCGAACTCCAGACTCCGGCCATCCAGTGGGTTGCTGGTGCCCTGCAGACGCTCCACGGTGAGGGGCAGGTTGCGGGTGACGATCTCCAGCTGGGTGAACAGCACCTCCACCTCCAGCACCAGGGGCAGCACCAGGGCGCGGCTCGGCGAGTCGTAGCGCAGCTGCAGGCGGACGCGGTCCCGCGCGGGGCTGCGGCCGCCCAGGTGCGAGTACTGCACCTCGCCGGCGCCGAAGTCGCAGGGGAAGCGCCGGGGGCTCAGGCGACCCGGGCGCTGCCACAGCGGGTCCTCGTCCAGCACGGTGAGGTAGCACCGGTCCCCCGGCTGCACCTGCAGCACCAGGTCCCGCGCGGGATCCAGCCAGGCGGAGCGGCCCAGGGGCACCCGCAGCCCGCGGTTCGCCACCACGACGGGGGCCGCCTCTGCCGCCCACGGGGAGGCGGCGACGGAGGCGCTGCCTGGCGGCGGCGCCCCTGCCCAGCCGCAGCCGGGCAGCAGCAGCAAGCCGGGCAGCAGCAGCAGCAGCAGCTGCCGCGGCGGTGCGGCGGGCAGAGCCTCCATGACGACCCGCCGGCGGAGCGAAGTGCCGGGAGCTCGCAGCAGCGGCCTCTCCTCTGCACAGGGGCCGAGTCCCAGCCCCGCTCCTGCCGGCGCCGGCGGAGCCCAACCGACCGCTCGCCCCGCGCACACGCTGCGCTCTGAGGGGGGGAGCGCGCGCGCGCCCCCGCTCCGGCGGGCAGCCACCGAAGCCCCGCCTCCTCCCCCGCGCTGCCAATAAACACCCGCGGGAGGGCCTCCGCCGGGAAGGATTGGGCAGAGTCGCTTGTCAATCTTCAAGCTTTAAGGCGGGGATAACCCGCCTCTCTCCCCCCTTCAAGCTGCTCCACGGCGCAACAGGTTGTTGAGGAGAAGTCCGGGTTGGGGCGGGGGGGGGGGGGGGGAAGCGGTGGGCTGAGCTGAGCCCTGGCCGTGCAGGAACGGGAGGGAAGGGGGAGGTGAGGGCTGCCATGGATCACCCAGACGGCAGCGACGCGGGAAAGGCGCCGCGGGCCGCCTAGAGTCCCCCCTGCCAGAGCGGAGGGCGGTGCTGCCAGCCCACGCGTCCCGCACCTCTCCGCAGCCCCGGGGCGGCGGGAGCGCACCGCCGCGCCTCTCCTCCCCGACGTGGCATCTTCCCCGCTTTCACCTTAAATCCTCCATCCCCGGGGCAGAGATTAAACGGGGGAGGTGGTCCCCGAGTCACCGCTGGGGAAGGCTGGGGGTTTCCCTTACCCCAGGGAAGCGGGGCGGCGGGTGAGCGCAGGCGGCCACCACCGCGGCTAACGGCTGCCCCTCACGGGTAACGGCCGCCGCTCGTGGGTAACGGCTGCCCCTCGCGGGCAGCGGAGGGGCGACGCCGCTGGTTTTCCGCCCCCATGGGGCTGCCCGGGAGCCGAGCCGGCTTTAACGGGGGAGGGCAAGGGAGGAAGGTGCGGGAAACCGGAGCGGTGCCCCGGGCTCACAGCCCGGCGGGGGCTGCTGCCGCAGAGGTGCCTGTCAGCGTCACGTTTCTTTGCGCCAGAAAGAAAACCGGTGAATATCTCTGGGGCAAAACACATCAGCTAATATCCAGTTTCGTTCCTCGGAGGTGACTAGTCACAGCAGTGGGTGAATAAAAGCTTTACAGTATTTTTACCCTCTTGTATCTGCAATTATAAAACGTATTAATAATAGTGTGGCCGTGCCAGAGTTGCTTGCCTTTTAAAATTCCTAATGACAGGCTCTGACTTTTATTCATCTTCCTCAGCTGCTAAATTTCTGTCTTAATGAAATGTGATCCACACCCGGTAAAAGGAGGAAAAAAAAAAAAAAAAAAAGAAAGTTCCGACAGTAGAAAAACAAAATTACTAAGGAGGGGCAGATTCAAGGACAAAGGCAGCTGTTTGGAAATTACTTTGTGGGAACCTGTGCTGCATTTTCTTAAAAAGAGTAATATTAGAAGTTGTCCTTCAGTGATGGGACCATATTACAACGTATGGCCTGATTTTCTGTATGGAAAAATTGAATTTAGAGGGTCAAGTGTAGACAAGGTCTGTCATGTCTACATCTAACTATTGATACCCACAAATAATTCAGCTTGACTTGGGATAATGAGGCATCAGGGGACATCTTTTTTGCAACATCAGAACTGTTGTAATCTGTGAAATAGTTTTATATTCTGTATTAAAATGCCTGTGGAAAGCTGCAGAAAGCTACTTTGTTAGACAAGCCTATACTGAACTAAGGACTTGGGCACTGCTGCAAAAGGTAGTAAGGACCTGTAAGGAGTGAGATAGCTGGTAAGTTAAGCAGCAGGAATACCAGTTCACTCACCCTTAGGTTGTATTTCAGGAATTTAATCTCTTCTCCCTAAGAACCAAGGGAAGATAATTCAGTAGAAAAGGCTGAGTCCCAGAGCCAGGGATCTCCTGTAGTTTCATGATCATGGTGTTAGTATCTCTACTTTTCAGAACTGACAAGGTTCTGGATGGTGTGGTTGGAATTGCCCAGAGTAATGTTCTAGTGTCAAGTTTTGGCTTCTCTTTAAAAATAAAGCAAACAAAAAAACTCCTAAAACTCCACAAGCAATCCAGTAAGGAGACAAGAGATGGCACTGGTGTAATTTAAAGGACTGTCTACCTTCATCAGCGTGAATATATTAATGCATAATTAATACATGAGTATGTTCTTGTTAAAGAAGTATTTACTATCTAAATTTGATTCCAAATTTAGGCTGTGGTAAAATAAAGTTATAAAAAAAATGTTCAGCAGAAATTTTCTCATTTATTAATTTCAAAGGAGAAGGATTTTCCTTTTTTTAAATAAATTCCATTTTGCAGCTTGCAACTCAAACCATGTGCAATATGTGCATGTGTGCATGTATAGAGAAAGTTAGAAAGTGAAAATGAGTAATAAATAATTTACAAACAATCATTTAGCTTTCTATTGTTTGTTAAACAAGAAAAAAAACCATTTTCAAAAAAGTGCACTGTTTTTCAGTTTTTAATAATCTTAGAGTGTTAGGGATAACAGGTAAAGATGTACCTTTAAAATATTTGCTCTTTAATGTTGGTGTCTTTTGAATCATATTTATAATAAAGCACTCTCTTCTATTTTAACGTCAGTAAAGTATTTGTTGTGATGTTTCTCTAGAGATCATACCCACAGCATCTCTTTACAATTCATAAAAAAGAGTTGTGAAATCTGATAGATGGAAGAACAGATTTTGAAGTCCCTATGCTGAAACTAAAGACAGAATGCATTTTCAACAAATAAATTACAAATTTGAGAGGCATTTTTAATTAAAAAAAAAAATCAGGTGGTAAATAGTGAAGAGATGCAATTGACCCTCCTGATAATAATTCATCAGAAGTTTCTGATACAGAAAGTTCTGATTTTACCAGAATTTAATGAATACAAGGTCAGGTTCTTTGATCTTTATCATCTCCATCATCAAGTAGTAAATCTCTCTGTACAAACAGCAAAAGTCCTCTTTATTTTTAGCAGTTCTTGTCTTGTCAGACAAATCAATGAGCTCTTGAGGCTCAGTCCAAGTAAAAAGTGCATGGTACAGTTTTATCTTCTGTTCACAACACAACATAAAATAAGTGTCCCAAATTACAGAGTGGATAAGAATTTTGAAGGGATTTTCCTTGCCTTGCTGACTGGCTGAACTCTTTGTGCCAACACTGGTGTCCAAACCCACTTGAAGAAAATTCATGTGGGCTAAATTCTCATCTAATGACACAGCTGTAAATCCAGAATGTCTTATCAATTGTCACCAAAGTCAGTGTAACAAATCAGTCCAATGGAATTGGGATCAGAATTGGATCCAATGACAGGTCCATTGATCTTTAACATAAATTGTCAGTGAATAAAGTGACCAGTGTTTGACTGAGGGGGAAAAAAAGTCTAAAGACTCTTTTAGAATGCTTTCAGCTCTACTACTCCAGATATTTAATCTTTTAAAATATATTTCTGAGTGTAAGCAGAAATAGAAAGCTTTAAAACAAACAAGACCTGCTCATTTAAGTGTGCTCATGGAAATTTACTCATGAACATTTCTGTGTAAATAAATTATCAGTGAAGTTCATCAGGATACAGCAATGGGTCCTCTATATTTTAAGACATTTGTTTATTTAAAAAATGAATGTAAATCCATTCTTATTTTAAATGCAACCATTTCTGAGGGCATCTGGCTTCTGCTTCTGATGATGGATCGTAGATTTCCTATGGAAGAGAAACAGACTTTTACTGTCCAACAAGTCTACATAAAAATTTATAGTTATCTAAGTCTGCCCTCTGGTGATATGGTATAATCTTAACATCTTAATTGTAGCCAAGCCTAATGTTTTTTAAAGTACTTTTCACAGGAGATTAGCAGTTAGTTATAGAAATAATTCCAGAGAATCTCTTAACATAAATTAGCAAAAACAAAGTAATTTTGATGATAAAATATTGGGAAAGGAGACCAAATATGACATCCAAATGTCTGGGCTTGCTTCCATATTCACTTTTTCTTCCTATTTCAGTTATTAAGAGAAATTATGATCTGAGTGGCTACTTAAAAATTATTGGTTCTGCTCATTCACCTGGATATAAAACGAATATTTATAAGCCATAACTCACTTATCCTTTTTCTGCCAAGGATCTGAAGAGACAGACAGCTGACTCAAGAATCCTCTTTCTTCCTCCTAAGATTTCTTCTTCAACCTCACTCTTTACAAATGTGGTATTGTCTTGAACCTGAACTTCATTTCTTTCATGACTTCTGTTACGGTCCAAACATCTCTTGCCCTATAGGCAGAGATGTTCATTAAAAGTCCAACCCTACTAAATCTTGCATGCATTATTTATCCATTTGCAACGGGTAAATCATTCCCTAGTAGAGTGAAGAAATGTCACTGATTTCTGTCAGGATAAAATTTCGTTCCTTGACTAGTGAAACTCTTCCACAGTGTGCTCTCAAAATTGTATCCTATTGATGGTAGGGCAAGTATACGTCTGTAAGTCTACGTTCTCATGTACATATCGTAAATGTGACCACATGACTCAGCCTACATTTACTCCAAAACCCAGTGCAAAAACAGGCTCCTTGTTTCTAAAACCCTTCTTAGACTCTTGTCTTTGTACCTCATGATGCCACTAATTGCTCTCACCTGCCTAGCACTGGCACTCTGCCCACCCTCTCTGTCTCCAGTGCTCACTTCACTACCGTCTCGGCTCTTTGAAAATCTACTTTTCAAGGCAACTTTCTTCAAGCTCCTTCCCACTTTAAATCTCAGCAGCAGCTATGTTTTCCGTTACATTTTTCCCATATGCCTTTTGATCACTCTGCTTTTGTTTCAAAGACAAAATACAACTTCTTGATCTCCTATTAACAATGAGCAAAGACTTGATAATTAACTAGATTAAATAAGTAGTTCCATCAAGCTTCCTTACCTATGGTCTGCTTTATGTTTGGACTCTTTGAAGTTTTTTACTGTAATTGTGGAATTTATAATGTTTCTTCTATACTATACACACACACAGACACACACACAGACACACACACATACACACTCTTTGATGTCTAATGAAGGCAACTCTAAGGTCACTCTAACCAATAACTATTTTCATAATATAATTAGGGAAGTAGTCTCTTTGAGACCTCTCAGATTTCCTTTGGATGAAATTGGTGAATGGATGGAAAGGTTGTTTGTGGGAACTGACCACATGCTGTCAGCAATGACAATGACAAATTCTTTTCAGCGTGCAACTCAGAGTATGTATATGTTGCTATGGGTATGTATTGTATTGTAGCATAATTTTACCAATAACGATTTTGACGTAAATCAATAGAGCTATAAAACATTATCTGTAAGACATATTTAGTGATAGGTAGATACCTAATCGCTGGTGGAGGTCAACCCAGTCAAATCCTCCATGTTTGTAGGTTTATTTGAAGTGCCAATTTTCTTTGCAAAAGCTTGAAACTGTCTCTATTGGTAATCTACTCTAATTTATATTGTCATATTTTAATTGCAGATCATTGAAATTCCAGCACAATCAAATGTATGTATATTTTATTAATTAAATAAATAGGGAAACATTCCTGACAGCACTTTCTCTGAAAAAGAAAAAAAAAAAAAGGAAGCTACTTAGTGGATAAAAGATCATACCCAGGCTAAGTAATTTAACTCCTCCTGCTTCTAAAATGCATTACAAAGAGGTATTTTATTGTTAGGATACATGCAACATTGTGATTGAGAGGTAAAACCAAATTGATCAAAAAATCTTAATGAAAAAATGCTGTCTGTTTCAGAAATCTTCTGATGTCTTACATTCTGTCTACAATTCATAGTGAACAAAGCCTTACAGAATTGTTTTAATACCTGTTCAGTTATACAAAAAATGTATTTATTGCTGAAAGACAGTTAAAATTGATCATAACTGAGGCTTAACTAAAGCTTTTTAAATCTACCTATCATATGCTATAAAAAGCTAAACTTTAGAAAGGCCAGAAATTAGCATTTTGGGGTCAGCCTCACCCTATTCAAACATCCACTCTGCATTAGCTTTCACAGTGTTTGAATTACAGTCTTCACTCTTAGACTGCTTTGGGGTTTTGAAGACTTTCCCTCTGTGATAGATTTTTTTTTTTTTTTTCTGATAACATATGCCTGTTATAAAAAAGAGTAGCAGACATTTACTTCCTTTTCTCTCTCTCTCCCTGTTTTTATCCTTTCAGAGAGGATGAACAATGACTTCTCAGTAAATCTGTTTTGCACTATGGTTTGTGTCCATTTTGACATTTGCAATACATATACTTTAGAAGTGTAGCCTACAGAAAACATTATGGCTGAAAGAGTATGGATCATTTGGTTGGTCCTAGTGATAAGGTTATTTAACTGATAGTAGGGTGTTTTTAACTGGTTAGAAAATGTGAGGGAATCAAATGTTAGTTTTGGTTACAGAGCTGCTTGTGAATCCACAGGTTTGATTTCTGTATTAATGATGATGAGTTAAAAAAGTAGGAGTGCAAACACAGATGAATCTAATGGGGTTTCTTCCTAGGTATCTCACCTAATTTTAGGCTGAATTATAAGTTAATGAAGTTGTGTGTGGAGAAGAAATTTACATAACAACAGCTGAATGAAAGATGGATGCCATCGTGTAGCTCTTGTCCCACAGATAAGTTGTTTCTGCATAACCTCCTGCAAGATTTTTGAGTGAGGGAGCTAAGGGTTCACAGATATGAGAAGCTGTCCGATAGCGTGGTATGAAGAAAATTTGTGACATAGTTAAGGAATCGGATAAATAATACATTTGGTTTTCACCAGAGTGAATTCTACCCTTACAATCAAGCTTATTCAGGCACTGAGGTAGGCAACTTCAATCTTAAAAGAAATGCAAGTATTCCATCCCACGTATCCCTCAAGGTTGGAGTTTAAAATGCAATGGGTAAAACTCTAAGGCTGTAGCTTGCAAGAATAAAGATACTGAGATAATCTTGGCCGCCCTTCCGTCTTCTTAAATTTAATGTCCACCTAGGCCTACAAGGTAGTCTGCTTTAGACTCCAGGAAGAAGAAAGGTTTTCAAGTTTCAATATTATTATTATTTTTGGAAGGTGATGCTGTGGGTGAGGAAGACCAATGGTTATTTTAGAACTAGAAGTCCAAAGGAGGAGTTGATCTAATATTTTTCCTCCATGCTGTCCCTCTTCAATGGCCGCCAAAAATCATAGTCTCTAACATTTCCTGTGTGAAGGACATTGGGGAAGTCAGAGAGCTGCTGTAAAGATCAGAGTAAAAGCAACAGGAGTGCAAGAAATGGGATTAGATTTGATATTAAATCCAAGCCATGTCTTTGGTGTTAGCAAAATCAACAGAATCAAATCAGTAATGGACTCTTCAGTAAATGCTAAATATCTTCTTTCGAACCCTACTCATCTTTCAACTCCTAAAGAAAAAGAACTTGTTCGTTTTTGTATTTGGTTACCAAGAAGGAAACACTCCGACTATCTCTGTAAATGCGATGGGATCTTTTCTGTGTCAAGGCTCATTTGTTTCTAAAATGGCCGTCAGAAGAACCTGAGACTTCAGAAGGTGTTCAGCAACCTCAGAAAATCAGTTCAGTAAAGTTTTTATTTCTCATCATCAAAAGGATTCAAAAGCACTCTTTTCAAGTTACACTGTACACGGTAAATTTCTGCAAAGGATTTATTTCAAGCAGTGTCCTTCTTTTCTCCCTAACAATGAACTCAATTCAAATTCTGTTTGTTTTTTTTTTTTTGGGGGGGGGGGGAGGGAAAGTAAGATGTACTAAGGATCTTTCTGGTCAGATTTTACTGTAAAACTTACTGTAGCTTGTACTGGCATTGCTGAGCCCTCAAAAGACAGTGTTTGCTTATCTGTTTAAATATGCCTAAACATGCCAACAAACAGTCATCCTCCTGAACTTTTTTGGTACACTGACATTTGTTTGGATTGCTTATGTCCTGTGCTCCACAGTTCCCTTTCTCTGGTTATAAGAAACTGCAATGATGGATACAGTCACCTGTTTTCTTGATAAAAATTTCAAGTACTTTTCTAGCTGCATAATCTGCCAGATTTATGCCCTTTCATGTATTTTTGTGATTCCCATCATGGTGCAGTAAAACCCAAAGCCCATCATTTCTTTTTTGAATGCCTTCTAGTCGAATTTTAAGTAATATTAGCTCATTACAAGAACTAATTGTTGATGATGGCTGTACAAAATCAGACCGCAGAAAGCTGGATTAACTTACTGTTTCTCTTCAAATACAAAGTAATAAAGTCTAAAAATATTCCCCTAGAATCTAATCTGTGGAGAACTCAGTGTAGAAGCATTGTTAGTGGAAGTATCATGCCATTTCTGCAAAGATAAAGGGTGAGTTTTTTTAATTTTTTCCTCTGTTTTCTCGTATTCCTCTTTATTTCTATCAGTACCCTCAATGAAAACATAACAAAATTTATTAGGTGGGAAACTGAAACTAAACAGATCCATGTCAGACACAAGAATTACGATGTTAACAGGGATGACAACCCATCTGGAACAAACTCCCAAAGGAAATAGTGGATTCTTCAGCTTTTTAGTGGAATCCATCTCACCTAATTTTAGCTGGCTAGGAACTAGGAATCTCGTCTCTAAGTTTGTTTTCTGAGACCCCACTATGGCCAACAGTAAAAAGTAGGCACCCTCAGATGCATTTCATTGTAGCACAGATGTTAAAGGTGGCTGAGATTAAACTTCTTTGAAGTTGTCTGTCTTTCTCCATTGACTACACATCGGTGTCTTTGACTGGCAGTGAGGTTATTTTGTCTATGATGATTTAAGAGGATCCCTTTAAATCATAGCAAAACTTGTACGTAAAAGTAATATCTTTTAATAGAGATAATAGAAGTTACTGGAAAAAATGGAAGGGCCTTTGACAAGCCTATTTTATCTCTTGACCTGACATAGAAAGAGCATATTGAGAATATTTACTCAGAATTAACTTCCTTATGATAGAGCTGTAAATCAGTTTGAAAGAAAAGCTGGCCAGTCTAATGAAATGAAAAAAAAAAAAATTAAAAAAATGAAGCTGTAGGATACTGAAAAGGATGATCTGCCTCCATCATGGGTTGCAATAGTTAATGATTTTCTGCGTGTGTTTCAGTTTTAGTTGAATGATGAATGGTGGGAAGAGACAGTATTGCTCCAAGTACTCATGTTATATTAAGGCAGCTCATTCGAAGAGGCAACCCCTTTTTCTATAGAATAGTGATCTCGTTGGTTGAGAGGCTTTAATAGGACAGGTATGGTGGTTGTTTTTCTCAAACCATTTGCAGCAGTGCCTAGATGCATGTTACTATCTTTCTGATGTGTTTTGGATGGCTGCTGGTTTTATGGAGGTAGGTATGTTTGTCCATAAGTGAATAAACTGAATTGTTGATAACAATGCAGTAATTCTGCGTCTGACAGAGGATTACATTTAATAATAATATTTAGAATTATTTGAATTTATTTGAGTCAAGATTTTTGCCTATTAACATAACTCTCCTTTTTTCTATCAACTAAGTATTTTTTATACACAATCATGCTATAAACATGACATACTGTGCATTTTATATAGTATACACTCATGTTCTTTGACAAAGATTGTTAAACTAGGTCTGGAATTTTAGTCAAACAAACTGTCAGGTATTCCTAAATTGAATGCTTTTAATGATTCAGGGCACTATGGTATGTGTCATAAAATGAAACAAATTCTTTTGAAGGATGATCCTGCTGTCTCTGTGCTGACCTTGGATAACTATTAAAATTGTGTATCAAAGGCTGAAGAAACTGTTGTTTAAGCAGTTACAGTGCCCTTCACTGTAATTTTCTCTCTCCCGCTTCACAAGAGAAATTTTACCTAATCTTTGTAGCTGCAGTTGTCATAACAAAACCACCCCACACAGGCTGTTTCATCGTATTTTAATTCAAACAATATGGCTGCCAAATACACATACATTTTCCTGAGACTATAAACTACTGGCCATTGTGTTAGGCAGCCAAAGCCTGGAAAATGAATGAGAGCTAAATCTTAAGACTGAAGAGGACAAGAAACAGCATCCTCCCCTTTTCATACCCAGGTAATGATTTCAACCACTTATTGTGTTTCCTTTTTCCACAGAGATTTCCCTAAATTAGCCAATGTTAACTTTACTCTTATTATACACATAAGTGAGATGAACACAGAGAGGTCTTAACCTTTTGGGTCTGATTCTATGCCTTCTACTAAACAAAGCACATACTGTCTTTGAGCAGTTTTGCCAAGATAAGGATCACAGACAGCCCTAAACATGACAGGTGAGGATTTTGTTAATGTGCAAGAGTCATAAGGATGTAGATATCTGTTGCACTTACATGCCTATTAAAATTAGGCATTTGAAATGTTGCAAGCTGAACTCCAGGCCCTTCTGTAAATCTGCTTCAAACATGTCCTCCGGGCTTTTATTCACATTTCGATAAGTCATCAGTTAGTGTCAACATATACTATGAAATAGGAGCTACTCTGGAGCAATGACTGTAGAACCCCTGGATCACACTAATTTTACTTTACCAGTAACAGAAAGGTATTTATTACAGAAAAAAAAAAAAAGCTTACAGTTAACAAATAATAACGCCCATTTTACGTTACAGGTCATATTTTAGAGGGAAGATTTTAAAGGGCAAAGATAACTGTTTAGTGCCTACCTTCATCTTTAGAGGAATGTAAACATTAACCAGAAGTCCAAGAAAAGCCAGGAGCTGTGTTTGGAGGAAGACATTTGCAGCATCTCCAGTGGTTCAAGTCACTTGGAGAAAGGATGCAGCATGTATCCTTGTACACTATAGAGCTGGGACACATACACTGGCTGTCCTTAAACACAACCCCAAAACTTGAGCAAGGCAGTTTCAGGTTTCCCATCTCAGCATGTCTGAGTAGATTGTAAGAGGCAGAATGTGACCTCCCACACTGAAAGAAGCTTTGATCCATCCCTTCTTTTTAACCTAAATACTGGAGAAAAATGAGTTTCTGGCATTTCAGAAAGGAGACAGTTGTTCAAATATATTCAGGAACCTTCTCTGAAACTAGTGTTCTGTGGCACCCATCACCCCTTTGGACTCAAAGGCCGGTTTCAGAATATTGCCATTGTGACGTCCTTCTGTTACGTGACTTAGAAAGCCAAATTCATCCCTGACACAAGTCCACTGAAATCAAAGGTGCCCCACCAGGGATACGTTTGGCCAAAAGGGCACTTGATAGAGAGAGCAAATAGTATTTTGCAGTGAGTGTCTGCTTCCGGACCGCTTAATGATAGAATACACAAAACGTGCAGCTCTGTCCCTCACTCTTAAAATCTTTAGCTATAAAAAAAAAATTCTTTACAAAATGTAGTTTGCCATTAACAGCTCAATTAGCAAACATACATTTACCAAATAAGGAAGGATAGGGTCAGAGGCCTCCAGTACCTGATGCACCATAAAGATTACTACTGTTGGTACAGCACATAAAACTGTAGTTAAGCAGGTAAAGCAAAATCTCCACCAGGGCTATACAACAGCATCTACAGATATCTTGCCAATTGCGTTAGATAGGTAAATAAGTATTTGTAGTCAGATAACCTTAGTATTTGCAGTATTTATGATATTTCCAACAGCATATTCTAGGAGGTAGAATTGGCAGCTTCATTTGAAAGACTCATAGCTGGAAGATGGGGTATATATGACTGATATATGTGTGTGATTCACAGAGCGCAGCACTTCTAGAACTTGGTCATTGTTAGGCCTTCTACATTCACTGAATTTTCATAATCAATGGTGGAACCCTAAAAGGGAGGGTGCAGGGAAATATAGCCAGAGATTACTCTGCACCCAAAGAAGTGTCTTTGTATCTTGCACCATTTTCAGATATGACAGCCTTTCCTGTTACTGTTTAAACTTTGAGTCTTCTGTATGTACTTCTATGCCTTAAGAAACCATGTACTTACTTTCTAGTGGACCTAAAAAAAAATCTAAATCCCATTAAAACCCTAGACTTTTAAAATCCATATTCTATTCTATATTAAAGCCTAGACTGAAGGTCCAAATGAGCTGCAAAGACATCCATAGAAGAATTCTTCCACCTTAGGATCTCCCGTCTATGAAATCATTCATATCTGCATAAAGCAAGTCATCATTTCTGTATGCAGTAGTCCAAGCCGTTTATTTCTTAGTCTCTGTAATGTGTTACTCTCCAATTCATATCTAAGTTTAGATTTGCTTTTTTGACCTTACTGTATATTGATAAGAGGTCAGCATTGAACACAATGCAGTATTGCCCTAAGTGGTCACTCTCAGTTCAAAAGCCATTTAAATGCTCTAAAAAATATGCATTATCTCATCCAATAAAAAATCTTTCAGATTTTTGAAAGTTACATTTCTGCTATCACACTGTGTATCTTCACCTATCCTGTATCTTTAACCTATCACATTTCTTACACCTGTAACTCTCTTGGGCACAGACTTTTCCTGTATTTCTGTTTTTTCCTGAATGTACTAGGAGCTCTCAGCCTCAGCTGTGAACTTTCAAGCAGAGATGCAAACCTGCTTCTTTCTCAGATCTGCAACCAGCCAGTCCAGAATATTTGAAAACAATAGAAGTAATAATATAAATTGCCCAAAAACAAATCAAGAAAAACCCTGAAGCAGATATACATATTACAAAGTCCCCCAAAGAAATGGATTCTAGGCTTTTGCGGCCAGGCAGGATTTAAACCATTTCTCCTTCCTACCAGAGGAATGCCCTAACTGCGAGGCTACAGGACACTTTCGAGGCCCCTTCTTTCCTTCCCAGTAAAGCTAGACTAGCAAAGGACCAACTACACAAGATTAATAACTGCAATGAAAGAACCCATTGCTTCCCAAACGAAAGACTGGAAACTCAGCTCCCTTGACCTCAGTCCTACTCATTAGACAAGCTATGGGAGGGAAGAAAGAAATACTCCTGTGAGCTTTTATCCACTGTCCACTTCACAAGGAACACCAATCTCCTTCGGCTGAGCACACTCCCACAGAACAGGTCTCAACCTGAAGTGAACGGAAACACCTCATTTCACCTAACTTCAGAGGCCTACAGTGAAAATGCTTACTTCTGCACTCATCGCTCCAGGATCATTTTGTTATGAATAGCAAGAAAAAGTGCTTTAAGTTACGATTCATCTGCCGTACCTTAGACATCTACTTTAGAAGAAGATGAATAATGCTCTGAAAGCATCTCTCTCCATCTCCACTGACAACAGAAGCCTAGGTGAGAAGGTCAGATGCAGCATAGGGATTGAAAATAGACAGACGCCTCTAAAAGAGGATTTTTTTTCCATCTTAAAGATGGGATCAAAGATATGTGGACTGAATTGCCCTTTAGCAGTGCCCAGCTATTTACAATGGAGAGTTTAACAACATCTCTTACATCAGACGCCTAATTTTCACGTCTAAAGTTATTAATGTTCTTATGTGTTCTGCTATCTGCTATGAAATGGGAATTATAGCACTTGGCCTCTGAAGAGGGGTACTATTTGAAAGATACTGAGGATTTCAGAAATTGAAGTAATCACAGCAAATTTTTCTTAAGAGAAGCAAATTAGGGGTAAATTTCAGAGGGAAAATTTTGAAAGTTACATTTCCTTTATTACAACACAGTATATTTCATATCATTGCTCTTGTTCCATGTGTTTTTCTACAGCACTCATGATTTGATGTTACTCTTTCTGAAATTTTGCCCATTACACACCAGAAAAGTATGACCATTAACAAACTGTTTAATATAGAATGAGGCAGTCTACCCTGTCAATAGCAAAGTTATAACATATATATAATATGCGTGTATATATATGTTTATATACATATGTACACAATTTTACTACACCTTACCCAAATAAACTCAGAGGCTGTACAAAAGTGAAGCAAGTTAACTGTGTTGCCTGTTTTCTGGTTTTTGCGCAGCCATATAGCTTAACAAAGCTACTCATCTGTTAGGATAAAAGCAGAAGGTATCTCAGGCTTAAAAGTATCTCCTTCAGATCAACAGTGAAACATGTATTGAAATGAAATTTAACAAATTGTAAATAATGGACTTACTTACTTAAACAGGAACAACATAATGACTGAAGTGGCAGATCTGAAGCCTGTCTATCTAGTTTAACCAGGACACATTTTGAAAGGCTGACTTGCCCTGCATAGAAGTACAATGGCCCTAGTTAATCTTTGTCTACAGTATTACTGAAATTACTTTGTGATTACATCCTGCCATTTGTCAGAAGACCGAGTTTCCTTTTTGCTTATTTGTGAGTATTCCTGCATTGCAATCTGCATTATACTTCTGTGGAGCTAGTTTATGTACTGAAAAATACAACAATATGGAGCTTAACAGGAAATGATTTATACTGCGTCTTGAGTAATTGAAACAATAATCTCTGCCTGCTGCTACAGCTATAATGCTACTGGAACCATAGGTTGCTTGGTGATCTCTGCACTATTTCATTGACTATAACGTAGATATACCCAGCAACAGCAGCACAGACTTAACATCATCATTCTAGGGAGCAGGAAACATAAAAATAGCCTCTTGGCTGGAATCAGTATGTATGTATTCCATGCAGTAAGAATTCAGTAATCCATGAAGGAAAAGGCAGGAGAGAAAAGGAAGTGTCAGAGGGAGTTGTCCTCTGAACAGCCACACTATCGCTGTGAAATGGAGGCAAAAAGAATCTCTTCCTAAGTCATTTGAAAGCTAGTGTTTCACCTTTATAGGTATAAACAGAGAGATGAAATACGTTTATTTGATTTCAACTTAGCATTGTTTCTCTCTTCTGCCCCTGCTTTCTCCCCATTCCTGCCCTAGCATCATCCCAGCACTCCAAGGCCTCTCCCCCCGAATTGGATGATAATGAGATGACATTACAACCACGTTCTCCATTCTTTAAATTTGCTTTTGAAACCTATGTCCTTTTCTTCATGTTCTTCTGTATGGTTTGTCAACAGAATTACAAAAAGGAAAAGCTTTCATTAATGCTAAGTACCGTATCTTAGCCTAACTTATAAAAACTTGCTGTAAGAGCAGACACATCAGAATGAATGATCCAGCTAGTATTTAGCTTTATTGGACAAGTCTCAGGGAGAGCCTGGATATCTGAAGATGCTATTTGAGAAAGGAACTTCTTAATTTTTCCTTTAATTTCTTAGCTGTAATTAAGTAAAAATTAAGATGAAATAAGTGATCTATTGCAAAGCTGTACAGTTAGATCACGACTAACTACATAGCAGATCTATAAACAGATCAATTTAAAGAGAACTTTCCAAAGACCTAGTCAAACCTCAAGATTTCCACTTGAAATAAAAACATTCTTTATCCCAGAGTGCCGTAGGAAATTAATACGTGAAATTTCTCTAAAAGAATGTTCCATAAGCAAAATGAATTTGGAAATAATAACACTTTACTGAAAGACTTTGATTTATCAGTGATGTTGGCCTAAAAAATATGATGAGAGTTTCTGAAAGACGGTTTTGCTGACAGTGATTCACTACTGGTAACTTGTTTATCTATTCAAGTTGACATTCTCTCTGTCCGGGTCACTTTCAGCCAGGTCTACTTCAAAAAAAGGATGTATGACTTTAATCCATTTACACCAATCCACAGGAGACAGATTCAGTCTGACTAAGGGGCAAAGCATCAAGATATGTGGTCAGAATAACCTGTTGTGATGTAGGATCACGTTCCACACTTGCTATGCAGTGTAAAAACAAATCTTTTCTTTCCCAGTTAATCAGTTCCTGAATACAGGATTAAGGAACTGTGCTGCATACACACATATTCTTTACCCCTAAGATCCCAGCATGCTGCAGCCTCTCTGTTACTGGGTTCAGGAGTGCTTTCTTTCTGCTCCTTCCAATTTTATTCATCCTGCTGTATCTGGGTGGCCAGATATTTGAGGTTTTTCATCCTTTCGCAAATTGTGGCGTCATTTTAGCAAAAGGACAAGGATAAGATAAAGAAAATTCTAATAGTGACAACTAAAATTATAGAATATATGAAATGATTTACAGGGAAGAACTGAAAGAACAAAAATATGTATATCTTGACTAATGTTTGGAAGCATGGGCTAAAATGTAAATCCATTTACAGAGAGTAGAAAATAAATATCAGTGAGGAGTGGAAATTATCAGAAAAGAAAAGATTAATTAAAAAGAAGAAATTTAGTTTGAAAATATGTAAAAAAAACCCCCAAATTTGAGATATTTCCTGTTAAATAATCTACTAAAAGGTAGAGTGTGGTGACCACTCCTTTGGTTACTAAAATTTTAGACCTGCAAAAAGGAATAACCATTATATAATAGGAAATAAATTAAGAGCTGTAAGCTGACAAGATATAGATATTTAATGCAAGCATTAGTGGTATTTAATATTAAGAGAGTGATGTATGACTTGGCTTACCTTACTGTTTGGGGCCACCAAGCTGAGAGATGTGGTTGTAATGGTAGGAGTTAGGCATCTACAGAATGTATTTCATGTAACTTAGGTAGCACAAATACGTCAGTAATAATTGAAAGTTTCGTTTGTTTGTTTGTTGAATGAATCATGACACAGTGACTATGTACAGATGGATTTGACAGAATATTGACCAATAAATTAATTTGGTAAAGGATGAACACCTTTAGAAAGAGGTTTTGCATAACTCTGAGGCATTAAGGCATCCTAACCCAAAGGTCTTTTCTGTCTCTTTGTGTCTCTATTATTTTACCCAGTATAAAGTGATGTCCAGTTTGGTCTTGGCCTGTGGACTACAGAAGTATTTAGGAACTCAGCTTCCATAGAAATAAGTGAAGTTTAAGCTTCTAAATATCTTTGCAGGTTCAACATTTATTCCTCTTCACTTTCCAGTGCTTTATCCTGTGAAGAGCCCAACAGCCTTCTTATCAGGAAAGAATCACAACATCATAGGGAAAAGATAGGACTAAAAAGGATGTCAGGTGGTCAAGTAGTCCGCCTCCCTGCCCTAAGGTGGGATTAACTCAACCTAGGCTAAATACCTATTTGTCTAATCCAACAAAGGAGGTTGCCTGGGGAAGCCATGCAATCTCTGCTAGTCAATCATAAATAGAGACAGTGCAGATCAAAATCTCTCACTCTGCCTCCAAGCAACCACGTACACATTCTGCACTCGAAGAAGGACAAGCTAAATCCCAGAGATCCCTAAAGACGCAGTGTAAAGGCTGAGTTGTCAGTAATGCTTTTTGATAGGAACAGATCTGCCCGACATGGCTCACGGTGCTACCGGAGAGACTGCAGTGATATAGAAGGCTGCTTATGCTGAAACATATTTCTGCTAAGAAATACGTTTTAAAGGACATCTCCCTACATAAAAAGCAAAGTCATGGCAAAAAGAATACTTTTTTCCTCCACTTACTTTTAAAATAGTGGATCCTCCTGAAAAGAGCATTAATGAACCATCTTTTGCCTTGGGAGTGGAACCTTTTATATCCTGGCTTTGTATGTGTGCATGAGAGATTAAAGTCACCCACTAAATGGACTTTGCAGAAAGCAGAAGATATCTATGTTACCAGTGGCTAAACTGTTTTGCTAGGCTTTTGTTTATTGCTGCTTCTAGTTATTGATACATTTTCCCATTTGCTAAATTTCATATCCACTACCATTGCTTTCTAAATAGGAAGGTCTAACAAGACAATTAGCAGCCTGGCTTTCTGCCTTCATGACAACAAACATCAGAAGTGTGTTCTTTAGGTGGTTATAAGCAGATCTCTTGTTTTAATAAGGGGCTTTTGCACAGAAAAATCTGGCAAAACACAGAATCTGAAGATGCAAAAGAAACAAAATATAGAATAAATAAAGTCTGTTTTATGTAAAATTTTATACTCAGTATATGCACAGTATATACAGTATATATACTTACTATGCATATGAACTTACTTACTTACTATACTTTACGGTGTCAGTGTTTCCCACTGAAAAACAACTCTAGAGATAAAAAAGTAAACATGTCTCCTGATTTTGCTCAGTGTCGGTGCAAATACATGATTCCAGCTGTATTCCAGAAATGCTGTTTAAAGCTTTTAGATACATATTTTAGCAATCCTTGCTAGACTCGTGCATTACATCCCAAGTAAACAAGGACATCCTGCTTTGTTGCTGGAGGGGCCACGTAGACTGTTCTGGAGTCATTCCAAGGCTGTACTGTCTGACCTTCCTGTAAAGCATCCCAAACGTGCCCAACATTTGACCAAAAGGCATAAATTTGTTTTCTTGCCTGGTTGCATACCAGCCCCAACATATGCATGCTCATGTCACAAGACTGATTTTTCAGTGCCCTCAGAAAAGAGGATTGTTAATGCAGTTCATTTTGTTTCCATTGGTGAGGGGAAGATTGTGTCCAGGAAAAAGGTGATGGCCTAAATAAAATATTTCATTTGCTGAACCCCAATTTGCTAGTCAATACTCTCCCCAACCCCCACCTTAATTTTGAGCAAAAGGACATATTATTGCTGGAATAATCTCATAACCAGATCCAGCATAGTCAGAAGATTATAGGGATCAGGTGAGAACTGGTCAAACGCCTTTTTTCCTTTTCATCCAAACACACACACAAATAAACACTCCCTACCATCCCCAGTTTGACCCACTTTTACTTCAAGGCATACATTTCTGCCCTAGCATGCAGTCAGAGGGAATGATGGCTGATCAGACCACTGCCAGTTATCTCTTAGGAGTGGGTCTATCTATTAGTTAGACTTTGGCAATACTTGTGTGGCATGTCATACTGATAATATATGACCTCTCAGGAAATGTTGCTATAAAGTCCAGCTTACTTTAAAACTTAAATAAAATAAAAATGATGGAAAATCAGTTATTTAGCATTTCAAATCTTGGCTCTGTGTCTCCTCTCGCCTAGACTTGTTCAATAGAGACCTTGAGAGTGATTCAAGTGCCGAAGCATAGGTGTCTAGTGCTACGTTAGGTGCCCTAAAGTACCTAAAACATCATGCTGGGATGGTGATAGTAAATGTGACACAGGACCTAGAGAAGAGCCACAGCCTTCCAAAGCAGCAGCAAGAGGCAAGATAGAATACACAAAGACATCTAAAATAAAGAGGAAGAGTCACAGGGCATTTTAGGCATTCAGCTCCCGCTCTTCATATAGTCTAAGATCTCCCTTTCCTGTGTTGATTATGAGACCCCCCTCCCCCCCAAAACACATACATACCCACCCTCTCACTTAGTTAACATCCATTACCAAAATTCAGATCAGGGACTCCACTCTTCTTCACTACTATCAAATTTAGGAATTAGCAAGATCAGCAATTACCACCTGATCCTTCCTGCCCTGGTTTATTAGAAAAATTTCTCTAAAGAGTCCCCCTTCACTCTTAAAGTGAAGAAACAGCTCAGATCCCACCCAGCCCTACAGCTCTGTCTCCTTTTCCTGCTGTCTATCCTCCCACAAGTACCTGTTGCTCTTACAGTCTTGTCCTTCACTCTTATATCATCAGCAGAGTCAACTACTCTGCTACAATTCCAGTACAGCTAAGAGCTGTACATGTTTCTGAGCTACTTGAAGAAGCTCAGAAACAAAGAGTAAAAGCATTTCCTCACGCTGTCCAATTCAAGTCTGATCGTTGGGGTCAGATAGCTGAGATCTGAAGTTAGAAGGACACAAACGAACCCTTTGCATGCAGGAAACAATCCCAAAGATATAACATGTAACTCCCTCTGCGTAGAACGAGCCTGCTTGGTTCTGATGAATAATAGAGAAATAGCAGAGAAGTATTATAGGAAAGTGATAGAGTCTGGGATTTGGTAATGCCAGAAATGACTGAGGATGTCATAGTCATGCCTGAAATTTTATTATAAACAGCTGGAAAGAACTGAAATAACTCATTCAGATTTGACTGAAACATGGTCCTTTGATAGATCACACAGATGCATGCTCAGTAGAGATGCGCTGAGCTTCTAAAGACCTCAAAATGAGGACTGTAAAGCCATAGTTCAGAGCACTATTTGAGGAAGGTCATCTCTTCAGAGACAAAACAAGACAAGCACGAGGTATGTGATGAGAAGCTACCCAAGGGGGATTAATATGTCCCACCTGCTACTGCTCTCAAGGAAGACAGGCCTCAGGTTTGCAGAAGCAAAGCAAACAGGAGGAGACAGAAGGAGAAATAGCAGGGGAGGTGGAAAGGGAGGATAGAAGCCAGGGTTGGGTACCCCAAGTGTTAATCGCTTATAGTGCTCTTAGTCTTGCCTACAAAATGTTGAAAGGTGTTTAAAACCGGAGAAAAAAAATGACTAAGGGTAGCTATGAAAACTAATGGCAAACAGTACTTTTCCTGGCAAAGGAGCTGTAATAGAGGTAATATGAGATTAGGATATGAGTCATACTTAGGGCAGTTGCATAGGCAATTTGTTTCTTCTACTCTTTTTCTGTTAAGCCTGTTATAGAAAAATTCCTACCAGCAGAGGGCTCAAGAACAGCTGTTACAATGAAAAATAAGTGTGTGTGTCTGGATCTTTTTAAACCTAAAGATGACTATGGCTATTATAGTTTGTCACTGAGGTTGAGCACTTAAATTTTCTTATACGCTTACACTTGCGGGCCAAGCACAGCCAACAGAGCTTTCTTTTTAAGCATGATTTGATGGAATGAGCATTAGCAATCCTAGACATCATGTTTTATTGCTTTAAACTAATTTGGCAAAATGATTTGGCCGTTTCTTCCAGCGTTATTACTTCTGAGTCTCCTCTTCAAAACTTGTTTAATGGTTGGGATTGCACATAACTAAGAGGTCTATTTATAGTTAAAAGAACAAGTGGGAAGACTGATAACCTTAACAGTGGCTTTACAGTAGAGTGCAGCTCTGTTCTTTTTCACATGTACACGCATGCTGGCTAAATATGTAGATATTTTGATGTGCACACGCACAAGCAACAGTGAACTGAGGTAGGTTATCAGAGACTTTCATTCCATTTTCAAGATAACATACAGCCTGCAGAAAGCCATCTAATTGTGATCCTACAACCTTACAATGCCTTTTTATTGTTTCTGAAATACTTCTTTTATTATTCTCAGGAAATATAATTTCAGTACTTGAGACACTTACTTTTAGACAAATATAGTCATCTTTTGGAGTTTGTCAAGTCTTTTCAGGTTAGTCAGTGTTTCTGAGTAAGATAGTTTGTAACTTACTTAGGTGTAAGCTAGGTTTTAAATTTTATAAACAGTAACCCTGAAGCTATTCAATTTGCATGCATTTCATTTTATGTGAGCCAAGTTTTGTCCACAGTAGACCAGCAACACAGAGGAACAGAGAGAGCTGACTAACCACATCCTATCTTGTGGGATCACTCCATACAGTGCTTCCTTCCTTTACCCAGAGCACGTGGAGAAGGCAGCAAACTGGCAGGTGCTTTCTGATGTGCGGCACCATCTCACAGGCATAGCACATACTGTCAAGAGCAGCATCGCTTCACTTTACCCTGTTCCTGGCACCACAAAGGAATCAGGAGAGTATCACAATTCTTAATATGTATCTACATCATGCAGTAGGGACCTGTTAAGAGTTACCTGTGCTATTACAACAAAGCAACCTTAAGAGCTGGCACAGCGTAGTAGCATCCTTCTGATCACTGTCCTGTCTGTCATTAGGCAGAGTTAATGCTCTCAGCTGGATAGAAGGCTTTATGTGCCTTGCCACAGTAAAACATTAATGGTATTTTTTGACTGATTTACCATATCCGCATCAATCTGTGCTACAAACTAGCATGCTCTGGTCAGGATTTGTTCCACTGAAACTTAGTCATTTACTTGAGGTGATTGAATTAAGAATGCAATCATCTTCAGCTGTTCTACTTAATGAAGGAGGACTGGTACTTGCAGAGGGCAATTCATCCCACGTGTCTTAAATTCCTCTCTTAGGATGGGATTAATTGCTTTTTGAAAATACCTATCCTTTTTTAACTGTAGAGGAGCCTGTGTATCAAACTTAGACTGGAAAACTAAGTTTTTAGACAGGTAAAGTATGATAAGATGAATCCAAATTTTTTTTTTCCTCTTTATGACAAGCTTCTGCAAGTAAGCTAAGACAGATGCCTGCCTTAGCTGTTGCAATGATTTCTCTCCGTGTCTATTCAGAGAGTTAGTGTCCTTTGAGCTGGAAAGGAGCAATCACCTGTAGAAAGCAATTCAGGTCTTAACTTCATTGATTGGGTCTTTGGAAATACCTGTCACTATTTACTGTTCACGAAGAGATACAAGGTAAGTTTATTCTCTCAATAGAGGTGCATGTGTTAAGTATCTCAAATTAAGAGAGATCAGTCCAATTCACAGTGCTAATTCAAGGGTCTCTGCTCTGTGCTGTATCCCTCCCCCCTCCCCTAGATAAAATCTTTTTTCCCCAGCTATTCTGCTACTAACAATATGTGCAGGTTGTTATGCTTTGAATCTAGTATATTGGCTCTGCTTCTCATTTGTTAAAAAATATATGGCAAATTTTACCACAAAACCCAAAACTTACTGAGCTCTTTTCTTGTTATACTGATTAAAAGGTGCCATTCATTAGCTTCAACATAAGGATCACTAAATGATGCCATGATAACATGTAATATTCTTGGCAAGATGAGAAATAAGAAATACCTCTGGCTTCTTGAGCAGCTAATTGTCCCAAATACGATTTCACCTATGAAGCTTTAATTCTAGAATAAGTACTGATTTCACTGGATGTATTGCAGATTTATTCAGATATGGAACAAGTCAGAGATTGGCCCAATTGACTTAACAGAAATTGGATGTGCCAAACAAAGCATTAGGGATGCCTCTCTTTTAGAAATTTAAGTGAGTAGTGACTCGCTTATTTTTCTAATTAAAAATAACAGACTTCTGGACAACATAATTTTTTTAAAGTCTGTCATATGATAAGGGAAAACATGAAGGTAACTACTTCTGTTAAAAAAAAATGAATCATATTGGCAATATAAGCTTTTCTGAACTTTTATAGCTGTTTGGCAAAAAAGATAACTTCACTAGTATTTGGAAAATCATTAGCTCTCTATCTATAGTCGCAGTATAACTGTGGATGTCATTCATTCAAGAGAGAAATATTCTCTTTCTTGAGCTTATGTGCACAGAAAAGAACAATTTATCTTAAAGCAAATTGTGAATTCTGAATATGAGAAACATTGTGCTCTGTGTCACTCTAATTTTAGTTAATAGAAAAAACATATACATATACATTTTAATGATAGCCCATGAATTGAGTTTATTGTCAGTGATAGAAATGTTTATCCACTTTGTTCTAGAGAGCTATGGTAGTAACACTTGGACTTAAGGTCCCTCCCACTAGAAGAAAATCTTTTTAGTAGCATGACATTGAAGGACTTTTAATGGGGAAAACAACATTTAATCCAAGATGTTTTGAGTGCTTGCCCCAGGCTAGGTATTTCCAGGGGGGAGGGGAAAATCCAAGAAAACAAGCAAAAGCCTCTTCTAAGCATGCTTCTTGGAAGGGAAGGAGAGGTTCAGGTAGAAAGTGAAAAGGAGTAGGAAGCAGTTCCTTAAGCAACTCTATCATATTTATATTTTGAAGGAAGGACTTGAAATCTAGCAGGGGACTCATAAGTGCGAGATAGACCTGTACATTTATCCTTAAGGAAGCCTGCATAGGTTTAGAGATTTAATACGCAGTTTACACATACTTGGTAGAAGGTTTCTGAGATGCTGTCAGGGCACAGCAAGGGCTGTTGCTTTCTTGGGGACAACCCCAGCACCAGCCATGCCCTCACTGATGGAGGACAGTCGCACTGGGGCTGAGCGTGGCAGGCAGAGCCTGGGGCTGGTAATGGTGCCCACCCACAGCCCCAAACACAGACAGTGATGAAGCACATCTAGAATCCGTCCACAAAGTCCAGTCAGAAGCAGCAGAAGACAGGGCCAGAGACCAGCTAGAACATATGTATGAGGGGTCCATCCAGGAGACAAGCTACTTACAGCATAAGTCCAAGGTCTGCCCATGAGACGGGCCCAGATACAGGCACAGCTATGACATAGCTCAGGCAAGGAATAGGTGTCTGGGCCAGAGCTAAATGGAACTCTAGGAGCGGTGGGCAGAGGGTGCAGGGATGGAGGTTCCAGGTAAGGTTCATCATGATCATTAAGGCCTATTGGTGCCCTCAGGACCCTGACAGAAGCTAAGAGCGCAATTTTCTGGAGATGGTCTGCACTGAGTATGCTATGTCCTAAATGAGACAGGGAGGGGCACTTGCCTTCTGAAAGACTATGAACAGAGTTGGGCTTGCTTTGCATTTCATTCCCTGGCTGCTAAAGGCTCCCGCAGCTCCAGCGCTATGAGAAGGCTGTCTCTGTCTTGCTCCTAGCTGACAAGAAGAAATAGAGTGAATGAAGTGGAAAGTGATGAGGGCTGAGAGGAGAGCAAGTATTGTCTGAGGGTGACCGAAAAAAAGGTAAGTATGGAAAGAGCGGAGTTTTCCATCCCATCTGGGCAAGGGAGGAAGAGGAATAAAATATGGATGTGGTCAGAAGGGTCTATAAGAAATAGAGTCTGGAAATGATTCAGGATTCCTGAGCTTCAGCATTTGTCAACATTGTCACCTTTAAACACCTCTGGCAAGATATGTCTCTATTCCTTCCTCTTGATTTATATAGAAGTTGACAAATGTACTACTGGGTTACTCCATTAACTCAAATGGATCTAAAGACCTAAACTTTGATGATGAACCATATGGGTCACTGTGATGCTACCTAATGGATTTCCTGGAGGGGGTCAGTTTCCTTTTTTAAGAATCTAAGATTTTCCATTAACATTCCCTCTCTCCTCCCTCTGCTCCTTCTCTCATTAGATTAATAGAAGAATAAATCTGCAAAGTCAAACATTCACAAGTAAGGAAATGCCACGATGAAGGTTGCTTTTACAGGAGAGGAGAAGAAACCTTTGCTGATCCTGCCACCTGCACATGTACTCAAAGGCAGACAGGTTCCTTGTGCCCCTAACCAGGGGGAAACAGTTCTGGCCAGCCCCTAAGTGGCCCATATGGAAGGTTTCCACATACTCCCACAGAGCACCCCTGTACACAGACCAGGTGTTAATTCATCCAAGATAACAATAGGAAATTAATAAAATATTTACAGCCTGAGTGATGACTTTGTTTCAGCTCTTTTTTTCCTTCCATTTTACTCGGAAGTATCCTTGGATGAATACAAATAACTCCAGAAAGGCTACTGTCATGGTCTCTGATTAATATGTTTTAATAGTTAAAATATACTGGTCAAATTCCCCAAAGTCATTTTTTGAAAGTGCTGATAAACAAAACCTCATATTTTTAGGTTTCTTTATGTCTGGATTTCTAGTAGCCTATTTTTTAAGCAAGTTTTGGCATCAGGTTATATATTTCTGAAAAGACTAGCATTAAAATGCATCATAAGATGGATGGGATACGTATCTCTGTGTGAGGGGGAACCTTTCCGTGCCTTTGTGAATATACCAACTGGCCTTATAAATGTGTGCTACAAATCTTGTCAAGTAGGGCTGGAAGCTCAAGTAAACTTTCTGGTCTCTGAACTCCAAGCTCAAATGGAATGTTTTAGAGTGTGGCATTACACATTGTTAATTTGTGACTAAATATTTAACAAAGTTATAAACTGTGAGGCCTAATCTCCTGGGCAAAATTATGTTACTCCTATTCAAAGTTGCCAAGTCATTGAAGCTTATTTGATTTAATGATTTGATATTTAGGCTCTATATTGAACTGGCCTTGGGCAGCTTGACACTTTTAGCCTAGACTACAAGGTCCTTGGAGCATTTAAGTTAAATATCTTCTGGCAAGGATTCAGCATGTACGATCATCACTGAAGAGAATAGGAAATGCTAAGTCTCTGAGAACTGAGAGTTAGCATTTTGCAAGATTGGATCTTTATCTTTCAATAAAGATAGAAGGTATTTTTACTGTCCACTTTTGGTGACTTCCTCATTTTACTTCCAAAATGGAATCATCTGTTATCAGAGGTTTTTTTTACTTCATCTCACCAACAAATAATTAAATTACCTGGGAACCTGGAAAACGTCAATTTATATTCAGAAAGAAAGTGCTTATATGGTATTGCAAGTGTTCCTCTTTATAGTGGATATTTTTATAAGTAGTAAAAGTGAGTGAATTAACATGTTAAGGGTGGGATATATCCTGTTCAAGTATGGGTTTCTGCAGTGCAGGTAGTCAGCATCCAAGCAGGTTCTCTTGATGGTCAACGGAGATCAAGTCCATCACGAGCGTGATTCATATCCTATTAAAGCAGATGCCTACATTCAGATAGATGCATCTCGCTCTACTGACTGGATCTCCACTGACTATATTAGGAACTTAAATATATCAGATATAGACACTCACAATCAGTTGGATGGATCCCATGCTTGCAGTCTCTAAGACATGGTCCTACCTAAGCAGTGTTATCTCATGGCTTTCTCTACAATCAGAATATATTGCCGAATCAGACTCTTATGGATATGAAAAAGGATACACGTTCCATAGAAAAGAAAGAAGCCTTCCACTACATTTAGATGCATCTACAAGCTGAAGGCAAGATACATCTTACCCATTTTTAGCTGTCTAAAACTAAGCGCTTGCACACAGCTAAACACCTTGCCCCCCTCGATGGAAACAGACACTCACAGAGGCAATGACTTATACTTCCTCCTTTAGACATTTGTTTTAGGATGAGATGAATCTAGATAACATGCCTAGGTTGCACATATCAGAAGATCAACATTACATGAGATGTATCCCACTCAAAAAATCCTATTCTATTTCCTATTTGCACATGCTTGCGTTTTTAAAGTCAGCGTCTGTTCACCTCGTGTAGAAGTTTTACAAGCATTCTGGTCTCCACTGCAATCTTAACAACTTTCATTCCTAGTGCATGAAAAGTCTTTCAAACTGTTGCTTAACCTTCCGTTGTTGAGTTGTTCTTTGTTTGCCATTCATACTCTCAAATCTTCTATCCCATCTATATAAATCTGTCCAAGGTTTACTGTAAACCTTTCAGAGTAAAAAAATCTCATCCATGTGCTATCTCCTGTGAAACAGCTTTATAAACAACTTTTACTGCTACTTGATTTTAACATGACTCTGGAGGCAAGAGAAGCATGTACGCTACAACAAAAGCTGAGGTATATCATTCAATAGAGGTGGGAGTGAGAGGGAAAACGAACTGATGGGTGGGAGGGGACCTCTGACAGTAAATAGGTGCATAAGAACAGAAAACCCTTGAGTAGAAACAAAAGACTGTATTTCCAATATTTAAAGGCAGGCAAATGTAAAATACAATATTGCATTGCAATTGAAACTTGGAACTCTTATTCTGATCTTTCATAATTGCTTTATTTAGACTGGAGGGGCAAATAATATTGCTGCCCAACCTTAACACTCTTGCATACTTTAGAACTCTTCAGAAGTTCATATCATGATATGATTAGCAAACATTTTCTCAGCTGCCTTGCTGTGTGTACCACACACAGTCTGTTCTCTGGCCCATAGGGTGATTCCAGAAAACACAGACTCTAGCACAATATTTAAAAATATAGAAATTTGAAAGAGAAAATAAGATACTTTGTGGTTAAACATTTTGAAGTACATTTTTAATGATCACTGAAAGATGCAAAACATGTCAGCTCTGAAGACCGACCCCCCTTTCTCTCTTCTCGGCAGATCAGCCACAGGACAGGCTACATCATCTGATATTACCACCCCTCCTTGATGTGGAAGATGTGGAAGATACCTTTAGGAAAAAGAGAGAAGATCATCCTTAATGGCCAATAAATCCTTGGCTACTTAGCTGAAATGTTTGGGAAGGACACCAGTGAACTTCAGCGTTACTAACTCATGTCAAGAGGGCCACAGCCAGCCATCAGTCAGCCAATCAAAAGTGACTGGATGTTAACCAGTACCTAATGCTGAAAGACGGGCAGCAATCACGTTAGTGACTGCAAGCTGGTGTAAGAGATTTGAGGTGGTTTTAAACCAGCTGGTCTGGTGTGAGTTTATGCTTCTAAATAAAATAGGAGGATCAATGAACTTGTACACTGTTGTGTCTCATCTTTTATAAAGCTGTTAGCTCACTCTCTGGCTTTGTGGTGGACTACTCAGAACTAAATGTCTTCAAGGCACAGCCTGGGCCTCGTTTTGGAGGTAGTTTGGTATCAGGAGCCTTTCCAGCAAACACCTTTGCATGTCCTTCTGCCACGTTACAGGACGTGCGAAGCATATCCCATAACAAAACCCCCTGCTGAGTTAATTGCAGAAAAACACTGTTACTATTGTTTTTTGTTATTATTGCTTTTTGTTATTATTGCACTTTGAACGGGGAAAATCCACATCGTATGATCGGTCATTGTTATATCTCAGGATCATAGAGGAAACTGGCGGTAAAGTTCTGTGTAACATGGCCTGGGCCAATCTATTCTAGAAGGGGCTAGCCCTAGGCAGTGCTGACATGAGTGTCTCTGCACCACTCAGCCTGGACCCAGCAAACGCTCCCCGGAACTGATGCCCTTAGTGTAGACAGAGCTTTGGTGAGCAGTGACAGGATAGCAAAAGGTGAAAAAGGAGGACAGATTCAGTCACTGGAGCTCTAGGCTGCAGAAGTGCCTATGCTGTTTCTGGTATGTATGTTTTCCAGTGGTATTCAGCTAATTTACATATCTTTTCAAAATGTAGATATATTATGGGTATTTCAGTCCATATCCTCTGAACAACCATGTTTCCCAGGCCAGAGGCAAATTCATCTTTAAACTGTGCATTGTAGATACTGGTCCTTCTACTAAATCTGAACAAATAAGTTAACATTCCTAATATATCAGGTAAAAATAGCGAATCTGAAACTTAAGGCAATTAAAACAGTTTTGAATTTTGTCAGTTTTTAGAAAGGATGCCCCCTCGTTCTGCATGGTAAGATCGTTAACTGAAATAAGACAATATCAGAGTAGAAATCTTATTCAAATGATTTTGATCTCTGCTATGAAGGACATTATAAGATCAAATGCAGTTATAACTCTCCTCATTTTAATAAGGCATTTACAGCTATTAGCTGGTCTTACAACTACAAATTCTTCTTAAATGGACTGAATGGATGGAGTAGCAGATGCATCTGCTTCACAGTAATATGTTGCCTGTGTGCTACTGTGTATATATGGCATCACACCCTAGTGTCTAGTCTTTTTCTAGGAACACTTATGACTAGTCTGGACTGTGAGAGTGATGAAAATGATAGAATAAATAATGCAGCTCTGCAGTCCTACAGAAAGAATGTAGAGAACAATGATTTTTCTTCTCTGATTTATGTGGTGTGGGCTTGTGGCATTACATTACTGCCTTTATTTCCTCTCTCTTATGTGCTCAATCATTAACCATCAAAGCTGGAAAGATGCTTGACTACAGAATTCCAAACAAAATGACACTGCTTTATGCAAGCCCTATAGAAAAAATGGAAAATTCTAATTTCAATCAAGTAATTAAAACACATTACCTTACTTACACCCTCTATTTTGTTTAAACTGTTTTTGTGTTATACTTGGGAATAATGCGTTTTTTTCCCCCTTGATTCTGGCTTTCAGAACTGTAATACCAAATTAGATGGGAAACATTTGAAAAGCTTTCAGTAAGCCAAGCCGTTTTCATTTTGGAGAAATGTAAAATCTAAATATCCAGTGTATTTATTTGCAGGAAAGTGGTTGGTAGAGAGCCATGTGAAGGAAAAATTAGAGATAAATATTTTTCAAGCATTTTAAAACTATATAATTAACATCTTCAAATTATAGCTGTGATTGTTTTATATCAATCAGTTTGAACTGTTCCTTTTTTACTTCTTTTTTTCTTTCTTTCTTATCTAGCAGCCATCAAACTTCTGCTTTCTTTGTTTCCACGAAGGATTCTCATGGCTACAAATGCAAGCAGTTCACATAACTTCTCATTAATCTCAGTTATACTTTGATTATACAAACATAGGTAAGCTGATTTATTACACAGAATAATTCACGTGGCCATAATATCACTTTTCAAATCTTAGAATTCATAAAGGTAGTGTAATTCTTACTATGTAGTTGAAGCAGAATCCATCAGTTCTAATATTTTCTCTTCCCAGGGCCAATGAAAGCTCTAAGAAAGCCTCTCCAGGATTTCTTTATTTAGATGACATAAACATATGTATTTTGGGCACAATGCTTCAGCATTTTAATCAGCAGCAAGAGTTCCCACAGATTTTAGTGGATGTTATGGGCTTTATTTTTAAGGATCAAACAGTCATGAAAAAGACTGTTCAGGTTCAAGTATATTTGGATGATGAAAGAACTACAAAAGAACAACATTTCCAACAAAGCAAAAGTGTCACCATTTTCACTTTCTCCACACTTAGGAAATGACGTGTTTAAGCTGCATGTGTATAGCATCTTGGAAGACTCATGCTAAAAGTAGGTATTAAGCTTTTCATAGACAGGTAGGTGATGATTTAGTAAAGAAGATCAGATATGTCCTTACATACTGGGAATGAGGACACAGCATCCGTTTGTCTCAGTAACGAAAGGATCTGTGGCCTTTTCTAACTCTAATTATGTGTCTAATTATGGGAGGTTGGACTAGATGATCTCCAGAGGTCCCTTCCAACCTAAACGATTCTGTGATTCTGTCTCTGAGTCTGAAGTACATCTGCGAGGTAACAATTGCTAGGTCCTAGTGATGACTATCCTTCTGCCTACAGGAGGTAAATATTTTTGTTTCTAAAAGAAAGAGTGTGCCTACTATGCTTAGCATTATATTCACGAAGGGTGATATTAACATTCCGTAGTGCTACATAGCATCAATGCCTTTTCTTTTATCAGTAAAACACTTTGTAAATCATGGAGAGCTGTTTTAATGCATTTCTGGTAGAGTCAATGGGTGGAAAGGCAGCAAGCATCAAGAAGAATAAGTTCTTGCTGTTAGTCCCTCAGCTCAAGAACGTGACCTCCCATCACTTCCTACAGCAGCTCAGTTTACCTAGCTTAAATAATCAGAATGCCCAGATTCATATCCCCATTGTATAGGGTCAGAAAGGTCTCCTGTGATTTTTTAGCCTGGCCTCCTAGCTAACATAGGTTGCAGCGCTTCCTTCTTCAAGACTGTCTGTGTTCTAAATATTTATTAATAAAAGCATTAATAATACAAAAGTTTTTCCAGATAACTCCTTTAAGTTCTTCAATGCAAGTTATCCTGTCCTGCTAAATACAAACCACGTTCTCTTCACTTTTCGTTGGAATGGAGAATATTCATTTGTTGAAAGAATATATTATTGTGCTTTTTTGCCAAATTAGGAACAGAATGTTTAAACACTTCTGTTTCCCTCTTACTGATAATTTCCCCCTTACAATTGTAAAAAACATCTCCTACTACTAGGGTTCCTTTTAATCTAGATATAATTAAAAATAATACAAACCCTTCTTACTATTCGTAAGTAATTGGCAATATATTTATATTAATCTGTTTTTGTTTCTCTTAGCGGTTTCTCACAGCTCCTAGATTCTAATTTATGTTCATGGCTATCAGCTTTCCTTTTTCTGCATTTTTATATATTTTCATTTGTCTTTCCTAACTGACAGTTACACTTTCTCCTTGAGGCAAGCTGCTGAGTTTGTCTTTTTCTTTTTTTTTTTTTTTTAAGAATTGTCTCTTGCTTGCTTCTCCAACTTTTATTTTCAAAATATCAAATAAAAAGTTGTTAACAATTTCCAAGTATTCATTTTTTGTCTTCTACATCTCATTAGGCTCATGATCATCCTTAGCTTTATGAGTAGTATTCATTGTGGCTCATAATTATTGTGGCTCTATTTTTTTTTCACAGCTGAAAATAACCAAGCAATGCTTACTTTCACCTGCTAACCAGTGCCTCCTTATCTGTCGTGAAGAGCCCTGGCTCAGCATTCTCCTGTGTTGGCTGTATGACTCTCTAATTAGGAAACCGTCATCTCCACATTTTGAAAATTCCAAGGATGTTGCAACATTAGCAGAATAAGACTCTTAAACATTTTCTTCAAGCTTGAAGTCTCCCACCACGCCATGTCAGATAGATATTAAAAAAAAAAAACTTAGTTGCATTGTTCTCCTGTATGATTTGCGTGCACCAGACGTTTTATTTGTTAGAACTGTGGTGTGTAAACAGTCAGGGTAACTTGCTCCTCAGTGACACAGAAAATAAATTTTACCATCAGGTCTTGCCTCTCTCTCTCACTGCCAACTGTATTATTAGAGTTTTTTGGGCTTTAACAACTTCATAACTTTCATAAGAAGAGAAAATTTTAGTTACAGCATGCAATTTTTTAATTATAGACCGGATACCCTACAGTAACAGTAAACAAGGAACACTGCCTAGGCAGCAACAGCTTAAATTTCTTGCAGAGAAGATAACACAGTGGCAGGACAGAAGGCAGTCTCTAGTGAATACAGATTAAATATAAGATATGGTATCAGAAGCCCTGACTCCAGTATAGCAGCACTCTTACCTCTCTGAGCAGCCTGGATCCACTTGCAATCTCTCTGAATACTAGTTTTCTCATCCAGTCTCACCTCTTCCCTAAGCTATCTGAAGAGTTAATGACTCACTTTGGTGAACTGTGTTTTAAACATGCAAAATAGCTTTTCATAGAAGGAGAAGTAAAGGCAAGTAGTTTTCATGAACTCCCGACCAGCAGAGGAAAATGCCATTTTGAGCCGTGATTTCATGGTGCACCTGTGATCCACAGTAAGATGTTTGCAGTTCCATAAGCAATATAATGCTTCATTAAAAAAAATGATAAGCTTATGTTACACTTTCTGAAATCTTTAAGGGTTTTCAACATCTAAGATTCAAAATTGCCCAGGACAGGAAGGTTTCTGGAAACAGAAAAACTCAGAGGCCATACTGAAATTTGCACTGTATAGCCTTATACTGCCCCTTGGAATTGCCTAGTATTTGACTATCTTTTGGTAACTCGTGGATGATGACACATACTCCATTTCTAAAATGGAAAATAAAAAAACGAACCAGAGAGTTATAAGAAATAGCTTGTATTTATAAGCGTTGGGATCTGTGGATGACAAGAGACCTATACGTCATCCCCTGAATCCTGTGTTTTAGCATGACTTTCAGGGTATTTGACTAGCGTACAGTAAAATCATACACATGATTTTGGTTTCCAGTAACTCTTTACAGACTTCGGAAAGTTCACAAGAGAATGTGTAGTTTACTAAAGAAAAAGCCGACATGTGGTATGACAAACAATGTGGATTCCCTGAAATATGAATAAACTCTAAAGTCTAAATAAACTAAATATATATAAATAAATATAGACAAAATATACATTTAAAATAATCTCTGCACTCTAGTCAATGGAAAAAACATAACATCCTGACAGAGGTCAAATATGGACTTTCCATGCTTCAAGTCTGAGATGCTGTAGAGACAGAATAAACCAAAGGAGTACTCTGAAGATATTAAAACACTCTATTTTTAACCCTCAGGGTTGTGGCTGTTTCAAATAATGTCTCTAATATATCCCAAGCTGTGAGAAAAGTTTTTCTCTAGCATAAATTCACATACAAAATTGTAAGCACACTGAATATTCACACCTAATTTTGCCAGCTCTGGGGGAGCCTAACAATGAAAAAAAATAGTGTTATCTTCAATGAAAGGAAGAAGATCCATTCTATAACATATAGTCTGTGCCTTATTCTCAAAGGAAAGTAGTTATCCTGCATCTCTTTAAACAGGTTTAGGACATAATCACACAGAAAATAAAAATCTCATAAAAGAGGCAGGCAGTGCTGCAGCTTGTCTAAGCCTCTGCACACTGATACGAAGGACTCTGCCCTCCTGCACCCCTCAGGATGCCAGGACCATAAAAAGTATTAGGAGGTGAAAACGTTGTGTTTCCTCTGTGAGCTACTAGCAAAATCTGCTGGCCAGGCAGTGGCCAGTTCAGGTAGGCGATAGCTGTGGGCAGTCAGACTCAGCGCTCCTCTGAAGGAATAGGTCTTTCTGCTTCCCACAGGTGACAGGGCCTACACATTTCCCAGACTGACTCAGTGTAGCCCAAGCTCTGTTGCACTAAGATTCTAAAAATTTGTTCTCTACGTTGCCTGGCTAGATAGCAATGAAGATGACTTAGAGAATAGTTTGTTTAGTCTAGAAAGAGAAGAATATAGGAAGACATGATAATCATTTTCAAACATATAACAGGATATCACAAAAAAAGAAAGGAATAAATCATTCTCCGTACACAGCGGGAAGATAACAATTAATGGGCTTACACTGCAGCTGTGGAGGCAGACATTAGCAAAAAAAAACTTAGGAAAAGGAAGCACAGAAAAAGATTGCTAAAAGAGAATGGGGGAGCATAATATCCATATTATATATCATTACATAATATTGAAACCATAGTTTTTAACAGTAGGGTAGATAAATACATGTCAGAAATGACAGAGCTAGAGCTGCTAGGGCTGAGGAAGGGAGTAGAATACCTTTCAAAGTTCCTTCCAGACCTGCTGTCTACAAGTCTACAGAAAACTAAAAAGCAGCCATAAATACTCTGAAAAATAAGGTCTCCTACAAAGCTTCATACATATATCACATGAAGACAGTGAAAAATTTTCTTCTTTAGCATATCATGTATATAGTGCTCACACAGGACTGCATTCTGTCTTTCTTACTTCCATTATGTCTCTCCCTCCCTAGTCAATGCTACTATAAACTGGAGATTAGACGGTAAACCTTCGGGGCGAATCCTCCCGTGGTACAATTTGGCCTGGCTCCAGTTACGCTCCATGGACTCATGCTGGGTTTTGTTTACCAGGCCTGGGCCTGGCCATTTGAAAGTGACTTAAAGTCTCCCCTTGACTTCCCTGGCCTTTGAATCTAGCCCTTGAGCAGGTCTGACTCTACTCAGAGGGTGGAGGATACGCACAAATAAGCTAAAGTGCTTCAGGATGTCATACACTGTGGGAGCATTCATAGCTGTGTCTAATTAAGCAAATATACGGAGCCAGAAAAAAATGGGCAAGAGCAGTTAAATCCAGGAAGAGGTCAACCCTGTTGGTAATTAGCAGGATAATGGATCAAAGAACTCCACTTAGCACAGGAAATATTAAGCACCTCTTCTTTATAGCTGAATCTGATAAAACTTGGGTTATACATTTTCTACTAAATGAACCGGAGGCAGCTCCAAACAGGAGGCTATTGTTTAACCTCTGTGGGAATTTCAGTTGGGTTATTGCATGCTTGACGTGCTACAGAAGAGCAGCCCTTCTATCACATACTGATGTAGGTCTAATGATCTCTTATCTTCACATCCCCAGTGGTCGCTCCAAAAGTAAAGAAAAATGAAAGCCTTTCAAATGGCTTTGCCTCTATAAAAAAACTACTCTGTTTTTTTTTTTCATACTATCTTTGTCTTTTCTCCTCAGGTCAATAAATAAATATATCCAGTGCTTTATTTTAAAATGTTTACTATTCTAAAGGAAGTTTCTTTTTCTAGGGAGTAATGTACTGGTTTCATGTTACACTTTTCAAAAAATTCATCAGAAAACTCTGCTCAGACAGAAAACACCTGAAGTAAAAGTAAAAAGAAGAAAAGTCTTCAGTGTCCTTGTAATATTAATCCCTAAAAATTAGTTTTTAGCAAATATTGTATCGCTCAAGGGCCTTCCCCATTGTCACTGCAATTTCAGTTCTGTGCAACGGCTTAATTAAGGGAATAACACATGTCATATTATTTCCTGCAGTCAGTTTGAAATGTGTTACCCCTTAGGTTTCTGCAATGAAGAAATAGAGCAAATATGCAGTGCTCAAAAAATCTTTTTGTCTAGAGAGAATTGCTGTTTGTAGACAAACACTACATATTTTTCACTGCTGATTTGAAAAAAGTAATTTTTTATGTTTCTCCCTGGAGACACTCCTTGGTGTCTAGTAGTAATGTTAACATAATCATTCAGACTCAATGGAAAGGGATAGTCCTTCCTGGGGTAAGTGAGAACATCTAAAGCTAGCCTCCTCCTCTACTCATTTCTGGGAGGAGCCTGTTTCTACCCATAGATTATACAGAATATTAAGTTATTTTTCCTGTTCAACACAAACAGCCTTTCATTTTTAGGTCCAACAAGGAACATGCGACTGGGATCAGGAGCCTTCTGAAGCAGATCAGCCTCATACAGAACAGAAAATGTCTCCATTACCAACAAGATCACTGTAGAAGATACCTTCTCTTGCTGCTCCCTCCTTCTTGTGAGGCACACGGCACCACTGAAAGCTGCACTCCTGAGCTTGTCATATACTGCCTTCTGGGTACTGCAGAAGGCTATGGGGCTCCAATCTCAGTCTCATTGAACTTCTCAGAGTGTTTCCACCAACTAACAGAGCTGGAAGTGCCTTAGCAGACTCAGAACAAAGCTAGCACTACAGCAATATTTGACCATACCCAGCATACGCACAAGACTTCATTCTGTCCTTAAACTCTGTTTCCTTACTTTGAAATAAAGGTTTCTTTTGCCTTGTGGGCATTAAACTGGAGCGGAGCACAGTCTAATCAGCAATTACAAAAAAGAGAGGATTGGGGAGGAGGGTCACAAAAGTCAATTACCATCGAAAGCCTCCTTAGCAACTAAACTGACTAGCTCTTTTCTTTTAAGTCTCCTTATAAATGCCGTAAGCACAAAGCATCCAGGCCTCCCTACAGCTCATTGGTGCCAAATGGATTAGGCTGGCAGAGACTGTGCTGGTTTAATCCTCTTTAATGCCTTGCACCTTCAGACTGATGAGCAGCCAGGCCCTTTCGCTCCAGTTCCGCACTGACCTCATCAGCAATAATGGCTTATCATTACCATCATCAGTAGGAAGCTGTTTTTCCCTATATTCCAGGCCTTCACCTTCTTTAAAAGAGCTTAAGAAAAATACAAGATTTAACTGAATTTTTCCTATGCCTACAGTTCAGCTGCAAGTTGTCTAGTGAAGGGTAGTAGCATTTATGGACGTTGTGCCTGAAAAGTGTAAGTGAAAACTTAGAAATAAAAGGTTGATTCCTAGGAAGCGGTTGTGCAAAAACCAGGAGAGAATCAGCTCTAGGAGGGGTCCCTGGAGTTCAGCTGCACAGCATGACCTGGCTATGCACTGCAAAAGCCACTTCCATGGGGCTTTTTCTTCCCATTACTAGGGGAAATGCAGAAATGGCAAACCACAAGAAAGGTAGAAAAAATACTGGTAAATCTGGATATCCTCTCCTCCACCTGGAGTGGCAAAGAATGTAGAGGCATAGCAAAAAGCCTGCTCTGGGGAAAGGGATAGACTCTGCTTACTACTCAGCCAAACTCCAGGAAACCATCATCTCAAAAGTATGAGCAGTTCAGTTCACAAATGTGTTTGTACTTTTGTATGTTGTGGTATGTACTGGCATGTTGGAGTGGCATACGGTAACGGCCACCATTCCTGCTACTCTCAAGGTCTTCCATGCTTAGCTAATTCTATATTTTAGTATGTGAAATGATACCCCAGGAGGACAGTTCAGGCTCCATAGATATCACAGATAAAACTTTAGCATCTGCTAGCTTATCCGAAGCTCTGTTTCATAGGACTTCTCCAGGGGAGCCCAGCCTGCAGTTGTTCTCCTGCTATCACTATCAGCCCTGGAGAGAAACCATGAAAGCAAGAGGAAGAAATAGGCAGAGGTCTCCTAGTAAAGCCTGGCTGCACAGAGTGGGAATGGGATGAATTTGGCACCTTACTTTAAGTAGTCTTATTGCTAAAATTCAACATGGTCCTCTCTGGCAAGATTCATGCAAAAAATGATGGATAACTTTTGCAAAAGCTATGAATGACTCAGAAGGCAGGAAGAAAGACTTGCACATTTCATTAGACTGAGATAGCTGAGAAAAGACTAGCTTTAGAACAGATAAACACTTCCTCAAGTCATTTGTAAGAGATCTGAATGTCTTGATTTCCCTAGCCATTAAAATTTCATTGTCATTGGTGTAATGCCAGTCTTTTCATACAGAGATATGAAATGTAAGTTTACTAAAGTGCTACCATGCTATGAAATGGCAAGTTTTTTCCTTTGACATTTGCTATCAAATATCCTTTGATAACTGATATCAAATGAGTAAATATTTATTACCGCAAAAGAGACTGAGAATCTCCGTAAGATATGTAAAGTTTAGCAAACCAAAATTCTGTTCCCTCTTACACCAGAGACTTCACCACTCTGAAGGAACAAGTTTGAGCGCCATTGTTTTAAATGGTGTCGGCATCATAAGGATATCTAGCAGGTGAATACCAGGATTGGTTTTTGCACCAAAGTGCAAAAGTCACTTACTTTTTTTAGCAATACTCAAAAAGATTCGAGAGCAAGCATAAGACTCATTCCTCACATTCACCTGCTAGGTATTTTTGTATTGCTAGCAATGCTTAAAATCCTAAACGGTTCTTTGCTATTAGTAATATTGCCATGTTGTTTATATATTCCCAGAAAATGTTTGATATATTATTTATTGATGAAGCCAGATATAAGCCAGAAGTTATTTCTTGCCTTTATTGCCTGTAGATCACATATAACACTGCAGTCTTAGCCTAAAGTGCCAGAAATAGCACAGCATAGCACTGTTGTGAATCAGACCCTCATTATTTTATACCGCGCAGCAGAACAGATGAAAGCTTCACTGTTATAATATACTGAAAGACTTCTTTTTCTATTTTACATGATAAACAATCCAGAAAAACACTGTACACCCTGAGAGAGAGAAGACATATTGATAAATCAGTAAGAAAAACACGTGCAAACAACTGGGGGCTTCTGGATGCTAAAAGCTGCCAGCTTTGCTTGGGTGATCCCCATGCTTGGGTGCTGCATTTAGCTGACTGCACACCACCAATCACACCTGCTGCTACATACAGTGGAAGAAGACAGCTAGCAGCACGAGAGTGGGAGGCACAGGAGACTGGGCTCTCTCAGAGAAACAAAGTCTTAGAAGTGCCATTCTAGGCTCTGGGATGGGGCGATGCAGTAGCTGTGCAGCCCATGCCAGAGGGATTCACATTAGCTTGTGGTTTCCCTGACAGTAGGGGACAGACACATAGTAAACTTGGCTTCAAGTGAATGGAGAAACAGACAGCTAATTGCGGAATCTGCTCTGATAAAACAGAACAGCCCCATGGAGTAACCGGGCTGTTGGCATTAGGATATAGTTTTCTTAGCTCTGCCTGCTCTCATATATCCAGTTTTCAAAACTTTCACAAATACCTGTGGTTAGGATTCAGCTCACCTAACCATAGCTTTTCAAAGATCAGGTGTCTAGGCTAAGTCATAGTTCAGTTTCCTTTGTAATCGTAGAGCCAATTCATCCGTCTGGTCTTAAGATAGATTGAGTTAACATCTAAAGGAGCTTCTAGATGTTAACTTTAAATCTTTATTTACTGGAGAAGAAGCCAAGATGACTAGCTTAGACTAGGAGTGGGACCAGCGTATAGGCCAAAACATCTACGTTTTCATGTCGCCTGTCAACTACCCATGTGGGCTAGGAGGCTAAGCTCCTATTACAGTCAAGGACAATCTAAACAGTACAGTCACTGAAGTCTAGGGAACAAGTAAATTCACCTTACGTAGTGACTACTCAGCTGAATCCCTCAGTAGGCTCTAGTGACTAGAGCAACCAGGTCTTCTATACCTACATGGGGAGCTTAGACTTGTAATTCTCTTGTAGGCACTTCTGTATCCTATTCTGTGAGCTGATTCCCACCACAGAGGCTTTAACTTGCAGATGGGAAAAGTCACATTAGATAACTCATGCACATTCATCGACTTGAGTGAAGTCACTTTGATATACACAAGTGGAAATCAGAAATTATGAAGTTATACTATCACTACATGTTTGGGAGTGGGAGATACTTGCCTGGCAGCAGGAGGATGTCCTTGATTCTGAGAATGAGAAGCAGCAAGGTCAGCCAGGTTCTCCTATCCTGAAATAACTTTTGTTCATGGAGACTTAGTGTCTTCTATAATATAGGCCTGAGGCAACATCCAGTAGAAAAGAAATCCTATTAACTTCAAAGAACTTTCAATGAGATTCCCAGTTTGGGAGTGTGACCTATGGCAAACCAAGTGTTTGGCGCCTCAGCAACTCAGATAAGTTTCTTAGAAGGGGTTGAAGGAGGGTGTCTGTCTGAAGGACAAATTATCCTACATCAGCTTTATTTTTCTGGATGAAAAATTCCTGCCCCACAAGACCTTTGACCATAAAACAACAAGAAGGACATAAAACATGAAGTGGATTTCTTTCCGTCTTTATTGAAACACAATCGTTTTGTTAATAAATTTCTCTTTTGAATGGCAACAAAGACATGCTGAATAATCTATAATTGCCATGATGAGCAGTTTTCAGTTTTCCCTAAAGCCAGGGATTTATTTGTGGGGGCATTTTTTACTAATATTTATGCGGATGTTTTGAAGGTCAAATTCAAAGGTCAAATTCAACAAAGCTGAGCAATTGCATTGGGTTCAGGTCTGCCTTTGCATTTGACTCCAAGTCTGTACAGCATAGCTCTAAACACCTTCCATAGCTCGGAATGGAAATAAAGTTGCTCTATGGCGACTTTGCAAATCACACGCTTCTGCTCTGTTCCATTATTTGCTTCTGAAGGAAACTGTATTGGCATAGGAATGAAATCTGTTCTTATAGAAAAAAGTTATGATTTCAAATCAATGGAAACTCCTTAAAATTGCCGAGGGATGGAATAAATATGGACTTGATGTCTCTAAACTGATTTAAAATGTTTTCAATAATTGCTTTATTTTCAGTGCCAAAATAAAACATTGTATGGACTCTAACAATTTGTTTCAACATGTTTGTGGGCTCCCACATAAGATCTCAGTAGTCAGAGCATACGAACAAGATACTGAGTTCCTTCTTTCTGACAGGTAGGACAGCATTCCCATGGGTCAGAAAACACAGGGCACTTTTGGCATATCTAGTCATGCGACTAGAGATGTCAATAGGCTGTAACAAATAGAGAGAAAATAAGTAATTTAGAGTTTCTATGAAACAAGAATTGGCCAGAGTGAGGAACATATCTCTTACTGAGGCCTTTCAATCAGCTTCATTCTGCATTTGCAAATGATTACAAGTCATAATCATTTTTGAAGAGCGGGTGGCTGTCAACTGATGAGGTCCTCTGTACACAAGAGTAAAGCAACGTCTCAGTGCTGCAGGCTCCAGCACAATGCCAAAGTCCCATTCCTCTTCTCTGTACCCAACTTGTCAGATAGCGCTGCTGAGTAAGCTGAGTAATCTGGCAAGCAGCTGCAGCAGTAGAGGCTATGAACTAATGTTGAGCTGCACAAACACAACAGATAGCCCTGGTTGTGGGGGAGGTGAAAATGGGAATTAACTGTGAATCTTGAGCTCAGTGTGCATGCATGAATGCTCAGACCTGAATGACTTCCACAACTGCATTTCAGAACATGTCAAGTGAGAAAGGAAAAGCTTTTCCTCACCAGTTTTCAATACACTTAAATGTTTCTATTATCATCTGACAGCTCAGCTACAGTTTGCCGCTGAAAACCTTTGCACTGCATTACAGAGAGCTGGCACCTAAATGCAACGGTTAGCCTTATTCACTAAAATACTTACCTTCTACAGAGCTGTAAACAAGTCACAAATAAAACATATCAATGATTTCAATCACATAATTCATGTATCTGCGATACGTTTTAAGGTAAATGCCTTATGAAAAAAGTCTCCTGCAGAAAAGGAGTATGTTTAATATGGAGAGAATAAATGAGAAGATGTATGTTGAAGCAGGCTCTGATTCATTTATTCATTGTCAGCTTTCTGTATGCTTTTTCCTTGAAGAAAAACTCAGAATATTAAAAAAAAAAAAAAAAGGGTGTTTAGGAAATATTACTTCTCCAGTATCCACAGAGAAAAAGTGAGAAAAAAACTCTCTGGCCCTGGAAATCCATTCAATACTTAATTTCCACCTTCTCCACCGCAACTGCCTATGACTATGCAGGCACCACAGTCTCTGAAGTACACATGACAAAAGCCCTCTGCTTTTGATAACATTTTATTTATGCTGATGACTTCACACAGGCATAGAGAAAAGCAGGGGAGGCAGGTGGTAAATGCTCTGGACAAGCTGTATTTTCAGATACTTCATGTAAAGAATCTTAGAAAAATCTTGGAAAATTAGATTCTCTGTTTTCCAAACAGCTGTTTGATAGAATATATGCTTCAAACTAAGCTTCTTGAACAGCAATAAACATTTGTCATCTGAAAAGAGAAGTCCCTAACTGTTTCTGTGTCAGCTGCTCACTGAGCTGTGGGATATGAGACTGAATATAGTTACTTGTGGGTACAGCAGTCAAGAACAGTATAGATAAAGTATTAACTATGCGACTTACATACCTGCTGGTCCCCATTACCAGAAGCACTTCAGAGAAAGTCACCGAATCACACAGTAGTTGGGCTTGGTAGGGACCTCTGGAGATCATCTGGTCCAACCCCGCCACTCAAGCAGGATCAGATAGAGCAGATTGCCTATGACGGTGTCCTAGTGCTATTTGAACAACTAAACTTAGTAGCCTTAGATGAAAGGGAAAAGCACGCAGAGGACCATGCAATCCATCATCCTGCAGACAGCCAGAGTGCACTGTAAATGTGAGAGCTTTACTTCAGCTAGCCTACATAGTAGCATAGGCTGTATAGATCCCCTCAGCATCCTGGGCCTTTCCTCATGTAGCTAGTCCAGGCTGAAATCTGCGTGATGTTCCATTAATTTAGTGTAAGAGCTCAGTGAAAGCAAGCTGAAGTATGTCTGGATGTGCTGCAGGTCGACCTGTGGTTGTCATACTTTCCATTGCTGCATTCGCCTAAATCATACTTAACATATTTTACATATCAGCTCTTCAGAGTTGTGAAAACCTCTGAAAGAAGACTTTCACTATCTGAGTCCATTATTCACACAAGTCCTGTCCTCCATCCTCGTTCACCTCCCCCTTTGACACAGTAGACACAGTAGAATACAGAAATAGAGACAGAGACAGAAACACAGAGAGAAATATAGATTTTTGCCTCCCAGGAATTCAGGGAAAACTTGTTTTTTAAGCCAAGGTCTACAGACCTTGGCTTAAAACTTCATCAATGATTGGATATGGAGAGAGAGAAAACACTTATTTTGTGTGGCAGACTTCCATGGGAAGGATTTGAGGACATGATAAAAGCACTGCTGTCTCTCAAATAATCTGATAAATACAAAACTCATGTGGTTATATTCTTCACCTGTCCAACATTTGCTCTCCCTTTCCTTTTCCTCCTTTTGATCTAGGCCTACTGTTCTAATACATTCAGCTCCTTCCATGATGGCCTTTTGCTCATCTATACTGTCCTCTGAACAGAATGGGGAAACCACAAAAGCAAGGAGGCTGATAGCTTCTTTATGCGCAAGGGAGGAGCTATGTTACCAGGGCATAGAGGCATGCCCAATGCATGCAGATAGCCTTCTACAAGTGGGTGCAGTTTTGCTGTTCTGTGAAAGAGTTCATGGACCTTTGCTTTCAGAAAGTGCTTTCAGGGTGCCCTACCTTGGCTGTGCTGACTTGAGCACTGTGGCGGCTGACCTCCAGATTGGAGTACTTGGGATGGGCATCCTTCTCCCCCAGGGGACTCAAAGCCCGTGGGACTAAGAAACTTCCTCTTGCGGTAGAGCAAGAGTCTCTATATCCTAAGGAAAAAGCAAAAATCAGATTCCCCTCTATATGCAATGTGCTGGTATTTCCCAAGGTCTATTCCCTCTGTCATGTGTTTTAGCACAGGACAACAAAGGGTCTAGCCCCATAGGTACATGGGATTTCTGGAAATCGATGCAAACAATGACTTAGATTTCTAAATTTGCAATTGCACAAGACACAGAAAGTTGGATTTTTAAGTTCTGGTGATAGCGGAACTCATTCCAATCCATGCACCATTGCAAGGCGAGTTTGATTTCAGCTTCAAACGTTTTGCAGTAGCTGTGCAATCAGTATTCCACCATGAGAGTACTTTATGTAGTACTGGCAACTCTAAGCACTCAAAATGCATAGGAGGTCCTTCTAACCAATTGAAAAACACATTTAATAATCAACAGCTTTTTATTAAACCATTTTGAAATTGTATTATCTGCTCACTGGTTATGAAGCCTTTAGGGAATTCCTCTGTCACATTGTCAAGATTTTCTTTCCACCTACAAAGTATAGCAGCTTCTTTTATTTTTTTTTTAAGAAAAAATCTTAACTGTATTTTGAATGGGGGGAGGAAAGGCTCTGAAACAGAAAAATAATAAACAAGCATTAAATAATTGCAAAAATGACAGAAATTGGAAATATATAGAGGTGTTCCTGGTACATGCACTGAAGAAAAAAGCCCTACATTGATTAATCAACACATTTATCATTTTTTACTCTGACTCTATCAATCTATCCTGTTCTAGTCAGTCTAAACATATCAACATTTTTAGCTCACAGAGCAGAGGAAAGGCAAGATGGTGGTACATATATCAGAACCAGCATACGTGCCAGAATATGGCATTTCATAGGACATGAAAGGATTTGCCAGCACTAGCCTAAAGACTCCTCCAAGCTACTGACGTAAATCAGTGGCCGCAATTACCTTGTAATAGTGGAATCTAACATAGAACTCCCATGTTTTCTCAAGTAGCGTATCTGGCTACTCACAGTTACCATACTCTAGGGAGGAGAAAAACAGAGTACTAATGCACTGGGCAATCAGAACAGATTGTCTACATATATCACCTAGAATCAAAGTAGAATTTATTTAGCAATGATATAAAAATATTCTGAGTACATCAAAATAATTTCCTCTGAATGATACTGCTTTTAAACACTGAACATGATACTTTATGATGATGATAGAGCACTGGAACAGGTTGCCCAGAGAGTCTGTGGAGTCTCCTTCCCTGGAGATATTCAAAACCCATCTGGATGCGATCCTGCGCAACCTGCTCTAGAGGAGCCTGCTTGAGCAGGGGGCTTGGACTAAAGGATCTCCAGAGGTCCCTTTCAGCCTCAACCATTCTGTGATTCTGTGATAAGGACTTTTTCCTAACAGGACTTTTTCCTTTTTCTTTCACTACTTCATGTCAGAGTTTCTGATTATGCCTTTATCTAATTCTTTCTGCCTTGATTACTGATATGGACTTTAAAATAGGGCTTCAGGTAAAATGTTTCCTAATGAGTATATAAAGATTTTAATTCTTGTTGCCATGACCTTTTGGGAGTTTTCCAAAGAGTGAAAACATTAAGTAGCTTTTGGCTATCCTCAGTTTGCAGTTTTTAATTCCAGTGGAACAACACAATACAGTAGGCTCAAATTCAGATGCTCCTTTCCATCAGATAACAAATGTTCAGTCCTTTAAGAAAGCACATGCAAGGTCTGGCTGTATTGCACTCTGCTTTTGCCATGCATACAGGTAGCAAGAGGCGTGGTCTCATGTGTCCCAGTTTCTCAAGCATTCAAGGAATATAAAAATTGATTGCTCTGTGGAAAAGCCTGTGACCAGTAAGAAGATTTATATTTCTTTAGGGTAACAGCTGAACCTCCTATCCTAAGATTTTTATTTTGGAGTAGCACAATTAATGCCTGTAAAACACAGCATCAGCTAACATGTGCCTGGAGAACGAAGCTGCTGAAAACAAACTCAAATCATTCTTTTGAAATTTAAGACGTGTTTATTTCACCAGCATATTGAATTTCTAGTAATTGACTTTATTTTCCAGTCAAACCTTCCTTACTTCAAGAATTTAGCAGTATCATAATTTTATGTGTTTTAATCTCTCAGCAAGTTTTTGGGGAAACTAAGTTTCATTCTAGGTGTTTTAGGACTTTTTCAGATTGTTACAATTTTTCTGTTTTTGTGAAAGTCAAAGGACAAGAGGTTACAGAAGCAATTATTTTTAGATACTAGACTGGATTGCACAAATTCTTTAAGGGTTTTGTTTTTATTTATTTATCTGACCATGTAATTCAGCTACATCCAAATGGCATACAGCTATGAGACTGTGTGCAAACACAAAACCCAAAAGAAATACTAACAAAACAGGCTCTCTGGCCAAAAGACAACGTGTTCTGATCAGGTCTCTGGTCTGTATCATCACAGGATGAGGACAATGATCATGCAATGATGCCCATTCCCCTCTCAGGTCAGACACAGCCAGAGACACCATCAAGGTTTGCCATACTTCTTCCATATCCCAAAATACCTGTGGCACATAGTCAAGCTGGAGAGCACTCTAGTTTCTGAAGAATTAGTTTTTGTGTACTTGCAGAATAATGAACTTCCTCACATATTCGTCAGTTCCCGACCCCAGAGAGAGACTGTACCAGCTCTACCTCAGGAGGTGCCTTCTCAGCATAAGGTTAGGAGGAACTGATTCGTTTCCATCCGTGTTTTGCTGAACTCACGAAGTTCAGAGAAATGAATACAATTCAGCTTTCTCCTGTGCTCTCCCCACTCCCAATACATACACTTGACAGCATTGTTAAAAACTTTCAGGGAAAAACTTTTAGGATCTCAGTTGCTTTCTTCCCTTGATGGTGGCCATAATGAGTAAGTCAGTATTCATCTTTGGTAGCCTCAAGCTGCTATCTGATCTTGGATAACCTCACTTATGTCAAGAAGAAATATTCTTTCAGACACTCTACTGTAGTTCTCCAAATGAGAAGAATATTGGTTCTTTAATGACACTAGTCCTAAGCTAACCTCAACGATTCTGTGATTCTGTGATTCTGTAAGCTGCTTGTGAAATCTAAGGAAAATTCAGAAAGCAACCAGGAAGGTCAGTCGGTTGCCTTTTTGCTGACAAGTGGTTTCAGAATAGTACAATACAGTAGGGGAAAGCTGACAATTCAAAAGAGAACTGTTTTAACAGAGCTGAATTAAATGTTTCTTTTAGACCATATCACCAAACTCAGACTTTTAACACTAAAATTGACAATACTACTCCTTCAATTTTTCTTGAAAGGTTTCCAAATAGTGACTTCACAGCTGATATTACATTTCACTACCTCATCACTTCATGCTTGTTTTGAAATAATTGCAAAAAGCATGCTTCACCATATATTATTATCTGATGATATACTTAATAACTGACATGCTAGTGTGGTGCCTAACGCACAGTAAACACGTACTTGTCTCAACGAGCTTTCTCCATGTGCCTGCTAGGAATGGAATGCAGATGGGTCTCTTTGCTTTCCCTCTGACGGACTGCAGCACTCTAATCCTTGCATTTCAGCTCTTTACACGGACTCACATGAGACAGAGCAGACAAAATACACTACCCTAAATAACTATGCAGTTAATACCAGAAAATCCTAGAGTTATGAGGCTCTGTTCCTGAACACCACATTGCTAGAAAGATCCTGAGCAGCTCAAGGTGGTTCAGAGGAGCAAAATAAAAATGATGAAGAGAGAGTGCTGATTTAAGTTTATAGTAGAACTCTAAAAGAAACCTAAGTACTTTGGCTAAGGATGAACTAAAAGTAGGATGTGATAAACAACTCAAAGTATTTGAATGTTGCTAATGTCAAAAAGGTCAAAAAATCAGTACAGGGATATAGAGGATAACTGAAAGTAAAATGATGTACTTACTTAGAAAAAGCAAGGTATAGGCTGTATTCTACTGTGGTTTAGTATTGCTGTCAGTAAGTTTTGCTAAATTATGGCTCAGTCTTCCAAAAACAGTGATGCAGACCCCCAAAAAAAGAGTTAAAAGCACACCCTGGAAATTTTATTCAATTTGTAAATTCTTGAGGTAGAAAAATCCATAACAGTAGTTCTCACTTTGTTCTAAAAAGAAAAAAATAAACATGGAAAATATACACCTTAAAATATGTATTGTACACCTCATACAGCAACAAACTTTCCATTTAAATTTTATGAAACACTGTTAGTACAATCTCAAAATTTAAGACAGTAAATCATGCAGAAGATGACACAGACATAGTATGGAGATATGGGATAGATCTGGGGGCAGGAATGAAGATTTAGATTTCAGAGAAGGAATAACATGGTGAATAATGCTTCAGGATTATCACGGGTAGATTATGTTATTTATCATCTGAATTTGTTTGAAGGAGGAAGAGGCAAGCCTTGCAGCTTTTATATCTATAAGATGTACCCAAAAGAGGAAGCAGCTGGGAAGAAATAAGAGACTATTTAAGGTGCAACCTCAAATGCAGATTAAAGGTAATTTATATTATATTTGATTTCAGTGACGTGAGGGCAGCAAAATACAGAAGACTACAAAGAACAGAGGGAAGTCTTGTCCACAAAGGCAAATTTAGGATTAATTGCAACTGCTAGTGGAAAATGACCTCTTGAAGAGCTTTAGGGGAAGGAAAAAGGGATTAATTACAGCTACTACTAGGAGGATGGAGGAAGACCAGCCAGGTAACATACCAGAAAAGAATGATTATGTAGGGTGTCCCAGAAGTAATAGTTGTAATATAGTTTCTTTTTAAAATGCTGAGAAAATTGGTAGGTTATTGTACCTCAAAGAAAAATCAGAGGAAAACTGAAATACTAGTTTAACTAGTTCTTCTAAACCTATTTAAGTACTTTTATTGGATAGTAGCAAATCATTTAGTCTGCCAGAGTGAGAAAGCTAGCAGCATAAATGCTTTATCCAAAGTATCGTTGAACACAGTTGTATTGCCTGGAGACAACATTCTTTGCCAACAGTGCCGTAAAGTTTCCAGTAAAGAATGTTATTTCAGTAGTTAGACGATATGAACATTTTAAGTGTCGTAGAAAAATAAATTATCAAAACATGTGGATATAGAGGGCAGTTGATATTAAAAATGTAAATTTCATTCTTAAAAAATTAACATAATTTGGTTTACCATGCAGAACACTACTTTTGGAAAAGTAATTTTTGTGGAAAAACATTTCTTTAAACTTTAAGCATTAAATTAATTTTATCAGAAAGTACACCAAAAAATTCAGACCAGCCACTTATTATTGGCTTTCTCAATGTTCCTATTATGAAAGCATCAAAGTGTATTTGTGGAACACATCCAAGAGCTTCTCTTTTGTCTATTTCAGTCTTTTCCAAGGAAAAAAGCATCTAAGTTATCATCACATTCAAACTATTCAGTATTCACGCTCACTGGGCTATCCAACTCTCGTCTAAATCTTCTGCCAGCACGTGAACAGCATTGACCTCTACAAATTGAACTAACCAGCCTTCGCCCTTGGCTCCTTTCATCTCTACGCTCACTCTGTGGCACCTGCAAGCAATCCACCCCACCAGTACTCCTCAGGAGCGTTTTCCTCATCTGATGTGCTTCTCCTCCTCCACTAAACTCTTAAAACTTTTCCTGGTGTTAGGAAGGTCATCATTGCTTTCCACAGACTTCATTCATTCAATTTGTTTCTAGTAGTGCCTGTCATAATCTCAGGTTAAGTTGACTAGGTACTACCAAAGAGAGAGTCTTTTGCCTTTCAGCATTATCAAGCATATCCATTATCCAGCATTATCCATTATCTCAGAGGAGAAAATCCAGCTGAAGAGTGATAAAACCCAGCTTAAGTGACTAACAGATAATGTTCCTAGCATAAAGCATACTCTATTATGTTTGCCAATATGGCTAACTGAAGTCTTGCGAACAATAAATATATTTACTGATATTAGGAGAGGATCACACATTTACTAATCCCTAATAAACTGACTTATTCATAATGATTCATGAAAAAATAATTTATCTAGGTTCAGTAAATCAGAATCATAGTCTGCTTAATTCAGATTCCTAAGAGTCAGTAATAAAGGATAGTGATGCTCCATGCCCACATGATTTTATCTTAAATTTTAAATTTAAATTTAAGTTTAAATTTTACCTTAAATAAAAGATTTTCTACTGTGTGCTCCTACGCTAAGCCATTTCAGACCTTTCTACTGCTAATGTGAGACGGTCTTTGATGCCATCTTCTGGTTTAGTAAATATTATGCATAGCCCACACCAGCTGGGCCACACACTGTAGCTGTCAAGCTGACATGTATACAAATTTCCTTACCAGATTTCCACACATTTACTGTGCATACAATGCAGCAATAGTTTTTTAACGAGTCCCTTTGTTTTTGTCACCCCTTGCCCCCAGTATAGAAAACAGCCTTTTCACCTAGCAAACACAGGCAATAGGAGAAAAAAGACATGACTTTATACCTTAGCAGTCAACACAAAACGTATGAAGACAGAACATATGAAGAAAGAGTTTAAACTTGACTAACTAAACTGAAAACCATCTTCATGACAAAAGCTGTTTTTGCTCTTGCAGATAAGCATTTGCATGTATTGGAAACAACTGTCTAGAACTGTCCCTTTTTGCATGTGTGTGTAAGCATGAGCTTCTCTGTCAGGACTTTATTTTGAAGACAAAGTTTAAGCAGAACAGAGACTAAAAAATTACTCCACTGTATGCCAGAGGCAGTAACCTCTGATTATTTTATGAAGATGGAGAAGAACATATTACAGAGGCATCTCACAACTCTGGAAGTCACTATTCTGGACACTGGTCAGCTGCTGCCTCAGTAATTCCTGCTACTTCAATAAATTTGGTAGGTAGCACCTACATTTTGAATTTTCTTTTGTTTCACCTTACGCCAAAATACTAATTTCTAATAAAAAAACAGAACTTCTGTACATAGCTGAAGAATATGCTCTCACAGTAACAAGCGACGTGCTGTGCTAATTTAAACCCTCACTGATTTGAGCAATGATACACTTCAAAAGTACAAGAAATTTGAGCTTCTGATTTATTTCCTTGTTTCAAATCCTGACACTGGCTTGTGATAAGTTTCTGAAGGACTTGAAGCAGAATGCTACTCCTTGTCCCACACTATGTCGATGTGGCATCATGCCAAATCTATTAATTCCTAACCTGTTTGTCTCCTGATATCTAGAGTTGCCATTCGGCTAGCAAGACAACCCAGTCTTGTTTCATTGAATGCTATGTTGATGTCAATTATTACTATTTTGCCACCTAGTTACTAGAATGCTTCCACAGTCCAGAGAAGTACTACTATAAAATTCATCTGACAGACTAAAAGACAAGTCATTACTGTTGTCCACTTGGGCTTTCTCCAATTAGCACAACTAATATTTACATTTCTCAGAAATAATGTACAGTCTTCAGTGATACAACGCTACAGCGTTTTTTTTTTCTGGTTTTAGAGGATTGGCTCAGAATAAATTCTCCACATATCTTTACACAGACCAAATGAAGACAAGTATTTCTTGGAGATAACAGTGTGGGATTCAAGGCACATAGTGCAGAACTATAAAACAAGGTAGACAAGAGTTTTTAAATTCTTGTACCTCACGAAAATTTGTGTATACTTAGAACGAAGCTTATCTCATCTACCCAATCCATCTTAAAGTTAGCTAACAAATCAAAGTTGAATGCCTAGTCTTTAGTTCAGAGAGAAAGAAAGATCTCTAAAGAACAGCGTATTTCAGCCTAAAATACATGCCCAGAGACCAATGTATCCCCCCTTGTTTACGTCAGTGAGCTAGTGCAGAAGCCTAGACAGTAAGTTTACATTAGGCATCTAGTTTTTAAATCAATAGAGTTAGAGGATATGAAACCCACCCTGAATTCATTGTATCTTTCATTTAAGGGCTGATGTTGCTTCTTTTCATAGAGGTTTTTTTGTTTGTTTGCTTGATTTGTTTGTGCCCTTCAACTACATAAACCTTATTTTTTAATGGACAATACATGTTACTTTTTATGTCACAGAATCACAGAATGGTTGAGGTTGGAAGGGACCTCTGGAGATCATCTAGTCCAACCTCCCTGCTCAAGCAGGGTCCTCTAGAGCACGTTGCCCAGGATCGCATCCAGACGGGTTTTGAATATCTCCAGGGAAGGAGACTTCACGACCTCCCTCAGGGCAACCTGTTCCAATGCTCTGTCACTCTCACAGTGAAGAAGTTTTTCCTCATGTTCAGATGGAACTGCCTGTGGTTCAGTTTATGCCCATTGCCTCTTGTCCTGTTGCTGGGCACCTCAGAGAAGAGACTGGCCTCATCCTCTCAACACCTTCCCTTCAGATACTTGTACACGTTGATGAGATCCCCTCTCAGTCTTCTCTTCTCCAGGCTCAACAGGCCCAGCTCTCGCAGCCTTTCCTCACAGGAGAGATGCTCCAGTCCCCTCAGCATCTTGGTAGCCCTCTGCTGGACTCTCTCCAGCAGCTCCATGTCTCTCTTGTACTGGGGAGCCCAGAACTGGACACAGTACTCCAGGTGAGGCCTCCCCCCTGCAAGGGCTGAGTAGAGGGGCAGGATCACCTCCCTCCACCTGCTGGCAACACTCTGCCTCATGCACCCCAGGATCCCATTGGCCTTCTTGGGCACAGGGGCACATTGCTGCCTCATGGTCAACTTGTTGTCCACCAGCACTCCCAGGTCATTCTCTGCAGAGCTACTTTCCAGCAGGTCAACCCCCAGCCTGTCCTGCTGCTTGGGGTTCTTTTCCCCAGGTGCAGGACCCTGCACTTGCCTTTGTTGAACTTCAGGAGGTTCCTCTCTGCCCAACTCTCCAGCCTGTCCAGGTCCCTCTGAATGGCAGCACAGTCTTCTGGGGTACCAGCCACTCCTCCCAGTTTAGTATCATCAGCAAACTTGCTGAGGGTGCACTCTGTGCCTTCCTCCAGGTCACTGATGAACACATTGAACAAGACTGGACCCAGGACTGACCCCTGGAGGACACTGCTAGCTACAGGCCTCCAACTTGACTCTGCGCCACAACCCTCTGAGCTCGGCCATCCAGCCTCTTCTCGATCCACCTCACCGTCCACTCGTCTAGCCCACACTTCCTGAGTTTACCTAGGAGGAGGTGATGGGAGATGGTGTCAAAAGCCTTGCTGAAGTCCAGGTCGACAACATCCACTGCTCTGCCCTCATCTACCCAGCCAGTCACTCCATCATAGAAGGCTATCAGATTGGTCAGGCATGATTTCCCTTTGGTGAATCTGTGCTGACTACTCCTGATCCCCTTCTTGTCCTCCACATGCTTAGTGATGACCTCCAGGATTAGCTGTTCCATCACCTTTCCAGGGATGGAGGTCATGCTGACAGGCCTGTAGTTTCCTGGCTCCTCTTTCTTGCCCTTTGTGAAGACTGGAGTGGCACTGGCTTTCTTCCAGTCCTCAGGCACCTCTCCTGATCTCCAGGACCTTTCCAAGATGATGGAGAGTGGCCATACAAGGATATATGTCAATTCTATGTCAAGAATATATATGCTATTATTGTTACAGATTAGCATATTCATTTTTATTTTAAGTTTCCTCATATGAAAATATATGTGCTGAATCAGAATAAAGCCATAGTTCCAAGCCAGTCAGATGTCTATCTTTCATTTCTTCTGCCTCAATGCTTTTATGGAGCTGTGCCTCAGGCTCTTAATATTCCTTATGGAGATGTTCATTCTTAATCTCTTGAGGAGCAGATCAGACATTTTAAACTATTCTGTCTCATATGTCATCATATCATCTTAATTTAAAATTATGGAATTGCTTTCCCTTTGTACTTTCTTTTTAGAGGCTACGCTCAGGGACACTGCATCAGCCATAAATACAAAGAGAGGCAGTCATAGAAAAGGGAAATAACATGGCCACATATTTAGTCCCAGGAGTTAATGCCAAAAATGCAGTAGGAGAGTCTCTTCTTGTTTTCTCCAGGAGAGTTTCTTGTCTGTTCAAAAGCCACAGTCATCTTGTTTCAGAGTATTTTAATCTGCAAGGCAGGCTGCTAATCTTCATTCGGATTTCATCAATGAAGCAAACTTCCGCAATCCTGAATCTTATTTCAGGTTTGTAACAAGATTCAGACAAGATAACACTGAGCTGGTTCAAACTCAGACCTTTCTGAGCCTCACTAGCCCCTGCAAATGAAACATAGTTCCAGTCAAATTCAGTCTGGAAGGATCTGCCCAGTCCTGCAGCAGGCTTTTTTTGTCTTTCTTTATTATACTGGCACTGCTAGCTCCCTTATTACCGATATTACCATAGTTCTAGCCAGCATGCCCCACGTCTCCAATATCAGTATGTTCTCTTGTGTCCTGTACAAGGAGTACCTCCAGTGTTCCTGGGATGTGTTACATTGACTGGGCATTCTGATGCAGGCTCTTCATAACACCATGGACTTTATCATTGGTACTATGATGACCCTGGTACAAAGCCTGAACTGTCTTCAGAAAATTTAGTTCTCACTGCCTATGTACAGTGGAGCTAATGTGATTGTGAGTGGTGGATGTGTCCAGAACCTCAGGCTGACTAATCAGAACCTCAGGCCAGTTTGAACTGAAATTTTGATTGGGCTGCTGTATAAGTGGAAGAACAAGAAAATATGCCATTCCTTAAATACAGTCTAGATGACGACAAAAAGAGTGTCACTGGGGAAGTCATATGCTAGCTCTAAATTATCCCAGATTTGGATCATGATGTTCATTAGAAAACAGGACTAGAAGAAGGAATGCAAAAGTTATAAAATAATATTTTTGCAAATACTGTGGGAGTTCTTTTTATACTGTAGCTTTCCAAAATTCAAATGTTTGAAAGCTGTATTTTATTTGATTCGAGCTCTGCACCTAAAGAGATATTTGTACTTCAGAAGAAAATAACCTGGCATTATGTAACTTTCTATAGGAGCTAGAGACGTCTGTAAAGAAAACTTGCTTAAATTGCATTTCTTTATGGTCAGTCATGTCATATGAAAAACATCTCTCACATTACAAAGAAGCTTAGTGTAACATAGGCCTCCTTGTGTTTATTCCTGCATATTTTTCCAGGACTGTCAAACTGCGTGTCTCTTTTCTGTACACCACAAAGAGGAGAGGGCTTTGAGAGCTGTCTAGAGTTCATGCTGCTCTTTCCCTCTTAGAGTGCACTTTTTTTGCAACATTGTCAGTCAAAAACTGATCCCACAGAACCGTCATGTAGTATAATATATTATACATGCGCTAACGTTAGATGGCTTTCTATACGGTGTCGTGACAGATGATCCTGATCTCCTCCCAAGAAAAGAGAGCTGGAAATCCATACAGTGGAGTCTCAGAAAATTCTTGTCCAGGAACGCAATGTTTGAACACACTGAGCTGGAGGAGATGGGTTACGAGGAGCCACAAATGCCTAGGTGAGCTTCTCTGTCTACAGAAAGAACATGTAAAAACACTGCTTACTAGTTTTGGGGCTAAGACGTAACTCAGAAAGAGATATCAGAAATACAAATGGCAGGTAGAAGGTTGAGGGCTCTTCCTCCACTAGTCAGCTCCAACATTCAGTTGGCTTCCTGAGAGAAAAGTGAACCACCAGATAGTAGGCTTCAGCTGGAGAATTTCCACAGCTTAGAGTTATCATTAACACAGGTAGAAGCTGAAAAACTGTTGCAACTGCAGAACAGGGCCTCTGCTGCTTCCCTCCACCTCCTTCGGGGCCCACAGAGACCTCCAAGTCCCTCTTTTGAATGAGGAGAGGTAAGTCAACATGAGGACTGAAGGACAACAGAAACCAGCACTCTCTATATCCTGACACAGGTTCGATAGCTCCCAAACCACTGCCAAAACACGTGAAAGGCTCCCTGAAAGGGACAAGCAGTCGCTGAAGAGAATTTGTGCCATCACGGATCACCTACGCAGAGGGGCTGAGAGTGACAGTAAAAACCCACTACTGAGATCAATAGCTGACTCGTGTTGCGATGTTGCCTTCTCAAGGCTTGGTGAATGCTCAAAGAGTGTACGTTCCCATACAGTATTTCCCTACCTATCACCTCAGAAGAACAATCCGAGTAAAGGGACAGAGAGGTGAGCTTGTACAGTCTTACACTGCTACACATTTGGCACATCAGGAGTGGAAACTGGCCCTCAACTTTGACTGTTAATTATTCGCTAATATTAACATTAGCTGTTAGCAAGCCTTGTGTTTACATCTATTATTTAGAGGAGAAGAAAGTTCAGGAGAAAAGTTGTAAAAGTACTTCTCCATTTGAAAGGAAAACCTTTTCCTTAAATTCTACTACTTTATAATTAAACAACTACCACAATTTAAGCTAACTGCTTATTCATCCTTCCATGGTATGCTGAGATGAATCCATTTCTAAATTGTTCAAAAGGTATGAAGTAGTGCCAAATCATTTTTGGAAAATTTTACATCCTAGAGGCCTGATTCCACTGTGTTTTTCACCTTGTGAAGCAACCTCAAACTGTGCAGAGTGAGTATAAAATGCGACCCAAAAGAAAATAGTTTTCTACAGAGCAAATGCAAAAACCAGGTGGCCAGAGAAACAGGCTCTGGAAATGTTGTCCTACAGAGCAAACGTGCAGAGTTATATTGTTGATGCCCACAAAATGAAGCATGCAAAGTACTCTGTGCTATGCATCGCACAGAAGTACACAGACTATTATAGGAGATGTCTTTTCCCATGAGGCATTTTCTCCTTTCAACAAAATTGTTTGCCTGAGAATACATTTTCTCGCATTCCTCAGCACTGAACATAAAAGCAACAGAAATCGTAGGAAATGAAAACAGAAAAAGAAAAAAGTTTTCCACTCTAGGCCATAACTCCTCTCCAAAATCACCTGCTTAATAACAATATATCAAAGAAAAGGTGGAATTACAGGAGGCACCAACTACACATCAAGTTGCCAAATGTTTCTATTACTGGCTCTCAGTCCCTTTGATTTCCCCAGGTATGCTGTGGGAGAGCCAGGGGAGTGTTTCCAGCAAGGCTGAATTCTTGGCTGCACATAGCTGAAGAGAGGTCAGACCACGATAACATAAGTGTAAACTGTTAGTGTCACCGTTTCATTGCTTTTCACCAGTAAAGCTTGGGGGCTTAAAGGCCTAGAGATAAAACATAATATACCCTAACTCATCCAGATAAATCATAGATCAAGAAGCCCAGCAATTAACAGAGGGAGTTAATGTATTACTTCAAAAAAGCCTGGTAACTCACATAAGAAATTATTAGTTTTTTCACAGAGCAATGTAATTTGCAGCAATTTGTTGCTTAAATTTTATACTCAGTTTTTGAGGTAGGACTACCATGAAATATTTAGCTTTCTTTGATGAAACTATTATAAAAGGCAAATATGTTTAAATTACCTCACTTTATATCTAGGTTTTAAAATATCTGCACTTCATCTGCTATCTGCTGACCTCCTAAAAGGCATTACTGAGAGAGAAGATCTCTTGATAACAACCCATGAGCCAAAACTCTACCATGCATGTCATGACTTGATTTCAGTACTGTTGAAGGGCCAAAAATATCCCTGGAGCCAATGGAGTTGGGCCAGCTTGCACCAGTAATAACTGGGTACCTTTCCTCTAGTCAGGCAAGCAGATACTCAAGATTTAAGAGCAGCCACGTGGAAAGAGGGAATATGATGCCGTTGGCATTTGTTTTCATTGTCTCCTATAGCTGGTACTCCTCCAGCTGCAGAATTGTATCCCAACAGGCAGAGCTTGTGCCAGATTACTACAGAACATAAACGTAATGTGGGTTAATTGCTTTACTTCCACTGTTGCATATGACACTGCAGTTTGTCTTGCATTTGTCGAGTATCTTCATAAGATTAAAACCCAACAATTTGATTTTTCTTCTGATGTATTAACAGCTCTCAGGTTTGGCTGTCAAGCTTGAATGCTGGTGGAGATATAACTTCCTGCAAAACAATATTTGCAAACAAACTGGAACAGCCTTATGTCAACTTTGCCCCACTAAGTCTTCATTTTCTTATGACATTTCCTACTCCCTTCCTCCTTGTATTTTAGGCTGATTCAGCTGAGGTCAGAAATAGTAGTCACTTCTGACTGAAGCCGTGTGAAAGTAGACACACAAACAGCAGATAGCACCGCCTTTGACGCTTCCAGGACAACAGCATGTTTTCCATGACAGCTACAGGCAGACGTGAACTCCACTGCCTGCCCTCCACGCTGGACAGATGATAGACAATTTTGATACTGATGTCAATGTTAGCAAGTGGTAGGATCTGTGCATAGCACGCTAGGAAGCATCTGAGACAGTGGATTGTTTTCTGTGGCCTGTGGCCACAGCTTTCCTGCCTATTTTGAGTGCGCCAGAGCCCTTCGGATTGGGGTTGGATCCTGTCGGAGTGTGGTACATGGTACAGCAGCTACTGTTCGGTCGAGCATATGCTCTTTCAGCAACAGCTGTTTGTTTTTTTTTTTCAATCTTTCCAAGGAGGCAAAAACTCTTCTTTCTCTAGGCAGTCCTCCATTCTGCTGCTTCTGCAAAACCTCTTCCCTATTCCCCTTAATTTTTCACTTCCACTGATGGCCCCAGCCTTTTATTCTTGAGGAAGCACAATTTGTTTTTCCTTACCTTGCTCAAAGCTTTGAGGTAGCCACAGCTGTGACCAACTACTGAACTTTGTAGAGGAGCAGAGATTATTAATGTGGGCCCAGTACTCCATGAATCCAGATATACGGCTTTCAGATGAGAACTGGCTTTCTTTTAGTCATCTAAGAGCTGAGGCAGAGGAAGTTTCTTTTTCTGCACAACTGTGTAAACAACCCCAAACTCTAGCTATCCGGTGGAAAGAAATATTCAAATTAAGGGTGGGGTAGAGATGGAAGAAAAGAAAGTAGGGTAAAGGACCGCAATGTAGCAAGATGAGGAATTCTTTTGGGGGAGACCAATAGGAAGACAGTCATAGAAGAAATGAGGAAAGAAAAATTTTCAGAAATTTAAAGGCAAAATCCAACCTGAGATATAAGAAATTTTAGTTACACCTGAGCTAGACACTACTGAAGAAGGAAAAAGAGGATTAAAGAAAAAGGACATAAAACAAGTGGATGGGGAGAATCTCTTATAGGAAGAGCTGCACAGACAGGCTGTTGCTTCCCCATACATCCTGCAGAAAGGGGCCACACTTAACTGTGCTGTGTTCAATTAAGATTTTTCTTATATCATTATCTAACATTTTTATATTGCTTCTGAATCTGCCACTGGAAGAGTGAGGATCAGTCCTGCCAAGGCTTATTTCAGTCTGGAAATGCTGTTCTCATGATGCAAATGCCATCCCCAATTCCTCTGCATCCAATAAATCTGAACTAGGCATAACGAAGTCCCAGGAGTTACATTCTTCTTGAAGGAACTAGTAATTTATTCAAAAAGTGGTACATGCTTTGATAGAAATCATATTCAGAAAAAGGAAATTAAAAAATCTGGAAAATGAACTCTACAAAGTAGGAATAGTTCACAGTTATTGTTCCTCCCTCCTGACATGGTCTTTGCCCAAAAATAGAATGGGTTACAGTAAAGGATTATGGCAGTGGTTGACAGGTACGGTAGTGATAAAGGAGTTTATCTCTTTTCTGTCAAGTAATGAACATTTTAGTCGATTTAATGTGTCAACTGAACTGTCCCCTGGAAATATCCATAATCAGAAAGTAACTCATTTTGACAATACCTCTAAACCAATAAATGGCTTGGACACTGCTGTGTATGTAAGTCTGAATAATTGCAACAAAGTCACACATCTCTTGTAACTTAATGTATATCCTGAAATAAATGTATGCTGAAACCATAGTAAATCTTGGCACCTTTGCAAGACATTAATTTACTCTAAGTGACACTTTCATGAAGTTCTGTAAAGCATTTATTTTGCACTTTTGTTCCTTTTGCAGTGAAATCTTTGACATGTCCACCTTTATGTAATTCTACCCTTTAAAAAACATTTCAGTGAATTTAGACAAAAGGGAAAGAATTAAATGTTGTAAGTGGCTTTTAGTAGCAATTCAATACGTGCTATTATGCTAAACTGATCTGAAAACTAAATATACCTTGCAGTGGTATGAACTGACCTCACCTTGACACTTTCAGAGAAGCTGGTACTGCCATACTAAGTTAAACAGGATGCTTCTGAATAAGGCTATGTTTTTTTTAAATGCTAAAAAAGACAGCACATAAAGAACCCAAGCATAATTAATGTCCTACCCAGCTTTTGAGTAATAACTTAGTAATCTTTGTAACAAAATTGTGATCTTTATTTGGATTTCACATTTGGACTTCTTGGTCCCAGAGTGTCATAGTCTTGAGAAGGAAATGATGACTTGGTCATTTATGGAAACCATTCTAGCTTCTTAGAGGCCTTTTTTGATGCTGCAGTTGACATTAAGACATAATTTGCAAGGATTTGCCTCACGCTGGTGTCAAAAAATTATCACAGCTTTACAGCTTCTTCTTTCCTAATAGATCTATGGTAGTGATTAACAGACATTCCTTTTTATCATTTGAAGGTGTCTTAACTTGTCCTATCTTTTAGCAGGAGCTGCTTTTCAGAGAAAGGAATAAGTCCACTCAGAGCTGGGATACAGGCACAATATTTTGAGTCTTAGGGTGCAGGCTCATAAACAGTGTAAGCCAGTCAAAGACTACAAGGCCACTGAAAAGGTCTTCTTTCCTACCTCTCTTCTGCTATGTGTTTCCACACCTTGCAGCAGTACCAGTTCCTGGCTGCATAACTGGCTAATTAGCTCGCTTTCTTCGCTGGGTATCTTTTCAGCCAGAGCGGTGGTCTGATCCAGCTCACCACATGGCAGCACCATCACTAATGCTAACAAAAAGGAGTCAAGAAGGAAACATGATCGGGGGCAGGACAGCTCCTTGCAGCAGTGCTGTGGTCTTCCATGTCAGACGTACAAAGTGACTAATGTAGTCTGACATTTTCAAACTTTATCAAGATTTCATCCTTAAGACCTAGACTTAGACTGAAGACTTAGGTAGCAATGAATATGCACGTCTAAAATGCCAGAGAGAGGTGTGGAACATATCTGAGAAATCACATAAATTGTAATTTAGGATATACTTCCTCCACACTGCTACCTGGCAATGCTTGTCACTGACATAAGTCTCCTAACATGACAGAGATTTAAAAATACAACATCCACTTCCACTAGCCTAGCCCAAACCCTGCTATCTCAAGTACACTACACTGCTTGCAAAGGTAGAAACAAATCCAAGAACACAAAGCCCCATATCATCCCCTTCTGATACAAGTGTAGATGAAAGAAAATTACACAGAGAGTACTTTTAACGAGCCTCACAACTAGCTTATAGTAAAGGAAAAGGAACAAGAATATCTCCTTTTTCAGAACTCAGCAGTTATTTACATAACAGACATTCATATTAGAAAACTTTTACTTTGAGAGAATTTCTTTCTTATTGTTATAAAAGATGAAAGAACAGCTTTTAAGATGCATGTAAACACAGATTCCCAGACCCTAAAACAGCTCTGAAATATGATTTTCTGTGCTCTCCTGTTATACGTTTTCTGCCAAGAATGTACAAGATGCAGAAAACACTATATTATTTCACCTTGTGGCAGCCTCAAACTACTGCAGAATGGAAGGCGAAAATGAAACCAAATATTTTTCCTTGATGACTTTGGTGTTAGATTCAGCTTTCAGAGTCTGATTAGATTGCTGTCCTCCTTCCCTGCGGAAAACCCTGGATCACGGATATCTGTGCTCAGGTCGATCAACCCAGCCTTCTCTTTATTCCTGCACATGAACACCCCAATTCTCCTCCAAAGCAGAAGCTTCACTACTCCTTCCAATTCAAAACAAAACAAAAACACTGCTTTGGGGCAACAAGCTTCTCCAAGCTAGTCTCTTCAGAGAAAATCTTCCCTGGCATTCAGAAGCTCTACTGGGCCCTACAATGCTAATACAACGTACTGCAGGGTGCCAGCCTAACCTGCTGCTGTCTTGGCTATATTGGGTAGCATTTACGCTGTGGTGACACCAAAAGGGCCCAAGCAGGTGTGTAATCATGCAATAAAGGAAAAGCGCTGACTCTCAGGAACAGAAATATAGCACTTTTACAACAGAATGGAATAATTTTTTTGGGGTTCTATTTAGTGATAGAGCCAATGAGCTGCCTAGCCATTACCCAAAAAGCTTCACGGCAGGGAGAAGTTTAAGGAAGAATTCAAGAGAAGATAATATTCTGTTTGATACAGTGGTTCAGCATCATTAATCGTTCTCCTAGCATAAGATTTGCTTCAGTTGCTTCTCTCCCTTCTGTTCTAATAAGGTCATTTGTGTGAAGTCAGGCTTTCTGATGCCCACTCATACCAGTTGTACTCTGTCACAGGGTGTCTCATGAAGAAAATTTCTGACATTCACCTCTGCAGGAACTAGCTGGGATATGACTTAGGATGTCATGTTTGGCATGAACTAGAAGCACAAGAGCTATTGTCCACACTGTGCATTTTGCTTTCATGAAAGTAAGTATTCCTCCTAGAGGTTAGAGAACATATTGCCCGTGGTCTCAAACATTAATGCTTTGGAAGATTTACATCAGTCACTAAGGATTCAAGCAAGTTTTAAAATATGGCTTTTTAATGGTAAAATATTATTTGTTATAGACACTGGAGAAGTCTTCACCATATTAATTTATCCATGTGAATTTGGTGGAAAAAACAAGTCAAACCACCCACAGGTAGTGGTTCTTTTCCCTAGTAAGGACATTTCTCAAGGGCAGGAATGCTTCAGGCTATTCAGAGTCTCTGGTACAACCCTAAAAAACATTATCCATAACAAAGGGCAACACTGCAGGCACAGAGCAGGGGTGGCTTCTTTTGTGGAACACTCCCATTTGCACTGGCGGTAGGATTTTGGACTATGATTGTACAGATGAACATAAGTGCAAGTGACTACCTTGCAGCCAATTATCCCTAACTACTGAAATGGTCTCTACTTTTGCTAGTGTCTTGAATTATGCCTGTTTAATGCATTCCTCTGTGTATATATACACACCAATTCTGCTATAGTACCCTAAAGACCAGTGTTTGTGCCCATGAAGGTCTGCTTTAGTTATGCCTTCTTAGGTATATCTTTGTGAGAATACTTGGTTTAAATCACAAGCAGAAGAGGTAAATTTGTTCAAGATTCACGATCAGACTTTTCTCTGAAATTCAGATAGGTTCACTTAAAAAGCTTTTATCTATTAATCTCCTACCTTTGGATCTCATCTTCTCTGACAGTGCTTTTCCCTGACATGTGACCTCCTCTGTGACCTAGTAAAACTGTCCATAAATCAGAAATGAAAACAAGCATTTGAAACTGCTGCAAACCAATCCTTAAGAATCAAAAGCATACATCCTATCAAAAGAAATTGAACAATTAGATCTAGCTGTGATAAACCATCACAACCCCAGTATTCACATGCAGTCTATGTAAATACTCCTCACCTACAGAACAAAGACAGTGTAAGCGATAGTAATACATGGCTGAAATCCAACACTAAGTCAAGGTTTTTTCCTCTTTCTTCTCCCCAGAACTGATTAGTTGGCGTGCATTCCTGTACAATCTACTTGGAAGATTTAACTTACACAGTATTTGCTAAACCTGACACTTGGCCAAAGAAGTACTTAACAGAACTAATACAAGGACTAGTGATCAAATGACAGAATCTTGCCAAAGCATCATTATCTTTTTGATGAGTGACAATTTAAGCCTCTCTTTGCTCCTGGTTCCTTCTGAAGAGCTGAGCTTCTGGAAACATAGTTCATAACTTTGCAATATCTCAAGAGCTGTTAATTAATTGTTCATGTAGGCATGAGATTGCTAAATATCATCCCCTTCAAGTTAAATGCAAAAAGAGCTCCATTCCTTTGATGCAAGGAAGAGTACGACTCACAGAGAAAGATAATGGTACAATTATGAAGTGATAAGGAAGGGTCACTGGTGCAGACTCCATGTAATGCTCTTAGAAATATTTTATGCTTAGTAAGGACTCTTTACTAAAAATAGATGCTTTGACCCTGAAAGAAAAGTTTGGCTATGGGTTTCATATGATACATGAAAAATCTATAATGCTGTCTTTTATTATGTCTTCAAGAACAGAGAAATTACTCATTTATGATCAGTCAAGGTGTAGGAGGAATCTATAATTCTCTGCCATCCTCTCTTGATGATCAGTGCCTGCCTTCTGCGCAGCTGACTTCTAGTCATAGAATATCTTTATTCCTTTATGCATGGAAGCAAGGACTATTCCTCAGTAAATGCCAGGCATTCAAATGTTTTCCAGCCTAAGATCACATGCAGTGCTAGAACTAAGACACAGAACCCATAGCTGGGGCTTAACAGCAGGTTTCCTGCTAAGCTGCAGCAGGAACAAAACCTGGCCTATTCAGGGAGCAGTACTGTCCCTTCTGAGTTGCTATCAAAAGAGCAATTAGGGGGCCATGGAAAAACATTTTGTCAAGTTAGAGATAACGGCCTGGCCAAATTCCGACTCTTTTCCCTTTTATTTGGAGATGCAAGGATAGCGAGGTAGGAGAAGGGGTAGAGAAAAGCTCTAACTAAAGTCAATATACATCTTTCTTGAGCCCCTGTAAATGCTTGCATGGCAAATTTGAGGTGTTAGGAGCTCCCTATATCTGCAGTACCACTTCAGTGCCCTCCTTTATCTTGATTGCTGAAATTTGTCACTGCCATAAGACTCCTGAAGGCTTGAAAAAGCTGAAGGTTTGCTTCCACCACCTCCTGTGATCAGCACAGTTTTGTACTTTCCCATCTGTCTGTCAAGGAGCTGTCTCCAACTTACACTTATGACTGAAAGCTGCTAGAAGAACAAACATCTTTATGCCCCTGCAGCATCAAATCTAATAGGGCCCCAGTCCATGAGCAGTGCTTCCAAGTAATGCCACTTCTGAGAGGAAAAAAGACACTGCCTTTGCCCCTGCAAACCAAGCCACAGGGAAGTTCCCATTCCTTCTCACAGATCCCTGCAGACAGGCCATGAAGCTCATGTCCAGATCCCGTGAGAAAGGCAAAGTCACGGGCAATGCCAGGAAGACACCACTGCATGAACGTTATTGCCTGAACCTGAAGAAAAGCTTTGCCTTCCATGTAGTCCCCTCTGTGCCTTTCTTCCAGGATCTCTCCTGCCCAAAGAAACGTACTGTGGCATAAGCCAGGTGCTTTTGGGTTTTTTTTTCTCTCACAGTCTTACGTAGCTATTTAGGTAAGATGTTCCAAACACAATGTTTCCACAAGTTTTATGATTTGACTTTATATCCAGCTTTTTCCTTCTCTAGAAAGTATTTTCACCATGCTATTCTACAACATTTTAAAGAGTGCATATGTGAACCTAAAATAATATAAGCAATGTCCTGTCTCCACAGAGCCCCCATAGCACAGCAAACACTGTCAAAGCTCTTTCAGCTTATTTTCTTAAATTAATTTTACTACATTTGTGCAGCAGCTTATTTTAAGACTGTGGGTTTAGACTACCCATACTTGCGCAGAGGCCATGAGTTCAAAAAACAGAAAGATACTACCCTCTGCTGGTCCTGCGTACAAAATGGTGTCCTCTTCAGGCAAAACTGTTTTAAAAGATGTACATGTGATCATCCTTTGTGCCTGGCCCTGCAGGTTTCAAGTAGATAATCCTACTATCTAACTTTGCACATCTAATTTGAGTGCTCTAGATTATCCTCTGGAACCTTTCTCTGTTGACTATATAAGAAACCAGACTCTGTAACGTTAGATATTATAATTGAGTGCCTCAAGCAGGTAGTTTAAGCACCCTCCTATAGCTCTCAATACTTTAGCTGGTGGTCAGCATCACCAGGTATTTCAGGCCATATGAATATTACAGAACAATGTCATTAGTTTACATCATTAGTAGAAAACTTAAGGAGGACTTTGGGTTTACCTCAGAAATATAATCCTCTATGGTCAAGATTGTTACATTGAGAGAAACATTGTGGAATTTGAGCATGATTTCTAGGATATGTCACCAGGATCTGAGGAAGATGTGTCGCTAGGCTGCATTTTGGACTATATGCTATTCATTGATTGGAAAGAATACCAAGGTATTCTCCTTGGACCTTCGGATTATTTAGTAAGCCATTTAGTAAAGCATTTTTCAATTTTTTGTCAGTTTATTTCATAAAGACTGTAACTATCTAGATTGACTGAGGAATTTGATGTAGTATAAGGATTTACACTTTCATGAGTGTTCAAGTACCTTTAGTACCAAACTTTTTGTAGAAAAGCTGAGAGTATAGTATGCTTCAACAATTTAGGTTATGGTCCACTGATGGAAGGAATATTCAGCCACTAGAACAGAATTAGACACTTCGTTTGATACAGATTATTCAGCTAGTCCCATGTACCTATGACCTGTTGGTATTCAGGTTGATCACTGTTTCAGAAATTAAAGCACTGCTCTGAAGCAGTATAGATGTCTATCACCACTATTGCTTTTGCATTTATTGCAATACCATCTAGGGGTTTTCCCCAAGGAAAAAATTGTTCCTCTGTTTTATCGTATTTTACCTAGAATTTGGGCTTTGCTTCATTAGGCTATACCCAGAAAAAGTTTTCTCCCCACTGCTTTTAGAAAGCTATTTCTCATTTCAATATCATGTCCAGTTCTCAGGTTACTAGAAAGGCTGAGCTGCAGTTCTGATAGATCTTTGCTGGTTTTCCTTTCCACAAATTGCTTCTGACCATAAACCACAATCCTTTAATGCAATCACATTAGAAATCAGATTCCCACTTTCTCTTGGACAGTAAGTACATTCACCCTCTCCTTTTGTGTCTGTTTATGGCTGAATCATTACTCAGAGTTTCCCATTTTTGTCTCTCTCTAAACAGAATTAAAGTGGAGTTATCTTAATTATAAACTCTTAGTCATCTCGATTTCCTTATCTCCTGTTACCTGATAATGTCAGATAACAACATGATGGCTAGAAGTTTTATTCACTGAAATAACACTTAAGTAGAGTGGAGGATTAATAATCTAGCAGGCTTACATGGTTGTTCTTTTCTGTTCTTGACGTATACTCTATGAACATCAGAATAGATAAGATATATGATACTTTAACTATTGGAGAAAAGTGTTTCCCCTGAGCACATTACATTGACCTCAGAGAAGAAAAACTGTTCATTCAAAGCATGTCCCCAACAGGTGAAAGAAGGGTGTGAAGTAATGTTTGGAATTAGTTTTACAAGAAGAAAAGCAGCTTCAGATTAAAGAATTGTCTCTACAGGTGGCTAATAATTTTTTCTCATTTTATTACCCAGTAAATCCCTTAGCAATCACCAGTCCTCCAGTTGATCATTTTATTCCTGTCATCTTCGTAAGAGAGTATGTGGCCATAAGACTGTTCAGAATTACATACAGTTTTGCCTATCAGTTTCCTGGCACCGCACTTGCTAGCTAGTTGTAAAACAACTCTGCAGTTGTGCATATATGGGAAAGAGGGACCTGGAAGAAAGGCTATTGAAGTAGGAGTACATGAAATCTGTGCCGGTAGCCCTGAATTTGGCTTTTTTACCTTATAGGTCTCACTCCCTACAGGTCTGAATAGAAAATACGTTGGATGGATCATAGCAGAACATAATGTCTCAAGGAACCTGTACTCAAAAAATGCCTCCTTCTTCTTGGGTCAGGAGACAGATCATCGTGCAAAGAAAGGGGCATCATATTTTCAGATATAAGAAGGAAAGAATACATGAGGGTTCCACTTTTCAGCTTTGTCACAACTCATTGGAGAGCTATACGGCTCAGCTGGCCATAGTTTTATTCTGCTGTATACTTCCTTAGGCTTACTTCATACATGTAGAAGGAAGCCTAGAGTCTTTTCAGGATGAGCTTGCCATTGCTCTTTGTTCACCCTGACTGTGTGAGAAGTGTGACAGGCTTTGGGCAAACTTAGATTACTTCAACATTATTGCTGTTATAGCAGGAGCCCTGCAACATCACCTGAGAGCCGGTTAAAAGCTTAGTGTGCAGCATATATCAGGTACATAATGACTGGCTTCGGTGGTACAGGAATAAAATTTCAACCCAGCATTTCAAATCCATTCCACAGACAGCAGTGTTTGTTGAGCAGCTTCACTTTGTGAAATATGCTGTGGATGTGTAAATGGTAAAGGGAGCCAGAAGAGATATCCCAAGGTTATTCTTTTCTGTAAGGGATCTTACATTAGAATAAAATTAACTCCACCTAATAGTGCCTGACTTGCTATTTTCAACATCCTAATGCAATCTTTGACTTTTATTAGCAAGCATTTCAGGATTTTGTATTAATTATAAACAGTTTGCCAGGTGTTTTTTAAGGTACTTTCACTCAGTTGCCATCTTTCACATTTTAGCTCTAATTGTTTTCAAGTGAATCAAAATGGGACATTCAATTCCAAACAGATTCTGCTTAGCACAATAGCAACAAATGCAGGAAAGAAATCTCTTTGAAAGCCTCACCTTCTTCCCCATATCCTTGCATAATAGATTCTCATCATAAACTTTTCACAGATATTCTCTATTCCTTTGATTTATCAAGACCTAGGAAGCTGTAGAAGGTATCAAGAAAAAAGTGAGGCTTTATTGGGAGGTACCCAGACATACTGTAATTTACATTTCAATAATAGCTCCAAACTGCAACAAATGCAGATATGAACTACCTTCATTCATATACTTTAAAAGTGGGCAGATTCTCTCTATGGTAGAATTAGGATTATCTACCATAATAATTTCTCTCTGCTCTTGCAAAGTTCATGTAACTAGATTCAGTTAGACTTCTTACTTTCACTTTCCAGGTATTCAGAAACCTAATCAGTAGCCATTTAAGTACCTAGCAGCCAAAGCAAAGAAGCGGAAAGAATGAATCAGATTAATCTTCAGAGTTTAGGTATATTCTATTGCACTCTCTAATAGTACTATCCAGACCTTAACAGAAATTAGAGATATTCAAAGCATTTTATACCGATAAAGAATTAGGTTACCCCTTTAGCATTCGATACTAGAATTGCAAATCCTGTAGAAAGTTCATTTCTGTAAGGTTTTTCAAACCAATTTCTTGGTAACATGATAAAATTCCAGGAATTAGTCCATCAACTAACTCCTGTTCAGTCCAGCAGATTTCTCCTAGAAAAGCAAAGTTTTGATTGCATCCCTTCAGTCATGTCATCACACAAGATTAGATCAGAATTTAGATGCCAGCACCCCATTCTTAAGATATGGAAAACTGCACTAAGCACACCCTGATTCCTTCACGGGACTGACTAGCCTGTGTCAATGTCAGCATACAATGCAAATGCAAGCGTTCTGGTCTTCTCCACGGATGCAAACCAGTTTCAGAGTGATACGTATGTTAGGCAGAAAAACAAGCTTCGAACAAATGACATCAGGAGCACTGTCTAAATTAAATATCTAGAAAAACGTTAAGATGTATTTGAAATAATATTTTTAAAGCGAGGCATGGCTAGATACCAAGTAAAATCGGGTGATTACAGTATAGGCAGATAGGCTTGCTCAAATGTCTTTTCCTGGTGAGGCTGCTTTAAGCAATTTTAGCTCAGCCCAGCCACGCTAATGCTTGGTGTCTGATGAATAATAACACTAGAATCATTTTATTGTTTTGCTGGAGAACAACGTGATTGATGTTAAAGTTCTCTAACATATAGGTCTAAAACATACCTGTCACTTTTCTTATGAATGTAAACTTTTTAATGTAAATAAAGACATAACTAAGAGGTCTCCAGATAATGAAGTTCCAGACAGGAAAAAATTAAAAAGGATTATTGTTTAAATGCACTAATACCTGCTTAGAAATCCTACTCTTTTGATTCAAGCAAACTAGAAGTACTAGGCTGCCTTCCAATAGAGGTCCAGACAAAAGTCACCCACCACTGTCTCTAAACACTTTGCAAGTATTGCTTGATTCACCATCCAACCTCTTCCATTTTAGGAGCTTTCCATTCATTTACTAGATGGCTAATGAAGTCTAGGTCTTTCTCATCCCTAATAAATAGTTTTGTTTCCTGATACAGAGCCCTAGCCTGAACTTGGAGACTCCTGACCCAGTCCACATGAGTTCAAGATTACACCAAAAAGATTCAAGAAACACTAATCCTCTTGAAGGGCCTTACCCACTAGGAGTTAGATAACCCACTCTGCAGGCACTGAGGTCTGTGGTCCAAAGCCTCAAAATCAGTAGAGCTCTTTAAAAAAATTGAGATTCATGGAGTTATGTGATGTGCTGCCTATTGACTGATGTAGAAAACCAAGACTATGAAGCAAAAGGAAGTTGTATGGTATGTCACAACTGAAAATAAATATAACTCTCCTGATATTAACTGTGTATTGGTAAGGATGACATTTGTCAGCTTAGCTGCAAGATTCAACAGGTTTGTTACTAAATTATCTCCGTTCATCCCTATTACTATCATACATTCTGAGATATGATGTTGTGTTGAAGAAACATCCATCTTTGATATAGAGAAGGAAAAATAACTCTTTGTGTCACCGAAAAGAAATATCATACTCTAGCAATAAGACACCTCTCAATTAGTTTTATGTATTGAGTAATTACTTGTTTCACTTCTGAAAATAATACCTAATTCAAACTGAAGAGACTAGTATGATCTCAATAGAGGCATTTGCCCTCTGAAGGCAGGTTGAAGTAGTCTACTGCTTGTTAGAGCAGATGATATCAATTCTTAACATATAGGCTAAAATTTCAGTATTGTAAAGTCTTAGGTCTGTGTTTTACATGTTATTTGTAACCTTTTGGATTAGGGTCCCAAGTCTTCAATTTGCTAGAACGTATCTTAACTTGTATTTCTTTAAAACACACAACATTGGAATTCGTACTCTGATATTTACAATAATACACTAAAACTTCAGTATAAGCTTTGTTTTTTTTGTTAATGAAACCAAAAAGACATCACAGAACAATACAAGGCAGTGTTCAAAAACATAAAAAAAAAGACTGTACATGACAAGAATAACTCTGGAAACTAAATCTGTAAATTAGCTAGCACATGCCATCACACTTCATTAAAAGATATCAAGACCACTCTGCGCCTTTGTTCTTTTTATGTCTTGAGGAGAATATAGCAAGAAAGTTGAGATCAGATTTAATTATCACTTTTTCATGTTAGAACTGATTAGCATTTGCACATTCCCACATAGACTCTGTTTTGTAACTGAAACATTTGAGATATGATAACATCCTGGAGGTTGAAGTGGCTTTAAGCCAGTCTAAGTGAAAACTAAATGGGAATTACTTCTCTTCTGGTATAAGCTGTTGGCAGTAATAGGCTATGAAATTGGTACTGAATATTCAAATTATTAAAGTATATCTATGCTGGTATTCATTTGGAACTTAACATTTGAAAAATACCACTGAGTAGTAATTGTGAGTGAATGATGAGGGTTCTTAAAGCATTTTATTTCTCAGTAGCAAGGAAGTAGTCCTGAATATTTATCATTCATTCATGAATCCCTCTTAGAGGATCAAGGAAAGGTAAGCCTGGAGCCGAGGATGGCAGCAAGGCAGGCAGGGTGGAGACCCTTCGACAAGGGCCCAGGCCTCTGGTACCCCGACAGGAGGAGCAGAGCAGGTCTGGTGACAGTAACCTGGGCCAGCCAACGGTCCTGATTGCCAGACAAGTCCATAGTGATGGGGCAGGTCTGAAATCAAGCCAGGAAGGCAAGCCAGCAGGTCAGGGCTGCGGGTGAAAGGCACAAGGGCTGAGGGCCCCTGACCGAGGGCCAGGCCTGAGCCCAAATGCAGCTCCCGAACCTGGGAGAGGCCCCAGACAAGGCTTGTCAGAGCTCTTCCTCATATGGCTCATAAGGCTCTTTCCCAGCAGCCTGACCCAAGGTTAGAGCCACACCATGCTAGAGGTGGCCTTGAGCGCATGCAGCCAAACATTGGAGGAAGGAAGAGGCTGCAGAGCCTGTTGGTGCACTCAGGGCTCTGAGAGAGCTCTCCTTAGTCCCACAAAATGGCTTGTGTGTTCGAACCCAGACCTCCAGTGATCAACAAGAAGATTTAGACTGTTCAGACTAGGATGAGGTATAGCGGGAAGCAACTTCACCAATCAGTAAGAGAATATCAGCAGTTAGGGGTAGTGTCAAATACCATCCTTCTGTGCTTACCCACCTTCCTGTGAGCTAGAAAAAGACACATGCCTCCATTTGGGTTTCATGTTCAGAACCTCCCCTTGAGGATGGGCGAACCAATGCTCTCTTTCAAAACTGAAACAGGTCTCATTATATATCTTTCAGAGGTAGAGCTGGGTACTTTAGCTCCTGTCAAGACAGAGGTGCTTCTACGTATGTCCAGGCACATAACATCAATGCCTCTAAGAAAGCAGCGTGGGAGGAGGCATTTCTGAGCTCTGGGGAACTTGAGGAGTAATTTTGAGGATCACAGATTTGTATTTGTATTTAAAAGCCTACATAGCATCTCAGTCCCATTTGATTCCCTATTTAGATGCCTAAATCATTTGGTGAATCAGAACAGTTTGATATAGACCCATAAGACAATAAGACCTTGCACCAGGAATTTTTTGGGAAGCTGGTTTATACCTTTACTTAAAGGCAACCAGCCTGAGGGTCCTGAAACAACTTAGGTTCATGAGCTGTTCAAATGCAGCTCCCAAGGTGGCGTTATGTCATACGACTGGAAGTAGGATGCTACTGCGTACTGCTCTATCAGGCAATACGAATTCCTGGCTTGAAAGGAAGCAGTTGAGCAGGAGCTGCTGAAGCTAATGGTGTGAGGTCATCCTTGGACCTCTATCATGGCAAGTCCATGCCCTCTGGGAGTGTGAGATGGCAGTAAGGGGTCTATTGCAGCATTCCCGTCTGGATGTGATCCTGGGCAATATGCTCTAGAGGACCCTGCTTGAGCAGGGAGGTTGGACTAGATGATCTCCAGAGGTCCCATCCAACCTAAATGATTCTGTGTGATTCTGTGTGATTCTGTGTGATTCACTGAAGTTTGGTCCCCCATTTGTCAGGCTCTGAAACTTGCTGGAGTATGACTTTATTTTCTTCCTACAAAGCCCAAGGCTTGTGTTGGAAAAAGGGACAACAGATGTCCATGAGGCACGCCCTTGGAGCTCAGAAATGCCCTCTGATCCTCAGGTTAAGAGTTATCCCCCATCTGGGAATCACTCTGAGAACTCCTTTTGCTCCAAGATCTCCGAGAGGAGTAGCATATGTCTTTTTGTACCTGGCCAAAGGACATGTGGAATGCAGAAGACTGGGGATCCCTATTTCATATGTTTTCAGAGAAAGTGAACGGTGTTTACATGTGGCATTCCTACTGACTAGAAACACTTGCTGGATTGGAGGGTAAATCTGCTGTTAAAAAAAAAAAAAAGCTATCTGAAATTATTACGTTTCTCAGTTCCTACTCCAAATAACTCAATGATAGACTAACACCAACCTCTTGAAAGATTTTATTTGTAACAAAGAATTCCAAAATATAGCTGACAAGCTTACTGGCTGGACCTAGCTAATAACCTGCAGTGAGTCAAATAGTAGAAAGCTGCCTGCAAACCTTTTAACAGGGGCTGCCATCTGGTACAGCCTAGAGAGCAGAGCCAGTAAAGAGGAAGATTCGGAAGTTACATCAGTTTGGTGTGTATGTGAGAAAAAGTGTTTGGGAAGAGCCCTTTCTGTTGCTACGTGGCTTCTCCAGAAGATGAAATACATTCTCTTAAGGTACTGCAAGTTATATTAAACTGCACCAATTAGGTAACTCAAGGCTGTGGAAGCAATAATTCACATTGCTATGTTAATGAAGGGTGTTCTTTAAGTCATGGCAGTCAGTGCATTTCTGATTCATTGTATTGTATCATACTTACAGAGATGTGAAAAAGCATAAAAGTATCATGAAAATACTTCTGAGTACTCAGTAAAAGAGAGGAGAATAATAATAATTACTCTGGAACACAGGCTCTCATAACAAGAAAAAGAATACCAACGTTTTTATTTGGTGGGCATATATGACCTAGGGATTAGAGCATACAGGTGGAAGAGGAGAGAAGCAAGTTCATTTCTGTGCTCTTAGGAACAGAAGTCTGAACATATCTTTCCTACAGGATTGTTCTATATGTTGTATTGTGCGTGTGCAGAAAAAAACTCTTTCTATTTCTCTTGTTGAAGCTGTTCTGTTTGGTATAAAATAATAGCATATGCATTGGATAAAAAAAAAAAAAGATCTTTGGATAAGTTTTCTGAAGTGGCTGTAAGAGGAAAGAGATGAGGTCTCCTGCGTTACTGAGTCCTGAATCCTGGCATCAGAAGTAACCATTTAAACCATTTAAGAAAGGGATTCAGTACCTTTCATAAATCAGAATCAAGCTCCATCCAAATAGACCATTACCTGTTCCTGGTTTTCATAACAAAAGGAACACAAGCACCCCCAGCCCCATGCCCTGAGCCAGTGCAGTTTTAATACAGCTGCTTCCACAAAAGAGATGAAGTGACATTTCCATCTGAAGACAGCTCTATTCTTGGTATTTCATTGTGGTGCATTATAAACATATGGTGCATATAGACAAGTTCTTATTGCAAATCAGGAAGTGAAACTGGGCATGCCTATCGTCTTGGTTCTTTGCAAGAGACTGATCTGGTCTCAAAGTTACATATCTGTCTCTAGGTGAGGGTTCAATGTTATGAATGGCCGAGGATCTCAAGAGAAAGCCAGTGCCTTCCTTCATCTGAGGGTTAGGGGTCCCTTTCAGCATTTCACAGTGTCCAGTTAAGATGGCTCCCTGCTCATCCAGGTTTTCATGAATCCTATGTTCAGCTCTCCTGACAGAACGGAAAGATATGGAAGCTAGGGACAATAAATTGGCTTGTGGCATCTGAGTTGTATGTCCCTGGGCATGGCTGCAGGCAAAGGATGTTGAGCATCAAAGGCTGGGAAAGAAGTTCATTCATCATTGGTCATTCATCTATGACCAATCTGTCTGAAATAAATGTGGCAATCCTAGGTTAAAATCACCTTTGCAGATTTAACTTCAAGTCTATTCATTCATATAAAATTAGTAATTAAATCCTCCTGTTTACTCTATCTTCCATTGATTTAATACTATTTGTTTTCAGGAAATATCTTCATGTTTAGTATCAGCATTATTTTTCAAACACTAATAAAGTCTAGCATAAATTCCTAAACCCTAAAGATCTATGTAAATAGTGTCTTTCAGATTTAAAATCTGTTTGTTCCCCTGAGGCTTTGTTCCGTCTGCAAATGCAAATCCTGCCAATTGTATCTGGGGATACAGCCTTCACATTTATTGGCAATTTCGCAGCTTTATTGAGTAGAGAAGACTTTAACTCATGCATATACTCTATAGTCTTGATATTGTGTGTGTAGTCTGCTTTGGGCAATGATAGTAGCCTTGTTTTCATCCAAGTGACAGCTTTGCTCATATTAAAGTTTGTACTTGGAGCTTAATTCTACATTAATTTTAGATGCAGAATAATAATCTGTGGACATAGGAGACTTCAGTGATGTCATTTTATCTAAGTAAATGGTTTCGTTGTTAGGGAGAGAGCTGTAAGATCCAAGATTTTCTAGCATGAATCAAAAATTTATGGTCTAAACATTTAAAATGTTCTGCACAAGGTTTCTCCAAAAGCGCTTGATTTTCAAACAGGAGGGAGAAAGGCTGCTTAAGACTTCTTAAAAGAAATCTTTGAAAATCTTTGAAAATCTTGGCAGACTTGGAAATATGAGAAATAAAAGGGAAGACAAATCTTAAAACTGCATAGACAAACGCAATAGCAGCAATCTCTCAATGTTTTCCTTTTTCCTTACAATTACTTTTACTAGCATGTTAAATTTAAACCAGAATCACATTAAAATGAGTCTAAATGCAAATAGAATAAAATGTTTACTACTAGATGAATATTGCAAGACACATATTTTAAAAGTTGCTTTCTAAAAAGAGATGTTCACTTCCACCTAAATATAGTCACAGTGTGAAAAGGGAGCATTAACAGATTAACAATATATATTTAAAAATTAGTCCTACAGAATTCAGCCCAGGATTTTAAATATTACTGACTGTTGCACCTATTCTCACATTATCTTTTGTAGGTCCCAGCCATACTTTCTACTGCTATCAAACTTTTTGATTAATATTCAGGAATTCTCAGCCTCCTTTGACACCTAGTTTTACTCTGACCTGTAAAAATGTTTCCCAGAATTATTCTGCTCTAAAGAATCTAGTCTCAAGGGTCTAGGATTCCTGAAGGCTAGTCTTACCAGCAAACAGAAGCAAAGAAGGCACTGAGTCCCTCAGCGTTTTCCACTCCTTTGTCACCAGGTTACTTGACCGATTCAGCAGTAGACGCACTTTTCCCTAGTCTTGCTTTTCCTGCTGATATACGAGTAGAAGCTCTTTTTTTTGCCCTTCATGTCACTTGCCAGGTTCAGCTCCCGACAGGGTTTGACTTTCCTACCCCACCCCTGCATGCTCAGACAGATTGTCTATATTTCTCCCGTGTGGACTGACCAGTTCCCTGTCGGCTAGTTATAGGTAGCTTCCTGCTCAGCATGTTGATGCTCCTGATTCCATTTAGAGGGACCTGCCTCTCCTAGTGTATCTCTCTCTCTCTTTATCTAGGATATCTAACAGGAGGTCCTCTTGATTCACAGATCAAGAACAGGATTCAGTCACCTAGCTTCAGACACTGACAATGTAAATGCCTACGTCATAACTAGGTATCTCAGAGTCCCTTTAAAGTCAAAGGAAAGAATGAGCTGCCTTCCATTTTAAGGTATATAGCTAAAAATAACAGATGAACTGAGCTATGGAAATGTCTACTTCTCTCCACTAACTGCACAGAGAGTCTAAATGACCTTCTCAGATACAGATCTGTACATTGTAGACATCTGAAGTTAGGTAAGATGAACAAATAGGTAACTAAGTATTGCAATACATAAAGATGAACATACACAGCTGGATGGAGACAGACAAAAACTAGAGAAGCAGGTTGTTAAGGTAACATATATAATTTTTGTTCCCAGAATTTGAACACAGACTTTTGATATCCTAATAAGACAGCAAGCTTTTCCAAAAATCCCCCTTATGCATTGAATACCATATACTGACAGTATTCAAATGCCATCTTAGCCTAATGGCAAGAACAGAAACCTAATGAAAAAATCTCAATTAACTTTTAAAGGAGCAGATTTATGCTGATTCTATTTTTTGAAAATTCCTGATTCCTGCTGATAATTTATCAAGGTCAGATATAAGTAAAGATGCTTTTTCTTTGTGCTGGCAGATTAATACCTCTTCTCATTGGGAAAAGAATAGGAGTTACTGATTTTTCTTCTTTTAAGATAGACTATATTTAGCTTTAATTCATCCTTTCAGGTGAATATGAGAAATACTTCTTTGCAAGCCCAAGAAAATTTGATTTTTCACTAGTTTTGTCAGTAGTGTCAATTGTATTCACTCAGATGTGGTTAGGAAGGTAGACGAGTCAAATTGCTTTAGTACCTGACATATATGAATTAAAGATCAGCCTGAGGTAGTGTATCCTAAATAAAGAATATGCATACTTTTAATTACTTTGTAATGTTTACTGGAAGAAAAGATACTCATAATGAAGTACTTATTCTTTAAAAATGCCTGTTAAATAACATGAATTTTAATTTCACTACTGTCAATTGAAGTTGACATGACTGATGTCTGTCAGTACCGGCTTCATCGTGATAGCAGTAGGAAGTCAAACAGCTGGTATTGTGAGCCTATTGCAGATAAGTGCTTAATTAGGAAAGATAAAAGTGTCTCAAATGTTTTTCATGTAGTTACATCTTACGAAGATTAATAAATTTTAAAAAGTAGTTGATCACTTTTTGTTTAAAATTAAAGCAAACACAGAACCAATGACAGTTCAGATTTCTGCACAGTCCACTTAGAAACGGGTCCAACTACTATTGAAGTCAATGGTGAAACATTTATTGAGTGAACCGAGAGATTAATCTACGCCTTTTAAGGAACAGTTTCAACTGTTGTACATTTCTGCTAAGATACCAAACTTAGCACAGACAATAATTTCCGGGCCAATATATCTTTCCGAAGAACAACGCAAATCCTTCTTTTCCTTTTTTAATGCTTCTCTGCTATGTGCTGTCTCTGCTGAGAAGCATGTTCACCCCTATATCTGTGGTGTTAAAATGCAAGAATGGCACTTTCAGTTTGTTTTCCACACTTCTTCTCAGGAGTCTGAGTTGAGGCTTTGCCTTTCGTGGGAAACAAAGAAGGTTGACGGGGCCAGGACTGATGGAGACCTCGCTCCATCCTGGTGCCCTGACTGGAGTAGGAGTGTGAACTCATATGAGATGACTGGATCTCTTGCCCTTCCCTATTCTGGGTCAAATATCACAGATCACCACTTCTTTAACAGAGGCCAGTGTACTCCACTAACTGTTTCTCATCTGGAGGCTGGACAGGATCAGCGTCCTCATAGTTGGAGAAGCCCTTTCTTTATGATAAGGAGTAGACCAGCCAATTTTTTGAAACAAAATATTATTTAAGAGTTAAAATAAAATAGAAAACAATAAATGAATTTTAAATCAAACTGCCAGTACACATTTATTCTTACTCACTGTAAGGTAAGGGGACTAGTTGGAGGATATTCAGCTCCTGTCTGGACCACACACCCTGGATTTTATTCTTTCACTCCAGATCAAAAAAAAAAAGGTATGAACATTACTAAAAATGTTCAAATATTATCTCAGCACAGATGCAAATGAGCATGGCTGCCTTGCAACAGGGCTGTGCTGCGTCATATTGGCTACAGTACTGGCTTGCTATAATGTATCATGTGCAATATGGTTTTAAAATTAAATGAGATGCGCTGAATTTGACCTTAAATTCATTAAATAAACTTTATCAATGTTTTTTAAAGAACAAAGATGGGTCTCTACATGTTACTGTTTTCTAATCCTATTAATTACTGAGACTGAAGTGCTTAAGAAAAATGCATGCTGGAAATGTTTCCCAAAATGGATTACTCTTAATCCAAGTAAACATACCGAATAGCAAATGTGTATTATTACAGGATGAAGCACAATTGAATACTACACCTGTATTGCAGTACCAATGTCTAACTAAGTATGATTTAAAGGGTTGCTGGGCCTCTTTGATCCCATTAAACCTTGTAAGTGCTTAACCACATAATGAACTTTAATCCTATCCTTATTCAGCAAAACATTTGTATTTGCAATGCTGGATGCTAGCCTATAGGGGCTGTCATCTGAAGTCTAAGCAGTTTTGCCCTCACAAGACCAGTCCTGAAGTGAGTAAGAAGGAAAGATATGAGACCTGAAAGCTGCACATGATCTCACTAGCAACATTTGTGCATTCACCAGGACAAACTGGGAGTTCATAGTCTGGCCTTTAAATGAATACTCCCTGTTCCCATTTCTCCATATGTTAAATCAGGAAGATAGAGTGAATTAGATCAGTGGTCTACCCCTATAACATACACATCCCCACAGTTCTTAGCCCTGAGGAAAAAGGAAATTTGTTTGTTACAGCAAATCATTTTTTCATCAACTTGAATCCATTGTGAAAAACATTTTTCATTATGTAGAAACCAATAGAGACTCTGAAATGAAACAATTCATTCCTTCTCTTGAAGTTTTCTGACATTCACAACAATATGACTTTTGGCTAACATTGAAAATGTCCTTTTTGGATGTCTTTTCTCCTAATAGCAAACCATGTTCTGTTTCTGCATTTAATATTTTGAGAGTTTAGTTTCAGAACATTTATCTTGGAATATATTTAATTAGAGGGCTACTTTAGGCTGGCCGCTTGACCTTTCCTGTGAACAAAGGTTTCACGTTTTTAAATATGTCCACTTCATGAGTACAGTCATTATCAGAACAATCCAACAGAGTGTGCTCATGTACTGTGAGAGCTGAAGTTGTGTAGAGTTAAAGGATGTTTTTTGTATCTGAAGCTGATCCTCCTTTTTCAAATAATTAACCATAGAAGCTCCTTTCCCTGTCACGCTTTGCAATGATACATAATATCTCCAGAAGAAACAAGCATCTTCCTACCTAATTAATGGAGGAAGAGAGGGAATTCTAAATGAGAACAGTGGGAGTAAAATATTCACACAGAAAGTCAGGATTTAAGAGACGGAAGCAAGCAATCCACTAAGCTCGCTCTGTGTTGGTGAAAGTATTGAGCTATGTCCTGGTGGTTAACTCCACAGCCAGTTTGTGCATGCCACTGTATTTGTAGAGAAGTAATCTGGCGTGAGTCCGTAGGGCCGGTAGAAGGCTTGGGGAAAGCTGGGCTCATACAAGTCTCCTGTTGTGGCAACTTTGCAAAAAAGAATTCCAGCAACTAGTAATTCTTTACTACGTAATTCTGATGGACAAACACCACAATGTTGAGAAGTGCAAAGGCTGTTGTAGCCTTGATCGCTTTTGCCCATAAGAACTGTATTTGCATAAATGTGGGTGCATTCCCAAAGTTCACAGCTAATTTTTAGCATTAGAGGCAGCACAAGTGGGTGCAAATGTACAAACTCTTAGTGCCAGGTTGCTAGATAGTAGCATTAGGCTCCCTTTTTCAGCCGACACTAAACTAGTATTAAGTGATCATGAGCTCTAGGGGTTGTTTCCCTCTGTGCTGCTGTGCAGAAAGGCAGGGCATGGAGAACAAGGACCAAAGCGTCCATGACTTAATCCTATGCTCCTAGAAGCTGTGAGTAGTGCAGATTAGCTGCTTCTGTTCCTGCTGATGCTTTAGCTAAAGCTACTCTTCTGCTTGTAAGGGACTATTTCCAAAACCCTATTTCAATACCCATCATTCTTAATGATGGAGAGGAAAAACGGGCTTCTCAGTTGCAAATGTCTTTCATTAGAAGAAGATAAAGGCACAGCTGAGCCTGTCATTTCAATGCCAAGTTTCAACACACGCACAGGCACATATCTCCAACTTCCAGGGCAGAACCTTTGCTATCCCCAAGCCTGTGTTTAGAATAATGCATGAAACAGACAAGAAAAATATTTACACATGAAATTTTAAATTCTCCATCTCATTTGTTCCTCAGAAATAGAATTTTCATTTTCTTATTTTGTTCAAAGTTGGTAAAACCATATTTTTATAGCTCATTTTCCTCTGTAACCCTACCTAAACCAAAGCACAGAGCAACTCTTACTTTACACCCAGTGCTGCAATATTTGCAATTATAGTATCACGAGTAATGTTACGGTAAACCATCAGCTTTCAACATGGGATATGATTTCTTTGTATCATCTACAACTCATCTGCTCTAGGCAGAAGCGAAAAGGGAAATACGATGTTTCATACATAAGAATGTTAATTTTTAATACTTATCTCAGAGAAAAATTATCAGCATAATATCTAAATGGGAAGGATAGCTGACATAAACATGCTGTTCAAGAAATAAAAACACTGAAGAACTAAAAACAAGGTATTAATGCTAAATATCCAAACCTATAACTACGCTAGCGTTTCTTAGTTCATTCTGTGGTACAGGAGGGTGAAATAGAGATGTTCTAGTGGAGTCTGGTCTTCCTATAGCGCCAAGGTGTAATTGCTAAACAGTAACAGGACTCAATATTACAGGATCAGCTTGCTCCTAGCTCTGCCCTGTTGCAGTGCAGCAGTAATCAGCACAGCCTTAAAATGAATGAGATGGAGCTACAACATCACATCACACGATAGAGAAGAGCCTGCACTATGAGTCAGAATGAATAGGAAGAATAAAATGTTGATACCACTCACCTATTTCTCCTGAAGAAGTTTCTTCTATTAGAGTTGGAGCTATTTCATATCATTAAAACATCTCATTCTGTTTATAGTCACTCTTCAAAATCCTGACTCTGAAATCTGCTTTCTAAATAAAAATCATAAAATAAAGATCTGTTCAGCACAGGCCGGTAATATGGCATATTTTGCTATGATGCTTCACTGGCTTCACAGCTGGAGCCAGTAGGCCTGAATATTTTATATAGGAAAACATGGACATACATATTTGAAAGCTAGGAAGTGTTATACTTTCCGGGAGATGCTGCAGTGGTTAGGCCTCAGAATTGAGGCTTTCTTTGCTACCTCAGTTGCAGTTGTCTTGTGTGAAATTATAGCTCAGTCACGCAGAAACCAGTTATCATCGGATGTCAAGCTTATTCACATTTCTGAAGTTGGGTGTCTTAGCCCACAGCAAATGCAAGGGGCTTATATGAATGAAAATGCATGAAATAGCTCACAGAGCTCAGTTTGTAGACTGCTAATATGCAGCGAATTCTTCATGGAAATAATTTATTCTATGCCTCAAAGCACCACCTCTAGAAAAAGGATACTACTGGAGTTCCGAAAGTTGTTACGTGGATAAGGTTTATTACTGATTCAATCAGCAGTCATTTTGTTACTGTGATAAATATTACAGTGATACCTACTTAGTTACCTAGATGGATACTGGCTACTTTATAGTACCACAGCAGTACTGTTTAGTAAAACCAGATTTGAGAGGAATTGGGTACCTTGATCTGGAAAAGTAATCCCAAAATCTCACCAGCTAGTAGCTGCTCGATTCTGCCTAAACATATACAGACGTGTTCTGTTCAGCCTGAAAAAACCCTAGAGACCTAAATCTATGTGTTTGTGCAGAAGTATTTTGTGTCCCAAGCTCCTGCCAATGCTCTTTTGCAATACAGCAATTAAACTGTGCTTTCCTCCCTAGAGGTGATAATACAGAAAGGAGGCTCTGAGCATGTGTAAGGCATTTGAGTGAATTTAGCTCAACAGAAAGATGAAAGACACCAAAATATTTTAATTCTAAAACAAAATAGAAGAAGAAAAGGAGGCGACATATTTGTTCCTGCACTGTAGACAAACAGTTCTCTCTCTCTCTCTCTCTCTCTCTCTCTCTCTCTCTCTCTAGCAAATTGCTTGCAGCATTCAGTGATGGGGGGGATGTTTAATACCTGTTTAAATCCTTTCTAGGACCCCTCTTATGCACACTACGCAAGGCTCAAAGGGCATTTCCCGGAAGGTTAGCCTGCTTTGACTTTCTCTTCCACAATCACAGTCTTTCTTCCCTGCTCTAGGCATTAGGCCACTTTACTGTATTTCAGTTTAGTAAAGCTGAACAATTTATAATAACAGAAAATGATTTTCTAGAGCTTACAAAATGTGTTCTAGTGCAAGTTCATTTAGGATTTGGGGAGATCTTCCTACCTGATGTGGTTAATTTCTGAATCCACCAGCATTAAAAACAAACTCGTGCTATAAATATTACCATTCTGCATCAATTATCATCAAATGTCTTTAGACATTCCTTGCTATAAATGAGAACAGACATGCCTGGCATAGTAATAGCATAAATATCTTTGCAAAAAAACTAAACCCTGTGAACACTGAAAGAGATTTCATCAAACTTTGTTTGAAAATCCCTCATCCTACACATATTAGTATGATTATAAGAATATACTGGAACAGATACATCTCTCAGTCTGTAAGTGTTCGATTTCTTGTCAGCACAGCTTCTAATTCAGCTTACATTTTTAAAAGGAACAGTGATTTTATATGTATTGGTATTTGCCTAGTTGTAGATATTTTTGAAAAGCAGGCCACTCAGAAAGTGCTTCAGAAAACCAGTTCAAAAAAGGAAAAGGCCTTGCAAATGGCCTATGACTTCTGCAGATACAGACCTTTTACTGCTATAGTACATTCAAATCTTACTCTCAGTCATGAGGAAACCATTCAATATTTCAAACTAAGGATTAAAAACTATAAGGGAGATGGTTTGCTAGAAACACAGCTTCCTATACCTATACACACATTCAGGGACGAAATAAAAATAAGCAAAACCCATAAAGCACAGTTTCCTAGGATTTGAATCTTAAGGTTGCACTCTCGTGCAGCTTCCCTCACAACAGGAGTTCAGCAAACACCAGATTCATGCAGTCAGGTGTTTAATTTCCCCAACTGTGTGGTTTTTTTTTCTTAATAATTCTATTTTAACTTTGTGCAGGCCCAACAAAAATTCTGTTTTAACTTTGTGCAGTCTCAATAAACAAGAAACACTGTGTAACAGTAACATTTAGTGAGTCATAAGTTTTTGTAAATGGAAGTATTTTTTAATTCTATAGCCAGACAGAGCTTGAACTGGCCTCTTGTCATTGTCACTGCTACCAAATAATAGATGGAACAGTTTCAGCTGCAAGAGGTTAGTCTTATGGATCAATTTGTAATGGAGGCTGGTAATATGTCTGATCTATGAAGCAGCTGCTCTGTTCAGGATCAGATCCTGCCTGACCCATTCATCTGGTAATATGAAAAAAAAGAGCAGATTATCCCACAGCTGTATCAATAATCAAGTTGTTGATCAAACTGTCCAGCTTCTCACTAGAAACAACAATGATGTGAGGGAAGGAGAGGGTTTTTGCCTTCTTTGGTTTGATAAATGAGAGTTCTTATTTAGACATCTGGGACAATTGCTTCCGAAATTAAGATGATCAAAATAGCAGTCATTTGTCTAAGATCAGCTCTTTCTTTAATATTTTATTTAATATTGCCACTATTTCTGAAATTTTTAGTTCAAATATTGAGAAAATTCAGTTCTCAGTAAAGTATTCAAAAATTAGTACTGCAAAAAGATTTTAAGAATTCATTTTCAGGAAAATTTTAAGAAAATGCAGGCTGAAGCTGAAAATGAAAAAAATATATTGTATTTACTAAAGATGGGTTCTTCAAAGGCATAGGATGTCTTGCAGACAAATGCAAGAGAGTGATTTATTTGCCCCCTGAAGGTCAAATAAAATTGAATTGAAATTAAGGAAATGAAGTGTGCAGAGAGCTTGGCAAACACATAGGAAATATCGGTATTCCTGCAAGATCATACAAAATATAACAAAGGGCAACTACTGCTCTCTGAGAGAGACAGCCAGTCTGAATTGGTAATAATTATCAATTAAGAATCTCAGTCTTACTAATCAGTAAGACTCTGGAAACCATAAAACATAGAGTATCTTTTATCTAATTGCACTAAATATGATTAGATCCTAATCTGTGAGCACTGAAGAAGTTTGCATCTGCATGAGTTGTAAAGCAAAGTTCTACTTAAAAATGAGATAAACGAAAAAGCTTTTTAATTTCAATTTCATTTTGCAAAGACTTGTTGCCAAAAAGCTCTTCTCACTCTTGTTCAGTCGGTGGTGGGCAATTTATTTCAGACTTTTCCATCTTCTGTGAAAGAAATCTTCATGCCAGCTGTTTCCCTATCTACTTTTAATTCTTCCCCATTTCTGTGAAAGAAATGACAGAAAGAAATGCTTCCTTTCAGTTTTAACCAAAGTCCCACGTACTTCTCTGAGGCACAGAGGATCCCACACATTCAGGATGGTCAAAGATGTTGGAAAGAGCAGACACATGGCAGCGCATTTCTGCCATTGCTGTTGCTTCTCTGTGACTGCATATGTGAGTCTAGGTAATTAGAAAAAGAAGAGAGGTAGAGCGGAGGAATAACACCTTATTTTGCACTTTTCCAAAATCTAGAACTCAGAATGCATAAGCACCGTATGTTTTTGCTATTGTCCTCATTAGTACCTCTGCCCACAAAGCTAAAGAGTTTGAGGAGGTGGCTGGTAGCTGATCTCACCACTGCTCTGCCCCCAACTTTCTGTTCATGCTGCAGATCTAACAGGGTTCCTGAGACAGGTCTTTATTTGTGATGATGCACATAGAAATGGTACCATACCAGTTTCGTGGGATACTGAATAATCTCCCCCACCAAAAACAGATTACTTCTTCACAACTAGCCCTTGAAAAAGCAATATTAAGGTCTTGACTAAGAATACCACCTTGTCCTACTAGTCATAGCCATATGGCACTGCTGTAAGGGCCGCTGGGGTACACATTGTCTCCTAGACTTGGCTGGTGTCTTTGAATGTTCACAAAAGTACAGAAAAACATCAAGATCTACAAGCTCAGCTACCCAGGAACATGGTCATCAGGTGACTGTGAGGACAGAGAGCAAAACCAGCCTGACCAACAGTGTAGATCTTGGTAGTTAGTCTCAAGCAATTTTATCTGCATCAAAATGGTTTAGCAGAAATTCATAAAAATATACGGAACACATGCCCATCCATAGTCTGAAAATCAAAACCAAAAGAGCAGAAAAATAATAAAGAATTACTGTGAGAAAACTTATCCTGCAAATCCTGTTTGGATCCTCTTTCCTTGATGTCCATGTCTAAGAATGCTCATTCACTCCAAGACTCCCTTTTGAAATAATTGAGTTAGGTTAGTCCAGAATAAAAGCTGAGTGTGGCTTTAAGTGCATCTTATTCCTGGATCATCCTCCAATGCAATATGGATAAGATTGCATCAGTGTCAGGGCCCCGAGGGCACCAACGTGCCTGGCTGTCCCTGCCCAACCCCACCTAGGGCTTCCCCCCAGGGCCAGGAAGCCATTTCAGCCCAGTCCACAGCCGTCAGTCCCTGCCCCAGAGAAACCGTAGCAGTGCTGGTCTCCAGTCACAGGCCCTGCTGATCCTGTCCTCGCCCCGCAGCAGTTCCTAATGCCCAGGCCTGCTCCTGGCTGCCCTCAGCTGCCCAACTCCCTCACAGCCCCGACTGGCGATGCTGGGCCCTGCCAGTCCTCACTGTGCCTGGACAGCCAGGCTTTGCTCTCCTTGCCCTGCAGAGACTTTTGATAGTGCCCCATATGTCCAGAAACACCTCCAGAAACTCCCACAAATGCATGTTAGGGCATGCATCATGAATCGTCTACTTCAAGCTATGAAAATATCACCTTGACAAGCTGCAGCCCATCCCTTATATTATATAAGATGTTCTGAACAAAACACATGCACATAAATAGTTATATCTTAGGGCCACAGGAGCACCAGATGAGGCCTAGGGCATGCCCAAAGCCAAGTCCTTTGCAGAGTGGACATGGCCACTTTACTCCAGAAGGGACACACTCATCCATGTCACTTGATATTATGCCCAGGAATCACTTATTAAAGTGGATTGATTTAGCATCATGGATATAACCATAAAGTCTTGCACCCTGTCTCTTCACTTGGCCTTGGATGCTGCATTCAGCATAAGGGCAGAGTACGGCCCTCCTCTCCTAACACTGTGTGAGCAGTGCAGGACACATGCAGTTCCTTGTCAGGGGCCAGTATAAGTATTCAGCAAGAGGAGGTAAAAACCTGGCTGCTCCTACCCAGGAGCTACAGAAACTTACCGCCCTGTAGCGAAAGGGAGCATTTAAGATGGATGTATGGGACCTAACCTACGCTTCACAAAACGAGGACAAAAAGTACAAATTAGGTGTAAAAATTTCTTAGGGACGCTGCTCTGCATTTGGTAGACAGACAAAACTCCTCAGCTCATGAGTAACAAGCTGTGTCTGAGCAATGCATAAGCAGTGGTCCTTAACAGCTGAATAGATTTACTCTGCCATTATCCCGTTCTACAGCTCAGGCTCGACATCTATTCTCTACCCTGCCAGGTGCTGAAGGTTTCTGAACTCTGAACCAGTGTTTGCTGTGGCAGAGAGAATGTCTGTGGTTTTGAGCTCAGGCTCAATGCCAAGCACAAATCTCTAATCACATTAAATCTTGCTACTGTCTGTGGTAAAACTCAGACACCAGCCGTTCTAAAGCCCTCCTTTTGTTTAGCAGAATTGCTCTGCCCACAGTCTCATCAATAACAACATTAAAGTCCATTTATATGCACTGCTGGACACTCTAAAAAGCTGATGGGGCCTAATAGTCAACAGATGAGCGCTCCAGTCATTTTACACTGTTAGCTCTTGGATCCCATTGATTTTTTAAAGCTATAAAACAACCTTTCCAGTGCTTAAACCTCAGCTCTTTACAGCATCTACATTCCACAATAATCCTGCTTGGGGTGGGAGAAGGAAGAGAGAGCTTTTTTTCCTCATGTAGGCAGACTCTCATTTTCTGAGACTGTGAATCATTACTAAGATGGAGGACTGAGTAGGTATAGATAGTCAAGACCAATGTTGTTTTATGTTGTAAAGCATTTAGAAGAACATGACATAAAACCAGAGAAACTATTCATGGAAAGAGCACATTCCTAAGTGCATGGTACAACAGGTGCATATTTTAGTGATGCAGAACAAAAGACATGGGATGATATAGGTCTAATTTGAAAGTAGCTATTTTAGAGAAATGGCAAAAGGACAATTATACCAAAAAGTCAGTAAGGAACAAACCAACCAACTCATGATGTTAAAATAAAAAACTGCACTGTCTTTCTGTTGCTCTGGCACTCAAAGATCCCAATCAGATTTAGGTTCTGTAACATCCTATAGAAGGATACACCTATTGCCAGTCTTAAATTCAATGTGCTTTGAGGAAGCAGAGTATACTAATCTTCTGAAAACCATGCTTACATAGCAGTTTGCTTAGACTGCGTTCTCTGCCGATCCAAATCTCTGACAACACTTAGGAATAACCAACAGTAATGAAAAGGAAGGACCAGGACAGGTTGTACTGGAGTATGACCATACAATTGACTCAGAACTTTTTTGACATGTTCTGAAAACCTTAGAGTTTTCACTGCAATTCCTGTATTCAGTAGCAAGAATATAGAAATATTTCATATGATGAATCCTACAGAGAATGGACTGTTACTTTTCTCTGGCCATAAACAAATTCTTAATAGGTATATAGACAGATAGACAGACAGGTAGATACTGCCGAGTGCTGACAATGTGAATTCTAGTCAGCAACTGGTTTTCAGATGCAATTCATCAGTGTCCAGGACATGAGTACTGTAGAGGTATTTCTTCAGACAATTTCTGAGTGCTTCCAACCACGGTTACACAAAATACTTGGCAAAGAAAAAGTATCTTAAGAGAGCTAGCAAATCTAATACTGAATCAGTCTGTTTAAAGAACTTTTGATGGCATTAGGAAATAATACTTTTTAGAAGGCAGCTCTTTGTAGGTATGCCGGCTTCATCACTATCTAATATCACAGGCTGTCAGTTACCTGTGTGTGGAGCACAGAGCTCGAGAACTGGAAATAATGCTATTTGTTAATATTTTGCAACTATTTCAAAGATATAAATGACTATTCAAGTTGCAAGATAGAAGAGAAACAGGCCCAGATTCTTATTATAAATAAAATATCTAACACATCAGTTCATTTTCACTTTCATGTAACTTCACTATAGCCTTGGGGCTTTTGTTGCCTGTTACAGTAGTAATGGGCTCCGTACGTGTGATAAATGGTACATATATAAGAAAGAACTTGGCAGCAGAAATGTATTTACTTGAAGTATAGTATTGTCATAACAACTTGGAATATTATATATATTGGAATATTGCATGTATTAATTTAACAGAGATAATACTGAATGTATAAATACTAGATTGTATTCATTCACTTCTATAGAGTAATTATAAAGAAGAAATATATAATCTATTTTAAAATCAGATCTGAATTTTATATTCTGACATAATAAAAGAGAATTTTATAGCACTTAAAGTTCAGTAATATTCAGCTATACCTTAATGGCCAACGCCTTCCCCTAAACCGTCACAGATATATAATAATGAATGGTTCCTATGGTGATTTTCACTAGAATCATGTGTAATGTCTAATTTCAATGAGAAAATATTAAATATTTGCCAAGACAGATTGAGTAACCAATTTTCTAAATGAGTAGTATTTTGTAAAGAAAATAGTATAATTTTACTATACTTTCTATTCAGGAGTATAAACCTGATGAACTGAATTAAACAAGACATTATTTTAGCAGGTGAAAAAAGTCTAAAAATTTCTAATAAGGAAAAGGATCTGGAGGTGATTGTGGTCAGCAGATTAGACTACTTTACATGTGATACAATCACAAAAGATCAATATTTCTAACTATTTTGTCATGTAGCACTTTAAATTTCTATATACGATTTCATTTCCCAACTTTCCCCCAACCCTAATATAATTTTCAGTGAAATCTGCAAGAGTTTTGTCCCTAATTTCTATTAGGCTCTGATTTCGATCACTGGGGAAAACTGAGGCCTTTTGATTCATGAGCGTAAAAAAGTATAATTTCCCTGAAATCTAGGTTAATTAACATGAGCTGACATTCTGAGCTGTTGTATTAATTCTAGGCATTGACAAAGTGCTGGATTTCAGGCAATGAAGAGGAAAATAGAGTGTTAAGTACAGGTAGCAATGGTAACCAGCAGGTAAGGGACAAACATTTAAAGTGCACTCATGAAAAGCAGAGGAAGTATCTTCTTTGGTACATGGTGCTACAGCCAAGAGCAAGAGGAAAAAACAGAAAATACATTTTGACAAAAAAAAGGAAAAATATCTTATCAGATCTTGGAGGATATGGGGAACAATCGAGATTTCATCTCATGCTTTTAAAACTCATTTGGTAAATTATAAAATTAGAACGTGTATTCTAAGAATATCTTGAAGTTACAAGGCATATTTTATGACTTAACTGAGTCTCCTCTGATCCAGTGTCTATGAGTGAAATCTCATCTCTCTTAAGCTGGGGTAAAACATTTACTGAGGTCAAGATTTCACCCTATATTCCTAGGATTTAAAACACTCACCAGCAGAGTTGATGGAAAACTTACTTCTATAACCTTTAGATGATACAGTACAGAAAAATATATATTACAACTATATCTCTTTGTCTTTATGAAAACTGCTTTCCTGATTGAAATCACAGTTTTATTTCAACACCCTCACATAAAAATATAAATGCTCAAGCACCTTTCCTTTCAAAAGCTTCATGATTCTAGACTAGCAGATTATATCTGTATTCCTAGGTGATTAAACCTATGCAATCAATACTTAAGACTCCCTTAGTGAAAAAAGCTTCAATTAAAACTTCACTGGCATTCGCAAATGGAAACAGATCCACATTTGATATCGTTTGTCATGGGTAACCACTGATTTGGAGGAAAACTGCAACAAACACACTAGGTTTAGGGGCCTTGGAGCAACACTCTACATGATAAAGCTCAGACTTTCTTTTATATAATCCCAAACATTTTTGTTTTTGTTTCAGCAGTCTTGATGTTAAGAAGGCACCTTGTGAGGGGGTGGTGCTTGAGTTGCCATGTCATAGCCTCAGCATTGTGTAACAGTTAGAGGAAGGTAAATGCGTTAGCCTGGAGGTGTGGGTGACAGAACACTGATAGACAGACATTTCGTGCCTTCTACTGATGTGCTGGGGCAGTTTCTGAGAATGTGCAGTTTTTCCTAGTGTTACCAGCTCTCTCAGCTCTGCCTAAAAGGATGAAGGCCCAAATTTCAGCTTCTTTTTTGCACAGGCACTCTATGACACAGTAAATTTTGCTGGTTTTCCTCATAGTGCAAAACAGGTCAGGGTAGTTTAATTTACTGTGGTCCTCCCACCCAAACAAAATAGAACATGTATAAGAAGGTATGTAAGAGTTCCATGGGATACAGCCCTGGAGGTAAGAGGGCTCCAAGAGAGACAGTTGTCCCCTCCCAAGCTCAATAGTCCATCCCAACAAGCAGGAAATCAAGCAAAGCAAGCAAGAGGCCTGCATGAATGAACAAGGAGCTCCTAACTAAACTGAAGCATAAAAAAGGAAGTGTACAAGAGGTGGAAGAAGGGACAAGCAATCCAGGAGGAACATAGAGACATTGTCTGAGCATGCAGGGATGGGGTTAGGAGAGTTAAAGCCCATCTGGAGCTCTAAGGTTTCTCTAAGTACCTAAGCAGCAAAAGAAGCCTAGGGAAAATGTGGGCCTGCTACTAAGTGTGGCAGGTACCCTGGTGATGAAGGATATAGAATAGTGGACTTAGATACGCACCTCTTCTCTCCCCCAAAGGTTACAAAGAGATTCATTTTCTTATTCTAGCTTACTGGCTGTCTTTATCACACTTTATATTTTGAAAAGCAGAATTAAAACACCCCATGTTTCCCACTTCCCCCTCCTTGAAGCACTATGTACAAACTTAGCTCTCCAAGGGTTCTGTCTCTTGCAGTTTGTGTCTCCCTTCTCATCTCTGATTCTTTGACATACTCTGAAGTGAGCCTGTTTTTACATGTTGCTGTTTACTTGTGTTCTGTACCATGGCCTTTATCAAGGCCATGATGAAAGGCCATTGAAAGGCTGCGAGAGCTGGGCCTGTTGAGCCTGGAGAAGAGAAGACTGAGAGGGGATCTCATCAATGTGTACAAGTATCTGAAGGGGGAGTGTCAAGAGGATGAGGCCAGTCTCTTCTCCGTGGTGCCCAGTGACAGGACAAGAGGCAACGGGCAGAAACTGAACCACAGGCAGTTCCACCTAAACCTGAGAAAAAACTTCACTGCGAGGGTGACAGAGCACTGGAAGAGGTTGCCCAGAGAGGTGGTGGAGTCTCCTTCCCTGGAGATATTCAAAACCCGTCTGGATGTGATCCTGGGCAATATGCTCTAGAGGAGCCTGCTTGAGCAGGGGGCTTGGACTAGATGATCTCCAGAGGTGCCTTCCAACCTCGGCCATTCTGTGATTCTGTGATTCTGTGATTCTGTAATCCGGTTTACCAGTTTTGCTATTTTTCACTTGTATGCCAGTTACTACTCTTTTCGCTTTTTTTAATGTCTTGAACACTGTATAGGAGCATGTATTAAAGGCATGGATGGTAGTTACACTTAAATATAATATCTGAAAATACAGTCCTCATAACACATTACAGTTTTGACCTGGACTCTCAGAGCTTGTAGATGTACAAACTTTTAATTAGTTGTAGAAACTGAGAAAACTGACTGAGGAGAGATTTGTTCTGGTCCCGATCTTCAGAGAACACAAACATAACCAGTTTATTCCTAAGAACCTTATCTGAACGCAAAAGTTTTCTATTAGAACTTTTGTCCTATAAATGAGAATTAGTCTCAGAACCTAAGTTTTAATTTAATATTAGTATGACAAACTGAATTATAGTGACTAATGAATATTATCTTTGCCAGTTTTGAGTGAAGCTTAAATATTCCAAGTTTTATTATGTTTCTTTTTGAACAGAAGAAAAGGTGTTTTTCTAAGAGTTCTTTATCTGAAACTTCCTCATTCTGTTGTTGCAAGGAAAAATGTAATTATATATACACAATCTGGACTAGTGTATAGCATGCACAAGAAATATGCTGGATAATGTAAGCGCAGTCCTTCCAAAGTCTGTTGAAAAGGGGTTAGCTGGAGGGTTCTTACTGAAATACTGCAGCTTTTATCTGTCCCAACACACGGCATTTATTTCAGTTTGTTGAATCTCAACCTATTTCCACTGCGTTTCTGCATTCTTTCCCCTGCATGTGCACTCTGGCATGGGACCTGGGAAATCGTGTGTCTTTCAGACAGCAAGCTTTTCCTGAAGCTAGATTTGCAATCCATGGATAAATGCATCTTTTTAGAAGAGTTATAAGCTGTAGCTTTCCATGTCATTGTTTTTTTATTTGTTACTCTATTTTATTTTGATTTACTTCTACTAAACTTACAAAGAAACATAACCATCAAACTTGAGCCAAGTAGCACAGAGTAATATTTGCAAAATCTAAATTTGGATCAGGTTACTCAAAAAGTTTTAAAGCCTCATGCAAAGCTGGAACCAGCCCTGAGAAAGCCTGTGCAGATGGTAGTTATTTACTGAAACCAGTTCTGCAGCCATATCCTAGAATTGATTGGGAAAACTGAAATGCAGAACTGTTGAAAAAAAAAATCATTTCCACGAATGTATCCGTGGCAGAGAGAGATACCCATTCAGAACTAGGTTGGCCAAGTGGTTCCCACTGTGGTGGGAAATTATAGACCCAGAGCAAAATCTCCCTGTTGGAATCTGGAGCAAATTTAACCATCTTACTTCCATATTCCATATGAATAACTGACTTTATTGGATGCCAACCATGGTTAGGGAGGTCTTGGTGCTACTGGCTTCTCATTTCTTCCAGTCTTTGCCAAAGTCTATTTCTTTGGCCTACCCTACTGTCCCACATATCCATCCCTGGACTCCCTGGTAAGTTGGTCCTTGCCATCACGCCTTGCTGGATCCCTAGCACTGCTCTGATGTTCCCAAATCCCAAGCTACACTTCCTCCCATTGCTGCCTCCTCACCTTCCTCCGACCTCTGCAGCAGGCATGCCTCCCCGGGCTGTGCTGTGCTGTGGGCCACCAGTGCCACCTCTTTGTGACCCTGCCTTATCACAGGAGTCGTGGCTCTGGCCGGGGGCTGAACTAAGGAGCCTGGCAGAGCTGGTTAAGCTGAGCTTTGCTCCTTGTCTCCCCTACAGTATGGTGCACGTCCTTAGCAGACTACGACCAACAGGTTGACAAACACTGCTCTAACCAGCAGCACATCAACAGTCTGTGTCTCTTTCGCTCTCCCTTGATGTCACTCATGAATAAGAAAAAATATTTTTTTTCCCTGATTGGAAGTTGAAAACACATGCCAAAGCCATTTGAGAAGATTTCAGTAGGAAGGCAATAGGAATGACCTCCACCGGAATTCTGTGTTCCTTTCAATTGACAATGAAATGCAGAGCTGACACCTCTAACCCCAAGCAAGCAGTAGCATGAATCTCTGCAAAACTAAAGCTTCCATATTTTCAACAGCTTTCCTTATGAGCTTTCTGATGTGTAATATTCAAGAGGATGTCTGGACTAATTCTGCTAAACTAAAGCACAGTGTTGCCCTTAATAACACCAAAAAATGAGCAAAAATAAGAGGTTATTTTGAGCAAGCCAAGACAATTTGGGATTTTTTTCTTGCTCCCAGCTTGAAAGCAGGACAGATTCTAGTTCAAATTTATCTATTCTGACAAGGATTGTTGAAAATTAAGCAACTGAGGGCTTTTAAATACAGAAACAAATTCTCACACGACGTACATGGTCACTGCCTGGTGATACTAGGACAATTTACATTTGAGCTGTGTAAATCTGTGCCTGGAATAAAAACTATTAAATGTTGTGTCACCAGCAACAACTTATGAAGCTCAAGGGAGGGAGGAGAAACAATCTGAAGATTCACTTGGTTTGTCTCTCCTCTGAATTTACTCATTAATTATCTCAGCTAAAAGTTCTTATATACACCTGTACACACTTGTGTATACTTGTGTATACTAAGTTGTGTATACTTGCATACAAGTATATGCTTGTATGTAAGTTCTTATACATACTAAAAAAAGAAAACTAAACAGCTGGAAATCATTGTGAGGTATAAATGCCTTCTTTCCTGGTCATTTTAAAGATTTTTATTGTGTGAGTACTATTCCAGCAGCATAAAAAATAAGACATAATAACTTTAAAAAATATCTAGTATAAAAGGATAACTCTATGGGGTTTCTTGAGTTTGCTTTTGGTCAGTATTTGACAGTCTCTCAGGCATCTGAAGTTTGGCCTATTAATGCTAGTGTCACACAAAACAAATCTACTTCCTCCCCTCCCTCCCTTTTTTAATACTGCATGCTAAGTGGAAGGAAATAATTACCTTACATTTGGGAATAGGAAGAGGTAATTTTTTTCTTTATAGTCAGAAATTCACATTTAGCAAGAAAGAAATAACACTTTAAAAAGAGTTCATAAATAAAAAGAAATAACTAAACATTCTAAAACAAGACTGATATGTTGGGAGAGACGTTATTTTGGGAGTCTTTTAGGATTCCCTCTCATTTTTCCTTAAAGTTTGTAGTGGAGACAAATCCCCGCACAGCTTAATTATTTTTATGACACAGTTCCTGGAGGGAAAATAGCTGAAAGTGATGCAAAACCTCACCTCCCCCTTACTCTGTCTAAAGACTTGGCTGATCACTCTTCCTGTGTAATGTTCCGCTGGTCTTAGAAAGGAATTAAATGCTGCTGGCATTGTGAAGATTTATAAGAAAATGCAGTAATCACTGTGGATAATCACACTGTTCATGCAGCCTTGTGCATTTCAAGTGTCTTGCTCACCAGTATATTATTTTCTCATTCTCTGTTATTCATCATTGTTTTGTACTGTTTGGACTTAAGTTTTTGTTGCTCTTTACAGCACAGCACATTATTTTCTACAGACTTTATGATCTTGTCCCACTGTCACCATATTATTTTAGTTTACTTATTAAATGTAACTCTTGCTTTATTATATTTATTAGTCATCTGTGGCAACCATGGCTATTTTTGTGTTTTTGTTATTTTCCATCTCATGCATATTTAATTACCATAATAGCAAGGGTATCTTTTAAATGTTTTTAGCAGACACATAGCACACTTTTGGCTTAAATTAGACAGTTGTTTATAAATCAGTACAAGAAGGGCATCTTGAGAAGCATTCTCCTCATAGCACATTTATTTGTTTTTGTTTTGGGTTTAGAGTAAAGGAAATTTTTTGAGTTAGGCCCTGTTTGCCCTTCTTTGCACTGAGGTGGATTTCACTGAAAAGAAAGGGAGCCAGTGGTAGGTTTAGGCCCCACGGATCATGGAATCACAGAATCACAGAATCACAGAATGGTTGAGGTTGGAAGGGACCTCTGGAGATCATCTAGTCCAACCTCCCTGTTCAAGCAGGGACCTCTAGAGCATGTTGCCCAGGATCACATCCAGACGGGTTTTCAGTATCTCCAGCAAAGGAGACTCCACCACCTCTCTGGGCAACCTCTTCCAGTGCTCTCTCACCCTCACAGGAAAGAAGTTTTGCCTCAGGTTCAGATGGAACTGCCTGTGGTTCAGTTTCTGCCCGTTGCCTCTTGTCCTGTCACTGGGCACCACGGAGAAGAGACTGGCCCGATCCTCTCAACACCCTCCCTTCACATACTTGTACACGTTGATGAGATCCCCTCTCAGTCTTCTCTTCTCCAGGCTCAACAGGCCCAGCTCTCGCAGCCTTTCCTCACAGGAGAGATGCTCCAGTCCCCTCAGCATCTTAGCAGCCCTTCTTGGGACTTACTTCAGTAGCTCCATGTCTCTCTTGTACTGGGGAGCCCAGAACTGGACACAGGACTCCAGGTGAGGCCTCCCCAGGTCATTCTCCAAAGAGCTGCTTTCCAGCAGGTCAGTCCCCAGCCTGTCCTGGTGCTTGGGGTTATTCCTGCCTAGGTGCAGGACCCTGCACTTGCCTTTGCTGAACTTCAGGAGGTTCCTCTCTGCCCAACTCTCCAGCCTGTCCAGGTCCCTCTGAATGGCAGCACAGCCCTCTAGGGTACCAGCCACTCCTCCCACTTTAAGATCATCAGCAAACTTGCTGAGGGTGCACTCTGTCCCTTCCTCCAGGTCATTGATGAATACATTGAACAAGACTGGACCCAGTACTGACCGCTGATGCTCTTGAAGAAGATCTGAAGTGGAACATGAAGAGCACATGGGTCTTTGGCACATCTCTCCCTACCAACAAGCTAGAATATGCCTTTCAGGAATAACTGTGAAATACTCACCCATACAAACCAGGCACTGAAAAAACTGAATGCAGGTCAAAAGTCTTTCTCTCTATCTCAGCCAGTCACAATAGAGCTTTATTTTATTATTTCTGTGCTGGCTTTGTGTTAGAGAAGGGAATTGTAGACGACTTAGCTTCAGCTAAGCAAGAATCAGACTTATGTTAAGCTGAAGTTAAGTCGGCTACAATTCCCTTCTCTAACACTTTGAAAAATAAATGACTTTGCCTTAACCACCATGTACCTAGGGCTACATGTACGCATCTAACAAAAATGGAACCTGTGCACAAATGAGGCATTTATGAGAAAAAAAAGAGAGAAAAGAAACCTTGGACAGTCAATTAAAGCCTTCATGTTTCACTCTAGCTGCACCTTTGCTTTTTATAATACCTTTTAGTGAGTGAAAATATCTCATTTTGTCCTAATTTAAATATGATTTTATTCTTATTTTAACCTATTTGCAGGTAGCAATTGTAATGTGTTGGTTCTCTGGGCAAGCCACTTATAATCATCTGCAATGTCGCGCAGAGGCTTTTACTCCATAATGCTGGTCCGCTGCAAATAAATGTGGCAGACCTTTATCAGATAGTAGCTCTAGACAGGTCTTCAAGATCCTTTCAAGAATGTCTGTGTTCCTCAACAGAACTGTCTGTGCTCAGGTAAACCAAGATTAGCCTCTGAGCTTTTCTGCTTTTCATCATCTTCCTCTTACATACTAAAAGCTGAACTTTGAATCTAATCTAATCTAATCTAGCTAATGTGTTTCCAAGAGTGACCCACAAGCTGTCCTTAATGACGTGAAACATGGGCCACAGTGAAAACCAGGCTCCACACATTCACACCATCCTATGAGCAATCTAAACTTAATGTGCTATCTCTTTGCAGCAGATAAAGATAATAGTGAAGAGCTGCTAAGTAGTGCTCTCCCTGCATAAGGATGGCTCCTGAGCATCAAGCATGTTTTGTTAGCTCAGATAGGCTAGATGGAGGCTCCTTGCCCTTCGGCTAGGTCCTAACATGCAGCCCCATGTTGGTAAGATGCACCTTTTCTTGTCTACTGTAGCACAATCAGCACCAGCGAGGTTCTTGCAGCAGAAACACCATTGTTTTCCCAGAGCCAGCCCTGAGGGTGCTGCTACAACCAAAGAGAAAACAGCAAATTCATTCACAGTCCCCAGATCTGGGCTGCTCCATAACGGCACTGTAGGCACATCCAGTTAGTCCAGTTTTGCTCCCAGTACAGAGTAGCAATTACCTTAAATAAGCATTTCACAACCTGACTCTGTCTTACTATGCATTGTCTGCCTGCAACAAGATGCTACTACTCTCGCTATAATTCTGTGTTACCTTTCAATTTGCTTTCTGCGAAACGGACCAACAATTTGTGTTCAAACCATTGTATCCCCAAGTAAAGTCTTGTTTAAAAGAATAATTGCTGAGCTATAGCTACAGGTCACCAGTGGTACCTTTTTAAAAAGTTACTCTACTAGACATGTTAGAGAAAAAGCTTAAAAAAATTCAACCTCAGATTGAGTTGTTAATCATGAATACAGGAGGTTGTTTTAGAAAGAAGAGGTTTGCTGATGCAAACAGCATGAAAGCCCAGCATGAGTGCCGTGCAAACAGCAGCAAACTCTCAGTAATTGAATGCAATATTCAGGGCTGATGCAGTTATTTATAGATTTGAGATCCATTTAAATTCAATGAGAAATGCAGATTTAGAGAGGCAGAGAATTCCAAAGTTGTCATTTAGGACTGAGATTAAATGACGGAGAAATTGCGTGTGCGTGATAAAGCCACATGTGGGCCTAATTTGTGTCAGTATGATGCAGATCAGTAACTGTTTGCATGCAGCTAGGAAAATATAAATTGTTATGGCAGTGTTAAATATTACTGTTAGAAAAATGTACGAGGAGCTGGACAACACATGGAAATACAATTTTGAAAAATAAAGTGGAAAACTAACCCTTTTGGAAAGCTTTAAAAGCATATACACTAACATATTTTTCTATCCATTTTATTAATTTAGATTATTACCAACAAGTGGTTAGATCTCACTACCTAGAGCCATCATTCCAATTCAAGTTTCATGCACTAGCAGTGATCAGCTCTTATCTTTTGCTTTCTATGCATATACATCGCTTCAGGTTAATATAAAGAGTAAAACATAGTGTAAAATACAGGACATGCCTAATATGCCCATGAAGGTTGGGAAACACTGGCTTTGCTAAAATGTGTTTTTGCCTTGAAATTTGTTATGAAAACACAGCAAAGACATTCCTTCTTCAGGGACCGGAATTATCCAGACCAAATCTGTCTTATTTTAACCAAAAAACCCCAATCCTGTTTCTTTTTTACTGCTACAACTATCTATCTCAATTGAGGCTATATATCCTGCAATTTAGGATGAATCGGGCTCAGGTGTCACTAAATACAGATTCTGCAATTGAAGTTGAGGACCTGTTCCAACAGAATACTGAAGCATCTCGTTAGCAACGGAATATCGTTAGATTATATCAAAGCCAGTACAAGCAGGTTTGGGTCAAATTACTCTCAATATAACTCATTATGTCAGTGATTTTTTTGTAACTTACCAGTGAGTCCATTTTGGAAACCCTTCAACTCATATTGGCAGCCAGTAACAGCAGCTGATGTGAATATTCACTACTCTGCCTCTGGATTTGTTTCTATTAAGTCTACAGCAATACAGAGAGCAGCATTTTCTTTAGTGTCTTTGTAAGGAGTTCAATTTTAGGACTGAAAGCTAATTTAAAAAATTAATCCTATAGAATTTCTAAGTTAAATTTCTAAGTTAAATAGGAACAGGAAGTAGTAATTTATTTAGGCATGCTACACTTGTATGTTGTGTAAGATGTATATGAATGACCAGGAAAAGATACAGACTGAAACTACAACCTCAGCACATTATGAGGGAGGACGCAGCAGGCTGGCTTAAATGGGAAGGCTAAAGTCTTCTGGGTCTCCTGGCAAATCTTCACATAAGTAATTGTTGTTATTGGTTTTTTTTTAAGGAGTTTAGATTTTTAAAAGTTCACAAAGGTCAAGTAAAAGATCCAGTTCCAGTCCACTTAGATTTTCCAAACATGGGCCCTTAGTACTTTCACACTTCTTCCATGTGAGAAGCATCCATGAGCATTTCCCAAAGCCCAGTTGCAGTCCAGGCCAATAACATCCCCAAGTACTGCCAGAGTGAAAGCCCAAGGTCCTCAGATATCTCTTATTTAGCAGCTTGCTATAAATCCCTGTTGACTAAGAAGTGGGCAAATTTTAATGAATCTGCTCTGCTTGAACAAAAATTATGTAAATGTTCCTAAAGAGCCCTAACCCAGGTTGTAAAAATCTCCACTTCACCTGCCTCTGTTAATGATTCACATCTTTCCTCTATCAAGTCAGAGAAAAACATGATTAAATAAGACCCTCCAGTTAACACAAGGATATTCTGATACATAGGCTTTTGAGCACATAATCAAAGAAGGGCTTGTGTTCCTGAGAGCTTATTTTCCAGTTACGTTAGTTTGTCTACTAAAAGATATTGCTGCTCCTGCCAAACCTTCCCTTAGGCAAACATCATTAAGGTCTCATTGGAAAGACAGGTAAGAGGGAGTTTAAGAGGCATTTAAGCATCCTTGCTTTGCAAGGATGGCTGTAGAGCTTACAGATGTTCAATTCTTACTCAGAAGGGAATGCAAGATAACTTTGAAGTTGAAGCTGCAAGTACATTACATCTGGAGTTTTCTTCTCTGACACATTGGTCTACTGCATAGCCTAACTGCATAGCACAGCTCATAGTGTTCTGGAGAAACCCAATGTGGAAGAATATCTCCTATTTTTGTCTAAATCCTGATTCCTCTGTACACAACTGGAAAAATCTGTGTGGCTGTGATATTTAGAACAGTAAGAGAGCTCTGATTTCCTAAGCATAATCAGGAGTGTCACTTGGGTAACTAGTGAATGACATTTTAAGCACTCTGTTTTCCTGACCCCTAGTAACCTGCAGTCCAAAACACAGGAGGAAGATGTTTTCATAAGCTCTGAGTTGTGTATTTTTTCAAAAATTGCTGGATGGAGTGCCAGTGCCTTAGACTCAGATTAAAGCAGCCTCTCTGAAAAGTGATGGGGAGGTTATAGCCCTGCGTTTTCGTCCCCCTAAAGCTAGCAGGGTTGTAGATGTGTAGTTCAGGACAGGAGCTGGATCACAGTGTAAGAACATGGGGCATCCTGGAGAGCTGGTGGAAATCACAAACAATGCCTGGGCTCTGGTGTATGCTTCCAGAATCAATTAAGAAATCACTTGCCAATTCAGCTTTTGTGCAAGCAAAGCTGACATGGCTCTTCACTTTAATAGGAGTATCTCCAGGGTGTTCCTTAAAAAATGTCTTTATAAAAAGTTGTCTGTTGTCTCTATAGAACAACAAATTCTGAGAAGACTTAAAATGAAAGACTTCAGTTTTCATGCCTACCTATAGATTGGGCTGCGTTAACCCATATGACAGTTTGAGGTTGCTTATCTATTGAAGAACAGCTGAGGCCAATGGTCTACTGTAGCCAGTGACTCACAAATGTCAGCATATTTTTCAGGTACAACTTTTTTTTTTTTTTTTGAGGTAGTGAAGACTATTATTCCCATTGGAAGGGGAAATGGAGAAATTAGCTAGATGATGCACAAAGATCTACACTGACCTTCACTGCACACAGATATATAGCCACTAAAAATCTGACTATTCCAAGGATCACAGCTATTATATGTAGTTACATGTAAGGTGCACTGAATTTCTCATCAGACTTTGCACTTTAGACTCAAAAGACTTTACAATAACTAAAACATTTATAGTGTGTGAGTTAACAAATCAAGCAAGAACCTTAATGGAGAAAACAGCATTGAACTAGCATCCCAAACCAGTATCTTAACTACTTGATCATCTTTTCTCCCAAGATGATTGTTGGCTGAAAATCAAAATCTTCCCAGATATCTCCTAATAGGCACTCAGAATCAAGTTTTCAAGTTACTTTGTAGCCCACAGCCAAATACTGATCTCTCTAATCATTGTAAAATAGGGCAATATTGAGTAGAACAACAGCTAGTTCAAAGAATTTTAATAAACTTTAGATCATGTCCTAAAATTTTGTGAAAGTCACTGAATTCAAATGAAAACAAACCATATGGCTCAGACACCATATTAAGCAGTGGTCGTAGTAGAGAAGTATCTAGTATTTTTTTTTCTCTTTAAATACTGTAGTGTCCTGGGAGACTTCAGTTTGCTGGAGTAATGCTTCTTTTTCTCCATCAGTTGCACTTAGAATTCTGTTGTTTCTCTGAGCCAAAACAGGCAGCCACGCTTGCTCTTCTTACTGTTATTGTAAGGACAATAAAAAAGTTAAAGCATTTTTCAAAATGAAGCCAGCTGGACATAATCCATTTTTTCAAGCAGCAAACGATGAAAATAGGGTCTGTCTGGCTGCAAGAGTATAGTCAATTCATAGCCCTTAGGAAGCTCCCAGAATATGCAGCAGTTGTCAATTAACTACTTGTTTAGTAACCAAGCAGTCCTCTTTTAGGATATGATTAATAAAAAGACTCAGTTGATTAATAAGCTCTGCACTAACAATGAGAAGCCATGGAACCCATCATGTCCAGTTAACAGATTAATGCGACACAAAGTTCCTTTGGTGATATCCTTCCATATATTGAAAACAGTGTTCTGTTCAGCAAAATGCTTAATATTTCTTCTTCAGCCAGGATGCAATTTTTTTGAAATCTGACTTCAAATTTCCAAATAAGTAGATTCCTACAAACACAGCTATCTGTCAAGTTTTTCAAAAACTTCTTGATAATTATGCGCTTCTCTTGAATGTTGTGCCCCAAGCTGTTTGTGATATTTCAATATGGCAGTGGGTAGCCACTGAAAGAGTCTGTTATGAGTTAAATAAGGTGCATTTACCAAAGCGCTTCTTTGTGCTATTTTCTCATTTTGCTATTTACTAGGGCTTTAAATAGGCAAAGACATATGGGAGGGAACAGCGTGAAGAGACATTCAGAGCGCCTAACATTTAGCTTCCAGAAGATAATCTACCCACATTTCCTTCATAGCAAAGAGAGGGAGAAAGAGCAGAGAGAGTGGCTTTCCAGAACATAGTTCAGACATGGATTTGCAGTTCAGGTGTCTGACTCACCCTCTGCAGTATTGTGACTTACTACAGTAACCACAGAAGGAATTTAGGGAGATTAGCTCAGGTCTCTGAATCCAGTTACATATGAACTTAAACCCTGAAAAAGCAAAGCAGGAAGACATAAACCATGGCTCTTAGAAATTACTTAATTCTGCTGAGCTTGGGCAATTCACACCCAGTATCGCTTACAAGCAAGAAGGCCCATATGTACACCTTTACAATACCTTTGAGCATCATTACCTGCCAGATCCTGAGACAGCACTCAGTATTTAAGAGTAAAATGTCTGCATATCCTACATAAATTAACTTATGGGTAGAATTAGTCATGCCGGTTGACAGTGTTAATTGAAATTCAGCCTTTTTCTCTTTCAGTGAGTTACTGATTGACTTTGCTTTTACATGTTTAAATTATTCATGGAAGAATTTATGCAAATAAATTTCAGCCTTTTGGTTATTTATGAAATGTCCACTGTGATAGTGTGCAGCTTGTTATTTGTTGCTTGAATAGCTTTTGTTACTTCTCAGAATGACCACTGCAATTTTTTCAAGCAGGAGAATAATGCCAAATACACTGCATTTCTAAACATCACTCTGAGGTGAAAAAAAAAATCATCTAACTTTCACTGACAAGATATAGTACAAGTACCTCTGCACCAAATAACCAGTGGAATTCTGGTGGAGATGTATGTAGATTGCTTTGAACTTATTGACCAGATCTTAGATGAGACCTGTTTGATTTACTGTGGACTGAGAAGCCAGAAGTCTGTTTTTAATCATATACCAGAGGAATTTATAAACAAATATAAAAAGAATGAAGGCTGGATATCCTTAACACAACAGGCAGCACAAAAGTATTCAGATGTAATTAAGAACCAACCTGAACCTCAGACCAATTGCTGATTTAGAAAAAAAAAAAAAAGAAGAAAATTTTTTTTTTGAGTTCAGACAAGTAGGAGAGGATCTTATTGGGCTGTTATCACTGCTGATTCATGCCCCAAATTCAGGCTGTTACCGAAGCTTACCTTAATCCATACAGTCTATCTTGTTCATTTTAAAGGGCTTATTCACATGCCTGAGAAGCTTTTCTAGATTTGGAAACTGGAGTGCATTTAAAAAATGTAATAGGTAATGCATTTCAGTTGATGTTTTCTTAAATGTAAGAGTTAATAGCATTTAATGAGTTTAGATTTGTGCTGCTTTATCAGAGTCAACCTGAGAATGGGTAAAAATCTTGGGCTGTGCCTATATACCCATAGATATTTGTCTGTTTATGTGCATATACACAAGCTAGTTTGAGCCTTAAGCATCACCAGCGTGTTCTTATTTGGGATATTTGGGTACATACATACCTTTCAGAGAAATCATTGACATTTAATGATATCTAAATGTAGCATTTACAACTCCTTCTGTACTGGGGCTACAGATGTGTTGTGATATTGTAGGATGTTAAAGACTGAAAAGCACTCAAGGTGGACTGAAAAATTTAAGAGCTCCTAGCAAGAACGAATTGCCAAAGGGTTGTTAGTCTCAGCTGCTTTTCAGCAGATGGCACTGTAACAGCATTTGAATTGAACTCCCTGATATATTTCACATATTATATTGTACATATACATGAGTCCTTAAAATTTGACATTTGACATTTCTAGAGAAATATTTATTTTTTTTAATGGCTCTTCAAATCAGTGGGAGAGAGGATAGCTGCTGAAAAATAAAAGTAATATATCACTGGTTTGGGACACTTAATTTTCTATTACTCCAAATGTATCCAATAATAACATGGTTATTTTAAATTAAACTAAAATGCAATCTAATCTCTTTCCATGTACTTTTAACACTTATATTTTAAAGTAATTTCTTCTGAAGCTTAACTGTTTGTTATACACTTCATGGGAAGAGATAATTCCAAACTCAGGATTACATTTTCTCTCTGGATATTTGACTGATTTCATGCAAAACTGAGAACAGCCAGCCTATCTACCATTCTCTGCTGAACATTTATTGGAAGCTTGTTGCTATACTGTCTAAAGCCTTTATGCATTGATAAACAGGGTGGACATGGACATTTAGCTTTGGATCAATACTTGGCTTTGATTTCGCAATCTTTCAAATATTCATTTAAAGCTTAGTACAAGAAAACATAACTCCATCCTCCAAACACTCAGTGGTCAGCTCAACCACTTCTTATCCCTCCTTCATGTCAGTGTCTGATCCCCTTTCTGACTCATTATCTACCTCTCTCATTCCTTCCTCAAACATTAATTCTTCAATTGCTTCCTCATACACAAAGTGCTTCCTCTGTAATACTTGTACTGCTAATTCTCAGCAAACACCCCCATTTCCACCTTCATCTCTTGGGTCACAATTTTATGCAGCATGTGAGAAACAGCTATCAGAAAAGAGGGCAGGTTATGGTTACTGCTTTGGGTTAGGATTTTCTTGATACCTCCACTGCTGTGTGTGGACTGTGCAGATAGCACTAGCACCAGATAATAGAATAGTAGGGACTCTTTAAATACAAAATCAGGTAGATAATGAGGAGAAAGAGTGACTGCAAAAGACTTATGAGTACCTTCAACAATGAGTCCCTAGAGGAACTTGGGAATTAAATACTTTATTATAAAGCATTTTATTTTCTACTTAACTGACATACTAGCCATGGCTCTGTTTCAGTGCTGTGCTTGGCTGCTTCCCGTGTGCTTTTACAAAGATCAACAAAACAACAAATGCACTTGAAGTTCATGAACCAAGGCTATGCTGAATTGCTTTCTGTTCTGCAAAGGGCACGACATATCTCCAAATTCAGTGCCTGAACAATAAAGTCTGTTTTCTGCAAGTCTGAGACCTAGGTATCTACGAAGGAAGGAAGACTGCTGAATATCTCCAAAGAACAAAGTCAAAAAACACAACGTGAAACTGAACAATTGAATGCTACGTGGGCTGGGGGAGCTAGCAGACTGTGGGAACTCTCTGAAAAAGTAAGGCCAATAACATTTATGTTTGGTAGGCAGAACACACAGATGGCATGACAGGGACACATCAGCTAATGATCCAGCATAGGTAAAGGCCAAACACAAAGCTGAAGAGATAGTACATGGGAACACCTAAGAGCTTTTGATGTGAATAACCAACAAACGGGAACACGTGCTTCTGACAAGAAGTCATATTTTGAGGATAGAGACGACAGACATAATTTAGTTTGGCTACCTAAAGATGTATGAAAATTGTTGTAGTGGCATATTATACCTGATAAGTCACGTAACATTTGATTTGTCTTCCATGAAGTATCTGTTACACTTTTTAGTCATCTAAGAAAAAATGGGAATTATCTCACCAAGTATGCTTGAATAAACCTCTTTGTAATGCAAAGGAATAAATTACCTTTAAGTTCAAATTTGTTTAACTTTCAAAATGAGATTAAGAAATAGCGGGAAAAAAAAGGCATCCCTCTCTCCATCAGGGTTTTTATTATTATTATTATTATTATTATTATTATTATTATTATTATTATTATTATTATTTATTATGTTACTTTATTCCTTTGAAGATACACACATTCTACCATACATTAAAAGCCTGGGCCTTTGTAACTATGGTTATCTAAATATACAATAGAATATACAATGTGTTTGCAATCTGTTCTTTGTTCATTGTTGTTTGGAAACAGATTATATTCCTTTGGCACGTAATTGTACAACACATTTAATACCGAAGATCTGTAGTTGATTTAGTTATCTGTGTATAAAGGGGACAATGAATTGTTAACAGTGGCAAATGGCTTATTAGTTACTTGACATAGGTTGAGTGAGAAGATATTGCTTGCCCAGATGTTTGTGAAGGGGATTTTCCTTAAAGAAACATAAAAGATGATTGACTCTACTGCAGCTCTTAGGCAAAGGTCTCTGTAACGGAGCAAGGCTGCAGTGGGATTATGCGGCAGAGTGAGTCTCTAGAGACGTTGTGACTGACACACCAGCAGCAGCTGAAGAGACCATGTATTTCCCTCTAAATACAACAATTTAACTAAGATTAATAAGAAAATTAGAGACCTTTTTTGTTTGGGAAAATTTCTATGCAAGCAGTGATCTCAATACATTTGGCCAATGTTTTAAATATCATTGATCTGTGCAGCATTTTACTGACAAAGAAATGCCCCTGGAACAGCTCTTTTCCTCTCTTTTACTTATGCCTGCCTCCAGAATGCTTTGAAAGTATTGCCCACTCTTTTTTTCTCTTTAATGTTGCATCCTTATCCAGAAATAGTGACCTTTCCTCAGATATTTTAAATTGCTTGTCCTGGGAACAGAATCAGCCCCAAACACATGCTTGCAATCACACTGCCCCAATTAGCAGCTGTAACATTAGTAACTGTATCTCAGATCATTTTATTATTCCTAGTGCACTGTAGACACAGTAAGGTCAGTTCTTATAGATCTCTTGCTTTGCAGATAGTCTCATGTTCTAGAGGGACATGAACTAACAAAACTAAGTGCTCAGCACCATAAGACTAAAAATATATTAAGTGTTTCAGACATTTGTGTGAGGTACCTTGTCCTTTTTCTGCAATATATCCTTTAAGATCATTTACATATTTTCATAAAACAAAGTAATTTCAGTTCAGTGTTCTTGCGTGTTTGTTTTTTTTTTCAGATACTCGCCTCTTTCCTTACATGTGAAACCAAGTATGTCTGAACTTTAGAAAATGGGGTCAACCAGGGAAAAAAAGAAAGCCCCAGAAATTAAACTATGTCAGAGCAGAGGCCTTGGAATATGAGTTACATGTAGACTTGTGCAGCTGTGAAGGATCAATGTACCATTTAAGCCACTTTGACACCCTATTAAACCTCAGCTGTTACCTGACTCTGCAATCTTTGCCCCTTGATCCCATCTTCTTCCTGATATTATTAAGCTGATGGCAGAGTCCTCTATAGGTCTATCTATATGGATTATCCATTAATCAGTTAAGCTTCAGCTTTTTCCAGCATCCAAACCTTTTTATTCTGAATCAGCTCCTTTCTCAGTACAGGAAGGATTCTGGTATTAACAGCTCTCTGTCCCCTTGTATCTGCCAGCAGGTCTCCTATGCAAAAAGCAGAAGTGGTTAAATATATAAAAACACATATCAGACGTTGCAAGAAAACTAACTCACATGCAAAAAAAAAAAAAACATAGAAAAGAAAAATAGCCCTCAATGTTCTTGTAGAACATAGATTCCACTGGGAAATTGTGCTATTTGCAAGATCTTCATCCGCCACGAGCAAGACAGATACCAGTGTGGTCTGAAGCTCAAGGCGGAGCAAAGTGCTATTGGCAGGTGCTAACTCACTGCTTGACTACATCCCAAGCTCTGCTCTAAGAAAACTGGAAGAATGGAAGACAGAAAAACAGCTCTTTTCATGACTGGCTGAAGCATTGTGAGGCTACTCACAATGCCACAGTGTAGCTGCTTCCACTGTAACTCTGTGTGCTGAGCGGTACTTCCAGAGGCTGGAACTTAAATACTGGACTCAATTTTTAAGCCAGCTAAAGACATCTGTCTGTGAGGATATGTTGTTATAAGGAAGTTTTTGAAGTCTGACTGAAGGTCAGGCTGTATGTATGTAACCTATAAATTATAGTAATCTCCTTTGTGCATGGCCCGAGATCTTCATAGTTTTGTGTCCTGGGGCTTATCTCCAAAATGCCTCTTCCTCATCCCAGCTCTGCCTTCAGGATATTTTGTATGCCAAGGATGGTATGAAATATTTGAAGGATGGATGCTCTTACAGCTGTCTCCTATAATGTCTAGTGATTCTTGTCCCTAGCTAAACATATATTATGGATACTGTTTTAATCCTTTTATCCAGCAAGGGTAGAAGGACCATGTTTTATCCTACCTAAGGCGGAGGATGAAGACCTCATCTAGGATCTGCAAAGCTCTGCAATTTCTCTTCACAGGGATCTAGCAATTTCCTTTTATTTCAAGCCATATAGATATGTACACAGGAATCTTAGAACATTCCAAATTTCAAAGCAAAACTCAGTTTCACATATCTCCCTTCTAAATCTGTTTAAAAACCGTGTTTAAACCTTCAAGCCTTACTTCTTAAAAAAGAAAATGTTATGGCAAAATCCTGTTTATTTTTTCAGACCGCTCAAAGACCTTATACATGGGCTTAGCTATAAACATAGCATTTAATCTCATTAATTTCAGGGGAATGCACAGTGGTGTGTAAAGATACACATAAATCTGCAGACTTGGGGCTTGTTCAAACTTCTGCTTTCTCAGAAGACTGTAACCTAGTCAATTCTGGAGAGTCACAAACTTTTTGCAACTCTTTTGAGAAGAAGACTTCTGTGGTGATTTCTGTCTGTGTGTTGGGCGAGGAGTGGCTTCTGTAGCAAATGAGTTGAACTCTTATTACCACAACGCTTGTTTGAGCAGAGTGAAGTAACTTTGGGGTAGTTAGGGGTTTTCTTTCCTCTGTCCCTCATAACATCACATGCTGCAGTGTCTGGGTCATGTAATGGCAGAGAAGTTGCCTTGTTGCAGAGCCATCACATGCTCTTTACAGCTTGCAGACCTAGTAAATCAGTGGGTCACTGCAAAGAGCTTGTGCCTTGACCAAGAATCACATGGAACTGCCGCTTTTCATATTGTGTTCATTTCGGACAAAAGCACAGACTTCCCAAAAGCTATTGTTACCATGTTGAAGTCAAATTAGATCTGAGCCTGAGCTGGAATGTTAAGTCCAAGTACTTTTCAATTTTTGTGAAGATCTGGATTTGACATCATTTGGGGCATTGCCATGAGACATATCTTGTCAAAGGCTTGTACGGTTGGGACAAGCTTCATGGTGTTAAGAATACGTAAAATTGTGCTTTTTAAAATTAAATACTGGCTGTTTAGCAAGATCTTCCTTTCTTCAATAAATCCAGGCTACTGACTTGTTGGGGGCAGTCTCTCTTGGCAAGACAGGAGTAGGAACTCCTGTAGGACAGGACTATCCCCTTGCTGCCCCTTGCCCACAGGCTTCTCACCTTTGCAGGGAAGGTGGGAGAATGGGGCAGATGGAAACCCACCTATTCAATAGCTTGCTTCAGGCGTCCTGCTCTTTTTTTTTTTCTCCTTTTCTGTTCCCTGGCCTGTTCCCAAGTGCCTGAACCTCTCCCTTTCAGACTCCACTGTCAAATCTCTGATTACTGCCAGAAACTTGTGGCTCCCTTTTATTTTAATAAAGTAATTTTATTTTGCAATCACTGATGTTTCTCTTGACCTTTCCTTCTTTCCTTAGGATGGATTAAAACACTGCTCTACAAAAAAGGGTGAATGGGAGACTGGTACAAATAACAACTGTTAAGTGTGTAATGCGTCATATGATTTATTCAGCATAGTTGCACTTTCAGAATTAATTATAGCTACCAAGCAATTGAGACTGATGGGGTTGGTGAGTGGGACTGCAGCTAACAGATTTAAAAGCAATGGTTTCTCAATGACCTGAAATTTTAGTACAATGACTTATTTGAGAGTAACATTCAAAAACCCCCACCAGGAACAAAGTTGAATGACATTAATTTGAAGAAATTATGCCTTTGGCTCCATTTTCTGGAACCTTTTTATCAGACTTCCATTATATCACTATTTTCTTTCTGAAATGGGCCTCAGGAATATAGGATTTTTATTTGCTGTTTGTGTGGGTTTTATATGGAAAGATTCAATACAAATTGCGATTAACATCATTAAGCCACTTTTGTATCCGAGATACCAACATATCCTGGTTATTTGTGACTGTAAGTACTCACCATCCTAGGCAAAATTAGGTTAATAATCTATGTGGGTATGCACATTGATTCCAATTAGAGTCTCCTAAATCCAATCTACAAGTCACGAGTGCAACGATTTACATGTCAGGTAGGAAGTATGGGCCAAAAACATGACTACATGCAAAATAACATGTTGATTAAGAGCTACAAGCAGTTGTTACGAACTCTGGCATTTCTTAAAATGCATCTCAGCAATAGTTAACCTGTGTGCTGATTGCTAAAGATCGTTGTAAAGTAATGAAGATAAATACTTTATTAAGTAGGCAGCCTAAACTGTTATACTGCTGAACTCAAAAAAGTCAGTTTTACCTGTTTTGTAAACTATAGTGACTTAGACTAGATGAGACCAACCAGCAAAAATTAACTTAATACAGAGATAGTATTCTTTGCTTGCAGGCTATAATACCACCCCTTCTTCTTAGATACACAGACAAATTTTCAGCATGCCTAAGTTAGCTAAGACAACAAAATCAGCAGAGGTTGCTCAAGATCTGACTTTTTGTCTCTAGCCAACGACAGCTGACAAGTACGGGAAATCTTACCTACCTGGAACACTGCAGATTCACAGCAGAGGGTAGGAACTGATAAACCCAAAGGCAGAGAGAGGAAAATTTTGGGAGAATTCAAATAACTGGGCCCAGATAATATCTTAACTGTATCTTAGATATCTGCCTCATCTGAAAGCTGGAGGCGTCTATGCTCTGCTTGGATGTTCCTGTGAGGCTACATGTCTGTTCAGAACTGTCCTAGTCCTTGCTCTCTTTCAGACCTTATCCTCCTTGCTTCCACAATGTCTTAATCCACCAGTCAGTTTCCAAAGACTCTTTACATGCAATGGCAGGACTAAGCTCTGCAGAGAAAGTAGCAAAAGATTCCCTTCTCTTTTAAAACTGATGGAGGACATAAAAATCATCATTTATATCACAGCCTGTTTTAGCACTCACCCAAGCAGTGGGAGACTTGATTTGAAATCGTAATTTAGTTCATAGATTCAAACCTATCTCGTTGACCTCCAAAATAAACGACAGGATGCTGTCCCTCAGCTGCACCCCAGCAGTTAGAACACTCTCCCGGAGGAGGAAAGCACTGCATTTTGTTTTTATGATCACATTTTACATTATAAGTTATAGCACAATCGGGTTATTAAAAAAGAGAGAATGAATGGTAGGTACCATGCCCACAAGTTTGTACCTGTGCTTACACTAAGAAGGAATTTAGAAAAAAAAACAGTAATGTGGCTGAACTTCCATTTACCAGAAGTTTAACCACAAGGAGAACATACACTTGCCCTTTGAAGTTGCAATTACATTCCCACAAAAAAGTGGCCACTCATTCTGACAACGTAGAGCGGATGAGCTGGACTGCATGGACACCAAAGAAAGGGACTCCTTTGTCTCTTTTTGTCCCTTACTAAAATTGTGTCCTAAGATGACACAATTCCTGCTTGTCCTCATATGAGAACAGAGGCTTCGTACTAAGTAGCGTCTATTGTCTTAGCAGCTGAAACTGCAGAACAAAACCCCAACTCCCACATCAAAAGAACAAGATCAGAATCACACAGCCTAGTATTTAAAAGCAGGGGAGTGACAGAATGAAAACTATCAGCATTTTCTTTTTAACAATTTTGTCTTTAAGTATATGTCTGCATGTTATTAAAAGGTCACCAGCTTTCATTTCCTGTACAAGACTTAATAGTTACTATATTCAAATTATTCTTATTTTCTTTACTGTTTTGTAGCTGGCTGCATGCACTAGTACAATACATTTCAAACACCCCAGAGAGGTAAGAGGTGATATTAACCTCTATTGTACTGCTCTGGAACTAAGTTATGAAGAAAATGATACGAAATGCGTCCACTAATTTTTACCGACAATTTGGAAATAATTAGAACTTAATTTTTCAGAGCATATGAGGCTGTATGGCACATTAGATACACAATGTAACTTCATCTGCAGTTGCCTTTTACTTAATCCAGCTGAAAATCAGACCTTAGGGTCTCAAATCAGATATCCAGAAAATGAGGAACATGCAGTCAGTAGTTTTCCATAAAAAATTTAGACGAAGTGACTTGCCCAGAACTACTTGGGAACATTATGGAAAAGTCAAGGATGATACCACACATCAGGGGTGTCACAAGAAGGGTCTGGTTAATACTGAGATTGATGGCACCACAGAGGATGGATTCTTTCGATATTTAACTCCTAAAATCCGTTTCTCTTGATCATATGTGAACTGTGATTTTCATAATATGACAAAAAACATGTCCTTGCCATAAAAATCCCTCAGAATCTCTTATTTGCCATTGCTGCAAAACTTGGGGTGGCTAAAGAAGTTCTCCATGAAAGAGTTTCAGCTTTTTTATAATAGCCAAAATGTATTTTCCATCAGCTTTGTCCTTCAACATTACTGAAAGACTTTGTTTGAAATGAATAGGCAGCTTAAGTCAAGTATCCAGACTGAAAAATTTTTACTCCTAATGACAGATATATATCAAAATTTTCTGTTAACAGTTTTATTTTATGCACATATTGTGTGAATTTATCCCAACTATACCCAGCTAATACGGCATCCAACAAAAAACAGTGCCTACAAATTTTCTTTTTTCTTAAGGAGGGAAACTCATTTCTCATCACATTCCTAAATACTGAAAGTAATCTACAAATGTAATTTGTTGCACAAAGTCAAAATCGCTCTTTTAAAAATTATTTAGATTAGGGATGACTATGTTGCATTTCCTAATTTCATCTGAAGATATAAAACTGGAATCCTTTGGGCACACTTCAGATATAAAAAGCAAATGCATATTGAGCTGGACACTTCTGGCCTCCTTATCTTGTTCTCAGTTTTCACATGCAGTTGCACTGATTTGAATATGGAGTTATTTCATGTTTACACATAGGAAATTAAGAAGAGAACTGGGCTTTTCCTCCATGGTTTCACTCTACGTAGCAGAAAATATAGGGCGTGAATATCAGAAACACATTAACTGTGAAAGTCAGTTTACCAAGTTATTATTAAATAATTTAAAAATCAAGACTTTTTTGTCACAACAAAACAGCTATTACTGTACTCAGATCACTCATGCAGGCCTTAGAGAGTGCATGTGCTATCTGCTAATGGTAAACGTATTATTAATGCATACAACTTGCCTGAGTACATCATAGCTGTCACCTTACATTTAATCTCTTGTCATCAGTAGACGAAAACAAACACTGCTTTTGAAACAGCTAATTCAGGTTAGCTACCACTATGGAAAACCCTAGTGGAGGCAGAGGAAAAGCAACTTTATCTCCATGACAATAAATACAATAAAGCTTAGACTGTTCCCTGACATGCTCCCCCCAGGCTTTTGGATCAATCACCCTGTGTGATAGTTTCATCTCCAGACTTATGGCAATTCAAGAGCACCCGCTATATACGTTGGTTGAGTCCAAAGAAATGACAAGATAGCCTTGACAGGATAGCCTCTTAGTCCTGGAACAACATCAAGATAGGATATATATGTTGACTGAACTGCTAATATACTCAATTTTCTTCAGGAATACTGAGGGTTTGCTTGAAGGTATCTCATTCCGGACCCGATGGAAACCTTTCTTGCTGGTAACAAAGAGGTTAGATATTTGTCACGTAGATTAATATACCTGAGCTAGTCACTACGAAGTTCTTTTTAAGGGAAATAATAAACATGCACTTCTAAAAGTGTCTCTTTTTCTCCACTGACTAAAAAGTAGGGAAAGTAACTCAGATGCTCTATGTTCCAAATGACTACATTTAGAGGGCAAGAATCTCAACCACAGTGATGAGACATTGTAAGTAAATCATTTATATCTATCCAAAGTTTTTTGTTCTAGTTACCTGAAAAATACAGGAAAGAATTTACTCTGCTAATAAGGTTATCCAAGATGAGAAAAAGCACCATTAAAAGTCATCTGTAGATCTGAGAAAAACTTTGTCTTGACTTTCCCTATGCAAACATACTGAAAATAAAATTGGCAAATGCACTAAGCATTTAAAATATGGTCTTCTGAAATGCTAATGTGCTTTTATAGAATAAATAGTAATTTGGCTTTCTTTATAATAAAAAGGTAATAGCATTTCATTGCCCAAGACTTCTACAGTAACATCATTTTGCAAACAGGGTCTACCTGGACTATATTATGTTTTAAAAATGACCTTGAAAGTAGTAAAGCCCTTCCTCATCTTCTCGTATCAGCAATTCAGCCATACATCAGTCTAGATTTTCTCTCTCATTCTATCTGAGATCTGAAGAAGCACCAGCATGTTCAACATCTTGAGAGAGAAAATGCTGCAATGAAGGCCATTCCAACCTAGACAGACTGATGTAGCGTATTGAAACAGCAATAGCTTTTATTCCTACCCTTATTTTATGTCATTCTACATCTCTTATTGTCTGTAGGTTAACGTGTTTAGTTTCAGTCATTTAGGTCAGCAAAGTCACTAGTGGTGACACATGAAAAGGGAAGGTTTACATTTGACTCTTCCGTTTGGAAGATAAAGGTGAGATTTCGGTAAGAAGTACTGGAATTTTCACGATCACCCCAAGTGGCAGTTAATGATATGACATGACGGTTTGCAAATTCTTTTAATAAAGGGAAATCAGGTCACCACAACATGTTGAATGAAGTCATTTTAAGTTTTAGCTGAAAAAACACTAGGACGTCTTTCACTGCGCATTTAGGTATTTCTTCACTTACTGATGAACATTACTACAAACAAAGCATTCTATTTCCATTTCAAGTGAAAAAAAAATAAATACACTCACTTAAATCTAATGTCGTCATTCATCTCCCTTATGGCTTCTGCAATCACGTCCCCATAGAAAGATACTAATGTTCTCTTACAAGTTTGAGAAGTACTTTCAGCCTCAACAAGTTTTATTGCATCATGCAGGCAAGGGTGTTGTAGCAGAGGAAGAGAACAAAGGAAGACGTACGACTGCGCAACAAGGAATTTGAGCACTACATAGTTCTGTTGCTGGTCATTTGGATTTGAGGGTACAGCGCACTGACAGAATTTTCTAGAACTAAAATTTCTGTTGGTATAACCCTTAGCCCTGACTCCAGATATGCCGGTCATGAAGTTTTTGATGTGCCACCTTTCCTAACACATTCCTCTGGTGCATCTCTATAACTAAAAGCAGATGAGCACAACCAAAGAACTAAATTCACATTCCTATCCAGACACTTATCTACTACTATACAGGTGTCCATATGTCAGCACCTACTGACATCATAATCAATGGAGATGTAGGTCATAATTTAATTGCATAAGCATACGTATACCGCATCATTTGAGGTGCTGTGAGACATCCTACCAGGCTTTCTGCTGCAGCTTCATAAGGTCTCCCATAGTCCTAGGTATCTAACTCATGCAGTCAGCAGAGCTCAGAAAGGGACTAATCTCATCTTAAAGTGACCTACATTTAATCAGCTGAAATGCTCTCCAAGCTACTTCAGGCACACCTATTCAACATGGAGCTAAGGCGTATCTGGGTAAAGCGTAAGAGGAGGCTGTGATACAACCCTCCAGTTTAGGAATATTGCACCAGCAAATGTAATGCTAAATTCTAGACTTCCACATTAGTAATTTCTTATTGATATCTAAATGAGTTAGACTCATAAAATACTTGGGGCTAGGTCACACTACCAGTCTGTAGATGTGTAATTTAAGACGTGTGACTGAGTAAGTAAAGAGATGAATGATTCAAAACATGATGTCTATAGGGGGCCAGATATTAGCTATCCATACAATCAGTGGATAAAATGGTGTTTACATTGTCAAAGTTGAGCTCTTAGAACAGGGGAAAGGTTAAAAGCTTTCAGAGCTCTCTGAAAAATCCATACTCTTCTGACTGTGAGTACAATGATAAAACAAATGATAAGACAAAGTAGAATAAAGCATTGACAGAAAAATTATATTAACAGGAAAGAAATCATATCTCATACTATAACAGTTTGAAGTATTACAACGTATGAAAAGTCTTCCTGAATTCTGTGGATTTCTGGAATAATGATTTCAAGATTTTCCTCTTATTAGCTGCTACTCTACTGCATACTGTAAATAAAGAAAATTAGCTTCTAAATTCCTTCCTTTTTCTTGTCGTGGCACAGAACAAAAAGTGGGTGGTAGGATGTGGGGGTGGAAGTGCTTTGGAAAATGGGGAAAAATAATAGAAAATGAAATTAATTTGGTAGCAGTATCTATATTATAGAGTAAAATCATACTCTGGTTAAGAGAGACCTAGCTGTTCCAAGTTTGGACATTATTGATCAGTGTCACAAAGAAAAAGAAAATTATTCAAGAATATAGTGACCAGAATAACTCTCATAGAACTTTTCACCCTTACCGTTTCATCTGGAAATATACAACAGGGCCACGGCAATAACCAGGGTCATAGTTATTATGGACATTACGGGTCGTGGAATGAATGATACAGAGGGTTTTCCTTTCCATTTCTGCTATCCTGAGAAGTACAAGGAGACCTCTGTAGGCACATATTGACCTTAGAATCTCTAAGCCTCAGAGTGGTCAGAGGAAAGAGAAACGTACTTGGCACAAAAGCAGGGACACATTGTTCCTTCATCTTATCTTAGCCTCAGTATGAAAATGCTTCTCATTTGCAGGACATTAGCCAAGCTTTGAAAGAAATCAATTCTGAGCCCCACTGAGCCGTTCTATCCCTATAGCTCATTTTGAGCCAAAGAAGTCTTTCTCTTGCCCATAAGCACACTGTCTCCTGCTCTGTGCTTCATAAGCTTATATGATACTTTCACCACCCTCCAGAAATATCACTGGTTGGACAACTGGAATGATACTTCCACTGGCGTTATCTTATTCATGATGCTCCTATTGAACCAACGGTACAACATAGTGAGTCCCAAATTGTACAAACTAACACGGAATCACTAAAAGTGACTGCAGAAGAAAGTCCAAATAACATTTCCTTGAAATTAGGTCTATCGCTCCGTAGAATATATCTTAAAATAAATTTATTAAAGTCCCCTCTCTTGGGCTTTTTAATATCAAATTAAGTGAAACCAGAAAAATTCTGCAAAACCAATTCAATGTCAACATTTGCAGAGAAATGAAACTGATAATTTGATAAGCCTACACAAGATTTAATGCCTCCTCTTAGGAGAAGACTAAGTCAAACCCTTTAGTATTGGATTGCTTCTTTTATTACTGGAATTTTACCCAGTCCACACACATACTCCTTTTGTTTTACTTATGGCTAGATGTATCCTGATTTTTTTCAGGAAGACTATGTTGTTCATCATTCCCTCTTTTTCTCCAATGCCTAAAGCTTTCTTCTGTTCCCACTCCCAACTACTTGCACGTCTGTCTTCATTCTGAATAGTGAATGATTTCAAATTCAGAATCTGACTTTTCATTTTAAGGTTTAAGATAATTGATTTTAAGGGGATCTTAACTCTGCGTCCTTTTTCCCCTCAGGAGTAAATAATGCAAGAACAATTACTTATAACTTGACAGACACTATGACAGCTTGTTCCAAGAGGTGTATTTTATAGCTGAATATAAGATAGTGGTTATGTAACCCTTCTTGCTTCCTGATCTCAAAGCACTTTTTAAAGAAAGTATAATTTCCATACTGTATTTTAAAATTCCCACTTTTTTTTCTCTTGCTCCTAACTCTTGTTTTTGCTCTCCAACCAAAATGTTTTTCCAATTCTGACCTCCAGATCTCCACTGATTCAGAGGTAAGGAATATATTCTCTTCTGAGGACAAATGTTTGGCCAGATATTCCAAGTGACTCCCAGATATTTTTGACAGGGGTCACATTAATACATATCTTCACAAAGTTCTTTCAAAGAGACCATCTCACACAGTGTAGTGCTTTCCCCATCCACAGCACACTTATGCTGCAGTTTCTACTGAATTCGCACGGCCTTGCAGTTTTCCCTTTTTAAATCAATTCCCAGCACTCAGTCCAGAACTACTTCACATCCACTAAAGAAAGAGAAAAATGCTTGGGAAGGCAGGGTGGGAAGGGGTGGGAGCTGGAGCAGGAGCACCAGAGAGGGGAGGAAGAAGAGGAGACAAAGACGGAGGAGCCGTGAGTAGCTGTGAATAAAATCTCAGGACACATCTAGCCCATGTGCCTGAGCTATGGGTAGCTAGTTCTCTTCTTCATTTGTTTTTCAATAATTACAATATTAAGTGTACTCTTCAAGGAATTTTATTCTTATTCTTTTGGCCTCCTTCAGGGAGATTCAACTGATCTATCTTGTTTTTAATTTCTGTAGTAAAGCCTTGCAGTGAAACTTCTACTATTTGAGTGATTTACTAATATTACATGTGAATATAAACTACCTGGGTATCTCTTCTCCCTACAGCTTTTTCAGTAACAGAGAATTTCACTTCTTTTCATCACATTCTTTCAACACTACTTAAAAATACTTCTCTTTCACTCATCTGTCACATGCCACAAAATACATGCAGAAAATAAACAAATCACCCCCAAAATACAAAGAGAGCCCCTCAACAAAGCAGATGCCAACAAAACATTAATATTGTGGATAGCTTTTAAAGGTTGTAAACCAGCCCTTTTCAAAAGTGTCTTCAAATAGATGGCTCTGCGCTTTCCCAGTGTTTTACTACAAATATGAACCAAGAAAGAGAGGTTTCAGCAACTTGCAGTACTTAATGTTATCTGTATCTTGAAATATCTTCAGCCCTTTCCAGCCTGTCTCCTGCTTGACACAACGTGATGAGCCAAGGCACAAGAACAGAAAACATTTCACAGAAACCCATGGACATAAAATACAAGATTTATAAGTACCTATAAAACCGAACATATAATCTTAGTTCAAAAATAACTTCTGTTTCAGATCCTTTGACAATGGAGGGGAAAACACACGACTCCCAGTGCTGTCTGGTACAGAGGTCACTGCCTGTTTACGTGGCAGTTTCTTCTCTCCTCATTTGCAGACATCTTCCCTTGTGTGCCACCACCGAGACTCGAGGAGTTTCTTCTTAGCTAACAGCTAAACAAGTGTAGATTTTTGCCCAAAATAATTAATGTCTTGAAGAGAGGTGCATGAGGCAGGACAGGCCGGGTTTGGGCAGCAGCAGGCTGCCGGGTGCCCTGCGCGGAGGTGCCCTGAGCTGCCCCGGGCCGGTCACAGCCGGTTCCAGCCGGCTCCGGCCCCGCCCTGACCGCCCCCTGGAGCGCCCCAGCTGCAGCCCCGCCGCCGAGGGCGCAGCGCCCTCAGCAAACCTATTAAAGGGAGGGTGGTAGGTGCGGGGAGGAGGAGAAAGAGGGGAGGCATGAGGAGAAACACACATCAGAGCAGGGACACCCCTGAGGGTCCGTGGCCCCTGGAGGAACCCACGCCAAACCAGAGGAAAATGTGTGAGGAGCAAGGAGTGGCAGAAAGAAACCATTGCGCACACAACCCCAACCTCCGATGCCGCTTGTTGCCTCACTGAAGGAATTAGGGGGGGAATTGGAGTGTAACCTGTGGAAAAACATGGGAAGCTGAAACCAGGAATAGGGGAGGAGAGGTGTTTGGCTGAAGTTGAGCCTGGGGAAGGGGGAGGAAGGCTATCTCCCTGCTTGTTTAATTGTTTTCTTTTTTCCCCTCAATACATGAATCAGTAATCAAAAGTTTGTGTGAATTAATGAGAGATTATATTAAGTAAAATTAGCAGTTGAGACTGTTTTGCCCATGAGAAGAGAATAGGTAATGAACATGGAGAACGTGCAGGAAGCAGGGGAAAAAACCCTGCGTCTCAAAAAAGTTATACTGCAAACTTGCAAACCTTTGTTCTTCTTTTGTCAAAAAGCTTTATTTCAGCTTTCTTTTCTGAGGCAGCACAGGGTGGTGTTGTCTGAAGGGCAGCAAGGACTGAATTTCTGACTCCAGGATAAATGAGTTCGTGCATCAGCATGGTGTCAACTGTCATACAGTACACTATAGAGATGGATAAACTCTATTTGTCTAATACTAGATATTGTACTATCATAGTATCAGTATGGTTGGCTGATATGCTCAGTAAAACAAACCCACAAGTTTGATTTCATCCTTTTAAAATCATGTGAATGGAGGGAAGGGATAGTAACCTCAGATGGGAAGATGTTATAATATCCCTTTTCCCCAACCTGTTATTAATTCTAAGAGCAAGTTTCATAGTGAACAAAAGAGGAGAGAGAATGGGCACCATTAATACGAGCCATTTAGGCGACTTAAAATGTAGGTACTAAAATTGCAGGTAAGTATTTCAAGATACTAAATGTCTTCAGTGTTCGGCTGAGGATTGCCCGGTTCAGGTTCAACAATAAATATGAACTGTGGAGATCTGTGCAGACAGATACACAGTCCAAAAGACTAAAAGCTTCCAACTGTGCGTGATATGAAAATAAGCCCAAGACATTTCCCAAGCCTTGGACTTTTGCAAAGAGCAAGGAGTTGTTTGGGCAAAGTGCAGTTGGGAACTGTGCTTGTTGCTTTGAAGCATTAGAGAGCTACTGAGAGAGAAAAGAAAATTTCTCTGAATCTGTTGTGATTTCTAGCCTCCATTTCCTTCTAACAAGATTTACATTCCTTTTTCATTTCTGTTCTGGTGGTGATAATGCTGCTCCTACAAATGTCAGAGGAAAAGAAGAAATGCAGGCATATTGATGAATTTAGTTTTGTGATTAAATAGATTTCATTTCCAAAGAAAATGGAAGCAGATATTAGAAGTATGATGTTATTTCTCTAGTTTATTGCCAAGCAGCCTATGTGCAATAGAAAACACTACTGTGTGAGGAATCATATTTAATTACCGTGATCAAGAAACATCCCCCATCTTAGAAGGTAGCGCTCTGGACTGCAGTATGTCAAAACAGACTGCAGTGAACAGACTCTGCTCTATTGTGCTACTGTGCTACTATTATATAAGCATTTACTACTAATGATTTCCTAGCTGCAGGTCATAATGCAAAGAAAGAACACCAAAACCAAAACACAGAAATTATCCTTTATTTTCTGGCTATTCATACAATTAGGTCATGATAGGAAATGCATAGTGCTGTGCATGACCAGCTGTATGTTCTAGAAATTACAGGCCTCATACTGGGTAAGTATGAGAGGAGCTGGTTTGGGACTGGTATGTTGGTGTTCTAGATCAAAATGTCAATGTGTGTGAGAGAGTGATAAGACAAGCAAAAGAAGAGATTGGAAACAGTTGTATCAACACCTAACCCAGACAAAGTATGTTAGACATTTCTTCTCAAAGATGGGAAAAATAGTAGCTACAAGCATTTTATAAGATTCTACATTTGTGTCATCTCCAGCACATAGTCATAATCTGCACTGGTTGTATTTGGCCCTTTAACAATCTTAAAGTTTTTATCTAACTTTTAACCAACAAATTTAGCAACTTCAGTTTATCAGTTAAGACCTAAATAACCAGGACATGGGCTTTCTGGTGGAAAGCAGATGGCCCTCTAAAAGTAAATCATGCTTTCTAAATGTGATTTTCTTCTGAAAAAAAAATGAAGGAGATTTTTAAAAAGCTGCCCTTTATAGAGATAAGGAAAGTCGCATTGCTGATAAAAGAGGCATAAGACAGAATGACAAAGAGAAGAAAAATTTTGAAGAAAACTGCTATTAGAAATCATGAAAATAACAACTGTGTATGTTATACAAAGTCACAGCAAAGAGCTCAAAGGAAATGTTATGGCATTAGAACTATAAGAGGTCAGAGAGCGTCTGAGAATATCGAATGCATAAAACTTGTTAGCAGGCATAACATCTTTTAGGATTCTCCTCCAAGAGCTACAACTGGGAGATGCATACTAAGCTGTACTGACTCTAAGACAACAACCACTTCCCCTGATTTGGGCAAGCCATGACAGTGACTGCTGATGCTGCGTTGAGGCCTGTCTGCAGTGTTCATTTAAGATTCCGGTCTTTCCTCCTTTCTGTGATACTTTCTTTCAATTCAATGAAAAGAACGAATGCAATTACATGACAAATCTGGCAAAGCAATTGTACACCTGAAAGTTGCTTTGCTTTTTCCAGCTAAATCAGTTGGCCTGAGAGAAGATTTTATCACTCCATACAAACTTGTTTTTTTCTTATGACCTATATTCTACAGACTGAATAACTTGGTCCCTTCTGGCTTCAAATACTATGACTTCCACAGTCATAGTAAATGGAAAATAAATACATGGAAGTATTCTTTGTCCACTCTTACTGCTTTGGCACATTTCAGAAATATAAGAGACACTGAAAAATTAAAAATAATTATAAATAATTGAAGAATACAAATCAAAAGTTGGACTCTTCCGAAAGAGGAAAAATTTGTAAATATTTTAGGTACTGAGTTACTCAATAATCGGACTGGCATAATAAATCTAGTTGTATGTGGATTCATAATTAATTACTAGTACATTCTGCACTGAATAAATTCCCACTAAGAACTAATTTTTATTTACAGTGAAACAACATACAATATAACATTTGGAAATAGTGGAAATTACATTAGAAATATCAAAAGTATATTGATTAAAATTCTTTATTATTGATAGCTTAAGTTGCAAATCTGCAGCCTATCCTGAGAATTGTATCAGATCAACAGAATTCTACGGTAGTATAAACTAATCCATGTATGAAAACATTTTCAATAACTCAAACAAATTGCAATATTTGACAGAAATTTAAATCTGTAGAGTAGACTCAAGTTTATATAGATTTTGTCAGGAAGCAGTGAGAGCTGACTGCTCCCTAAGGGGTGGGGAGGTGGAAGCAGTAGGGGCTCGCAACCAGGGCCTGTCCCATCACCCTGTGTAGGAGCAGAGCAGGCCAGGGGGAAATGGGGACAACCCCAGCCCTGGGTGTTGGTCCCCTCTGCGAGGATGGGGATAGGACAGGGCCAAGGCCAAGCCAGGCGGTTTCGCATGAGTCAGGGTCACAGTGGGGCCCATGGCCAGGCAGGGGCAGGGCCGTGGCGGGGCTGGGGGTCAGCACTGCTACAGTGCCACTGGGGCAGGGATTGACAGTGGTAGACTGGGCTGAAGTGGGGTCCTGTGCTTTGGAAGGGTGGGGGAAGACCTCAGGTGAGGCTCTTCGGGGCAATAAGACATACCAGTGCCCTCAGGCCCCTGACAGATTTTGTGATGCAAACAAACCTAAATCACAAATGAAATTCCATTTTATGAAAGGATTGCTCATGAGTAGGGTATAAAAGTTTGTGGTATAGGAACTGGACCTTAAAAACTATAATCCAGAAATATTAATTCCCTAAAGATTCCCCAATCTTTTAACATTCAAGGTACAAGCTTCTGCGCATGCCACAGTGAAGTACAACCGCTTCTGTAATGATTGGCAGCAGAAGACTTACAGCATACTGCACAAAAATATGGGACAGACAAAGCTGTACTACAAAGAACCGTGAGCCTCAAGCAAACTTTAATGAAGCTTTAAGAACCAGAAAGAGGTTTTAAGGTTCCATCTCAAAGAGTTTATCTTCAAAAATATTTTTGTCTGGAAGCTTAAGCACCTTATTATCCACTGTGCATACATACATAGTAAAGATAGGGCATTTCATCTGCAAGGCATTTCATCTGCATTAAGTTACAGTGAAAATATAACGTTTGAAATTAATATAGTAAAGTCAAATTATGAAATGCCGAAAGTGAGGCTGCTTATGAGACCTCTTTGTTTCTTCATGCATATGTGTCATGAGGTAGTCTTTACATGAAGGAATGCCATTTTCCTCGTACTTGCCTGTTTACTTTTCAATAATAAGTCAAACATTTATAGCAGTTGCAGATAATGGGAAAGACTGAATGCAAATGTCTACAGGTTCCCTCTGAATCTTCAGCAATTAAGTTGGTTTGAGCTTCTGTTTAGAAACCTGGGAAAGCATCAGCTTCCCTACTTACTGCTCTACCTGTGAGATAGAGACCTAGAGAGTCAGCATGCCCAGCTCTTACAGGGGAAGACATGTCATCTTCCCCTTTGTAAATGATCTGACTCTATGCACAGGTACTTTGTTCTCATTCCCTTTCAAGTGCCATGGGTAGTATTCACTGTGGCCATGTCTTCCCAGGTGAATTTCACAGGTCCTTTAAGAATGGACTGGGAAACTGTACCCTGGAAGGAGGGAAAGCTTGCACCTTCCCGGGAGACTTCCTGCTCCAGTCAAGAGAGATGCTCCAGGCTGGTGAGGGCAAGCACAGCAGACTAGAGCTAGGATACCTCAGTGAGGAACAGGAAGGTGCCAGACCAGCCTCAGAGGGGACAAAAAACATTCCCTGAGACCAGAGTGATAGACAAGGCAAATTTGCTGATGATACTAAACTGGGAGGAGAGGCTAACACACCAGAAGACTGTGCTGCCATTCAGAGGGACCTGGACAGGCTGGAGAGGTGGGTGGAGAGGAACCTCCTGAAGTTCAATAAAGGCAAGTGCAGGGTCCTGCACCTAGGCAGGAATAATCCCATGCACCAGTACAGGCTGGGGGTTGACCTGCTGGAAAGCAGCTCTGCAGAGAAGGACCTGGGAGTGCTGGTGGACAACAAGTTAAACATGAGCCAGCAGTGTGCCCTTGTGGTCAAGAAGGCGAATGGTATCCTGGGGTGCATTAGGCAGAGTGTTGCCAGCAGGTGGAGGGAGGTGATCCTGCCCCTCTGCTCAGCCCTGGTGAGGCCTCACCTGGAGGACTGTGTCCAGTGCTGGGCTCCCCAGTACAAGAGAGACATGGAGCTGCTGGAGAGAGTCCAGCAGAGGGCTATAAAGATGCTGAGGGGACTGGAGCACCTCTCCTCTGAAGAAAGACTGCAAGAGCTGGGCCTGTTGAGCCTGGAGAAGGGAAGACTGAGAGGGGATCTCATCAACGTGTACAAGTATCTGAAGGGGGGGAGTGTCAAGAGGATGAGGCCAGTCTCTTCTCCGTGGTGCCCAGTGACAGGACAAGAGGCAACGGGCACAAACTGAACCACAGGAAGTTCCATCCGAAGATGAGGAGAAACTTCTTCACTGTGAGGGTGACAGAGCATTGGAACAGGTTGCCCAGAGAGGTAGTGGAGTCTCCTTCGCTGGAGATATTCAAAACCTGTCTGGATGTGATCCTGGGCAATATGCTCTAGGTGACCCTGCTTGAGCAGGGAGGTTGTACTAGATGATCTCCAGAGGTCCCATCCAACCTAAACGATTCTGTGATTCTGTGATAGGGATGGATATTCTGCAACTGAGAATACCATTGAGCTGGCTGGAAACAAGGACCTGCTCCATTAGGATGCCACAAACAAGGGTGAGTACAAAACCTTTTTTTTTATTATTTATTATTCTGTTTTACTTAGTGTCTTTGAGTTGGCCTTTTTGAATTTAAAAGCTTTTCTGCCTTCCTCAGAGAGCTCCCAGAATGAGATCTAGGAAGAGCTAGCTCAGAGCTACAACTACTTGGGTTCCTATCACAAGTTTGTTCACCTTTTCTCTCCCTTAGATATTAGAAGCCTTCTTCTAAATTCCAACTTAAATTTATTTATGGCAATTTTGTAGCCATTTGTTCTTGTACCAATGGGGCCTTTGATCTTAAACAGCTCTTTTCCTCCCTAGTGTTTGCACCTTTCACATATTTGTAAAGAGAAATTAAATCCACTCTTAGCCTTCATTTGGCCACAACGAACAAGCCCAGCTTTTAACATTTCCTTTCATAAAACAAGCTCTCCATTTCCCTCATCATTTTAATAAATTGTCTTTACATCTGCCCCCGTTTATCTTCCAGAATTGCCAAAACCCAAAACCTGTATGTAGTATTCTCAGATGAGGTTTCTCCAGAGGCCTGTATGAATTCTTCCCTATCTGCATATAAGCTATCTTGCTTGCTGCATTCCTTTTTTCCTGGTAACATTTCTTTTTTCATATGATGGTCCATTTTGCAATGGACTGGTAAATGCATGTCTTTCGCTTACTGTTTTACCTTTTCCACAATGCATATATTGTATAGGAAACGGGATTTTGAAATCTATCTTGGGTCCGGATGCCCAAGCAAGTGTGGTTATGCCTAAGTCTTTTATCATATTGTGTCCTAAAATACCGTTTTCCTCAATCCCGGGTGACTAAGCAAGTCCCTTAAAATCATTTTTTCACATGCAAATGAAGACATTTCAAAAATTAACATATTATTTGGTCAATCTGTACATCTTGTTGAATGCAAAACAAACTTGTAAACATATTTTTGTCTAGGAGAAGTGGGATAGTGAACAAAAAATCTATAACTCAGACAAAAGGAGTGGGATTCAATTTCCCCAAACTGTAGCTATTTATACCCGAGCTAGTCAATCAGGTCCACTTTGTTGACAATGGAGAGGAATTGTTCCTATTCCTCAGTTATATACTGTAAACCTTTGCCATTCTGGATGAAGTCCCATCACAAATAGAAGACTTGCTCTTTCCTTGTTTTCTCTGTTTTTGTCTAAATTCCACTACGCATCTGGGTCAGACTGATCTGGTTAGGGCAATTCCTCAGAAGGGAAGGATAGCATCAGGGTCTCATGGCCCATATAAATGCATCATTTAATACAACAAATGTGACAGAAAAAGAAGTTTGATATCATTGTTTATCTCACAGACTATCACATAACAGACATGCAGATAAGGCCTTGACCACCTTGCTGCCCATAGGGGCTAGCAGAGAGGTCCGCCCAGTTTTAAGAAAACTCCTTGCCACATTTAGCGTTTCTGCCAGTAAAAGTCTGTACTGAGCCCTGCGCTTCAAACACTTTCAGGAATTAACTTCTGTAAACAAGAATGTATTCTGGATTTGTAGATAGAAATCAAATTTCCCAACCAGCTGTAACTAATAATAACATACTGTATCAGAGGGTTTTGCCTGGTCTTTACATATACACATTTTGTAATCCAGCTTTACTAATTCTTGCTATGGCTGTCTTGTTTAGAACCATTATTTTATATAGTGCCAAAATGTAAAATTTATGTTTTTAAGAGACAAATGAAGCAAGAGACATATACTGAGTTTGTAGCCATTTAAGGCATTAGCCGTCACAGAAAGTTACAGCATGAAACATTAATTTAAGCTCTCACCTGCCCTCTGCTACATGAAGAATGGTACTCAGAAAACAGACTTAATAAATCAATAAGGTTTGATTAATTAAGTTCTTTTGTCTTGCTTTTTCTTAGGAACATAATGAATGCACTTTTATCCTCTCCTGGAGTCACAGAATTGTATAAATAAATCCTAATATTTCCAGGGGAATAAAGTAAGTTCTTCCTCAGTTACTTTCCATCTTATAATAACATGGCATATCTCCTATACACATGAGTGCATACACACCAGTTTTTGTTATTTGAAGCATTTCATTCAGCAGAGTGATTTTTTTTTTCCTGTCATAGGATTTTAAGAAAACCGTTTTTCCATTCTATCAACTTTGGACTTTTTTTTGATGAAAAAAGTTTGATCAAGATCAAGACAACTCCCAAATCTTTTCTTAAACATGTATAAGCCAACAGGAAGTGTGTCCATCACTGAGTTAGAAACTGAATATTGCTGTAATCTTGTTGACTGATGTACCCATTGCACAAGAAAACCAATTTATATTGGCATCATAAATACACTGGGTTTTTTTTTGTTTTCTCATCTGTGTATAAATCACATCTCTGCTTGAATTAGTGCAGTCTCAGGTCCTCCTAATTGATATTATTATTATCTACCTTCTATAATTATTTCTCCTGAAATAACAAGTTCCTTGGGCTTCCATTACTGGCAATAGACATTTTGCCAAAATAATCTAGCTCTCATTTCTGAAACAAAAGTGTTTGGCTGTGGTTCAGTTCAGTCCTTGAAGGAAAATATGCCAAGAAAGAACTGAGGAAATCTTACAGTGTTATCACATCTTTGGGATCACAGAACCTTTATATCACATTTCACAGACTTCTGGGGAAGCACATACTTTCTTGGGAGTGGGGGAAGTTTTACACTGTTTACAGACCCATCCTCTGTGATGAGTAGAAGGGACCTGCATTGGGAATGTTTGAGATGAGAGGCACAGAGGTGGAAAAGAACCAGCTCTAATCTCTCCTTCTCTCTCTCTCTTTCCTTAACCCATTAAAGCTGGTTTATGAACGAGACAAGGTTGGGTCTTCTAAGTGTCATAGATGGAAAGTAATCTTAACTAAAGAGAAGACTTGCGTATTAATTCACTCTCCAGTAAGTTGGTGTATGTTAGCATTTCTTAACGGCGGACAGTTTAATTGCCAGGGAAATTCATGCAACAAATCAGTCACTCTCAGTTTGACCTAGTCAGCCACAAAACTAAAAATTAATGCTGTCATAGGTTGCTTTCCACAATGCACTAATAATAGGAGGGCTGCTATTCAACAGACTGCACAGTTATGCAGTTATGCAATGTGTTTTGTTTAACAGGAGAGTGCTGCAAAGTGGCAGGATCAAATATAATAAACATCCAGCAATTTGTGCACTCTGGATGCAAAGCATGGGCTGTACCCTCTAAGAATACACACCCTGTATTAGTTTCCATAGTTTTGAAGAGGAGAGAGGTTTGTGCAAGGTTTGAGGTGGGATGGTGTCAGCCTGCTGGATTGTGTTCCACTTATTTCAGATCAGTGGCGCTTTACCGAGCAAATTAGATGGAGATACCATTCAGCAAGAGAAAAGGCAGTATACAGCAGGGGAGGGGAGGAGAAGCCAGAATATCAGGAGTTCATGCACAGATGTTTTGAGATGCCAGTATGTTATCTGTGTAGACTTAGAGGCACTCCAAGACATGCATACACTTGAAAGCTGAAGCCCCTCACATTTTCACTTCCTTGTTTTTCTACATTGGCTCATCTAACTGAGCCCATGTCCCATTTACAATCAGTCAAAAACCTTCATGAGAGCCTCCCTCACTGGAGGAGGGCAGTTCTGTGCACCTCCCACATGAAGCCCTCAGGACTTACGAAGAACTTTTTATAAACTTCATTAACAAAAAATCCTATGTTACTTTCTTGAATAAGGAATATTACTTAGCTGAACTAATTCTCCAACAGGCATGCTTTTTATAATCTTTTACTGCAGCAAGGCATATTTTGAAATGCTTGAAACTTTCTGTTTCTCAGCCTCTGTTTATTGTGCTTGTTATCACTCTGCATGAGAGGTTACTGGTTATCAGCTGCTGTAGTTAGCAAGAAATAATAGTGCATAGTGGATTTGTAAGGATAATAGGATTAAAGTAAGGCTTCAAAAATTCCCTAAACAAATCACAGGAAACAGAAGGCAACCAGATCAAAAAATTAAAAATACAGCCAAAAGAAAAATAGAGAGGAAAAATGAGGCACAAAAGCAGTTTATGGCTTCCTCAAAGTCACGCAGGAGCTCAAAAGCATATTCAAGAATTAAAGTGAGGTTTACCTGAGTGTTAGTACTCTAGCCACTAGAGACTACTTTTCCTTTCTCTCTCTCTCCACTCTCTGCAGCACTCCTGATCTCTGTCATAGAAAAGCCAGATCCAAAGCTTTGAGGGCTCAAAGAGTCTATCATTTGACTTTTATGGGCAGTAAATGGGCTTTATTGAATAGCTGAATATGTATACATTTTTTCTGAAAAAATAAAGTACGCTGTATTGTGTATATCACACAACTGCCTTTCAACTCTGAATCTTTCAAGCAACACATAATATTCCTAAAGCAACATGGAGAATATGAAAAAGTAGGAAGTATTAAAGTAAAAGAATAAAGCTAGTTTAATAATTGAGTTGTCCAGACTGATGTATTATGTTTCCAGCATTGGAGCCTGTATTCTGCATGCCAGATTTTTTTTTTTTTTTAAGTGAACCTGTATTTGGAGTGCAAGAGACTTTTTCAGCTATATGCACTCACATTCCAGCACCTCCTTACCACCAAATTAGCCCTGGGGCTAGGGAACCAAAAAAAAACCAAAAAAACAAGAAAAGAAAAACAGCTATGGCATCAGCTGGACTGGGGATGAAGAAAGCAAAACAGGCAAAGGGGTTGTTCTGCAATTCAGAACAATTCCGAAGAATGGACTGTTTTAATTCTGCTAAATTAAATGACAGAAATGGAGGCTGTGGAAAGGAGTCAGCAAAAATAGAATAGAGAAAAATAGAATTCAAAGACCTGAAATGGAGCAAAACTTAAGGTAGTGATAGAGAATCTGAATTGGATTCAAACAAAGGAAGAAGGAATTTTATAAAAAGGTAGATGTGCAGACAATGTTGAAAAAAAAATGAAGTGTTAAAATGGTAGCATTAACTAAAGGGAAAGAAAGCCCCTTAGCAAAGAAAGATTAACATCTTTAAATATATGATGCAAGAAATTAATTGAATTGACTCAGCTATTTATAAGATTCCAAATTAATTTATTGCCTGAATACCTCTGACGAGTTTAATTAAAGCACAGTCTACATCTTTTCTTCAGCTTAGTTCTAAACAGCTTTTTAAGGAGCGGCATAAGTTTATGGCCAATAGCAGTGTGGATAGCTAGGAAGCTAATAAAAACAATGATATGCAGAGAACAGGAAGCATCATCTCCTACATCTACACTAGTCGTTAGATGCATTAAGGAAAATGTTTGTTTTCTGTAAAAGCCTCCCTGATTAAAATTCATTTTACCTCTGTAATAGTCCATTTAACCTAAGTTCATTGACTAGGTTTCTGCTGTATTCTAGAAATAGGTGCCAAAAGAACACCGTTGGTCACATCTCTTGTTCTCTGTATCCATTGGGGAGAGAACCAGAAGAAGCAGGCTTTATTTTCAGAAATTAAAACAGAGATTGGGAAAAAACTTTCTAAATATGGATGTTGCAAACACTGGAGCAGAAAACCTCCAGAGACTGCAGCATCTTTTTACTGGTAATTTCAAAGAAAAGAACAAAATGTTTAGATTAAAAAAGGAATGGTACAAATAGACTTATTCTTGTCTTATTCTTTAACTATGGCAGAAACAACAGTTAAGCTAGATCAATTCCTTTCAGCCTTTACAATTTTTAGACCACTAAAAATTCTCCAGAAGAGCTGTGGATCTGTCTGGAAATGTCACATATGTCAATTGCATATAATCTAATCCTGTTCACAACAAAAGTAATTAAGGAATTATTGTATAAAAAGTTACATTTCTTCATACTTACAGTCTTATACACTACACCAAATAAAATTGTACCAACACTGTTTCTGGTGAAGCAGAATCAGTGCATTTCAGTTGCAGATCTTCCCCATCCAGTCCATAAGAATATTTCATTTTCTTTTATACTGAAACTAAAAGTTCAGATGATTTAAGTACATAATCATACATATTACTGATATTATAGCTACTTATTTGCCAGTTCATGGTCGTTGTTCTTTCCTCTTTAAGCAGAATTGAAGTTCAATCCACCGTCACTTGATAACACAATAAATTGTTTGTCTTAATTTAGCTGTTAGACTGCAACAGAAATTGCAATGCAGTGCAGAAGATTTTGTATGCAGTAATTTTCCTCACTCATTTCAGGAAAGCATTAGTAAAACTCATATTTGAGCACTAATAAGCAGCTATATATTTTGCATTTATCATCATCAAATGTCAACTCATCTTCAGACAAAAAGTTGTTGAGGGTTGTGAATGCTTTGAAATCATTTCCACTAAGTAGGTAAAAGTTAAACCTAAAACTAAACCTAAGTTAAAGCTTCTTGACAAACATCTTAATTTTGTCATGAACCCTGGAAGCTAACATCCTTTTCTTGAAGTCCTAATTTGAGATCATCAAGCAATGGAAATATGTCACAGAGCCAATTTAATTAAGCTTTGTTTTCAAGGTGATATCTATCATAGTTCAAATGAAAAAGAAAATTTGCATTCAAGGCACAATATGAAAATGAATGAACAAGTGCTTTGCTTCGATAGCTGGCACATTCAGTGTAAGGTAGTAAAGTTACTGTTTTTCTTCTCATTTCATTTCAGAGAGCTGAAAACAGCTGTTTTACCTTTGATACCTTTAACTGTTTTTAGAGGAGGGCCCAAGGCAGTTTAAAAACTTGCTATGGTTTGTTAGCTTCAAGGGCTTCCCAATGTAATCTGCATTATTTTAATCATTCCGAGATGAGATAGTCCGTACTACTTTGGTGATAAAAGATATGATGTCTATTATAGAAGCATCACTCATGCCACACGGATGAACATCCGGAATGGTCAGAACTGAAAGAAGTAAAGAGGTTTTTAGAGATGCCTGCAGCCCAACCAACTCTTCAGCCTGTGTTTGGAAGTAGGGCTAAGGAATAACCACAGGGCCATGGTCGCTAATCAGAGTTTGGTGAGAACTGCAACAGAAGAAAACAGAAAGCTGTTTAGATCATGTCTAGTCTCAACAGTCCCTGCAGCACCCAAATGCTCTCATTTTAAGCTCTAGAGTTGGTTTTTTAATCCCTCATAAACATTTTTTTTGTCTGCAAGTGTTTCTGGTATTATTAAGTTCCTCTGGTATTTCAAGACAGAAGAAACTGAAAATTCACAGGCTAATTCATAAAAGCACATAGCTGAATTTGCTTTTCTTTGTAATCATTTGCAGACATTTAGATATAGCCCACAAATCTTCAGGAATCCCCGACCCTTAAGTTTGAAACCAATGAACTTGGATGATCTCTACCGTAAGTTTTTATGGCCACGTGGTTACAAATAAAAATGAAATCAGTAAAATTCAGACTAGCTGTTAAATGGTGGATTTGTGGGCTTGAGGCCAAATGGTACTGACTGTCCTGCAATCCCTCTCTAGAGCAGGTATGTCTGGGAGACAGTTGGACTGGTCCAAAACAGAGCCAGGAAGTAAGAATAATCAGTACCTGAGCTCACGCTCTGGCCCGCTCTTATTTTGTGGTACAGATGTATTCTTTGTGAGCAGTATTTAGTCAAGAAGTGGGAATTAAATGAATCTGACATAAATAATTAGACCATTTTGATTTCATTGTCACCCAGAACGCATAACGCTGACTATTGTGCAGTTGGCAAGACGTGCTCTGCACTTGTTCATGTACTAATAATCTTCTCTGCATGGGTGGTGCTTATTGACATTGAGAGCTTGTACGATCTCTCACTATGCGTGCTGGGGGTAAAGATGCCTAGTTACAGTTATTGTTAGTGAGTTTTATTTGTATCCTACTCAAGAGCTCATAGGAATGGAATAGAATCCTGTCAGAAGTTAATGGGTCTCTACTGCTAAATCACTGCTCCTAACTAGAAACGTCAATGTAAAACTGAATTGAAACATGTTAATTTTTCAAGCAACATGGATCCTCTGACAGCATTTTATTACAGTAATGCTATTTACATTCCCTCCCCCGCCCAAGTGAGGAAAATGTCATTTAGAAAGTTTCTGCAATAAACATTGCTCCCCACTGATTAGCTACATCCAACATTGCCTTTTGGTTTCTGACTTAAACATTAAAAATATAACTTACAAAATGTCTAATATTAACATCATAACAAATACACATGCTTTTGTTATTGCCTTTCAACTATCAGTCTCCAAATTACTTATGCAACTGTCACAGCTTCAACACAACTGTAGAGGAGAGAAAGCTTTTCATTACCCCCTTTGCTTGGTCGAACTGTTACTGTCACTTGTGTTATAGTAGGACATCAAGGACTGTACTCTTTGAATGCATAGGTACTCCAGAATATATAGATATTCTGAGAATATGCAAATGTGGGGAAGGCAAAAAGGGGTCAAGTAGGAAAAGCTGTGGCTGTGCCATGTCTCCACTGCTGGGGCAGGCACCTAAGGCAGAGCAAGATGTAGCTCTTTCTCCACCAAGAAAAAGCTGAGACAGAGGGAGTAAGGAAAGAATGAAGCAGGGACTAGCTTAAGTTGGAAAGTGCCTCTGGAAGTTTTCCAATTCAAGCCTCTGTTCAAGGCTGGGCTAACTTCAAAGTTACATCAGTTGCTCTGGGCTCTGTCCAATCATGTTTGAATATCACCAAAGATGAAGACTCCACAGCCTCTCTTAGTAACCAGTTCCAGTGTCTGGGCACGCTCATGGTGAATAATTCTTTTCTTATAATTAACTAGACTTTCCATTGCTGCTACTTGTGTCTATTGTTTTCACTGTTGACCTCCAGCTAGTTTCTGTCTTCTTCTCTAGAACCATTCATTAGGTGTTTGAAGACAACAACCGGATTCCCCCTTTATCTTCCGTTGTTTCAGGCTGAATAAAATTAGCTCTCTCAGCATTTTCTCCTATGCTATGTGCCCCAGTCCCTTAACCATCTTGGTCATCCTCCACTGGACTCTCTCCAGCTTGTCAATGGCCTTCTTGTACTATAAGCCCCAAAAACACTATAAACCACAAAGAACTCACTCTGTTGCTGCCAACTTGGAATCAGGGCCCTGAGTGCATTCCTCATCTCCTGATAATTTGGCTGCCTAGCCTCACCTAGAATATTAAGATGAAGGTTCAGTTTTCTCCTCATCCTGAAGGTCAGCCTCCTATCTCCCACTTTGCAGAAGAATGATGAAACCAGTAGGCTACATGCTATCCTGAGCTGAAGGCTCTCTAAACACATACATAGGCAACTGTAAGGAAAGGTACATATGGTAAAGACAGAAAACAACAGCAAATACAGATACAGATTAGCATTTGGAGCTCATTCTCTGGATTCATCCTGGGAGGTTTGTGTTCTTCTCCCTGCACTTATGGTCTCTTCTTTGTTTTATCTGCTGGCTGTTGAATGTAAAATACAGATGCCATTGATAGAACGGAGACTGGAATCCTCCTCTCCCTGGTAAATATCCAAATACCAGCTTGTCAACCAAGATTTCCTCCTGAGAGCCTTCCTTAGCATGCTAGGAGCCAAACAGACAGCACAAAAAATGTTCCTTTACCTAAAGAATTGGCAATTTAAGCAAAAAAATACATTAAATTTGAAATATAAATCTGATAAATCTGATCTCATACATAAAATTGTCTAACTGTATAGGACCACTCCCTCCCTGCAACAGAAGCCTCCTTCATTTCAGTAGCTTTACTCTTTTGATATGATTCTAAGTCATGCATATTATAGCAGCAGGCCATATTTCCTAAATTATTTAATTTTGGAGCTCCCGAAAGAATTATCGATTAAAGAGTCGCTAACTTATTAGTGGCCTACATTCAAAGGCATCTCAGTAGGCTACACAAAGGGGAACCTCACTCTTCTGAAACTCACTGACCTGAACAGGTCAGTTAGTTCAATACTGTCTGCTTTTACTGAAGTTGTAGCAGCTGTAAGAATGTGTGTTTACTATATTCAGTATAAGTTTGCACTTCAGCATTAAAAAAAAAAAAAAGTAAAACCATTTTTTTTCAGTCCTCTGCATGGATGTAACTGCATTGTCCCAGATAAAATCATTTGACAGTAACACTAATATGAATAGTCAGGAAGAACCAATGCATTTGGGGCAGGAAGTCTGTTTGGGATGCACGTTTGGTAACAGCGAAGTTAACACACATTACTGACAGAGCTTCAAATTAACTCTTTGGCTAGTTTTATTCAATACAAATTTTGAGAAATAGAAAACTTAATTAGCAGTGGACATGTCTGAGTGGCTATAAGAACGGTTTGTTTAAGCCCTTGAACTGCAGCCTCCTGAAGGCTATTTGCTTGGTTTGCATTAGGTAGAACTATACATTTGCAGAATTCTCATTATTCATTCTCTTAAGACAGTGAAAAACCTCACTGCATTTTCCAATGGCTTGTAATAGCTGGCTAATAATCAGTTATGTTTTGAAACAGTCCTTTACAAATTATTTTGTGCCAGGACAAAATAAAATCTACAATATCAGGAGATATGACACTCTCTTAATGACTCCAACTTTGATCTCATTTTGATGAATGAGCAGGAGACAAACACTGCACTTCTATTTGCTGTACTGCAAACATTTATTTTACAGACCAATAGAAATAAATTATCTGCAAAAAAGTACCAACAACTTTGTGTGCAATTAATCTGAATTTCAGGTAATTACTCCTGTAATTAGAGTGGGAGCATACTTGGGGTCCCATATAAAAAATATTCAGAAAACTTAAATCTTTTAGAGCAGCACTCAGGAAGAATTGATACAATAACTGAAATCAGTAGCTCGTTCTAATAGCTATTCCAGTAAAACAAGTTGGTCAGCATGGTGCCTGTGAAAATCCTAAAAACCTGCTTGTATCAGTCTTACCTTTGTGAGAAGTCCCTAAATACAAGCAATCTTTCTAACGTCAACTTGTAAAAGAGTTGCACAACTAGGCCCTTAAGATGTTTTATCAGGCTCGATATTAGCTCTACCTTGAATAGAAGGTGGAATAACAACTTCATTGCCCCAAGAGAAACATGACGACTTCATATATCTATGGAATTATTTCTCTGTTCTGTAGTTTCTCCATATTTAGAGCAGATAGCCATTTATTCCTGGCTGGCATCTGCCACAGCCTACCATCCTGTGCTCTGCAGTAGCTCAGCTATTCTGACCAATTAATAAAGGTATCAAGGTTCTGCTCCCTTAGGGAAGGACTTAAGAGCTGCACAGTTCAGTTACTTGCATGCACAGATATACTCAGGGTCTGCAGAAACCCAAAGTAGTACAGAAGAAGCATTTCTAGTCCTAAGATCTAAGAAATAGAAAGTCACAGCTGTACTACTTTAGAAAACCAGATATGAAAAGCACTTCAAAATAATGCTTGATGCTCACAAAACATCAGGAACCTGAATCAGTATTAAAACCAAGACATTTACGATCATCCATTGCAGTAACATTCACTAGATTATGTGCTTCAGACATGTATCTCCCTTGCCTTTACTGTCTTGTAAAAAACATTACAGCTCTTCAGTTGAAATTTTAAGAAGGGTTTGTTATAGCACATTGAATAGCCTGCATCAACTAAAACTTGTGGCTTTTACTATGAGACAAATAGTGCAAGCCTGGATTTATAAAGTGACCATGAATCACAATAGGGTAAGAAAGTATCTCCTCCCCCCCTCCCCCCCCCTTTTTTCTTTTCATCAAGCAGTGAATCTTTATGGCATCTGAGACGTCTGAAGTTTGAGATTATTGCACCTTACAAAAAGTGATCCAAAGCGTCTAAGGTTCAGATAGTATTTATAGGCAATAGCTGATGTTTCTCATCAATGAAAGGTACTGAGAGTTCCCACCCACAGCCTCAGAATTTTCTTCACAGTAATAAACAGGAACATGCACTGCACCTGGTCTTGGTATTAGCGTCTATGGTATTAGCTGCTATGTGTATGCATTTCAAACTCTCTAAAATCTGTTTTCCAGGAATGTTTAACTTCTTCAGGGAGATAAAGGAGACCTTTATAAGATAAAGGAGGCCTTTGAGAAAAAAGTAGTAATAAAATCTTTTGTTTCCTTCTTCATTACGTATGTACTCTTTCTTTGCAGATAGAACTAATTTCAACCCAACAAAGATTTCTGTAAAGAACAACAAGCCTTTCCGCACTGTCTCACCAAGACTGTTGAACTTGCTGTTAAAATGGAAAAAGAAGATGAATTCAACTAATTACATCACAGAGAAAAAGCAGGTTTGTTTTCATGCAAACAAATTTTCCATGTAATTTTACCTTTGAACAGGATACTAGAAACTTTGTATCATCTGCTAAGCATCCTGATCAAACAACAAGTAGGTACAGCAATGCTAAAACGTATGATATTGAGAGGAGGGAGAAGTACTTGTTGGGGATGTTTTCAAAGGTTAACATTAGCCCCTGCATGCTAATGTCTCAACGATTTCTCTAGAGTCAATAATTAAGAGAGAAAGGCTTCTCCAGGGGACAACTGAGAACTGAAGATTCATTTAGCTAACCTGAATCTCCCTCTGGAGGAACCTCACTTTCCATTAATTTCAGAAACAGCCTGCAGAGGTTAGCCTCTCACAAGGATAATGTTAGCCTTTGTGAATACTCCCCTGTAGCTACCTTTCATCAGTAGGAACAGTGGCTGAAATTCACTATTGGGGTGTAGAGTTAGTTACGTGTACTGTATGTAAATCTGAGCACCGTGCATTGCACAGGAACTCAATTTTACTCAGCTGGAACCTGGCGCTCACCAGCATTGCTGAAATGCAGTCTCCACAGCACTACTAAGATGATTTCAGTACTTAGTTTTTCTGCTCCCCCTTAAACTGCTCTATTTGACAGCTACCTGCATGCTGCTCTACAAAGGGCTGCTGTGCCCCCCGCACCTTCAGAATCCACTAACATTCTGCAGTCATACTGCCACAGTTCCTTCTCTCGCTCTGACTGCACTTTGCATCACAGGACCAGCAACAGAAGGTGGGTTTTCAATCTAAACACAAAGAAAAAAATTCTGAACTCTGAGACCTGTTGCCAACAATTTTCAGTTACTAATTGGCAGCCAGAGAGGAAAATGGCCTTTTAATTGCCAACACTGAATAAAGTTGGATTTTGTGGCTTGGGAATAAAAAAAGAAACAAGATACTACTGGTAACTGTTGTCAGGGTCTTTTCCTAACCATTCCAGTTCTTTTATATTACATCAGATCACTGTGCTTCCTTCCTAGATAAATTTCTGCAATTTCTTCAAATTCTGTCAAATAATAATTTAGTTCTCTTGGAACATATTATAAATCAAAAGAGTAACTACAACTCTTCTAAAGTTTTGGTGAGATTTTTCACATCAATGGTCTAGGATTCTGCAAAAATTCCTCTTCACAGAATAACTCTTTTATGTTGAAGAGCCATCATTTTGAAATGCAAAATATGGGGAGGAGGGGAGAAACAGGACACCATTCAAATTGACTTCACATCTTCACTAAAGGAGTGAGAAAGCTGATCAAAGATGAAGTCTCATGCTTAACATCAGTCAGCTTCCAATCAAAGACAATATCATTTCCAAAAAGAGCTGATTTCCAAAGAATGCCTTAAAATTTGATTAGGCAAAACGAAGTTTGGGAGTACAGCATTCTTTTCACAATTTGTGAAGATTCCTAAGCCCTGGAAAGCTGGGACTTTAAACTCATATTCTTCCTATACTATGTGTCAAATATGACTTAGACATAACAAAAATGACATAACAAAAGACATAACTTAGACATAACAAAAAAAGCTTACCAATATCAAAACAACTTATAGTAACTACATTTTATCACTAATACCAAGCTGTTTACCAAACAGGAAAGATACATTCAGATTTTAGAGCCCATACTGAGAGAAGCATGTAATACACAGAAAGTACTACAAAGATTATTTATTGTTCCAAATAGGTAGTTCATTTACATGTTTTTTAAATATATATATAAATATATATATAAATATATAAAAAACTTACAACATAATGTCAAATACTTTGTATCAGTGTTATGAGCTAAATTACAGTGTAATAAGTGTTAGTCATCATTTGAAAATATTTTTACCTAGCCCTCTTCTACATCAACATCAAATTACCTCAGTTTCACATTGTATTTAACGATGATAGCCTTTCTAAAACTATATTGCACCTTTAGAGACAAAAGGAAACTTCCTCTTGGTTATATTCTAATACTAGGTGGTTTTTCAGGTACTCAGCCAACAATTTTGCAGACAATAATTAGAAGCAATTAATTTTGTTCATTCTAATTATACTGTGGCATTAGATTAATAGAAACTATGAACTCTGCCTTTAAAATCAGTGTTCTGTAGAATTCTGCATAAGAAGAATCTTTTGGCTTGAAATGAATCTCACGTTGACTATCACATGTTGCTTAAAAGGTCAAAGGACAGTTTTTAATTTATTATCAAAACATAATTAAGAAAATGAGAAAGGAACAAACGGGTTCATCTTGCTTTTTATTCATACCATTGTTTATTAAAGGAAAACTCAGAATTTTACAATGAAGTTTCAGAGTTGGAAAATATTTATTCTCAAATACCACTTTCAGAAGAGCTTTCCTCTATGTGCTTACTTTGTGCCAACTCAGAAAGGCATTTAGTACTTCTGTAACATCTGGCACTATTAGCTGAACATCTTTTTGGAGCATGATTATTGCACAGGACAGTTATACTTGTAATAATTCCAGTAAGACAGATAAAATGCAACAAGAGTAAGATTTTGCCAAATATATTAAATTACAAAATAATATTAACAGTTCAAGAATAACAGCAGTATTAATTTCTCTAATTGAAATACACATTTGATATTTTACCTCAGGCAACTCATAAACAAGCAGCCTATTACCTGAACATAAACATTTTAGTGAACATGGTTCCCTTGTAACACACAGTAACAAGACTTTTACAAAGAAACAAAATTAGTTTACTGAAAAAGGAATGATATATTTGATCAATACCTATACATTCCTAAATTATGGTGCAACCCTTTTCAGCTCATGGCACTTCATTTGAGGAGATCAGTTCTCAAGTTCTCTGAAACTTCATTTAATTTAACTTCACTAAACGTCAAAGGAAGATTTAACACAGATATCTGTTTTCCTTTATCTAACATAATTTCAGTATTTTACAATTACTTTGGAACATTTGGTGGTTATTAACTTATTTCAGCAATAAACCCCTGAAATTTGCCTTCTATTTGAGCTAAATATTTGCATGGAACAAACTGTTCTTCTGAATGTAGTAGTACGTATCATGGTTTAGGGGAAAAAAGAAAGTGTTTAGCACTCAGTAAAGAACATAAAAATCATAAACATCTCTCCTTTCCGTTGCGTAGGCTCAACAACACAGAATATTTTAAATGTCTTGATCGTGGTTGTGTGCTTGCCCTTCTGGTTTCAGTAACACTTTCGGAGAAGTCCATCTTTCATTCAAGAACATAACATGGAACCAGTCCATTCTTCTACTTGTCAAAGAAGAATGAGCGTATGATTTACTACGTTTTAACAAGGAAGTGAAACTTTATCTCGATTTAAAGAAAGATCAAAACCTGGGGAGTCATTTTTGATACCTTACAAAAAGGCCAATTCATTAGTTGAGTTCCAAAATAAATACAACTTGGCTGCACGGCAACGTCACTTATTTTAAAGCTTTCAGTAGTCGTTAAGAACGCCCAACTCGATCTCTGGGAATAATCCGTAGATCTGAACCATGCTTTAAAAATACATTTCCTAAACAAACAAACAAAGTTCGTCATGCCTAAGTTAAACAGCATACATATATATCACATAAAGGCCCTTTCAGGAAAAACGTTACCTGAAAAGGCAAACACGTTTAAAGGACAATAACATCATGAGGTCTTTGTTTAACATCCTTGTAGCAATCTCCCCAATACAACAGAAATGAATTTATGTTCTCACAGAATTTTACGTTATCCACCCTATATCTGCTTTCTCTAGAGAACTCTTCTTGAATTCTCTGGAAAGAAGAAAAGTAGAAGTACCAAACCAAATCATAAGTAAAAATACCAGACCCAAAGTCTTACATTACAAGCTTGTAAGCGCTGGTCTTTCAAACTTTGCGGTTTTATACTTGAATATACCTGATAATAATTTCAAGACCAGGAAATCAAGTTTTACTTCTCCATAACTAAGTCATTCACGCATACATTCACTCTTAATTCTCTCTGCGGTTCAACTCTCATCTGCTCTGACTTCAGAACCTCAACTGTACCTGCCCTTTAGAAAAGCTCTGCTGTTGTCTAAAATGTAAGTCAGTCTTACTATGGCATGAAAAATTCTTCGGCTTCATTCATATTTATTATTGTATAGACCTAATCATGACAGCCTTTTCAGGAAGAGAAAGTATGGAAATTAGAAGTTTCTAAAACCTAGCCCTCTAGAATCTTTTGTGCATGTATTCAAGATTGTCATTAAAATGCTGTTTTCTTCTATTACATGTGTAATATTTGAAAATGAAAACAGTTAAACATGTGATGCATTACTTAGTATATGGAGTTATACTTTTTAAATTAATTTCATACATTCTACGTTACTGGGTTTTAATAATATCTACCTATTCTTATTCATCTTCATGTTGATTTGTAAAAATAAAGCCATCGTATTTCTCTCCAAACACCCCATTTCACGGATGTAGAGTGCTTTCATAAAAAAGATACTTAACATTCGTTCACTTTATTAATTTAGTGGAAGAAAACTCTTTTTTCAGACTTCACATTTCTGGCACATGCATCAGGACCAAAACTACTTGCTCAACATAATGAGAATTCAGAGTGTAACATCACAAGACATTCTTTTTTTTTTTTTTTTTTTTTTAATTTTAAGAAGTCTCCCAAGATCCATTAGGGTTTGAACATAAATCCATCACAAAACCTGCGATTGGCAAACCAGAGAGCTAAGCTTACTAATTCTAGATGAAAATTATCTGTGCTATAATGTCCACCATAAAATTCTAAAATTTTAAAATAGGCCACAGATACATCTCATGCAGACAACAGTTCACCTGTCAATCCATTTCCATCATTAGTATCACAGTGCTTTTATTAAAATTATGGCACACTACTCCCTGAACTACTGAGGCTTTTAAATTGAAATCAATAAAGGAATTAAGTCTTAAGCCTTGCTTTTTCAGCTTTCATTTCCCCTGTTCTGTAGAACCATGTAGGAAGAATGAAAGGAATTCATACTCGAGGAATGAGGCATTACTTTTGAACAAAAGTGGAAAATAATGAAACAGCACAAAACTTTGCAATCTAAAAGGATTGTTAAGATTGTATTCCTAGATCATCTTATTTTGGGAAGTTTTTGAAGACTAAAGTAACTGCTCAATCTACAGGAACTTTAACATACACAAAAAGTGTTTAACATTAAAGTTTCACACCAAGTTTCTGGGATGACATGATGTTAATATGGCTGAACATGATTCTGTATCTAAATTACCACATTAACTTGTAATCCGAGTCCTTGGGTTGTTTGTTCCCCTGCTCCCCTCTGCAGTTTATGGGCAACACAACACAGCAGTGTCAGGGCAACAGGACTTCTATGTTTAAAAGTCCATGTGTCAAATTTTCCACTTACAGGTAATAAGACTGTGATGAAAATATTTTACACCTAGATGCTTTCGATTTACCTGATTCTTGACTATTCAGATAGTGTTCTGTAGTACTGATGGACAATTCCTCAACATTTATCAGCACTTAGGAGAGCTAAAGCAAGTCAGCTAGAGATTTGAATTCAACGTGCCTAACTTGAAGCACACTGAACTGCCATTTGGATACTTTCATTCAGGAGTAAAGTAGTTCTAGGTCCATTTGCTTCAAAGGATTCAGCTGCAACTACCTGGGGTTCCATACTACAAAATAAGAGTATACTTTTGGGGAAGAGAAGGAATAGCCTAAGTATGCTTTAACTTAAGCAACTGACTAACTGCCGAAGCGTTTTTGAATGGTCACGTGAAGACGTAGCCTTATGAATCGGTGACAATCAAGTACCTAATCTACATTATCATCATCATCACTTTCTTTATCATTTGTTTGCAATACACTTGGATCATGACAGGGACAATGCCTCGTGGGGAAACTGAGGGCTGGTACACCTGACAAACCGTAAAGCAGTTGTCCCTAAGGCGAGCTCCAGGAGGACAGAAACCTCTGTGGAGCAAAAGGGCAAAAGCTCGCTTGATGTTGATTTTCAGATGCTGTGGATGGAACCACAGACCTCAAAATTAGGTCACTTCACTTAAGTGCATCCTTTTACATCTTCAAGAACTTCCCAAAGCTAATGTCAAGCAACTGCTCTTCTAACTATCAGATTCTCTTATATGCTGTACAGGGTTTTACTTTATACTATTTACCTTACGTTGCTAAGTATGCTGATAACACCTCACTTTCTGATTTTCTCTTTAGATCCAGAAAAATAGGTAATGTCTGGCAGACATATAGGGCACAAAGGAATGAGACCTGGCAGACTCCACGCAAAGAACAGAGAGGTGGCAAGAAAATCTCTATTGACTGTTGATCATATCTGCAAGCAGGAATATTAAGTTTTCTTTGGATTACTGTGTTTGAGAAGCACCAAAGCCATGTTTATTAAGTCTTCGTAGAAAGTTATGACCATTTTTTCCCCCAACAAGATATCCCATCCTACCATAACTCATGTCTCAAGTGGTTCATGATTAGATTAGCGTAATAATTTCCAAATGAATTTGAAGTATAACTTTAAAAAAAAAAAGTCTGGTGCACAGAAGACCGTTTCTGGACTGCAGACTACTATTACTATCATTCAAAGTCTGATCCACACATTCCAGGAGGTGATGGGCAAAGGTTTTATACTTCTCTGTGACAGAAGCAGCCTCTTGGGTCATGGCAAGCCTCCACATATAAGTCACAGATTCCTCATCAAGAAACTTCTTGATGAGAACAAGGCCCACACACAAGAACACTCCTCTTTTTTTGAAAACATGCTACCCATATTTCCTGCACTAAAACGGTGTATTATTTTCTAAATGCATCTGTTCAGGACTGCTGAAGTACCAAATACTGTGGGACTAGGTATAGAGGGGAAAAAAAAAAAGAATATGGTTAGTACTCGCTATTCTAGTAACAAGTAATATAGTATTGCTATTTTCAAATTGCACTAAATAACTAAGTTTTGAAGATCACAAATGCCTTATTCTTTCAGAGATTTAAATAAGCAAATAATGAACAACAATTATATGGAATTAACATATTATACACTACATTGACTATAGTTTCCAAATACCGGTTAATACTTCCCCATTTGAGAAATCAAAACTTAAAATATACAACAATCTCGACTGACATGCACTAATTCTAAAGAAAAATAATTGAGCTTTTTAATATTAGTCTCCATAAATAATAACTTACCTGCTGTCTGTGCAGGGTTTATTCCTATTCCATCTAGAAAAAAGATAAATTTTTTTATTGGTGAGGGGAAGGGAAGAAATAAAAGGGAGATGAAAAACAAACATCAGGACAGTTCGCTATACCAAACTGACAGCTCAAAAATACAACATGCTGAACAATAACCTATATAAATATTACATCAGTCCTTTGAGCAGCTATATCCTATAATGGAAACTAGTCTCATGGAAGGTGCTGACAAGAGAACTTCAGCGCAGACAACCCAGGTTATATGCTAGGACAAAATCACTCAGATTAATAGTATTAGTGGTTTAATCTCTTGCACAAGCAGTAAAAGCAGTACTGCATTAAGTTCAGTTTGCACTCTGTAGACTTTGTGAAAGAGAAGATGTTTCTGCTTTTATCAATATCTCTTAAGTGAAAGTACAACACAAAAATTCTATTCTTACCATTTGTTATAATGGCACTTGTAGCTGCAGGAACTTTGAACTAAAGGAAATAAGAGTAGGACAAAATAACATAAGAGATGGATAATTCAACTTGAAAGTATATGGGGAATATTCAACTTAATTGTAATTCTAGCTGGTTTGGGTAAAAAAAAAAAATCCAACTATTTTTATTCATTAGACAAAATATAAAGATAAGTCATTGCCAAGTTAAGAAATATTAGCTTTGATTATACCATATACAAAGGAGCAACTAAAAAAAAAAATTAACTTATAGAAAGTATACCTGTTATGTCAAACACTGTGAACAAGTAATACTTAAGAAAGAGAAAAGGCCAAGAAGGCAGATGCTAAAATCTCCTGGAATAAAACTGAGCAACATAAAATCTTATACCTAAAACACATTTTATATATTTATATGCATAGAGACTTCATACTTGAATGCTCTAGAAACATGTAAGCGTTTACAAAAACAAAAGTTAGTGTAAGGACGTTACATGTTTGGGGGGTGGTGGAATGTTTCTGATGTAAAACCAGAATCTGCATCGGGAGAACACCTCTCATCATACAAAATCAATTCTGTGAATACACAGCAGCAGCTATTGCCATCACAAAGATCATCAGAATGAAAGCTTCCTGTTGCCTTGACTATGGACAGAGGGGAGTTAAACTAGAATTAGCTAGAGCTAATCTTGGATAATTTCAACCAATTTCCTGGTCTTCTCCCTGGCTCTGTTTGGATCTCTCCAACTGCATCTTTCCAAAACAAATTCCAGCCAAAGTTATGGGGAAGAGTTCACTCCAGGATTTGCTGGAGAGGCAGAGGAAGCACTAATAGGACTACATCCCATTCAGCTCCCTCCTCAGGTTTCTAACACCAGCCTAGGCAGACTTTGTACCCTCAACTACCACCATGTGTCTTCATGCTACCCCTCTCCTCATATGCATCACATGCAGCAAGTTTCAGGGTGAGCCCTACTCAGATGGGACTACATTGCACACAGGCTTCAAGCTATTTCAGAAGACTTGAATTGGGATGAGGAAGCAAAAACTAATTATGTTTTAGTACTAGAGGGAGCCAGAGTAAGCCCAGAGAAAAATACTGCACTTTGTACCATGGATAGGACCAGTCAGGATAAAAGGGGTAAACAGTGTGGGTGCAGGTTAATCAGTGCTACTTGATCTGAGGACCAGAGGTCCTCCTTCGCCTTCTTTTACTCAGCCCAATGTAAAACCTCTAAGGTAAGAGACTAGTGTCTCAGCAATCAGCAAGTATCTGTGCATCTTCCTATGTTGCATAAGAAAAAGGAGTTACCTAAGGAATCACTGAATGTTTCCCAGGAAGATGTGCAGAGTCCTCCCATCTGCTAAGCACATCACTTAAGCCATACTTTTCAATGACAGTCATTAACTGCTTTCCTCATTTTCCAATTGCTCAACTCAAGATTGAGGTCTGACCTGCAGAAACTCTTTGCACTAACAATACCTAAAACTCATGGAAACTGTGCTTGAATACAGTATTTAATTCTTAGCATACTGGAAAACAAGTTTTTGTTTGTTCGTTTTTTAATCTCTGATTAGACACACAGAATTAGCAGAAAAGTTTTCACTTAATCTCTCTTAGCTTTTTTTCATAGCAGGTAAATAATGTCACTCTCTCATCTTGCAAGGTAGCATGAAAACATTAATATTGGCAAAAAGATAATCACAAATTAGTTACCAGTGTCATTGTAGAAAAGTCTATGAAGAAAGTAGAAAAATTTGTTTTCAGAGTAAGATCTGAATAGTGACCTTGATAAAACAGGGGCTACATATTTAACAGTAAGATCATACAAAATAACACGTTACCTCATAATACCTAATGTGTACATATCATACACCGAAGAAAGATAAAGCCTTCAATCTGAAGATCACTAACTTTGGGATTCTTGATTTAGTAATCTTAGTAACATTCTTTAATAGATTTTCTTACATAATAGAAGAAAATAAGTTTATAAGGTTTGAACACTGAGGTATTATTAATGTCAATCATATTAAATTCTGTTTCCTGGAATGAGTTCATCTCCAGTTCAAAAAGCAAAGGAAAAAAAAACACACACACACATATAAAACCCCACACACTAGCAAACATCTGATTAATTTAATACTTCAGTTATTTTTTTTTCAATAAACAGGTTTCTAATGTAAATAGGTGATACCATCTATCTTTCATCCTACATCATCTGACAAAAAATATAACTCATTTCTGGAACGCTGAGAGCTCCTGTTCATTTCTTCTCCATCTCTTTGGATATAGGACAATGCATGAAAAGGACGGATCATTCACAGCAGAAGGAGGGACATTCGCACTCATTTTGTGCCATTCTGCTTTTTAGGAGAACACATCTGATGCAGTCACACTAAGTTCACATGAGAACTGCATGGCAATCATCCAGGAAAATAGTCAACGATCCAGTAGGTAAGATTCTCTTATTGTGTCATATGATACTGTATTAGAAGAGGATGAAACACTCTTATGTTAGTCCAAAATACTGGGCCAAACAGCAATAGCATCTACTACATTCAGTTTCTGCTACATATTCAGCACAGTGAGAAACATCATAATATACAAATGGAAACTACCACTGGAAATAATTACACATAATTTGGGTGCAATATGATTTACTATTACATGCCTAATATTTTATTCGACTTTAAACAGAAAATCCTTCCTGTGCTTGCTAAGCATACATTTCCAATGCTGAAAATACACAAGCTTTTTATGACAGCAAGTTAAATGGATACTCAAGCGGCAAAGAAATACCATATTCAGTTTATAATCCCTGGCTTGCTCTGAAACCAGGATGGGTAACAAACCCCTCCTCCTACCTCAAACTCACACATTTTTGAACAGCTTATGTCTGCTTTAAAAGGCTTACGAATCATTAACTCAGGCTACTGCACAACTTTCTGCAGGGCTAGGAAATACATTTGTTAACATCTGCAATCAAATTATAAGACGACAATCTTACACCAACAATTACTTTTTAAAAAGATTGAAGATCGCCTACGGTAATAAATGAATCTCCTTTTGGAGTAATAAAAACAGATAAGTGCATTAAGACACAGTATTTTAGCACAAATCTATCAGCAATAATATTAGGATAAAATTTAACTTTATTTACTGGAAACGGATGACAACTTCAGTAATAAAAACCCCTCTCACATTTGTGGAATTAAGTACTGCACAAATATATACTCTGGGAATATGCACTAAATAACTAACAGGTAAAGAAAAAAACACCAATAGGTATCACAAATTCCAAATGAAAACACTAACTCTGCCACAATATACTGTGACAATTGTGAAAAAAATCTATAAATGGACGCAAACTGAACAGTGCTCCCTATACTCTCAATTTCAATGTATGCTTTTATATACTCTATAAGACACACATGGAATAAAAAGAACTCAAAGAAAGAGTTAAATTTGCATTATACAAACTATCACAGCCAAATGTGTTTGTTGGGAAGGGCTGAGACTGCTGCAAACTACAAAACTTTGTGAGAGCTTCCCATACATAATTCAGCTTTCTTTCATTTCCAACTGTGCCAACTTTCAGTTGTGTACATTGAACTTTCATATGTTATGTGACAAGCTGGAGATGACAGAAAGATCTGTGTAATGCTTTTCATGCGTTTCCAAGCAAAGACTAAAAGAATACATATTGTTTTGCTCAATGAAAATAATTCAGAAAACTTTTCTTGGAAAAAACTGTAACCATCCAAACCACTGTGACTGACCTGTGAAATACAGTATGAACATTCTACATCATGGCTATAGTTCTACTGTTCAAGAAAAATTCTGATTCGGACATACTATAAGACTCTGAAATTTGGACAAACTGTAAGACTCTGAAAAAGAAATCTGTAGAAATGTGATAAGGCTAAACAGCCAAAAACTCCCAAGATCAAGTCCTACTTTGCCTCAAGAGCTCAAGACACTCAGGATACTTTGCCTGAAGAGCAACAAATATCTTTACTCCAAATCCAGGCTACAGTTTCAACTTTTCCTTATAAATTTTGTATAAGATGCTGTGAAACTTATCTGGATCCTAATGTGATACGATAAGTTAATGTCAACATGTTCAGTTCAAGAAATGTGAAACACGTAAAAAGACAAATTCTTTCTCTTTTCTTTTCAGCACCAGATTCAGAGAAAATAAAGGGTTTGAATTAAAAATTGGATAAAGTACACTCTTCCCCAAGAATGAGGCTAAGATGATTTTTTCCTCTTCTATTTACAAAGTGTAAATAGAAGGAAAAAGCTCTGAGATCACTAATGGATTACAAAATGAGCATGCAGCACCTGCCTGGTCTCACAGAGATGTAAAAATCTTCAGTAACACATCAGCAATGACATCTAAAACTAACATACAATGCATATTTTTTCAAAATATGTTTACTTTACTAATTTTTATTTAGCGATAACACAAGCTGATACAAAAGCCCATGTGCTTGAACACTGTTTTAGGCAAAAAAAATGAGGCTTTGGTGTAATTTTCTTTAAAAAAAATGATTCTATATGCACTTAATGAAATTACACAAGTGAGCTAACTAACAATAACGGGCTCTCTTCCATTCTAGCATGTATTTTCCATTTTTGTTCCAAGCATCTAAAAAATATCTACAATTATTCTGTAAAAAGGGGATGATCCACAGTCCTCTGGGGTCAATTAGAAAAACTCCCATGGACGCTCAAAATATTCAACAGCTAAAGGAATGTTTTGTTAAATGTGAATGTTTAAATAATCCCTCTCTAAATCCATTTCACACAGAACCATATAAAACTGTAACATTACAGTCAGTGGTAAGCAGATGACGTTAACAGGTTTGATGGTAACTCCCCCACTGGGGGGAGCATCCCCTCCCTTCCGGTATTTCTAGCTACTCAGTCCCACCCCAGTCTCCCTTGCTCCCTCATATCACCGATTAACATCTGGCATCTAAAGCATGAATCAAGATGAGAGGGGAAAAAAAAGGTATGTAAAGATTAATCCAGCAAAAAAGAGTTTTAACTCAAACTGTTTCTCCAAACTGGGTCTCTATGTGGCAGTAGGCATTCTTGTGCTAGCATGTTCAAAGAGGTGACAGAACAGAAAAAAACAAGAGCCAGGGTTGCTTTTGGAAGATATGACACCTTACAGCAGCTTAAGCTGCTTGCAGACTATGGTATTGAAGTCAGTCTCACATAGAGAATTAAGTAAATTCAAATGACTAATACAATGGAGAAACTTCAGAAAAGATCCTTTCTTTAATGAGCCTGTTTGAACAACTTGATGTGTAACTCCATCAGACATATCTGGCATGCAGGAAGTGACAAAAATCTGTTAGTGAATGGAAAGGGAATAGGTCTGCCCCTTTTGGAAGCAACCTCTAATTGTACTGGAAACAAACTTGAGTTTTACTGGACTCTTCGGTCTAAATCTCTACATACAGGTTTTGGGGCACAGTAACATTAGTTCAGATCATAAAAACTAGTATTGTCAAAACCCACAATAAAAAAAGGCAACTAAAGCAGCAAATGTCTTTTAAGGGTACATATTATTCTCTACAAGGAAAGTTGCAACAGCTAATCAACCTACAGCTTCCGCCTAAAATAAAAACTTCTGTTACATACTGCTATAACTCTAACAGTTTTCATCAGCTGGTGGAAACTCAAAATATTTTACCCATTAACTTTCTAATTATTTACTATTTACTACATTTTAACTGCCTTGACAAATTAAGATTTTAAACTTCTCAAAATTTCACAGATTTATCTTAAAAAAAAAGATTGCAATAACAAATTCTCAGTTAAAATTTGTTGCTAACGAGGCAATAAAAACAAACGTGCTTTTGACCAATTTTTATGATTTACCCCCACGTGAACATCTCTTAACATTTGTACATGCAACCTGAAACAAAAAGGGTATGCTTCTTCAAACATATTTTACAAGCAATTTAGGGACCTATTTTTGGATTCCATGTGAAAGATCAAACACACAAAAGCTAACAATAGGCAAGTAAGTACGGATTTTCTAAGTTCTGTTTTGAACCCAGCTCAAGTTCCTAATCCTAATGCCTGCTATAATCAGAAATTATATACCTTCCACAATCAGGGACACTAGAACTGTATGTGAGAAGAAGTGAAAAATTTTCTGAATAATTTTTAGGAATACTCTAAATATTCTACAAAAGTTACTTGAAATATTAAACATTCAGTAAAAGTAAGTGCTTTACTTATGTTCACTGCCACAAATTTTTGTGCTACTACTTTAAAATTGTTTAATTTAATTACAAACAGAAACCGGAAGTCTGTCTACATCGCTGTTAACACATGCAAACTGTGTATGAACTGCCAAACTTTGGATTGTAAAAGATGTGGCAGGTCCACAAAGCTATCAATAACGCTCATGTCCACGTATAGTTAACAACAGCACAACAGCATATTTTGCATTGCATTTTTAAGTAAAAGAGTCTCTTGTTTTAGAAATACTTGAAAGCGTTAAAAAACATCACTGTTATCTACTTACTTCTTCTGCAGCAAACTTCAAGACAGCTGTGAAAGGTGTACTTTCAGGCACGCTCAACCTAAAAAGACAATTTAAACGAATAGAGGCCACGTGATTTCTAAGACAAACCACTTCAAGCACCAACAGAAAACCGTATTTCATCTCACATAAAAGAGAAAAAAAACGCCTTTTCCGCTCATGGGAAAGCACAGTGGAGTCCACTATGAGAGCCACAGCCCAGAGGACTCAAGAGACCAGGCTTGTGTTGCTGCACGTTTCCTGGAGTCGGCCGGGCCCGGCCCAGGGGCGCGGGTCCCCCGAGGCGCTGCCCCCCCCCCCCCCCCCCGCACTCACACTTTGTAGGGCAGCCGCGGGTCCGAGGTGAGCGTCACTTTGAAGGTAACCTTCGACCTGAGGGAGAGGGAGGAGAGAGCAGAGGGTGAGAGCCGCTGCCGCCGCGGGCTGGCGGGGCCGGGGAGGGGGCTGCGGCCCCGTCACTCACATGATGCGGCCGGGCCGGGCCGAACCGAGCCTGACTGAACCGCCGCCGCCGTCTCTCCCCACCGACACGTCAGCGTCCGCAGCCGCGCGACGGGGGCCTTCGCGTCCCGCACGCCTCCCGGGCTGCCCGCGGCCCGCCTGAGCAAAGAGATAAACGAGAGAAAGCTCTTCCAACCACCGCGGGGCACAGAGAGAGGGCGCCCTGTCTCGACGCCGCGGAGGCGCGGGGAGAGGGAGACGGAGGCAGGGAGGAGGCGCCCCGGTGGACGGAGGCGCGACTTTCAACCAGGCCTTTGCGAGCGCCACTCCGGGGACTGCGGCGGCGAGGAGGCAGGACCCAACCGCGGGACCCCGCGCTTCCCCTTGCCGTCGCGGTGTGACGTCGGCGGCGCCGAGGGGAAGCGGGGGGGGGGGGGGATGATGGCGGGTGGCGGCGCGGGGCGGGGGCGGGGAGCCTTTGAAAAGGGCTGAATCACATCTATTTTCGTTAAAAGCGAACGAGAGCAGGTTGGATTTAAATGGGACTTGTATGTGCACGCGCCTGTGTATACACATACACGTATATGTATATATATATATATATATATATATATATATATATATGTTACACACACACACACACACGTATGTACGTACCGTCGGGGGGTGTCGTTGCTGGGGCCGGTTACTCGAGGTTCGAGTCTGTCACTCGAAAACGCAACCACAATGTCGCACAGGTGCTTGTTAAAGCTACTCAGACAAACACAGAGGCAAATAAAGTACCGACTCCACTTAAAATCCGGCTGTTCACGTGTTGCTTGCTACGGGGGGAGGGGGTGGAGGCGAGAGGTTAGGGGTTGAGGCTTTATTCGGATGTGTTTGGAGAGGGATGGATACTTTTATGGGAGAAAAATGATTTCCATTTTTTCAGTTTAGTTTTAGCTTTTGATAAGGTAATTTCTTCTGAAGACTAAATAAGGTGGCATAGAATTGAAGAAAGAATGGCACACCATAAAGGATTTTTTTTTAAGACTTATTTATCTGTTAATACAAGTAATGACAAATTTCCAGCTGTTGGCATTATAAATAATTCTGTTCTGGAAAATTCTTGGCCAGACTGCTTTCATTTTTCCTTCTTTTTATCACTTCACATATGCCACACTGGTCCTGGCAAAGCACTTTGGCATGACCACATCAGCTGGGGTCTTGTTAGGGAACAACTTGGTAGAAGAAATACAGTAGAAGAAGCAATTGACACGCTGGAGTCACTAATTTCTTACCTAAGGACTGGCTCAGTGCTCACCTATGAAATTCAGTTTTTCACCTTTATGCTGCTCTCATTTGGACATAGACAGTCAGAACTGAGCTTTTTTCAAAAAAGAACTGGGAAGAGAAACTAGCAATTTGTATAATGACATTATTATTTCTCAGTGCCTTCTTTATTTTCTTTTATTCAATTAAATTTATTTTTCACAACTGTATCACATTGGTGCTACATGCTCATTTTGTAATCCATTAGTGATCTCAGAGCTTTTTCATATCCCTGCTTCTAAGTAAAGAGAGCACACCTTAACTTAGAAATAATTAAGTCATCTATGAATGCATAACCTTGCACCTGCAAAGCTAAATGTCATCCCATTTTTATTCTTCCTGCCTTCAAAAGCAGATGGTTATTTTTGTGCGATACTATTATATTTTGGGTTTATAAAACTCTTGTGTCATCTGCAGCTTTCATTAATGCATTGCTATTTTATGTGCCAAGGCTACTAATGCAAATGTGAAATAAAAGACTGATCCTTGTGGAACTTCATTAGTTTCACTCTAAGAACTTTCCCGCTGAACTTATGCACCTAAAGCTCCATGTTGAAGCTGGACTGCTTCTAGTACCTGAGTTTACTTTCGTAAAGACATTTTGAGTGTATATGTACCGTAATGCTGCTAAGAACAACATAAATCCAGGCTGTGGTAGTCCTGCCTTCTGGCCGTGTGGTCGTATCCTCTGCTATGCACAGAAGCCAGCACTCCCATGAGCAGGTGGAGAGTCAATTCAGGGCATTCCTGATTTGGCAGAAAAAAATAATTTTTCCTTTTAGGTAGTTCTCATCTGTTTAGCTATCTGAACCAGCATAACGAAGGACATGAGGAAGCACATCTGGGTAGCAGTACTATTGCACTCCACCTTAAATCAGCTTAACATGGAGCAGGCATCAAGAGTTGTACGATGTCCTTGTTTGCTAGAAACTTCGGCAAGCATTGAAGGTTAGGTGCAGGATTTAAAGTGTTTTCACAGAAATAAAATGTGTCTGGTGCTGGAAATTTATAATTTCACCACACTGCCTAAACCTTTTAAGAAGGCTAACAGGGTTTTTATTTTTCTGAGAATTTACACTGAATAAAGAAGGCAAAATGTGTATGATTTTTCTTTGTCAGCTGGCAAAGTCGATGGCACTTGCTCTCCCATCTGGAAACAAATCAGGGATGGATTAGAGGTGACTGATTTTGCTTTGGCTTTTCTAGCTGTGTAGATGACAAATGGAATGACAATTTGAACAATTAAACCAAATGGGAACTTTGGCAATTTGTAAATACATTAGTAAAACAGAAAGCTTTTAAATCAGAAAATATATAAAAAATCAGGAAATAACAAATTATATCCCTCTGAATGCTAAGATGTGATTATGGTGTGCTGAAATGCCTCTGACAGCACTTGAGGGTAATCCTTGTACTTGTAAATGGCATTGCAGGAGAGATAAATATTGCAATACAGAGAGGCTGTTCTTCTCATACACCTGTAATGTATAGATAGCCACCTACCTGGACCTCGTTTAATCGTGTTGAAAGGGGTAATAAACAGAACAGTAGGAAACAAAAAAGAATTTTAAAAGTACGACAGTTTTGCCTTAATGAGGTCTGTTGATCACCATTTACCTTCCTGACAAGCTTTTTTCGTATTGAAGGGTGAAATTGTTTTAGAAGAAGAAACTCTGTTTCTTGAAATAAGGTGGAACATGCAAAATTGCAAACTTATTAGGGGGGGATGGAGTTTGTTTCCTGGGTAGTTACAGGTTGACATTCTGTAGAGAGGCAACTCTTTACTAGATACTTGTGGTCTGAATCCAGTTTCTTAATTAGAAATATTTGAGTTGTCATAATTACCATAATTATTTTACTTATATACAAAGAAGGAGGAAAGATGCTCTTTCATAGTATTTTCTACCCACTTTTAAAGGAGTGAAAGATATTGTAGAGTACAATACACTGGAGAAATGTGTTTAAAGCAGTTTTTTTCTAATCTGTTCTTTCCTCCTCCCTCTTTTCCTATCATCCCCTTATTATATTCTCTGTTAGATATCGTATACTGGTGAGTCTTAGATTAGAGCAGCCCTGTGATACAGCCTGCAGAACTCGGAATCGTAATGCCCTCGCTATTCATCCAGCAACAAGTAAATGTGGCCACAGTTCAGAATCTGGTCATAAAAATTAAGCTGTAATGTTTTGATTTATAAAAAACACTTGCTATATTTGTGAAGCTCACAGTTTGTCTAAAATAGGTTGGATTTGAACGCTCACATGTGTTTCTAACATTGATGAGCGCATGTGAATGGCATCTTTTATGCTACAAAACCAGTGCCCATGTGGAGGAAGATTACCACACATGTATGTGTCCTAAGAACTCTGTAGAAATGTTTCAACTGAAAGTTTAAAAAATGCAATGCAGTATCTCTTACATGCAAAATGTACCCTTAACGTAGTCAGCTTTTGGCTGTATAAGGAACATTTAACTTCCAGGAATCTTTACTGAAACAGCACTGAGTTAAAGCTTTAAGCACATACCCAGAAAATTAAATCTTGGCACTCAGGAAACTTTTCTTCTACGGCGATAAGCAGTGAATTAAACAAATGAGCATGGCAAGACAAAGTCTTACAGGGAGGAGAGAGGAAGACAAGGGAAAGACAGTGTTTTGCCAACAAACTACTTCTCTACTGAGTACAGGGATAATAGTCCCATCTAGTCTGCTCTCAGTGAGGCTGCGGTTTAACCAGATGGGCTGATTAATTCTAACCACCATGAGAAAAGGAGAAGTCCAGGTTTTCTCCTCACTTCTGCTCCATTCTCTCTTCCTGGCCTCCTGCCTGCAGTTCAGCTTGCGCTGGCCTTATCACTCGCTGGATCTACTTGTGAGCTGATTCAAATCGGCAAGAGACGTGGGCATTTTCCTGCTGGCTCAGGGCATTGAATCAGCTCAGTAAAAGGTTTGATGAACGCCGGGGCTGATGCGGCAGAGGAATCAGGAAGGTTGTGGCTGGCAGCTGGAGGAGGCAACAGAGATCTTCCGCTTTTGTCAGTAGTGAAACACAAGATGATATTGCCTCTTGAAACTGAAACTGAAAGGCTGCAAGCTGGGGCTAGGATGGCTGCTAGGCAAGGATGGCTGCTCAGTTTGAGTACATCAGGTATAATTGGGTTGCCCTGACTTTTCACCACAAAATTACAGATTCTGTGTTTCCTCAGTGTTTTTAACAGAAATAGCAGGATAACTCACAACATAAATTTGACATCTTTAATCTAGCCTGTTGCTATCTACCATTGTGCAAACTTTAACCTCCTTTAAGTAGAGTGTTTCTACCTTTGTGGACTTGCAACCCATGTAAAACAAAAGCAGTTTTCTATTTGGTACCAAGTCATACTGAGGATTTTTAAAAAGAGTTGTTAAGCCAAAGAGAGAGATTATAACACTTTAGAAATGCAAGAGTTTAATGTTGTGTAATTTTAGCAATGAATGTATTTGTCAGCTGTAGATGGTGTTCCTCCTTCCACATATGAAGATTTGCTTGTCTTTTAAGTTACTTTGGAAAACTTAATCATTAAAGAGCCTTTAAAAATAAGTCAAAAAGATAGCAACCATTTAGCAGGAAAACATCTGGAAAAGCAGAAATGGCCAATCTTTCTTGTATGTGATATTTTTTGTTAGGGAATATGGTTTAAGTTATACGTGGGCAGCACTATTATATGAAGGTATTGTGTCCTGTTTTCCAGAATGTATTTAAAATCACTTTTACTTTGGATAATTTTCCAGGTGAATAATTTTCCAGTAGTCCATTCATCTTATTTGCAATTTGATTTATAAATCTTTTGTTGTGATGAGAATTATGACAGTTTTGTTAGTGATGTCAATGCTTCTATGATATTTTGGTTTTATATGCAGGGCACATGTTTTAGAGTAGTTTCCATATGAATCATAATCTTAATAATAATGTTTTCAGTATGCACTAAGAAACAAAATTCCTCCTTTCGGTTTGAGGGGGTCTAATGCATTTTTATTCATCAGATCCGGAGGGCCCCCAGCTCTCTGGTGACAAAGGGAAGACACTGGGGGGAAGATCTGGATTTAAAGAAGGAGTGTCCAGATCAGCAGATTTAACCTTTTTCCCACAATTGTTAACTATGATATGAAAATCCTGTTTGTTTGTACAGGCAGGAAACACAGCCAGCTTAGGGTTTTATAGAATATTTTATTGACTGTATTTTGATGAATTGTTAAAGGGCCGTATTTTGTCAACTACATTTACCCATCTCAAGGACACCTGCACTTTTATTATTTGCCTGTTGTAAGCAGCAAATTCTATGATATGAACATGCTGTTTTGAGATGGCCCAGTATGTGTTTTCATCGAATTATGCAGATTCTTTTATGCAGTAAGCTTTCCTGCCTGTTGATTTCTTTGATCAGGCTATGCAGTTCCTTAGCTTATTTATACTACCATTAGGCACTACAGTGCTTGCTATTGGAGATAAAATCCCCTTGTTTACAAGGTAATTCAGAGAGCTGGACAATATACATAGACAAATTGCAGACTCCTATAACGAAACAGGAGTGTACAAAGGCATAAATTCAGGCTTAGAGTGTTTTTATTGTAGTATCTTTCTCTTCTGTGGAACGCTAATACAATTCCAGCGAAGGTACTTCTCTAATGCTAACCAGGGTAGCTTTCTTGTGTTCTCTTTTTCACATCCTAATCACAGAATCGTTTAGGTTGGAAGGGACCTCCAGAGATCATCTAGTCCAGCCTCCCTGCTCAAGCAGGCTCCTCTAGAGCATATTGCCCAGGATCCCATCCAGACGGGTTTTGAATATCTCCAGCGAAGGAGACTCCACTACCTCTCTGGGCAACCTGTTCCAATGCTCTGTCACCCTCACAGTGAAGAAGTTTTTTCTCAGGTTCAGATGGAACTGCCTGTGGTTCAGTTTCTGCCCATTGCCTCTTGTCCTGTTGCTGGGCACCACGGAGAAGAGACTGGCCTCATCCTCTTGACACTCCCCCTTCAGATACTTGTACACGTTGATGAGATCCCCTCTCAATCTTCTCTTCTCCAGGCTGAACAGGCCCAGCTCTTGCAGTCTTTCCTCACAGGAGAGGTGCTCCAGCCCTCTAATCATCTTGGTAGCCCTCCGCTGGACTCTCTCCAGGAATGCCATGTCTCTCTTGTACTGGGGAGCCCAGAATTGGACACAGTACTCCAGGTGAGGCTTCCCCCCTGGAAGGGCTGAGTAGAGGGGCAGGATCACCTCCCTCGACCTGCTGGCAACACTCTGCCTAATGCACCCCAGGATACCATTCGCCTTCTTGACCACAAGGGCACACTGCTGGCTCATGTTTAACTTGTTGTCCACCAGCACTCCCAGGTCATTCTCCAAAGAGCTGCTTTCCAGCAGGTCAGTCCCCAGCCTGTACTCGTGCATGGGGTTATTCCTCCCTAGGTGCAGGACCTTGCACTTGCCTTTGTTGAACTTCAGGAGGTTCCTCTCCGCCCACCTCTCCAGCCTGTCCAGGTCCCTCTGAATGGCAGCACAGTCTTCTGGTGTGTTAGCCTCTCCCCCCAGTTTAGTATCATCAGCAAACTTGCTGAGGGTGCACTCTGTCCCTTCCTCCAGGTCACTGATGAACACATTGAATAAGATTGGACCCAGGACTGACCCCTGGGGGACACCACTAGCCACAGGCCTCCAACTAGACTCTGGGCCGTTCACCACAACCCTCTGGGCTCGGCCATCCAGCCAGTTCTCAATCCACCTCACTGTCCACTCATCTAGCCCACACTTCCTGAGCTAACCTAGGAGGATGTGATGGGAGACAGTGTCAAAAGCCTTGCTGAAGTCCAGGTAGACAACATCCACTGCTCTCCCCTCCTCTACCCAGCCAGTCATTCCATCACAGAAGGCTATCAGATTGGTCAAGCATGATTTCCCTTTGGTGAATCCATGCTGACTACTCCTGATCACCTTCTTGTCCTCCAGATGCTTAGTGATGACCTTCAGGAGGAGCTGTTCCATCACCTTGCCAGGGATGGAGGTGAGGCTGACAGGCCTGTAGTTTCCTGGCTCCTCCTTCTTGCCCTTTTTGAAGACTGGGGTGACACTGGCTTTCTTCCAGTCCTCAGGCACCTCTCCTGATCTCCAGGACCTTTCCAAGATGATGGAGCGTGGTCTAGCGATAACATCCGCCAGCTCTCTCAGCACTCGTGGGTGCATCCCATCGGGGCCCATGGATTTATGGATGTCAAGTTTGGACAAAAGATCTCTAACCCGATCCTCTTCCATCAATGGAGAGTCTTCCTTTCTCCAGCCTTCCTCTCTTTTCTCCAAGATCTGGAATTCCTCAGGACTGGCCTTAGCAGTGAAGACTGAAACAAAGGCAGCATTCAATAACTCTGCCTTCTCTGTATCCTTTGTCACCAGGGCACCCGCCCCATTCAGCAGCAGGCCCACATTTTCCCTAGTCTTCCTTTTGCTATTGATGTATTTGAAGAAGCCCTTCTTGTTGTCCTTGACATCCCTTGCCAGATTTAATTCCAACTGGGCCTTAGCCTTCCTTGTCACATCCCTGCATACTCTGACAACGTCCCTGTATTCCTCCCGAGTGGCCTGTCCCCTTTTCCACATTCTGTACACTTCCTTCTTCTGCTGGAGTTTGGCCAGGAGTTCCTTGCTCATCCAGGCAGGTCTCCTGCCCGCCTTGCTGGACTTCTTCCTCAGAGGGATGCACTGCTCTTGAGCCTGGAGGAGGTGACGCTTGAATATTAACCAGCTTTCTTGGACCCCTCTTCCTTCTAGGGCCCTACCCCAGGAGATTCCCCTAAGTAGGTCCCTGAAGAGGCCAAAGTCAGCTCTCCTGAAGTCCAGCGTTGCAATCCTACTCATTGCCCTGCTCCCTCTTTGTAGGATCCTGAACTCCACCATCTCATGGTCACTGCAGCCAACGCTGCCCCCAACCTTCACCTCTCCAACTAGACCTTCTTTGTTCATTAGTACAAGGTCTAGCATTGCACCTCTCCTCGTCGGCGTCTCCACCACCTGAGTCAAGAAATTATCATCAATGCTTTGCAGGAACCTCTTTGACTGTTTGTGCCTAGCTGTGCTGTCTTGCCAACAGATGTCAGGGTGGTTGAAGTCTCCCATGAGAACCAGGGCCTCTGATTGTGAGGGTACTTCCAGCTGTCTGTAGAAGGCCTCATCGATGACTTCCTCCTGGTCAGGTGGCCTGTAGTAGACCCCCACAACAGTGTCACCCATGTTACCCTGCCCTTTAATCCTTACCCATAGGCTCTCCACTTGCTCTTCATCCACCCCGAGGCAGAGCTCCATACATTCTAGTTGCTCTCTCACATGAAGGGCAACACCACCACCTCGCCTTCCTGGCCTGTCTTTCCTAAAAAGCACATAGCCATCCATGACAGCATCCCAGTCATGTGAACTACCCCACCATGTCTCTGTCACTGCAATGAGATCATGGCCCTGCGACCGCACACAGATCTCTAACTCTTCCTGCTTATTCCCCATGCTGCGTGCATTGGTATACAGGCATTTCAGAGAGCCAGTCAAGCACGCAGGCTTCCCAGGAGAGGTGCAAGAGGATCCTCCACAGCCATGTTGCATGCTGTCTCCCCTGGCTGTATGCACCCGCTGGAGGCATCCTGACTTGAGCGGTGTTTTACTGACTCCCCTGTCACTATACCACTCCCCTTCCCCCGTCTTGCCTAGTTTAAAGCCCTCCTTACCAGGCTGGCCAATCTGTTGGCAAAGACATGCGTGCCCCGCTTGGTAAGGTGGATCCCATCGCTCCCCATCAGCTGTTGATCTTCAAACAGGGTCCCATGGTCATAGAAACCAAAGCCCTGTTGCCAACACCAGTGGCGCAGCCAGCTGTTAACTTGGAAAACTTGTCTACTCCTCCTCCTGTCCTTTCCCCTCACAGGCAAGATTGAGGAGAAAACGACCTGGGCTCCCAGACCCTTCACCACCATTCCCAGAGCTCTGAAGTCCTGTTTGATGGTTTCCAGTTTGCCTTTCGTGTCATTAGCACCCACATGGAAGATCAGCAGTAGTCCAACGCGTGGACAAGCCTTGGCAGTCTTTCCACGACATCTCTTATTCGAGCCCCTGGCAGGCAGCAAACCTCTCTGGACAAGAGATCAGGTCGGCAGATAGGTGCCTCTGTCCCCTGCAGCAGGGAGTCACCCACAACAATCACTCGCTGTTCTTCCGGGGGTTCTTGCACGGCACAGGGTCTGCCAGGCCAGTTGCCTCCCTTGGAGCCATGCCCAGCTCCTCCTCGGCTTGGAGGGCGCTAAACTTGTTCTTCAAGGGTAAGTCTTGAGGAGGAGCAAGAGCCTTTCTCCTTCTACGAGAGGTCACCAGCTTCCAGCCCTCTTCCACAGCGTTATGATGCACCTTTACACACGGTGCTGAGCCCTCTGACAACTCCGCTGCAGTGGGGGCAGGGGACTCCCGGAGCTGAACAGTCTCCGAGAATGGCCTGTCAATCTCCCGCTCATCCTCTCGGATGCTACGCAGCCTACTAACCTCCTCCCGTAACTCCTTTATCTGGTGATGCAACTGGTCAACCACAGCACACCTCACACAGGAGAGCTGACTGTCAGCCCAGGCCCCACAGAGAGGCCCCAGGCACTCCCTGCAGCCCGACACCTGCAGAGCTGCATCTGCTGTCTGAGGGTCTGTCTGGGTTGAAGCCTCAGACACAGCCGATGCAGCACCTCCAGCAGCCACTGGGGAACGTGCTCTGCGGCGTGTCATGACCATGCCCGGGGAAGGACACACCACTGTGCAAAATGGAGAGGTGCCTTCTTTGCTTTCTGGCACCCTTCTGTGCAAACTGCTGTGCAAACTGCTGCCTCTATTGGCTGCGCTCTGGGAGCTGTGCTCTAGGCCTGGCTCTTATACAGGCCTCTGCCTAGCAGTGACTCACAAGGGTGCTTGAGCCACCCAATCAGGAGCCACCTGAAACAAAAGCCCCAACTCCCTCTGACCAGGTCAGCCCAGAGAGCTCGTTAGCAGCAGCCCTACCTAGCTAGAACTTCCCAGGAGAAGTTAAGTCAAGGCCCCCTGCAGTAGTCCTTGCCTAGCTCTCCCTTCCTGCTAGCATCAAGCACCGTCTAGTTCCTCGGGGGTCCCCAGAAAGTCTCCACAACTTCCAACAAGGCCCACAAAAGGCCCAGGCAGAGCCCAGACACTGCTAAGCAGGCCATAATAAAAGTACAGGTGTACTTGAGACTAGTAAATGTAGCTGACAAAATACAACCCTTTATTCACCAAAATACAGTCAACAAAATATTCTATAAAACTCTAAGCTGACTGTGTTTCCCACCTGTACAAACAAAAAGAATTGTCGTGTGTAGAATGAAGTCATAACTAAGTCGATGAAAATTCAGGGGGGAACCAACATTTCATCTTTCATGTACAGCCATCATAAAGTACCCAGCAAAAATCCTGATTCAGCTCCTACTGCAACTTAATTATTCGTAAAGTGTTTAGCCTATTAGATTTTTTTATGAGGGACACATTTTTTACTGTAAATAGATTAGGTTATTCTAGTGACTTCACAGTTAGTATTTAACTAATACAAGTGCACAGATACTTGCTTAAGTAAAGCAAGAAATAAAGCCAGATTATGTTTCCATTTTTAAATGTAAGGCCTGGCAAAGAGAAGGAAACTATCTAAGAAGAAATTAATTTCAGGTCCAGGAAGTTTTGATTCCGACAGTCTGAGTACGAGATGTCAACTGTGATATCCCTCACAGTTCTCTAAACAAGGTCATTTTGTATATATTTTCTTTATTCAGTCATTTGTTATGGAGATACCTCTCGTACTTTTGCTTCTCTCCTTTTTGTTTTCTTTGATGTCAAGCCCAGAAAAGAGTTTATATAGTCTGCAAGTATTTCTGCAGCAGAACAGTTTTCACTGACAGGTGAAGTTACACAGATCACTAGTTTAGTGTTTGAAGGGATTAGAAGAGAGATTTACCGAGATGGCAGAAGGTAGTGCATCTCTGTGGAGATGAAAGAGAAGTGAGAACCTACATTGTGTTTGTGAGATCTGGAGTTCTAAACTGCTAAATTGCTTTGTTTGGCAAAAAGATAAACATGACCTTTAATTTTCTTCATCTAGAACAGGCCTTTCTAACCTGTTGTGGTTCAGGACAGCAGACTTCAAATCGTGGCTCTGTTTATCAGGCTTTGCCTTCTAATTTCTTTGGATACAAAGCCAAAAATTTCTCTGCATGTAGCTTTCCTGTGGGCTTCTTCATGGATCAGAGGTTTAATTGGAATGTTCTGACCTAGGAAACGTTCCTCCTTGCTCAGTACTTTCTATAACATGTTGCTGAATTTGCCTGAATATTTAAGATGCCTGTATATTAGACATAGGGAGAAACTTCTCATTTCTCAACCATTATCGATAGAGCAAAATTAGTTCTAGGAAGTGGAAAATTATCATAGTGGCATGAAAAATCTTTAATCTTTAAAGTGTAAAACTTTTAGAAATAATCAAGAAACAAGCCAAAAAACATAAAATGACCCTTAAATAACAGATGAAGACTTGAGCTGTGTTGTGCCAACTGTATTTTTGAGTAACATATAATCCCATTTGGTAAACTTTTTATTTGCCTTCCATTGCAATTTTTTGTGTGGCATATTATCTGCTCAAGATGTCTTTCTGCCGTCTCTTATATGCTACTGTTTACCAAGATTTAAGAAAAGTTATGAAGATTTTTATCTTATAATTTGCAATAAATTTTAATTACAGATACAACACTAGTGACAAAGGAGACGAGATTCAGCTGACCAAATTTTAGTGCCAGCATTGTAAATATCTAAGCTAGTTCCCTTGGGCTCCCTTTATAGCCAATGTGAAGAAGGTATTTCTAGTGCATGATTCATCTCTGTCTAAAGTAGATCTCTGAAAAGATGAACTGTTCTCTAAAAGCGCTTGCTTCTTTCCAAACTGAATATAGAGAGAGGCTGGGGTGACTGACTATCATATACACATCAATATTGGCATATTGATAGCAACAAAGTTTGGGATGGATTCCACCCTCCAGTCATGTCCTTGATCTCCACCATCCCATCGAGAGCCCCTGCCACACAATTCAGCTCATGTAACTTTAGGTACTCAGTTGAACTCAACTTGGTTTTCTGTGATTCTCTCATTAGACAGAGGGGAGAGACAGATGACTTCAGGTCATAACCCACTTAAGGTATAAATTACTCTTTGCAGTTGTTCTGATTTTTGTAGGTCGAAAAAGGAGTTATTTCTGGGACCTTCTGTTTATACAGTACTCATGAAGTTAAAATAATGCAAAGCATAATATATGAAATCAATCTTCAGTGCAAGCAAATCTTCATTAACGGTCATTACCTGCATAAAGGTAAAACCAGATAAAGAGGCGTCCCTTTACATATAGCAGAATGCAAAAGTGCAAATAGGATTTCAGTTGAGAAACAGAGTGATTGGAGAAATACAATGATTTTTGCCATTCACAGGTATGAGCAAAAGACTAAATATGTTTCATATCTCAGGAGTAACATCAGTTGAGGCTAGGTGGTGCCTCTGAAAAGAAGATGATTGATTTCATCTATAAACAAATTTGCAGAATTAAACTTTCAAGGTTTTCTTGTTATAAAAAGATAAAAAAGTAAAGCAATTGTTCATTCTGTTATGTCCTCTTCATACCCTTCAACCTGGAGTCCCTATCGCACATACCCAGATCAGTAATCTCACCCTATGGGGTGAATTTAGGCTATTATCCCTTTAACTCTAGTCGATAATTCTCTTTTTCTGAAAGCTCCATTGAATCTTTTCCCTTCAGAATTGCTTTAGGAACACTCCCAAAGAGAAAGCAAGCAGGATTCTGCATATTAAAAGGTCAGAGTGATATACAGAGAGTACAAAACAGTGTAATATATGGTAGCATAGGATTGAATAAAGGAAATGAAATGGAAAAAAGACAAAAGAACGATGGACTAAATTGGTTGGAAATAAGATGTCAATGCAGTGACTCAAAGGAAATGACCTGTGTAAGAAATGAATGGCAGAAAAAGGAAGTACAAAGTAGATTGGAAAAGAATGAAGAAAAGTTGTGGGAAACACCTCTCTGCTGCCTGCATGGATGGAACTGAAGTGATAAAACTACGAGGATTGTTAATAAAATAGTCAGTTAACTGAAACCCCATACTAAGGGAAAAGGGAATGGAGAAATATGAGGTAAAATCTATCTACGACTCAAGTGATTAAAAAACAATTTTTGAATTTTCCTTTTTTTCTCTTGTTTCATTCTTGATTGTATGAGCGCTGTCTCCCCTAGGGCATTCTTTTTTATTGTTGTAGCTGTGCAAAAAAAGTTGTGGTACTGCTGTATTCATTATTTTTTTCTTCCTGTTCTATATCAAATTAAAGGGTTTTTTTAATCCTGTGTAATTCCAGCACTATTTATGTTTTCTCATTGCTTTCTAGTCTCTTGTGCTGATCCCTACCTTATTTGCACTGTCTCTGCATATGTTTTCCTCTTATCTCTCTGCCTTTCCCATGGTGTGCTCCCTGTATCCAATCACATTGTTTGCATTTCACACATTACCAAATCTTCACAAATTCTCTGCTTTCATCTGTTTTTCCTTAATATATGAAAGCCACGTGTTTCCGAGATGGCTGCTACAAGATTCTTATGCAACCTTAAATTTATAGCATTACCTATTACATTAAAGTGATTTAAGTTGTGCTGTCTGTTCTAGATACTATATTTTCCCATATGCAGCAATCAGTGATACAGTTTCAGTCAATGTATTCTGAATGAATCACTTACATGGAAGAAGAAACATAAAGGCTGTTTAAAAAAAGGATTTGTGTTTTTCCTCTGTAATATACCACATTCAGTCTACTATAAAAAGGGCAGATTTCCCAGCAGAGAAAACTGCAAAAATGCAAAAATACCACTTGGAAGAAACAGAACAAATGTGTTACATAATTGAATGTAATCATATTAACATGTTTCCTTATTTTTATATGGTACACAGTGAAGCATGCTGTTTTTATTTGCTTTTATTAAGAAAAACAGTTATCAATCTGATATTTCCAAGTTTCTGTATTTTAAGATGGTGTCAGAAACCAAAGTGGTATTGTAACATTCAATATGAAATAATGATGAATCTTTATACACAAATCATAATAAGAATTATATTCTTAAAATTCGGCATTCAGAAGCTAGCAGATTCCAAAATCATGATTGCACAAGCAAGCTAACAATTAAAGAAAGATGAATCCCCTCACAAATAAACTAGTTTGCTAGACATGCTGTTCCCAGTAGGTCTATACCATACTTTCTAAGCTATACTGTTTTTCTATCAAACATAAGTTTATCATCTGTAATAAAGCTATTGTGGAAATACTTCTGTAAAGAAGTAAATTTTATTAGTAAAAGGAAGTGTCATCTACTCAAATGTTCCTGCAACATGTAATTTTTAGGTAGATTATGGTTAGAGAAGGAGAGAGAGTCTTTTGGAGAAAATTATTTTCCATCATAAATTATTGTTTCAGATGATTTTAGAGGAGTTAGGAAACTTATTTTCTAATTACAAACATTCGTCTTTTAGGGTCGAATGTCTGAAAGGTATCAGTTAAGCTTAGATTCTTAAGCACAATTCATAGGTAGTAAGTGATATCTATGCCGTATTTTACAGAACCAGATTAGCCAAAAATGCCAAGATCGGACAGTAGTGCATTTGCTCTGAATTGCCTGTTGTTGTTTTGCAAAATCTACACTGAATTAAAGCATGAGGTAGAACGTGTTACTCAGGTAAAGCTCCTATTGACTTTTTTGGTAGAAAGAAGTGTTGAAACGAATGTTCTTCTGAAGTGGAATTTTCCCTGTTTGTGTTTGTTCAGTTACTTATTACAGAATACAAAAAACTTCCTGCTTGCTATTGATATTTGGACAGACTGAACTATTTTTTTCATTTCAGAGAGATGCTTATTAACTCTGTTTCAAAGCCCATAAAGGTCTGTTTTATCAGGTGCTCTATCAGCACTGGAGAAGCTGGTTTCTAAGACAGCCAGTTGATTTCTTGAGTCAATTATTTTGTGTTAAAGCTGTTTATATGGTTTTCAGAATATTAAGGTTATTGCGAAGAGGTAATCTTGCAGTTTTTTAGCATGCTGAAGCTTTCTATGTTAGTTATTGTACTGTTTACAGAATCACAGAGCGGCTGAAGCTGGCAGGCACCTCTAGAGGTTGTCTAGTCCAACCCTCCTGCTTAAGGAGGGTCACCTAGAGCAGGTTGCTCAGGACCATGTCCAGTCAGCTTTTGAATATCTGTAAGGATGGAGACTGCACAACCTCTCTGTGCTACCTGTTCCAGTGTTCAACCACCCTCAGAGTAAAAAAAAGTGTTTTCTTGCTTTTAAATTGAATTTATTGTATTTCAATTTATGCCCATTTCTTCCTGTTCTGTCCTGTCCTGTCTCTGGATAAGACTGAGAAGAGTCTGGATCTCTCTTCTTTACATCTCCCACCCCCCATCCGGTGTTCATACACATTGATAAGATCCCCCTGCAGCCTTCTCTTCTTCAGACTGAACAGTGCTCGTTCTCTCAGCTTCGTCCCATATGTCAAATGCTGCAATCCTTTAATTATCTTTGTGCTCCTTTGCTAGATTTACTCCAGCCCAACACTGCACACTTCTCCAGATGTAGCCTCACCAGGGCTGAGCGGAAGAGAAGGATCAGCTCCCTCAAACTGTTGCCGATACTTTTCCTAATGCAACCCAGGAGGCTTTTGTCCGCCTTTGCTGCAGGAGCATGTTGTTGGCTCAAAATCCATGAAACAGTTACACTAAGTGCTTTAGGACTGTAAATTATATGGGATTTTCTCTAACTCGGTGAGGTGCTCTCTCTAACAAAATGAAGTCCCTTAGGCATAGGCCCCATGGCATAGGTTGGAATGCATGCCTGGAGGTCATCCGGTCTGTCTTCCTCCTTCCTGCTCAAGGCAGGGCCAAATTACGTCAGATTGCTCAGGGCCTTGTCCATGCCAGGGAGCTGCAAGAGTGGGGCTGCACTGCAAAGGAAGGTGAGTTGGAGCCAAGGGTGGCAGCAAGGCAGGCAGGGTGGAGACCCTTCGACAAGGGCCCAGGCCCCTGGTACCCCAACAGGAGGAGCAGAGCAGGTCCGGTGACAGTAACCTGGGCCAGCCAATGGTCCTAATCACCAGACAAGTTCACAGCAACGGGGCAGGTCTGAGGTCAAGCCAGATAGGCAAGTCAGTGGGTCAGGGCCAGGGACAGCAAGGCACAAGGGCTGAGGACCCCCAGCTGAGGGTCAGGGCCTGAACCGAAATGCAGCTTCCAAACCCAGGGGAGACGTCAGGCAAGGCTTGTCATGGCTCTTCTTCACGTGGATCTTCCTCACACAGCTCTTTCCCAGTAGCCTAACCTGAGGTTACAGCTGCGCTGTGCCAGTGCTGCCCTTGAGTACCTGCAGTCAAACCCTGGAGGGGAGAAGAGGCTGCAGAGCCTGTTGGTGCACTCAGGGCCCTGACAACTCAGTTGAGCTTTCAGTTTTTCTAAGGATGGGCATTTCCCACAGCCTTTCTGGGAAAACTGTTCCAGTGTTTGACAACACCAGTTTCCGTTATTGTGACTTGTCTGTTGCTCTGTCGTTGCACACCTCTGAAAAGAGTCTAGCTCTGTCCACTGCTAGCTGGGCTTTATACCATTGACCACAACCCTTTTAGTGCAGTGGTCCAGCTAATTTTCCACTCAGCTTACAGTCCATCTGTTGAAATCATATCACCAATTTAGTTAAAGGATACTATGGGACACCATACTGAAAGCTTTCCCAAAGAAAGAGTAAATGACATCCACTGCTTTCCCCTCATTTGTATAGCTGATCACCTCATCATAGAAAGCTATCCGGATGTTCAGGTACAGTTTGGCCTTAGTTAAATCCATGCTGCTTTGTTCTCAGTCACCTCTATGTCCATCATGTGCCTGGATACAGATTCCAGGAGGATTCGCTCCATAATTTTCCCAGGGACTGAGGTGAGGCTGACTGATCTGTAGTTACCAGATCCTTCTTACCCTTCTTGAAGATGGATGTCTTGTTTCTGTTTTACTAGTCATCAGTAATTGTCACAGCCTTTGAAAGATGTGTAGCCTTGCAAAGACACTGGCCCGCTCCCTCAGAGCCACCTTTGTCTCAGAAGCTGCTCAGGAAAAAGAAACTTCACCTTATAGACTGTATATTAGCATATAAAGTTCTGCCGCTCTCTCTTTCTCTGCACATGTATCTGTATATATATAAAAAAGAGAAATGTATATGCTAACGTGTATGTAGAGAAAAATTCCAAGCCAATGGTAAGAGTATAGATTTTCAAGAAATTATTGCTACAAGAAAATAGAGCTTAGATTCATGGCCTTTTTAAGTCAGAGGGCATTTTACTGTTTTACTTCGAAGGATCTAGGATTTCACTTACAGTATTTATGGCTTTATAAAATTTGGAATATAACCTGCTTATGGATCAAGTGTAGAAATTTCTTTGAATCTTGATCTTAACTTTTAAAGACAAAAATTAAATATAAATCAGAAGTGGAAGAAACAGACTGAAAAATTAGAGCATTCACAGTTTCCTCTATAAACTCTTGTTAGATTCTATTAAAAATAGGATTTGACTTTCATGAAAATGCATTTCCATTTTTTGATTGACATCAGATCTTTGTACTTAATATTGAGTTGGTGTTTTGCCATACATGTAATTGCACATGTATGAATTCCGTGCATAGGATCACCTTCTGGACAAGAATGTGTATTTTTTATGTAATCCTAAGGAGCAGGGGAGGAGCTGACCAAAAGAGATTATGACTGTGAAAGCACAGCCTCTCCTGAGAGAGGCTTAGTAGTTGCATGTGTTTTATTTGGCCAGACTTATGCAGTCAGAAGTGTACCAAGAGACCATTTAGATGGTAGAATGACGTGCGTATGCTAAAGAATATAACTACGTTTAAGCTCTGAAAGAGTTATTTTAAGAGGGATACAGAATCAGCCATTTTAAGCCATTTTTTCAACCTGAGTCTACACCTAAACTTGGTGTCTCACTGGAGACAGAGATTGCAGTTAATATTGTTGAGCACATGCAATAATATTCAGCAAAGCAGAGCAGGGAGTCAAATGAGATGTGAATGTCTTCACTGCCTCAGTATAATGAAGATCAGTGGGATAGACAGTGGAAGTGGAAGATCAACCAAATTGGTGGAAAACCTAATGAAGGGAGGTACAATTTTCTCACTAGTCTATAATGAGAGTAGACAAAGCAAAGACAGTTGCAGGAGGAGAAATTTCATTTAGTTAATATTCAGGCTAGAAGCTACTAAGCTTCCACAAAAAGAAAGAAAAACGTTTTCTAAATACAGACTTCACTAGTCACATTTATTGAACTGTAAGACATGCTTCCACAGACCCTTAAAAAAAAGGATTAGTTTTGATCTGCATGAAATAGGAAATTCAGCTGAAAAGACATTGAAATTATTATGCTTCAGCAACTGGGCTCTTCCACCAGTCTGTTCAACAGAAACTGAAAATGAACGCATCCTACTTTTAATATTTGCAAATTGTTTGGCTGGGGAGAGTCACTCTTGCTGCTGGCAACAGTTCAATTTTTTTTTTTATTATTTTTTAACTTCAGTTCTAAAATATTCAGAACCAATTTGTTAGCATTTGCTGTGCTTGTTCCAACCATGCTCATTTTAACCTATATTAATGCTTGGCTGATCAAACCAAGGGATTTTTTCACTGTGTTCTGCAATAAGATCAAAGTTAGTAGCAGTGGTATGACTTTCTCATCAACTTTTTTTTTTTTTTTCCAGGAAGCAGTAGCTCCTGCTTTGTTACCTGACATGGAGGAGCCAGGCAAGGAGAGTGAGACGCAGGGCTTTTGTGTCCTTTTAGTGTAGAGTAGTATGGCATGCACATCTCATGGCTGAATGTTTACATGGACTTCCCTTTTTGGATTTCAGCTATATCTGGTCAATCAGTCTGACACCTCAGCTGAAGATCCTGCTTGAAAAGCCAAGTTTGTTAAGTATGGTATATCTTACAGAAGTGGCTCCTAGCCTATTTGAGAGTCTCCAAGAATTCCTCAGAAGGATCCATCATATACGTTTGCAGCTGTAAAAAGGGTGCAAAACCCACTGAAGTCTCTGAATTTGCTAAGCTGTCCTTTGTTCATGTAATCGGATCATTGTAGGGCAGAGGCGTTCAGGTAAGGCCGGATTCAGTTTCCTAAAAATAAGTTGCCTGCTTGCCTACTGCCATTGTAAACCCTCTTGTTGATCTAAGCCAACCACATGAGGTTGGTAAATGACGCAGAATTTACAGATACTTTCATCATTCTTGCGTAGCAGTGGGAAGCAAAGCAGGGTACCTAAACATCTAAATTTAGATGGTCATAACCTCAGACTGAATCCCACTCTGATTTTTCAGATTCCCATTATGATCAATAGAAACAAGAAGGCTCTCCTAATGTAAGATTCATCTGCGTTATTTTGTATGTTTACCTTAAGATAAGTCATATCCTCAGAATTTCTCATTTCTTTCTACTCACTATAAAGGGATCCTACGTGCAGGTGTCTGTCTGGTGTCTGTGTATTCCATCCCGTTTGTATTCGTTGGCCAGGCAGTACAGCTTAACAATGCAGACTGTTTTTGGCATGGAAAATACTGAATATTGGTGTCAAATTCTCCTTGCGTGATCCATCAAATTAATGATCTTCCAAAAAATGAACACAAAGAGTATGTCATCATCTATTTGCATGTTTTATAAATTGAAAGACACTTCAAATATTTTTAGTTAATGGCTTGCTGTTATTACTTCTTGCACCTTAATTATAGCTACTTATATTGCCTTTCCAGTCTGTCTCTCCAGTCATAATTTTGTATATTCTTTTTCTTTGACTATTATTGATACTGTGCAATACAATAATACAGTAAATGTGGATGTTTCCATAAAATAGCCCTTCCCTCTAGCGAAAGAGAACTGAAATAGAAGTAGTTGAGAAGACTGGAAATGGAAAATTGGAAAATCTTTGCCCAAACATCAAACATTAAAAACATGATTCTTCACTTTTAAATCTCTAGATACAGAGAATTAGGTATAAAATTCCTACATTTAAAAACTAAGTTCACCTTAATGATCTAGAAAGGAGTGAAAGGAGTCCATTTCCCAGCTTTTCTTTTCCCTTAGGAAACAATGTTAAATGTCCAGATGTAACTAACTATTCCAGGTTTATTTAGGATTTGTAAGTTTCTTCATATGTGAAAGGATGCTGATTTATGTCTAACTGCTATAGTTTTTATCCAGTTTAGTAGCCCTACTCTGAAGTAAAAGCTTTTCTTTTTTTATTGTTAGTAAGGACTTTTCTACATATGGAAAGCCTGAGAAGGATATTCTTTCTCATTAACTTGATTTTAGATGAAAATAAATTGTATTAATCACCCCGCGGATATTCTCGGCATGTGGAAAATAAAATGGATAATTACCTTGTGATTAAAATGGGTAATTTTAAGTAATTAAAATGGGTATTTACCTTGTGATATAAAGTTTACTCACAGTTTTTGACTTCGTAGTAGTCAGAGGAGCAGAACTTCAGTATTAGAGGAGCAGAACTTCAGTATAAAACATACTAAGTAAAAAAGAAACGTGGCGTTAGGAAACACATTGTGCTTTATTAGGAACGGAGAAGAAGGAAGAATGAAGAAAGAAGACACAGACTTGTGTTAGGGCCTAATTCATTTCCGTGGACCATTTCCAGAACCACTTTACCCACTTACCACTGCTAAAGATCATTTTAGTCAATATATGTTTAAACATTCAGACCAGTTAAATCAGTTAGCAGTGGCATAACAATTTTGTCGCAGAATTCTGCTTGAATGGTATGTTTTTTATCTTGAAATTTCTAATGGAAAGCAGTATCTTGTCTAAATAAAATCATGAAAAAACAGTTTTATCATGCATAATAGGCTATATCTACTATGGGAATGAAAAAGATACGTCTGGAACTTTGTTCAGGAGTGAAAAATGACACAGCACAATTATTGATTAAAGAAAACCTACGAAGCAAGTATGCTGAGTGTTATAAAAATGTAATCAGGCTTTTTGTTCCAAGCTGTAGCGGTGAACATGTAAGAAAGGAGCTGTCCTTTTGTCTTGTGCTGTAGATGGAGTTGGAAGAGTCACTCCTAGTTGGGCACTGTTTCATTGGCAACTTTCCTAAGGACTCACTGACCTTGGCAAGAATGTAATGCAATTTGTCTATAAGTGCTAAGGAACAGGTCCGTCGGATTGCTGGAGCCATACACACAGTTTATTTTACTTTTATTTTTAAGAAACGAGCTTTAAAGATTGAAATTGAAATTCTATTTTACAATGAGAGATTGAAAGCCATATATGTAAAATGCTGTAATGCTCTCTGCGGTCAGTAGCAACAAAGTGGTCTTCACAGAGAAACCAGACACCAGTAACGAAACTGGAAGTGTCAGAGATGCAAATTCCATTTTGTTACAACAGCAAAGATCAGTTGAACGCAGATGGAAAAATCATGTCCAAGATGATGTTTAGGTATGGCTTTTACAGTCTTCTCTTCTGCGTATTTCCTTGCATTGGAAAATATCTCTATCTTATACAAATTGCAAATAATAAGCAGTCCTTTTTTTCTGTTTCCCAAGTTTTTGGAAAGTTGAGTATGGACAATGCAGGTAAGAAGCAAGAAAGAATCTAGAGCTTCATGTTGCCGGTAACTAGAAGCATGGTGATCAAAACTGCTTCTACTGCATCTTGTGCGGTAAGAGAGAGAAGAGCGTTTTGACTGTCCAAAAGAAAAATTTTAGATGCGAAGAACATTTTCCTCAAACCTATTCTTTTATTTCTTTTACCAGTGTGTGGTATCTCTGCATTTTCTGTCCCAATTCATCCCACTAAGACCCCCCACAGTCATAAACTGCTTCCTTTATATCCCATTGCCTGGCCGTTGAGAAATCTAGTAATAGCTCATATTCTTTCTTTGCATGTAGAAAGTTAAATATCAGTATCTTTTTGCATTGGCAACTTATTGACCAAGAAAATAGACAGCAATCTATGCCATTTTAGTGTACAGATACTCAGTAATACTTTTCTGTGATACTTCCCTGAGCTGGGGAATACTGAATGAAGGAACAGGAGGGAAACTGAGATATGGAAGTGGAGTGTATCATATTCATCAGGAAGAGCTTAGCTTTTTAAATTCCTTTTATTTACTTATTTACTTATTTTCTGTAGTCATTCTTAACAAATTCATCTAAAGAATGGAATTGAACTTAACACCATAGCTGCTCATCATGAATCAGGAAATTACTGTGATCTGAGACTTAGATTTTCTCTAGAGGCCGGAGACTGGCAATCGTGAAAGCAGTAGTTTTGTATGACCTCTATGTCTTTTTTTTTAAATCTAGAGTAGTTGACAGACAAATTGAAAAAGCCTTGCATTCAATTTTTCGATCCAGTTTGACCTAAAAAAATCATAGATCTGTCGTGTGACCAAATATCAGCCATCCTGGTTTTAGGTAGGATTATGTGGTCTGAAGACAAATGGAGAAATTATACGCAGTTTTGAAGACAAATGGAGAAATTATACGCAGTTTTAGCCAGACGTGCAGTTCTATCTAAAACATAAAATTTGATAGCCTGCAGATACTACAGATTCAGTGACTCTGCAGATTATGAACTTTTTAGACTTGGCATTGTCCAGCTAATTAGTTTTGATGAAGGCCTCCAGGCTCTGTTCTGATGTATTAAAAGTAAGAAAAAAACCTTCCCAACCTTTCTCCCTTTGCTTTATTTTAACCTAGACACTTTAAACCTACCTAGATCTATGGGAAACTTCAGGTTGAGTGATAAATTATTTGCAGAATGTTTTAAAAAAATCTCTATATTTGCAAATTACAGAGATTTCTTGCTCATTTTTGATTTCCTCTTTCCCATTTGGCAATGCTGAAAATGTTAGGTTAAATAAAAAGTCTATTTTTTTGTACTGGCTTATTTTTTCCAAGTTATTTTCTTAAGAGGAATATGATTTCTTTCATACCCACAGCAACACATTTATTTATATAAATATATTGGTGTTACTAAATATAGTGCATACTAATTCATTTAACTACATTTAAATTCTGCATTTCTGTTAAACTGCTTGTTGAAATATAAGTGAAGAAAAATCAGAGGTCGCTGAGATTAGAAATGTTATTTATTCATCATCTGCGTAGCAATCAACAATGTTGGGAGCTGAGAGCAAAGGTATTTTATTACCGTAATGAAACTGAAAATAATCCCATTCATTTCAGCAGTACCACACCTGAAGTTATATGTACTATGCTACATTTTGAATCTAGATGTGCTAGTCAATATGTATTCCATCTTCTTTGGTAACTATTTTGGTATGTGGAGGGTGAACTTATTACTAGAACATATGCTGATTGCAAAGTTTCATACTGCTATTACATCTTTATTTCCTTAATTTCACAAATGTTGATGAAACAGATACTTGCAGATGGAATATGTTCTGAGTGATCAATTATAGCACAAATTATGGTTTGGCTGCACTGAGGAGAGTGTACCTGAACATGGTATCTCTACAATGCAATGGAACTGTAATTTCTGTTACAACTGCTTTCTCTGAGTTATTTCATTTTCATAAATTTACCTTGAAAGTCACATTACTAGGAGAATTAAGCATGAAGTAGCTTCTTTACAAGCTCAGCCTGTACCCTGCTCTCCAATCATGAATTTTATTTGTTTGTTTTTAGTTTTTCTCTATCATCACTAATAATGAAGATGCTGAGGAGTTTAATGTACCTACAATTAAATGTATGCAATTAAATTCAGAAATTAAGATTTTAAGGCACTTTTTACTTTCCTGTGGAACAATTATCATATGAATATCACTGAGTATAAAAAGCAAAAAAATCTTAATTTTTTATAGTTCTTCTAATAATATTTAATTCTTAGGTGAACACTGGAAAACTGTTTTCAAATTGGCTGCTTTTACAAAAGTTTTACAATAAAAACTCTTAGATTTGTCTTTCTATCCACACTAGCTCCTTTTTCATTAGTATCCTGTTAGTTTCACCTCTGGAAAATCTCTTGTATCAAAAAGGTAAGATATAAGTTTAGCTAGTCCTCTTTCATACTAAATATATGAACTCTGAGATTTGTTTTCCCCTATTCCATTTCTCCTCTCTTTTCTGAGTTTTAAATTTTGAGCTATATTTCTCATCACCTAGACACATCTTTAAATATCACCATCATCTCTTTATCTGGATACACACCCACTAATCTTATTCAATTATCTCAATAATAAAAAGTACCTCATTCTTCTTTCATTCTTAAAATCCTGAGACAACCATTGTTTAGAACATTTCTGGGAAATTTGGAGAGGAATCATCAAACCCATTTTATAGAAGGGGAAAAGCAGAAGTGTTAGGTCTGTATGAGCAGTAGGGTAGCTAGCAAGTTGAAGGGAACATTCATTCCCCTCCATTCAACGTGTATGAGAAGACATTTGAATATTTTGCTTTTGGGCTCCCCAGTACAAGAAAGATATTGACATACAGAAGTGAGTCCAGCAGAGGACTGCGCAAGTGATTGGGGCTGGAGCACATGATTACAAGCAGAGGCTGGAAAAGCTGGGTTTGTTCAGCATTAAGAAGAGAAGGTGAAAGGGAGACCTTACTGCTGCCTACAGCTACTTAGTGGGAAGGCGTAGGGAAGATGGAGCCAGACTTACTGGAAGAGCACAGCTCAAGACAAGAGGCAATAGCCACAAGTTTGCAACAAAGGAAGTTTTGATCAAATTTTAGAAAAAAAAGATCTTACTGTGAGGGTGATCAAACACTGGCACAGAGAGGTTGAGGAATCTCCATCCTTGCAGATGCTCAAAGCTCCACCGAGCAAGACCTTAAGGTCTTTGAGCTAGTTGACCCTGCTTTGAGTGGAATTTGTACCAGATGACTTCCAGGGGTCCTTTCCAACTTATGTTGTTCTATGGCTCTCTGACATGACTTGTCCAAGGGTAAGCTAAAGCTATAAGCTTTTATTCCCAGGCTTATCTGCCTTTTTTTTTTTTTTTTTTCTAGTTGAATCAAAATAACATACCCAAAATTAATATATAACTCTTTAGCTTTTTTCTACCTGAAATTCCAGCTTCTTGTCTCCATTGTTGAAGGTCTCCAAGATACTATCCTGTCTATGTCATAGTGTCTATCAAGAATTAATGTGGTCGTGTTCTCTCTGACCTAATCCACTAGATTTATCCTACATAAAGTACAATTGAAAATACTAAATGTATCTGTTCAAAGGGGCCAGGAGCTTTCTCTTTTGCTATAGAGAAAGCCTTTGACGAAATGAATCAAACTTTTACAAAGTTTGAATAAGGGAAAAAATCGAAACTTGAGTGGAATAGTTTTGATTTATTGTGAATGTATATGAGTAATCATAAAGAAATGGCTATAGAAAGACCCACAGAGTACTGTGAGCCTACTTTTTGCCACGGATGTCAATGATACGGGGAAATAACTGTGATAATAGTTATCCACCTCACTAAGCGGGGCATGCATGTCTTTGCCAACAGGTTGGCCAGCCTGGTAAGGAGGGCTTTAGACTAGGAAAGATGGGGGAAGGGGAGAGTTATAGAAGCAGGGTAGTCAGTAAAACGCCGCTCAAGTCAGGATGCCTGCAGCGGGTGCATGCAACCAGGGAAGTGCGCATAGGACATGACTATGGAGGATCCTCTTGCATCAATCCTGAGAAACCTGCATGCTCGATTGCCTCTCTGAAATGCCTGTACACCAGTGCACGCAGCATGGGGAAAAAGCAGGAAGAATTAGAGATCTGTGTGCAAACACAGTACCATGATCTCATTGCAATTACAGAGACATGGTGGGATAGCGCACATGACAGGAATGCTGTCATGGATGGTTATGTGCTTTTTAGGAAAGACAATCCAGGAAGGCGAGGTGGTGGAATTCCTCTTTATATGAGAGAGTGACAGGAATATATAGAGCTCTGCCTCGGGGTGGATGTTTAGCCTGGAGAAGAGAAGCCTGAGAGGGGATCTCATGAATGTGTACAAGTATGTGAAGGGAGGATGTCAAGCGGATGGGGCCAAACTATTTTCCGTGGTGCCCAGTGACACGAGAAGAGACAACGGGCACAAACTGAAACGTAGGAAGTTCCATCTGAATATGAGGAAAATCTTCTTTATGGTGAGGGTGACGGAGCACTGGAAGAGGCTACCCAGAGGGGCTGTGGAGTCTCCTTCACTGCAGATATTAAAAACCCGCCTGGACGCGACCCTGGGCAATGTGCTCTAGAGGACCCTGCATGAGCAGGGAGGTTGGACTAGATGATCTCCAGAGGTCCCTTCCAACCTCAACTGTTCTGTGATTCTGTGATTCTATAATAATGGAGTAAGATTATATGAGTTGAGTATGAATATCTGTTGCTAAGACGTGGACAGCTTTTTCTAGAAATTAAGAATATCTGGCATAAAAGGTTGTGCTCATTGTGATAAATTCAAGATGTTGCCTACAATAACAAGATGGTACAGAGCGTATTATGCAGACTGGAATTACAGCTGAGTTACAGAAGGCAATGAAGGTCTTGAGGATTAGAGTAAATAAGGATTTAATGATGGTAAAGGTAATTTACCTTTAATAAGGTAAAATTGCCTGTATGCAAAAAGGGATTCTTACATTCAGTTTCGTTCCCTGGAAACTCCTACAGTAAAGAATAGGCTGGGGGAAGGCAACTTGAATGTTGCATAAGACATGCATATCTTAGCAACCATAGTTTTTAGGGGAGAAACATTAGACTAGGTCAAAGGAGATGACTTCTGAATGTTTAAAAGACTTTTTTTACAGTAAAAGATTTAAATCTCTTGTTTCAAAAAGCCAGACCATAGCGTGAAAGTTTGTGAAGGGCTGAATCAGTAACTAAAAGAGTGTTTTGTCAAAATGTCATGTCCTAAAAAATGCTGTTGAAGGTAAGATGGGCAAGCCTGTTAACAACTGAGGAAATGCATCCAAAGGCATATTTCAAGGCAGAGCAAGCTCCCTCTCTCCCCTACTCAACTTGCTGTGCTGCTAGGAATTGGGAAGACAGTTAGCTCCTCTGAATATGATCAGTGGGGAATATTGCTTGAATAACAGATATTGCAATTGTCTGTCTCAGTGGAAGTGAGAATTTATGTGGTAGCTAGTTTTAAGAATATGAGGAGTGACCAAACCCAGAATGATTGTTATAAAATTGCTGTTTATAATGCAATAAAGATGATTGCATATAAATGCAATAATTTTATATACCAAGCTTGATTTTATTTGTTTTCTTGAAGATGACTACATGAAAAGCTATTCAAGCCTTGCAACGGGCATTCCTTGCTTTATTTGAATAAAGAACAGGGGAGCGAAAAACCTTCAAGACAGCAGGGGGAAAACAGCCCTGTTGTTAAGAGTATAACTGGGATTTCAGCAAACCTCTTTTGCATATTGAAAGATCCTGCTAGATTGCCTGTTCTACTATAAATCGTAAGCAGAAAGCTCATATATACATATGGGTCATCTTAACATGTTAAAGTAAATTATTGAATTTCATGAAAGAGTGTTCCTTCAGTTTGGTATCTGCATCTCGTTTACGGAGTTCATAATTCTAATACATGTTTAGTTCCTTAAATTTCTTAAGAATGATTAAATTATGGAAGAAGATGAAGTATTCATCTCTCTTTTGAATATGTCCATTGTTTCAGTGGAATCTGGGGTAAACTCCTTAGTTTATACGGCCATGCTCTAGCCCCTGCTGTTCTTCTTGTATGATTTTTTTTACAAGAAAACTTTTATTGGTAGCTATCATTCTCAAAACATTATCTTTTGCAACTGTAAAAATTATGCAAATTTCACAAGGCAAGAAGTCTTTAAGAGCTGCAATGCTCTTTTTGTGATCAGGCCTTGAAAATAATTTTACCAGCTTATTTTTTTTCCACTTGGGTCATTATTCATTTTTTAACAGACCTGTATGGACTCCCCAACACCCTTTTTGCATGAGCAATTGAATGACCAGCTTTTCTCCTGCCTTTAAGCTTGATAGTGTGAGTTTGACTACTCAGCATCTGAAGTAATAGTAGAAAGCATTTTAATGGGCTATTTTTAGTGGTCATTTCAAACTCTGCTGTATGCAGTTTATTTCTTTGCAAGAGATGGGTGGTGTGGAGTGGGGAAAAAAAAGAGTTAAAGAGCTGAAAAAGAGTTTGAGATCTGTTGAGATTGTTTCAGACCTGTCCAGGATTTGCTTTCTTGAATCTCGTAAAGATGCTGCTTGCAGTCTTTTGAAAGTGCCCGCTTCCCACATTCCAGTATATTAACTTCCTTTTCAGGGCATTTATTGAAATCATTCTGACGTGCCATTGTCCACAAACCTGTGATGTCTTTCATAATGATATTAACTCTTTCTGTTATTGTTTGGCCCTTCTAACTCAGTGGTTTTGCAGTGGAGGGCAATAATCTGGCAGATCCCAAGAAGGAGGTCAGTGCCTGGATAGTATTACATCTTGGATGCTCTTCTGTCACAATAGTTTTGCCCTTTTCAGGTCTGATCACAGGTCCGAAATACAAGACAGCTCTTTGAAACAGTTTACATTTAGAAAGGAATGTGTCCAGGACATGTTCAGGCAGTTGCTTCATTAGGTGGTTCTTAACGTTCTTCTGTTACTAAGAGGAATAAATTGCCTAAGAAAGAGTTGCCTCACTGAGAAGCATTTTAGTGATGAGCAATTTTAACCTCTTTTTGGAAGACAAAGAGAGTGTCAATCTGTCTCAGAGAGCTTCCCAGCAAGAAGTTTAGAATTGCTGTTTTGGGGGATTTAGTCTCTGCTTTCATATCAAAGCACTTCTAAATCCTGGACACAAAGCCACAGGGAACAAGAAATAAATAAGTACATTATATTTCAATTTATTATGTTGAAGGTTCAACACCACTTAGAAAATAATTTTATTTCACAGGCATATTACCGAAGATATATAAAGATTGTTTTATACTTCAGTCATTGGTGTAAGTGAAAAAGGAAAGCGTCCTTTAGTCCTTCTACTGATTTTCTTCAGACAAATCTTACTGGGCACCTCAAGATATCGTCAAGATGGTATCTTGAGAAGGGTTTTCCAGATTCCTTAGCCTTTTTTAAAGAATAAGGGTTATCTCTAGTTTGTATCTGGAGCTGCTTCCTCAAAAAAGAACCCTCAGTTACACTGGGGTTGAACCAACTTACACAACTTGAACAGTAATTGTAAAATATTGTGTAGCTACTTTGAAACAAATTCTTTCCTTCTGCAATAGCTCAGTCAGTTGACCTGGGGAGGCTATATACATTTGGCCAGGTGTGTTAGCCCTCCAGAGGAAGATTTATGTGTCTTTCTGTGTAGTTTTCTGGCATTTAAATACTGTGCTTTCCCGCTGCAGTTTCCTCAGAATTTCTTCTGACTTGCAAAAGGTTTCACTTTTTGCTACATCTGCCGTTAAGAAACACCAGGAAACAGAAGAAATGAAGGTTTGTTCTGCATTTTCAGACTTCTGGGGGAGGCTTTAAATTATTATTATTTATCTTTTTAGCCAGGAAGGTCACAAAAGGGCTCCAAACTTTTTCAGGTTTCTGCGTACACTGAACAGGGTGATACAGAGTCTGGGAAGGAAAGGGTAGCAGCCCTGTGTGGGATGTGGGAGAAGGGCAACCACTCTGATGGATAGGTTGGCCTGCTTAACAGCTAGAGCCACAGCTGTTTTCAACAGGATAGAGCTCTAAATGCATTAGCAAGCCATTTGGTTCAGAGAGAATAAAAGATGTGAAGAAATTGAAAGAAAAAAACCACACCCCCTTCTTTCACATTTGAACACATTGGATTTTCAATTTAATCCATTAACCTACACAGCCTTTCATTAGAGTCCTTGGGAGACTGGAATATTTTTGGCAATGTACTTTTATGAAAATTACAAGTAAAAAAACCTCAAAATTACCCTCCCCCCAGCAAATGAGGGGTTCATAGTGAAATTCAGATCCTTTCTCTGAACATACCAAAAGGTATGTGAAATTATGTGTAAATGGTTACTTTTCACTCCATATTTACATAATTTTTGCAAAGGAATAAAAAAGCACCAATAACTTTACCATAATTTATCTACTTAATAGTATATAAGGCACACGCAAGGGTCTTTTAAATCTGTATATTTAGAAAATAAAAGGCAAAATAGTCAGACAAAGAATGCACTTTGAGTTAGGAAGGTAACTGGAAAAATTCTCAGGATTAAACACTCTGTTTGAATGAGTAAAGATAATTCTTCTGATTCAACACAGAGCTATTCCATCTGTTTCTTTGGTGTTTTCTGGGGTGTAGTACAAGAAGTTGGTGGTCATTCTAGCTGACATGATAGCTCATTATTTTCCAGTCTCAGCCTGAGTCACTGCTATGATGCTATCATTTGCCTTAGTGTCTTTTAAAGGACCGACAAGATGTCCATTTTATTTCCTTACTCTTCTTAGCTTCTGTCCAGAGATTTCAAGTGTGCTTGTGGGTAACCACGTGACAAGCATTACTATTAATATATTTTTAATAAGATTTGAAATTCAAGTTTCTAATCCTTATGACTCTGAGCAAAACCTGTTTGGAAAGTGGAGAATGAACTTCCTAAATTTTTTTGTTTGACTTTTTTTTTTTTTTTAATGTGAGTAGATCCCTTGAAATTAAGAACTTACAGCAAATATCTCTATTTCCATTTTCCTGGACTAATCAGTGCAAACAAAGGAAAAAGTATGAAAATCCTACTTTTTTTCTTTTCAGAATAATCTCTTTCAAATATTTGTATGGAAGGCCATACAGTTCACCTGGAGAAAGTACTGTAAAATTTTGGACTAGGTAAAACTAGAAACATTTTCAATTATTTTATAGGTGAGATTTTGCTTCTGCTGAAATCATTCAAATTTCTTCTGTGGACCTCGATTTTCATACTGTAAATCCTTTCTAATTTAGCATTGAGATCTTGTATTGATTAATCTGTAAAGAATGCATGTTGAGCTTTTTCCAGCACGTTATGTTTGAGGACTAATCAGACATTGCAGAGAAGCTGTATAAATATAACAAAAGGTATCTAGTATATATGGTATAGTACCATAATTGTGATTTTAAAATATCATATTCAAAGGGTTAGGTTTTCTGGAAGGCTCTTACTAACTAGATTAACAAATTTTCTTCTGTGGTCATTGTTTAAGAATGACGACTTTCAAGTGTTTCAGCTCTGAAATGTGTTTTGGTTGCATTTAAAGAAATCCATGGTGATAGTTGGCTCGGAAGAAGATTCAGATAGAAATATGTAGTATTTTTTCTCATCCACTATTTGCTGTAGCTAATAGAATTATTCAAATGTATTATCAGCAAACTCTATCTACTTACAGTAATAGTTTTTCCTTCTTTCTCATAGCTATTTCTATAACTTCCACCAATACTTTATGAGTTCAGAATTTCCAGTATCAGCTGCTGGAAATGAAAATTTCATTGATTTTCCACAAGGTGGCATATAAGAATCAGGCTGGCTGTATTTTAATTAATACAATTCAGTTAATATATACTTTGTATATGTCAAATGCATATGCATACACAATGAAGGAGAAATACATTTACAGGACAGTAGACTATGATTGGCTATTTCAATAAATACAGTGTATCAAGCTAGTGTTCTAGAACTATTTAAATGATAGAATTCACTACTATGATATAACTTACATAACAGCTAATCAAAATAAAATCTAACATAAGCACCTCACAGTTACTTGTATCATGAAATGAGATTAAAAACCCTTTTGTGGGATTTCCCACTTTCTTTGGGAGAAATTATTCATTCATGCTTGTTTTATGACAGACAGATAAAGATCAGTATCTTTTTCTTTAATGTAAATATATCATTTTTAAAGAAGGCAGTTATTATTAAAAAACCTTCATACTGTCTTTCAATTTGTGAATTAGCAAGTTACAATTTATTTAACTCATTAAATCATTCCAGTCACCGAACAAAATTTCTATTCATAAGAACTTCCTATTCAAAACAAGAAATTATTCTGACCTAAATCATCACCTAAACGCAAAGCAGCCATAATTTCTGCAGATGTAAGAATGTTTTGCTAATGGTTGTTTTTTTCCTCTGCTGCAGGTCTGCACATTCTCTGAATTTCCTAGTACTACAGTAAATCAAAGAAAGAAAATCTGTTAACTTACTAACATAAGTAAGTTGCTATTATCTTATTTTTTCCATCTCATTTAGAAGTTGGGTGGACAAGAAATCTGAGAAACTCTTCTTGCAACAGATTTTCAGCCAAAGAGATTTTTAGCATCCAAAAATCTGGGCTGAAATCTGGGATGAAAAGAGACTGTTTTGGTACCTGGCAGTAATCCCCAACTCTCAGAACCGCAGACAACCCAAAGTAGTTCAACAGCATGCCTTTTTTTCTTTGACCAGTCTGCCTACTGATGAGTTAACCTGAGCGTCTGATGGCCATGAGAGTGATTTAAAGCCATCTCCTGATTTTCAGCTTTGGTCCCTAAGGCTCAAGAACCTTCTTATTCATCCTACGAAAGAAAAACCTTCAGGTTTAGGCTCTTTCCTGAGATCCTTAACAATGTACCTGAAGTTTATTTTTTAAGATTAAAACTTTTGGGATATTTTAATAGAGTGTTTTGAAAATCAGGAACCAAGACAATTGGGAGAAAAGTCATTGTCAAAGGTTGTACTGAACGGTTGATACAATAAGCACAGGAGAGTTTTGCAGTTACCTTAGTACTGTTTGCAGACTATTGAAAACTCCATAATTACAAATTTCACAGATGAAAACATATCTAAGAACAAGGAACAGGTTACAGATACCAACAACAGAAAAATCTCACCAATCTGACCTCAGCTTCAAAGCAAAATCAATCATCTTGTATTAGTAGATTCACTGACATATAGTAAAGCAAACACAATCTCTTTTCTTTTTTACGTTATTTCCACCATGTGATCTTCCAATTCCAAAACAAAAATGTTGGAGAAAACTATTGAAAACAAAATCACACACAGAATCACACACAGAATCACACACAGAATCGTTTAGGTTGGAAGGGACCTCTGGAGATCATCTAGTCCAACCTCCCTGTTCAAGCAGGGTCACCTAGAGCATATTGCCCAGGATCACATCCAGACGGCTTTTGAATATCTCCAGGGAAGGAGACTCCACCACCTCTCTGGGCAACCTGTTCCAATGCTCTGTCACCCTCACAGTGAAGAAGTGAAGAAGAAATCCTTTCTGGACGAGTGAAACAAGGGAGATAACAGTGCGAGCAGTTCCAGCAAGCACTCTCTAGGTAGGGAGGCTAGCTTAAAACTCCCTATCCCAGGTGCTGGTATTTTGCAACTGCTTGTTGTGACCCCACATGGCTGTTTGAGCTGCTGTTGAAGGCAGAGACAATGGCTGAGGACTTCTTCAGCCATGCTTTGTACCAAGGAAAGCGTTGCAGGGAACTATTCTTTGAAGTAGCACCATGTCTGGTACAGCCCATTATTTCTGCTCCTTATTTTACCTTTTCGCTAAGGCCAGAAGTCGTGCTTTTCAGCCTGCTGATGAGTTTACCCCGTTGAATCTGCAGCTGAATCTTCTTGTCCCTCCCAGAAGTCCCTTTCTAGACTCAGAGTGACAGATGAATCATTTTATTTCGTGGCAGTTGGAGGCAAATGATGTTCACATTGTGCAGTGTGATCTTATTTTGCCCACAGAAATCTACATTTTGCAGCCAGATATGCAGAGTTGTCATAAAGAGAGTATTAACTAACTTTACAGACATTTATCTTTTTTTTTTTTCATTTTGAGGAGCAAAGCAATCCATATGGTGATCAATACAGTGAATAATAAGCTGTAGGCCCAGATGAATCATATCAAGAAAGAAAATGGGATTTTAACCAGACTGCAATCACGGTATATAAGACATCTAATCTTGCATTCATTCTGCAGTCGATTTCTGCCTTTCTCTATAAAAATATAATGTAGCAATAGACAGCAGTGTTCTCAGGTCCATATCAAAAGCCGTATAAAAGAATTGCTTCCCTCTGCTAGGAAGATTTCTCTGAAAAATACCGTGTAAGTCTTGTCATTACAATTTTGTTACCAAGTGAGATTATTTTCTCATGGGTAGTAGAAGAGCAACAAGTATCATCATTTTAAGTGAGCAGGAAACATCTATAACCACATTTATGCCAAACCTGGCTCAGTACAATCTGTGCAATGGATGACTGTAAAGATAATAAGCAGCATGCCCTTTGCAAACAGATTCTAAATTTAGAGTTATTATCATAAGTAAAAGAGATACCGCCCCAGGCACTCCTGCTTCCTCTCTCCCCCAAGCGCTGAGCCTGAAATACTTTGAAAATATTCTTAACCCAGGAGAACTTTAACACTGAAATGTTGAAATTGATCCTTAACCTGTCTGAAACTGATCATCTCTGAAACTGATCTTGCCTGAAATTAAACTTTAATCAATTAAAATTATTAGAAGGCAACAGAAGTGTCTCTGTGTGTGAGGTTCTAAAGGAAAAGATCTTCCAAGTCTGCTGCTAGCATTTTCCGTACTTTTGGTGCAGCAAAAAATAACACTGGAAATTCCCACATGCTGCCATTTTGGGAAATGAACCTTTCAGCAAACGCAGAAGAGGTAAAGGAAGATGATACAGAAGTAAAGAAGCAAATAAGAACTATGATGAGTTCAGGCATCGGGCACAGGGTCCTATGTGTCCGTGCAGCAACAATGGAGAGTATCTTGAATACTGCAGTTAGTGATCTGTAGACGCCTTACATCTTACCGAAGTAAATGACGTTGACAGCTGGAAGACACTTAGCAGGGTTGGTTGAAGAAGGATTTATAATTTTAGCCCTCAGATGCTTGCCTCGTTTCCCTAAAATTTGTCCCTCCTGTGAAATGGAATTTGAGCATCATATCTTTTCCCCAAAACAACTGCTGCTCCAGCTCCTCCCACAATGTGCCCACTTGCACTTCTGATGGCAAAGAAACTTCATTTGACTTTCTCCTGAGCAACCAGCTTGTTCACTAGCTGTCTCAAGATGTTTGAAACTTTAAAAAGAAAACTAAGAACTATTTTAAGACATTACACAGATTAACAGCGAGAATCTCACTATTGCCTTATAGATGATCAAAAAGATGAACGAGAGTAGGAAGCCTTCTCTTCCTCACACCAGCATAACGGCAATTACAAGCCTGATTGTTTTGATTCTCGAGTACAAAGGTTTGAAAGTGCCGAGTGCAGAGAATTGTCTGTTGTCTGGCAGAGGGCTGTGGTTTTAACACCTTTTTTCCTCCCTTTCTCCATGTATGACAAACTGAAGCTGACGCAGCAGAGCTGAGTGATATTGCAAAGCATGAACAGGCTGTTCCTGAGCTCTTTCTTCTCAGTATGCCAGAGACTGTATGTCCAGCAGGAGTCTGCTTGAAATTTTTTTAGTATTGCAGCCATGTGCTCTTCTTGAAGCAAAGGAAGAGTGAAAGACTTTATGTCGTACATATTTTTCTGTTGCTATTGCTAAAGCCATTGCAAACAGTTTGCTAGTGTACAAAGCAGCTTGCTATCTTTCTGTAAAATCGTTACTATCAGTGTACTTCAGTAAATAAACCAGCCATCCAAACTTGTTAGGCTTCTTGGGTTATTGTTCTTCATACCCTTTATAACTGTATCAACACTGTTTTTCAATCTTATTTAAGGATTTGCATCCACTTAATGATTATCCTAATGACATTGCAACAATAATTAAGCTACTGAATACGAAAGTGTATAAGTCTAGTTAATGTAATTCTTTCAAAATTTGTTGAGCAATGTTCATATGATACCATGAAAATATTTGAAATAATATTATCCATTAATACCATTGCAAATAAAATTGAAGATTGCTATTTAATTAGCTGTTTATAAGTAAATAAAAGTGCAATGCCTGAAGAAAATTTAGGTGCCAAAATTTAAGTGCCTAACAAAGTTTTTCAATTTTCTGTCTCTATGGAAAAGGAAAATTCTTCATTCTTAATGACAGATATTGTTTAGTAGATGTATAATAAGTATGCAAACAAGATAACTATTTCCTACCTCAGTATTGCTACTGGCATGGCCCCAAAACAGATTGAATATCCTTGACATGCTCTCCTGTGTTTAATCATCAAAAAAACTGATTTATTTCCCCTTCTTTTAAGAGACAGATATAAGCAAGCTGAAGTGTAGCACTCATTTTAAGCCTCAAATGTAGTCAGTGTAGACAATGTTTGTGATGTTGAAGAATTACGTTATTGTTCATTCACCAAAAGATTAGTAGAAAAGTGAGATTTCAGTAAAAATGATTCTTTTTTCCTCTGTGCCTTTTCAGTATCTTTAGTCCTGTCAGTACCTTTCTAACTAATTTTAAAGGCCTGTACCCAAGTAAATACCCTGCAAATTAAAATTCCTTCTCCTGATGCAAAAAACGCAAAGTTAAAATGGTTGATCTTAATAAGATAGCCCTCTGTAGACATTCAGCCTGTACATGAACAAGCTGACAATTTTCTGTCTTCACATTGCTAGTGGCACGCCTCCCTCCCTGTTCTCTGCGTTCCATTTCGAAATATCTTCACCTTTCTTAAACACTTTGGCAGGCTTCAGCAAGAAGCTGGAAGAGAAATTCTGAGACTGATCTTTTCACTGCGTTTGTTATTCACTGCATCTTACGTTTGAATTTTATTCCTGAGGAAGTTCTGAATCTAATTATTCAAAGAATGGGCCATGTCCAATTTCCATTGGCGTCGATGGAAGTCTGACAAGTGATAATGCCTGTGTAAATGGGTTAGTGAAGGAAGCAATTTGGAGATGCAATTTCTAGGCAGATGATCCTGTCTACCAGTGGATCTTAAGGGTCCTAAACCCTTTCCTGTCAGAAGAGTGACAGGGAAATATCATTAACTGTGCATAAAAATAAGAATAATCAGTGTAAATGGAAAATGCCTCAGGAATACATAGTTTTACTAAGCTGCTGTTAGTTAAGTGTATTTGTATCTCCAACACTAAGATACTGGAATAGAGGTCACTTCATAAGGTCAATCCATATCTTCTTTCATTCTTACTATGTCACTTTGAAAACACTTGCTTGGGTTTCAGCAAATGAAGCTAAGAATTTTAGTACAATTTTGCTGTACAGTTACAGTTACTCAGTACAGTTATTGAGTTTTTAATAAAGATTAGTGGATTCGTGATGGCAAAGCCTGTAAAACTCATATATTGCTCCAAATTTTATTTTGGTGATCTGGCTATGGGAATTACTAGAGGTACAGCTATCTGTTTTCCAACCACTACTACAAAATCAACAAAAGAGAAGCTTCAATCTCCACTTCAGTAACGGCATGTTTCTGCCTCATGTTGGTAAACGCAACTTGATTTTTCTTAGCTTCATACATATCTGCATCAGTTGAAATAACCTATCATCTCGTTCTTTGCATTTCACCTAAAGGCAAATTTATATATCCGAAGGAGATTCTCAGCATTAAGGGCTCTGGCTGTACTTTCTTTCAGTATGTCTTCTTTATCATACCTATATCTAGGTCTCTATGCATCCTCAAATTCTGAGCTCTCCTTTGCTGCTTGTTAAAGTTTGACATCAAGGAGACTCTTCACTCAAACTTGCTATGGGATTCATCTCATCCAGTTTCAGATGTCTGCAGACTAGAGGCCAACACCTGAGCTATCACTTTAAACTCCAGTCATTGTCAAAGAAGAGAAACATCAATTTTCTAGGACTAATCTGGCCTACGTGAAATGGTCATATTAGGAGGAAATGAGCTATACCCTAAAAGTGTTTATTTTCCCTTGTCTATAAAGGGATCTGGATGCCTGCCTCAGATGTTGGATGGCATGACAATCTCATCCTTCGCGTTACTAATCTACAGCTACACCTTTATCACTAAAAAGAAGAGAATTCCATAAAGTCTTTGGGACCCTTATCCTTGATGAGTTCATCATTTCTTTCTGGGCCAAAGTGAAATCTCTTGACACTGCACTGTGAAAGTCCAATAGCAGATGCTTCATCAGACAATATTACAGCTATCCCTGAACCAGGGAACCTCATAGTGTAAGGACAAAAAATAGGCATTTCTAGGACACAATTCACAAGATCTAGTTCAAGTGACTATCTTAGGATGAGACAATTTCCTAGAAGAGCCTGTTTTTCTCAACATATAAAAAATGTCTCGCTAAGTAGTTCAGCTATGAAGTCCTACATTCCAGATGCCTAGAGGCAGGTGAGGTGAATTCATCTTCTGAAATCTGCACAATGCAATGAGCCAGATATCGTCTTGACCTTAGTTTCACTGAAATTCTTTTTTCCGAGTCTTAGGCTCGTTCTGTTATTATGTCTTTGCTTTACCTTTTGTATACCATGTGAGTCTTGACTCCCTGACATGGTTTATATCCTCCAGGATGCCCAACTCCTCTGTCACAGGTTCTCTAGGAATTATCATCCCTGTATAGGAACCTTTGAAGCATTTTCTTCCCTCTAACAGTTAAAGGTCATCTCAATTGATACCTCACCTCAAAGATGCAGTCATCTGAAAGAAGCAAAGATATGTGATAATATCTTTTTCTTTAAAAATCCCTCAATTACTGGACATGGGGTGGCTACTGATTGCACAGGTGTCCTTGGACACTGTCTGCAAGCGTTACTCTTGAATTAAACCCAGACATAAAATTGTAGTCACTGTTAATGAGATGCTGGCTGTGACAGTGTTAGTGTTTGAAATGAATCTGCATTCCCCTTGCTGGGCAGTTCTGGGGGCAAATTCATTGCTTGGCTTGCTAGTAAGCAAGGATCATGATAAAAGGTGACTGTTCCTATAAAATGCTCAGCAGGTATGAAAAAACTCTGAATTCACAGAATCACAAAATAGTTGAGGTTGGAAGGAACCTCTGGGGATCATCTAGTCCAACCTCCCTGTTCAAGCAGGCTCCTCTAGAGAACGTTGCACAGGATCGTGTCCATGCTGGTTTTGAATATCTCCAGCGAAGGAGACTCCACTACCTCTCTGGGCAACCTCTTCCAGTGCTCTGTCACCCTCACAGGAAATAAGTTTTTCCTCATGTTCAGACGGAACTTCCTGTGGTTCAGTTTGTGCCTGCTGCCTCTTGTCCTGTCACTGGGCACCACGGAGAAGAGACTGGCCCGATCCTCTCAACACCCTCCCTTCAGATACTTGTACACGTTGATGAGATCCCCTCTCAGTCTTCTCTTCTCCAGGTTCAACAGGCCCAGCTCTCGCAGCCTTTCCTCACAGGAGAGATGCTCCAGTCCCCTCAGCATCTTAGCAGCCCTTCTTGGGACTTACTTCAGTAGCGCCATGTCTCTCTTGTACTGGGGAGCCCAGAACTGGACCCAGCACTTCAGATGAGGCTTCCCCAGGGCTGAGGAGAGGGGCAGGATCACCTCCCTCCACCTGCGGGCAACACTCTGCCTCATGCACCCCAGGATCCCATTGGCCTTCTTGGGCACAGGGGCACATTGCTGGCTCATGTTTAACTTGTTGTCCACCAGCACTCCCAGGTCATTCTCCAAAGAGCTGCTTTCCAGCAGGTCAGTCCCCAGCCTGTCCTGGTGCTTGAGGTTATTCCTGCCTAGGTGCAGGACCCTGCACTTGCCTTTGTTGAACTGCAGGAGGTTCCTCTCCGCCCACCTCTCCAGCCTGTCCGGGTCCCTCTGAATGGCAGCACAGCCCTCCGGGGTACCAGCCACTCCTCCCACTTTAAGATCATCAGCAAACTTGCTGAGGGTGCACTCTGTCCCTTCCTCCAGGTCATTGATGAATACATTGAAGAAGACTGGACCCAGGACTGACCCCTGGGGGACACCACTAGCTACAGGCCTCCAACTAGACTCTGTGCCATTCACCACAACCCTCGGAGCTCTGCCATCCAGCCAGTTCTCAAGCCACCTCACTGTCCACTCATACAGCCCACACTTCCTGAGCTAACCTAGGAGACTGTGGTGGGAGACAGTGTCAAAAGCCTTGCTGAAGTCCAGGGAGACAACATCCACTGCTCTCTCCTCATCTACCCAGCCAGTCACTCCATCACAGAAGGCTATCAGATTGGTCAAGCAGGATTTCCCTTTGGTGAATCCATGCTGACTGCTCGTGATCACCTTCTCCTCCATATGCTTAGAGATGGCCTGCAGGAGTTGCTGTTCCATCACCTCTCCAGGGATGGGGGTGAGGCTGACAGGCCTGTAGTTTCCTGGCTCCTCCTTCTTGCTCTTTGTGAAGACTGGGGTGATGCTTGCTTTCTTCCAGTCCTCAAAGAATTGTTGTAGGTTTTTGCTTTAGAGCATAATCTTTCAAAATAGCGTGATTGGAGAATCGGTTATATGGCCGATATAGTTGAAGATAGGAGTACAGCTTATTACCAGTTCTAAACAGAGATCTGAAAAATTTGGAATTGCTGATATTTTACTAGTACCCCAGTGTCAGTCTGGTAGATGTGGGGGATACTGGCATATCTCTCACAAGTAAGTTGCACCTTTACATTGTATGATCTCAACATTTTTAAAGGAGAAGCAGTCATATGATTATATGTATTCACACTGAGTCACTAAGTACTATGTCAGAGAATTTCTAAGCCAGACACTTTTGATCATTTATACATTCAAATGCTGTTCTTTAGCATTTCTGTTCTTTGGCTGAAAGCTTTGAAAATAAATAAATCATAAAGGCATAGGTATGGTTTATTTCCCACTCGCAATTACTCTATATGTGCAATGTATTTATTTGGAGCTTACCAATGGCTCCAGGTATGGCAGATATGTTTTGTTCATAAGTGTTGAACATAGCAGTGTAATATTATTTTTCTCTAATGTAACATATTAAAATTAAGCCATTGGTTTTCTATGCCTTTCATCTCAGATGATGCTAAATATCTTTCTATAAAGACAAACAGCCTTGAAGAGCATCTTTTAGAAATTTCATCATTGCAAAAAAGATGTTATTAGTACTGGGATAATTACATTTCTTAAAAGGTTTTCCATTCTAGTAGCAATTAGGGATACTGTGGCTTTCTTCTACTGTCTCGTAACACTTACCCAGAAGGTGATTTGTCTTTTTAATGCTTTCTGCTGTAGATGTTGTGTACTGATGATTATATTCCTGAGTTCTAAGAATTAAGAATTATCTGGACTACCGCTGAATACTTGAAAACTTACATAGTAATATATTTGTTGCAGTGTGGAGACTGTATCTCTCATTTTCCTAGCATTTGTACTTTTCAAAGCTTAAATTTCTAATTTATGGACCTTGTAAAATCCATTTTTGCCAATAAGTAAAGGACTATTCTGTATATGTATATGTTTCCAGACTCAGTGGTTTAGAAACTGAGTCTACCTGGGAACCAGCTGAAACTCAGTCAAGTCCAGGAGACACAGAATTGAGTACGATATACAGATGACACAGCTATTTGCAGATGGAGTTTTCTCTGATCTGTGCATCTTTAGTGCCAGGCAAGAGCTGACCATGCTTGTGAGCTCACACAACCATTTCTGTGCAGTGAAATCTCATCCCTGCATATCCTTCTCCTGAGCAAAGATGAGGGCAAAATACCATCTACTTATGATACTGACATATTTTTACAGTACGTGATCTTGATAGGGCTGAGAGGGTGAAGAGGTTCTTTGGAGTGGTACAGCATAGTAGAAGCAACTGGAGGGGATGTCCCTTGCCCTAAGATTGCCCTCCTCACATCGGTTAGAGCTGTACTCCACACCAAATGAGGACATCAGCTAAAGAATCCTATGGGAGATGACCCAATGGAGTATTGCAGCTGTGGTACTCACTGTTTTATAAGCAGCCTTTCCCTGCCTGCAGTACATCAGCAACACAAGAAGGGTGAATATACAGGGAATGTGAAAGTTTTGTAGTCACCCGAATTGTGGCTCAGTGTCTCAGAACGGCTAGCTGTTTCCAGTGGAGAGATGGATAATATAAGTGCGCATATTCACCCTGAAGTACCCTGAAGAATTTTAGATACTATTGCAGTCAGTACAGAAAGCTGAATTGCCTGCCATGGAAAATGGAACACTGAAACACTAGTATATATACAAGCCCTGAATCCTTATGGCAAAGCCTGTGGAAAACTATCTTTGGATGATAGTGTTGGAGGAATGTCTGATGATCTTTAAAACTCATCAGATCTGTGTTCATGATGGAGAACTCCAATGGAGGCTGATATACTGTTACATTGTGCAGAATATTTACAGCTGTTGTAAAGCCTATGAAACAGCAATAGCAGGATTATGCCTTTTAAAGGTAGTATTTACTCAGTTACAAACTTCTGTGAGGACACGTGGTTATGCATCCATAACCCTTCTGTCTCCTAGCTGTCTCGGTTCATAGCTGGGTTATAGTGGTATCTTCTAGGAGTAGTTTGAAATAATAACCTGTGATATCTGGGCCAAGCACTACTAGCACCAGGAGCAGAGCTTTGGTGTGCAACCTTGCTGTAACAGTGACACCTCTAACTTTGAAGACCATAGAGAGCCCATGCAATATGATAACAGTGATGTTTTGTAGGTCAGTTGTGCATATTTACAAGCCCTTATAATACTTCAGGGGATGAAAAGCATCTAGAACAATTGTAGGACTTATAGGAGAATGAAGTGCAGCAACTGGACACCATTCTTGATTTTTAGCAGCAATCTTTCCAGGATATGAGAAGGACTTGAGGAAGATAGGCTGTAAGAGTATGTTCATAATTAAGACATTCCTAGGAAATCTGTAGAGGCTCCTTGGGACAGGATTAAGCGGTCATACTGATGGAGAAATGATGGGGAGATGTGAGGCAGCCATACCTCCTTATCTATAATACCTGCAGGTTATAACTTGTAAGTTATACTTTATATTAATTTTAGTTTATCAGAGCATGAACATGGGTTTACATGTCCTTTGTTTTTCTGAAGCTGTACATTACTTTTTAATTAGTTTTCACCCATATATTTAAGTAGGCCACTAGTCATTATTTATTTATGTTATGTCAGTACAGAATAAATAAGTACTACATTTCAGTGGTGGGACTGTGTGCTTCAAATACTCTAGAGTTAGGTATATGAAAGTACTTAATTACTTGGGGAAGTAAAATATCCATGTTTAATTGAAATGTCAAACTGTTCTGGATAAAATGGATCATGCTTCTGATTGATCTAATGTCTTCAAATACACTGCTGTTTTTAAAGGCATAAATCCTATCTTTTTTACTGTGTGTGTATATACACTTGGCCCTTCCTGAAAGGCAGGTACAGAGTTTAATGAGCCCTTTCACATTGCATATTGAGCCTTGATCAGAATGATAGGCTGAAGCCTTAATGCACTTGCTATTCACACTGTTAAAAACCTAAGCCCAGGTTCAAATATCTCCTCAGTCAGACTTGGAAACTTGTAAACCTCTCTGTGAGCTGTGCTTGATAGCTGAGCCTACCTAGGTCTGAAAAATTAAGTAAGCTCCTATGTGATAACCTAAAGCTAGTTTACGTAATAAACCCATGTTTTGGGGCCCTTAAGGCTGTTTTGACTGTGAATTTTCTCAGGTCTACTGCTAAGCATTTTTAAAGGCAATACCTATTTCTCAGCCTCCTCTGCACTCACCTACCACCTCACAAGCTGTCAAGTGCTTGCTCAAGTGCTAAAACATGAATAGGAAAATGACATAAAAAGTTAAAATTAGAGCTTTTTTTTTTTTTACCTGTGCTTAGCTTTAAACTTGCTTCTTATGCTTCAGATCCGAAGATAGTCCTTGCTTGCATGAAAGCTAGAATGTTTATCCATCTATGTAACTCAATATAATAAAAGATACTACTTTTCCCTACAAACCACGTACTACTTAAGAGCAATGTCTCTGCAGAGTTTTATTTGAAGTGTTAACAGGAAGCTGTATATTAGCAATGGCATTGTTACTCATGGCTATGAAACAGGTCATAAATATTAATACTTAACTGAATACTGTCAGAGACTGGCTAGACATTTGCTAGTTGCCCTTATCCTACTCTCAGTCTTATTGGTAGGGCTGTCCATGTGGTGGCTGTCTGTCTAAACTAAGAGAATCATCTGCCTGCTAATGTAGCATGTACCTGAGTGGCACAGACTGGCGAAATAAATGAACAACACCTTAAAAGTTCATTTTCCTCTCTGTTGACTAGAAATGAAGCCTCCTGCTGCTAACAGATGAGGTGAATCTCACCCAGCTGAACTGTGGCTGTGTCATCTCTGAACTTTCTCTTGATGGCAGGTAAAAAGGGACAGAGTGTCCCTGAAAGCAAAGGCCCATTCAGGTGACGTGCTATACACTTACAGCAATCAACAGGATAGGCAAGAGCAACTTCTTGTAATAAAGACAGGATGCATGTAGTAACCTTCATTGCTCATTCATTGCACACTTGTTTGCATGCCTAGTCTTGCATTTCTCCAGTAAGTCCCAAAGTCACATCTGACCTGAACAGATTGTTCTTTACAGAAGTACTTGACATTCTGCAGCCAGGTTTGTTGTTCATAATATTGCACCTATAAGCCAGCATTTTGTGTTCTTTGGCTTTTAAAAAAGGCAATTGCAAGATGCATCATGTCTGAGTAAGTGGCTGATCTAGATTTCCTCATATTTAATCATGAGGAGCTCTTTCCATACTAATGTGAAACAATATGTAATTTCATGGACTTCTCAACAGTGCTCATCGATTTATTTCAAAAGGCAGAAGCAGCTTTTGATCCTGTCTGCAAATTAATTAACTATTGAACAAAAAAGAAGCAAGAAAGAAAAGTGTTAAACCTGATTTTTACTCTGCAAACAAGAGAATTTCCCATAGAGAAAAGTAAGGGTATGTGGTGAATACATGCAGCAGATTTTTTTTTTTTTTGCCAGAAAATTCTAAGCCAATAGATTTGGTGAGGAACATAGAACTATAGTACAAATAAAGAGCAAGAGAACTCACTGGAAGAAGGCCTGGGATTTCCTGTGACAAAGATTATAATGCTAAGTTACACATTTGCTTAGCAATACCATAGTCATTTTCTACATAATCACTCTAATTTTCTCCATGTGGTCTTAATAACTTGTCTGATCTTCTGGCAACTACCAGAGTCAGCTTCAAAAAGCAAACAAGCGGAAAAAAAACCCCCAAAGGTGTCTTATCTTGAGGAAACAACATATCAAAGGTATTACTTCTTACTCTTTTGATGAGGACATGACGGAGAATTCCTTTTCTTACTTGAGATTTTGTGTGAACAATAGTGGATATAGTGTATTCTATGTTTTCAAAAACCAAGCTGAATTAAAAAAAGAAAACTTCAGAAAAACCCAGAATAGAGACTTCAGGCTGATCCTTGCTTTCATGTTCTAATGAACTGTTGAAGGTTAGTCCATGCTTAGGTAGCCCAGTTGGCTCAGTTAGTGTTCACTGTTTTCTGTAACAAAAGCAGATAGGACTAATATCATACTTGGCAGCCTTTCATTCCTCAGATTAAATGACTCAGGTCAACTGGAGCAGCCTTTATTTGGAACTGAGCTGAGCTATTCCTGGACTTTCAGTTTTAAAAGTACCTGAAGCAGCCTGTTGAGCTAGAACATTTTGTGCTTCACTGAAGTCTTATATCTTCATTGAACGGTTAACCCTCGTTTTTACAAGGACTTTGCCCCAAACCATTCTTCCCTCTTTTTTTCACCTTGGGAAAAAAGGTGACTCAACTTTAAGCCTAGATCCTAAGGTGTACACGTCAAATCAGGCCTCTTTCTGGAAGCGGGCACTGGGAAACTTCACTCAGTCCCTATAGTCTTTCGGTGTCTTTTTCGCCATCCCCTTTGAAGGTTCGTAGGCGGAGGAAGGGATGAAGGGATAAATAAGGTTTCTCGTCTTTGCTGTAGCTACCTAGACCAGAAACCTTTGCCATCTCTGTGCTAACCAATACCTGGGCCACCCAGAGCACACAGATAAGTGGAGAAGCAGGAAGGACATAGTGATATATCCAGGAATCTACGGCTGGCATGGCAAGACAGACACACCAGCATATTCATCCTAACTGACAGAGAATAGTACCAGAGCAATGTTATTATGAGTAATGTCAGAGGCAGTGTTATTTCGAGATAGCACTACAGCTTGAATCATTAAAAAGCAATCCAAATCTTGGATTTTAACTTAGCATATTAAGACTTTTTACTGTGGTGGCATGGTCACAGTAGTGAAAGAATATAAGGAAAATCTGAGGTGACAATATTATCAGACTAGTTAATATAGTTAAGAAATTCTCCAGCAAAATGTTTGCACGTCCAAAGCTCATCTATTTTTTCAGCTATCCTCAATAATGAAAAATATTACCTCTCCCTACAAATTATATACAATTTAAATTTTTGAAGCCTTGTCAGTGGCATCAGTGGGACAAGAAAAAGAAGACTGATTTGATTATATTCCCCTCTAGCAGAATGAAATTGTCTTTAAAACATCTCAGCATAAAAAAATGACTGATAATTATAAAATACTGATTGAGTTGATGACATGCAGAATCTCCCAAGCTTAGACCCTAAGTCAATTACAAAAGAAGAGGAGAGCAAATAATGAATATATTCATGGGGAAGTGCTCCTAACTTTGAGACTGGTAGTTCAATCTGAATTTTTCCCCCCAGGTAGTATACAGAGCAGTTTCTAGTATTCATCTTTTCTCCTGTGTATCATTAGTTATCTTTATTTATGTGCACCAAGAATATCGAGCCCTACAAGAGAAAGTCAGGTCAAAAAAAGGGCAGGCATAAGCATTTACTTTCTGTCTAAACCACTTATATTTATGAGAAAATCTAAGAATTTTGAAAAGGAGGATCCATATGTAGTGCCAGCCCTGGGGTACAAAATGCTTATGCATTGTCTTCATTCACTAGTCTTGTATGTATTGGCTTTATTTAATTGCACCCTAAGGGCTGTATAGAAAAAAAATGCGTTTTAAACTACATTAAACATGACACACATGCCATTTGTAAGATACCAGGCATGTTAGGAACATGTGGATCTATTATAACAAAGGAAGCAAATCTGGCTTTGGTAGTTTTCAGCGCTGTTTAATGCTGGACCTTTCAAGGGAATAAAACTCTCATGCATAACAACAATTGTACTAAGTAGGTCAGCTGTATACATCCCATGTCTCACAGCAGCATCAATTTCTGCCCTGAAGTACTTAAAAGCTCTTTGGAAACTAGTCACAATGTGGAAGAAACAAGAAGATTGAAAGAGGGAAGAGAGTTGTAACAGGCAATTCAGTGACAGCATGATTAATTCATGCCACTTTAAAGGATTAGTTTGTTTAATTAGCTGGCTAAAATAAAAATCAGATACTGCTTAAACAACTAGTAATATCTGAACTAGCCATCCTTAATTGGTTGATTTTTTGTTGTCATGTTGACAGTGAGCCTGAGACCTAAAAACAAACAAGCAAACGGACAATCAGCCAGCCAAGGACTGTGAAAGATGAGGCAGGGATACTCTTAATTCAGGGAAGTCACTTGTTCAGTTAGATGTCCTTTCTGTGCTGAGGATCTCCCCCACCTGGGGATATTTGTTTTCCCCGACCTACTTGCAGATGGAATCCTCATCTGACAGTAATACGCTGAGCATGTTAGTGTCTCAGCACCCTGTAACTACAATTGGATTTCCAGTACTGATACTTTTTCATTTTGAGAATCTATGGCAGACTTCTTATGACAAAGTATTATTTCTTTAGCAATTAGAAGAGAGCAATAATGGGGAAAGAAAGACTGAGCAATAAACAAGCAAAAAGTCTTCAGGTAAAGTCCACAGTCACGTAGACTAAAGATGAAATTAGATAGATATTTTTCACAAATTACAGAAATGGGCCTTACAGAAGTATAGATACTTTCTTTTAGCAATTCAGTGAGCTTAAGTAAGTACAGTCCCTTTTTCCTGGACTAGAAATTGTTTTATTTTGTTCAATCTACCATCTTTCCTGGCTATTTGAGCCTGATTATCAGCTTCTTGACAGAGTTCTTAGGGAAATAAAGTGCGCTATCGTCCTATTTCTTCAGATAATAGGCTACACAGATCATCTAGATCAACAGTCCAATAACAAGAACTCCATGACACTGTCTCCCATAGCATCCTCAGAGGCAAGCTCATGAAGTGCAGGCTAGATGAGCAGACAGTGAGGTGGATTGAGAACTGGCTGGATGGCAGAGCTCAGAGAGTTGTGATCTGTGGCACAAAGGCTGGTTGGAGACCAGTAACTAGTGGTATACCCCAGGGGTCAACACTGGATCCAATGCCATTCGACTTATTCATCACTGACCTGGCTGATGAGACTAAGTGCCTCCTCAGCGAATTTGGTGACAACATAAAACTAGGAGGCGTGGCTGATACATCAGAGGGCGGATGCTGAAATTGAACAAAGGGAAATGAAGAGTCCTGCACCTAGGGAGGAATAACCCCAGGCACCAATACAGATTGGGGGCTGACTGGCTGGAAAGAAGGCATGAGGAAGCATGAGAAGACATGGCAGAGAAGAACATATGAGCCCTGGTGGACAAGGAGTTGAACATGAACCAGCAGTGCACCCTCATGGCAAAGAAGACCAGCAGCATTCTGGGCTTCATTTGGAAGAGGGTTGCCAGCAGGTCAAGGCTGATCCTTCCCCCCTGCTCAGCACTGATGAGGCCACATCTGGAGTGCTGGATCCTGAGCTCCCCAGTACAAGAAAGACATGGATTTACAGGATTGAGTCCAGCAAAGGGTCACAAAGATGACTAAAGAGCTGGAGTAGTTGACATATGAGGAAAGGCTGGGAGCTGGGACCGTTCAACCTGGAGAGGAGAAGACTCCAGGGTGATCTTATCGATATATATAATTATCTGAAGGGAAGGTATAAGACAGAGTTAGACTTTTCTCTGTGGTGCCCAGTGACAGGACAAGAGGCAACAGGCACAAAATAAAACACAGGAAATTCCATCTGAATATAAGAAAACACTTTTTTTTTGGTGACAGAGCACTGGAACGGGTTGCCCAGAGAGGTTGCAGAGTCTCCATCCTTGGAGATATTCAAGAGCTGTCTAGAGTGATCCTGGGCAATCTGCTGTAGGTGACCCTGCTTGAGCAAGGGGGTTGGACAAGGTGATCTCCAGAGATCCCTTTCAACCTCAACCATTCTGTGATTCTGTGATGACTGGATAGATAAATTCATTCCTGCCTGCACAGTTTGTAAACACTAGTCAGGCAACTCTATTCACCTTTAGTGCAATTAATTTGAAACTTTCTGATCTCTTCCAATATTTTAACGTGCCATTTTGGAAAATAAATACTAAGAAGTTATACTTGGTAAATAGGTAAACAGCATGGGAGAAATGCCTTTGTCCTGTGCTGAAAACCTGTGAAATGGGGGCCTTTCACTGGGAAGAATAGTGATGGATAAGAGAGCCGTCTGTGTAAGATTTATGGCGATGTTTAAACCATGATATGTATGGCATCACAGCTAATGAAGGACGGTAATGGTAGGCCAGTTCCTCATATTCCAGAGGGAATTTAATTTCCCTAAGGCAGAACAGTTTAAGAATGTTCTTTGTTGTGCTATACATTTGAATGCCTTTGCTGTAGGATGCTATGGGTTTAAGTCATCTCTGATTCTTGTACAGTCTTTCAAAAGGATGATGGTGCTCAGAGCAAGGAGCTTTGTCCTATGATGCAAGCAGTCATTTAGAAATAATACTGTATAGCTTACAGTTATAACACAGCTAAACTTTTTAAGTTTTTGTGAAAAATGAACAAAGGCTTTGTAATGCGTGATCTCCAAGGTTTCTGTTTTCTTTTATAAAATATGCATCTCACTTTTATAAAAAAATAGCACATTACATAAAGGAAGAACTTTATGTTCATGTAAAATTAATTTGAGGGGCAGTTTAGTTTGAGGGGCAAACTAAAGTTTTGGGGAGGCATTCCTTTCTCCTTGATATTTCCCAGCACAAGATTAGAAACTGTGTAAACAGAGAGAACTTCTAAGTGGTCTAGTCTAAAATTGTACACAGGTTTCTAAAAAAAAAAAAAGGGTAACCTAAGTTAAATGCTGAACCTTAAGGAAGTGTTTATTAAAGACTTTTACGGAAAAATATGAAAAGTTGTATTAATCACTTTTAAAGCCAATATTTCCTAAAGATATTTTCCCTGAGTGAATTAATTCAGAAAGGGAGAAATTGGAGAAAAGTTTGATGGAGAGTATATGAAGAAGTTCTGTAACTGTCCAAGTTCTGAAACTGGTGCTTATATGTAGTTGTTAAATCATTTAAATTTGAGTAAAAGTGAGTTTTCCAAAGTTGACAGTTCATAGGTTAAAAAATAGCCTCATAAATCCCACGCCCAATAGTGGCCATCTGGATTGTGGATCAAATTTAGAAGTTGAAGAAGGGCCATGGTCTACCAGAGCAGATCTTTTGCATTAGGGAAACAAATTTTCCTGTCTAAAGTATGATGATGATTATTACTGGAAACACACTTGTAGGGTGATCTGAGAAAAAGTGAAGGAAACTGTTTTTTGGTGGAGCCCTGCCAAAAGGAACTTGGATGTGTGAGTAAAGGAGCTGTCTGCCGCCTGTTGCTGCTTTACACTCACTAAAATGTCCTAGAAAATACAGCTTTGTATGCTTATTTATGAGCAAACAAGACGGCATGAAAGATATACCTGACCCATCACCAAATATTCCTATGAACACAAACTGCAAGACTCAACATTTTGACTATCTGCTAGGTGACAGGACTGTAATAATATAAATTAAAAAAAGGAAGAGTTTTGATGTAGAATCATCCCACCTAATTTCTAATTTAAATGATTAAAGTAGGAGTAGATTCACACTTGGCTCCAGTGTTAGTCAAAAGTAACTGGTAGTAGTCTGAGATACCTCCAGAACAAGAGTCAAATCAGTTATTAGATGAGCATGTATGGGAAATCTAGAGCAAATATGCTTCTTACTCAAGTGATTCTGGAATACAGAAATAAGTGGGGTGAATCCAGATGGCAGTGTATTTTAGAAAAACCCATAAAACTCATTTTCCTACCAATGGGAAATAATGGCAGAAATTCTGGGTTCATATATAGATAGACTTTAGTTCGAATGACCATCTCAGATTTCACATAACATTTCAGGAGTATCTTTTCACATCTTTTACAGACAAGTTTGTCTATTGTTTTTTTCTGCTGTGATAATTCTAGATCTTCTGTGAGAACAGCAATCTTGATCACTTTCCCCATTACATTATGAATTTAATTTTAAGCCTTCCCTAAAAAAAGATAAACCAAACGTGTTTTGTAACAGTTTTAAAAACTTTGTTAGAGAAGGTAAGAACAAGTGAAAGTCACAATCAGTCCTTTTGGTTAGCAATAATTCTGAGAACTTCATATGAGTCCATTCATCCACAGGAGAAAAACCCATAAAATTACTTATTATTTGATATCAAAGAACAATCTTTATTTATTTTAAAATTCAGAGAGTTGTTCAGCGTAATGTATCTATGAAATGTTGGAAAATAAACCTTTTTTTTTAAATTTAAGCTTTGGATCATGTAGTTGCATATTAATTCCTTAATAACCTTTTCAATTTTTTAATTGTGCAAGAATTTTCAAGTGCCATTCCCTGTCTATTGCTATCTCAGTGGCATCATTAAGAACAGATTTCAACGTAACAGATTTCAGGCAAATTTCCTGTTAGGTACTACACATTGACAAAATTAATTTTCACAAAACACATCCAAAGTCATAATGTTTGTTCTTAAGACTGCATTTTACCTAATACTATGGCATTACTGGTATTTCTGTGGCAGGCTGTCACAGTCCCTTGACCGCTCCACGGCCTGTAGATCCAGGCTTCCTTGAATGCTAATTGTCGCTCACAATATCCTCGTTGTAAAAGGGGAACTTTATGCCCAGTGGAATAACTGCACCAGGATAGAGAGCTAAAGCAGGTGGGATCATTCAGAAGGAAGCCCTTCCTGGCAAACTAATCAGAAAAGCTACTTTTAGGGAGAGTGGAAGTTCACATCAACACTGCTGTAGCTCTTTCTTACTTAAGGAATTTCTTAAGTAGATCAACAAGTCCCAATCCTTGTCAACAATCTTTACCCACATAAGATTTCCCTGTATAAATTGACCTATGAACAGACTTTTTGGTGGCTGGATATACATCCTTCTATAAGAAATTTCACTTTCCTCTGCTATTATGATAGTTTCTCAGCTCCTAAAATGCATCTCAATCCATTTTTTTTCCAGTGATTTTTGCCACTGTGGATGTTTTACTGCTCTCAATGAACTACAGAAAGCACCTTTGGTGCCATAGCAACCTGTTCCCTCAAGATTTACCAGAGATAACTTGAACTTGGCTTGAAATAGCATCAGACCAAAGTTTCAAAAGCAAGAAGTGATACTTAGCTATTGCCTAACAAGTTTCACTTGTCACCTTCTAAAGGTGGAAGATGCTAAAGAAAACAAAGCCTTTTTTTTCTCTCTAAAGCTTTCTTTCCAGACGAGCTGTAAATATTTTTCAGCATCAATATTGAAAGGTTGTTCCTGTGCTGTCTTTTAAAGGCTCTGTCATACTCTGGAATGTATACCTGCCCAAATAGCTAAGAAGAAGAAAACATCCTTTTTCATCTCTGCTCAAACATGTGTGGATGAATGGGGACAAGCAGTTATGTTGTTATCTTTTTTTTTTGTCTTTACTCAAAGGGGAAATGCTCCTAGGAACATAATCTGTGATCGTTTTTTTACCCTGCTGCACTACAATGAGTCCTCTGTTCATTGCCATAGCCTCTATTTCTACCTCAGTTCCTGCAATATCTCCCCTCTCCATTTGTGTGTCTCTTCCTTCCCCTTTTCTGTCACAATGCCACATAAAGATTAAATTTGAAGGCAACTGAAGCAAAGCACCATAGTGCTGAATTAATTTAGACAGTTAAGTTTTGGGAAAAGAGTCACTCGCTATAAGTCTTTGGAGACACCATAGATTGTGTATGAACATGGAAATTTACGTTAGAAAGACTGGTTCACCTGATGCCTGAAATTCAGATGCAAGATTGTAGACTGAATTATGAAGAGAATGTTGCTGTCTAGTATAACTAATGGGATTTCTATTTGCTTAGAAATAGATGTTTTAAGAGTGAAATGGGGTTACATAAGACTAAAAGGAACTGCTAAGTTTATTTTAATAAAAGCTTGTGAACAACTTATCAGCAAACACTTTGAGCATGCATAAGATGAAGCTTATTTCTTTCAGTTAATACTTGGCATAGACTTTGCTGGGCAGAGCGAATAGAATTGGCATGGATCATTTTGATTTTTTTAAATTATTATTACTTAAAGAATTTGCAGGAGCCTAGGTTTTCCATTTAACAGAATCCTCATGTTCACATCTTGCAAAACTGCGGAGATCTCCATATAAACCTGAGGAAGATTAGTTTTGTGTATTTCTTACCAGCTCCAGTAATGTAAGAGTAACTTCATTTGCTTAGGTAAGGAGGTCACTGAAGATGTAGCGCACAGCTCAGGTAGCCACACACCTTCTTGGAGTATCAGCTCCCTGTCTGTCCCACCGTCTCCCTTGTTTACTACTGTTTCAGCTTCTATTGTCTCTCTTGCCCTACACTTTTTCCACTGCATGTCACTTGTTTTTCCGCCTCTCCTGCAACATCTTCCCTTTTTCGTCTGGCCTGCTGGGGACCCCATGCATTTTGATCAGTTGGCTAGCTCATCAAACAGTGTGTGTTGCTCTCTGATGGCCACTTTGCCAAACAAAACTGCTCCGTCACTCAAGCACAGCACAGTGATTTAAAAATACCTGCTAGAATTTAAAAATAATTTTTTCTACACTTACAGAAATGAAACTCAAGCCATTAGCAGCTGGTTTGAATTTTGTTAATGTTGTTAATGGCAGGAAGAGATTCTTTTGATTAGGGAGTTACATTCTATGTGAATCTGTCCCCATGTTGCACGATAATCTGTTCTCCCAGAAGGAAGTTCCTAGTTCTATTGTTACATTAACAATGATTTCCTAAACTTCCCATCATTCTCAGGCTTTGTTTTTCCTTTTATTTCTGTTGGTTCACTCTTATCACTCCTTTATGCTTCTGTTTTCTCTGCAGGAACCTTAGAGGGAAAAAAAAGATCATTTTCTTAAAAATGCCTAGATTTCTTTGTCTGCTATCATTTTCGCTGCAGATGTGAAAGTAAGCAACAAATATGATGGGAATAGGACAGCCACATATTATAAGACAAACTTTTTTTAAAAAAAAAAATCTGATATAAATCAGTAGACAGACCTAGAAACATTCTTACTGCTGTACCTGCATGACTTCAGCCTGCAATGTCCATTACATAATATACTGTGTGCAGTCAGAGGAATGACAATGACAGATGTCTTGGAAATTTAATGAAATGGAAGTCAATATCTTAAAGAGCTATTTACTGATTTCACGGAATTTAATGCATCTCAAGAAGTGATACTTACATGGTAGCAGAGTTTTTTTTTTTAAGAAAATAGGCATGGTTTAGAGAAGGTAGATGAGTAATCAAAATCAAAAAGTAATAAAAAATATTGAATGTGTACATTTGCATTACAGAAACAGAGGGCTGGACGAAAGAGATAAAAAAAGTCAAGCAAACCATGTTTATGTGACAAAGCTAAACAGAAATGAAAACATCTAGCAGTATTCTTCTGGTGTTGCTTTCTGATGCCAAATAGTACTGTATGACATTATTAGTAGGTTTTTGTCCTCTTTTGAGAGAATTGAATCTCTTTGATCATCTTCGTAATTCCTCCCAACTAATTTGTCATACAGTTTACATGTGGCAGACTTATTTCTGTTTGATTTCTAGCTGTGAATTAACTACTCAAATAACAAAGAAACTAATAAATTCCTGTACATGATCACCCTCTAGGCTCATGGGCTATTGCCTGTCTCGGATTGTGGTCTGCAGAAATACTCCACAGATATGAGTATGACGTCTTAAAATAGGCAACTCAACAAAAACAAAAACAAAAAAAAATCGTTGGAAAAACTGTTTTACCCGTTCCTATTTCCTTTTTTTCTTCAACAAAACTTCATAATTTTTTTCTGAAGGGCCAGAACCTTGGTAGTTGTGGCATCCATTCTTGTTATGGTTTGTAGCCACACAATATTTTTTAAAAAATCTCTCGTATATGAAGAAGGCAACAAAACCAAAAATTTTTCTCGCATCACAACATGAAATCAGCATTAATAGGACCTTGGACCACGAAATCTTAATCAACTCAAGATGAAAAAATAAATCCTGTCACAGAGGGTCACTGCATTAGTTCCATATGCCTGCCAATATTCCTTTAAATATTTCTTTAATTAATGAAATGAATGTCATATGGATTTGCTTCAGAACACCTTGCATTATTTTTTCCCTTATTCCTATTGGTTTTTCTGCCTGGAATGAGGGAGGACAAAGCTGTATGTACTATGCAGGAGAAAAGACTCATTTTAACCTTCTCAAAATTATGTTTAGCATATGTTAATTATACTTTTTTTTTCAGTGAGCAGAGAGAAACGTTCATAGAAGGTAAGTTGTCTCACACAAACATAAATGTGTAAAATGGGTAGGTTGAACTGCCCTGTGGGAGTGTTCATGTCTGTCCATGGACCAGAGAAGTCATTTAGAAAACTAGCAATTATTAGACATCAATTTTTCCGATAGTTTATCCATAATGCTCATACTAGTCTCAGAACTTCAGTGTCAAAGATCACAAGTTGTCTACCATGAACACAACTTTCACCAAGGATCAGGCACAATATATATTTGCTCTGTTTTTTTTACTTTTCTTTATGCATCTTTGATCACTCTTGGATGAAGAATAGTTAGAAAAATGGACCATTGGTATGACCCAGTTCGGTCATTCTTATGTTCTTATATACTCTAGAAACAACATGTAAATAGAAATTTGACCCTATAGAAATTTTGACAAAATCCCATGGGCATTTTATGAGAAAATTGGACTAGGTAGGACAGGGTAGATTGTACAAATCTACAAGAGGAAATAACTATAATATAGATGTCCAGTTCAGGATTATCCAATAAATGCTTTCCAAAAAACACACACAAACATCAAACGACACAATGTTTCCTAAATTCTATGATAATTGTAAACTCTGAATGTAACTGAAAGCTATTGCGTGGTACGGGAATGATGAACAGGCATCAGCATTATCTAGGATATTGCTATAGGTCGAATTAGTTGAATGTGCAATATTAGATAAAAAATCTGAGTATGTTTTTGAAAATTTGAATTTCAATTAAAAATATTTTCATACAGTTCAGTAAGCAACCCAAGAGTTAATTTATTTACAGTTGAATCTTTAATGTTACAGACAGTGAATCTGTCACAGCAAATGATTTAATATTAGTAAAGTTGATCTGCTGTTTAATCATTGCTAATTACTGTGCTTTAGATATTTACTAGGGCAGCTGTCTCATAAGAAATTGATTTTTTTTTCTGTTTATCAAAATTTACTTAAGCAAATAATGTGATGATAAATTTCCCATTCTCATTGCCCTGTTTCTCAACTGTATTGCAGCAGTGTCAGCTTGATCACACATTAAAAGATCACCATGACATTTTGATTTCTACCCTTATTTATAGAACATCTTTCCTGAACTTGCTGTTAACTGTTTTGTGTCTTATCCTTCATTTTTTGATAAGGCCTGTTCCTGTCAATAGACATCAAGAGTAAATAGCTAATAAGAACAAATGAATGCTACTTGATATGTTTATTGTGAGAAATTGATATTAGCTCTAAAAACACTCATTTCCTCTCTTTTTCAGTTAGCTAAGGTAGATTTCTACATTAATGAGTGTGAACTTCATCTCTGCTAATTTGAGTCTAAAAGCTATATGACTTGCCTAAACTAGTTGTTTAGGCTTCTTCTTAAGTCAGTAGAGAGAAAGAGGCACCTACAGAAAGAGACTTACTCCAAAGCATGGATGCCACAAGATGCTTTGTTAAGAACCAGGCTCCGTGTTCTACATTTTTATTAATGTTCTGTAAATCAATATAAAATAATTGTTGATCACATTTGTATATTACTAGATTTTTCAGTGTGGGAAGTATTGAAGAAACCAATAAATCACGTCAAATAAAGCAGGAATCACTTGCCACTCTGTGACATTTTAGACAAAATGTGTTTTTCCTAAATGCATTTAGACTTTAGAAAGGTTGGTTATAGCTCACTCCTTTGGGAGGGGAGTTGTGTAGTAAAAAAGTAAGGACTCCAAGAAATACCTAGGGGCTTATGGCTGTGTTTAGCCACATATTAGCAAGTAATGTGAACCCATAGAAGGGAATCTGTAGAGTGATATAGTTCCTGCTGAAAAGCTGAGACCCACACTATATATATATGTATATATTTTCCCCTTCAAATTAGCTCTAGCTTTATCCCAAGGTCAGAATGTCCATTTGGGCCTGAAATGTATCAGGTACCCTCCTAGAATTCATCTTCCAGGGTGATTTCATCCAAAAGGATGAAAGGACTCCAAGACCACACTATGACAAACCAAAGCACAGTAAGTGGTAAAAACTGGGGCAATTCCCTTCAAAAGTACGCTCCTGACATGAACTAATGCACTAATGCAGAAACATTCAGGGGACATTATCTTAGTATGAGCTCTCAGAGACACATTAAGAAGAAAAAGATTAGTATATGCTTACAAAGAAATGAGTAATGAATATGACTGAGGCAATATATATTGCATTTGTGAATCCAGTAGTGCTGGATGCTGTATTTAGTTCTGGTATACACATTTACAAGGATATTGATGAAACAGAAGAGACCCAAGAAAATGAACCAGTGAAAGCAAACAAAATAGCTCTTCTCATCAAAGCTCAATCTGGGAAAGTCCTTAAAGAAAACCAATAAAAGAAATCTAATTACCAGGCAAAGGTAACTTCACAGGGAAAAAATCTGTCATATACTACTAAATGATACTTTACTCTAGTGAAGAAAGGATAATTCTACACCTAAGTCCTAGAAGTTGAATCTAAATGAATGTGAATTATAAATAGAGTAGTACTTCTTTAATGATAATTAATCACTAAAACAAATTGTAAATGGAAGTGGTGGATTCTGCATCTTTTATTGCCTTCTAAATAAGATGTTATGCTTTCCCAGAAGACATCATTTTGTCTTACATGAGTTATTGGGCTCATTATGGGGACAAATGAATTAGAATTAAATTTCATAATGTGATATACACAAGATCAAATTAGGTGATACAATAGTCCGCTCTCTGAGGACTCCATGCATTTTATACGTCTTTATTGAATAGGATTTATTTATTTATTTTTCCTTGAATAATCTTACCAACATAGATTTATGGCTGATTTGAATATGAAGTTGTTTACATTCTACATTGCTCTCATCTGTGAGTTTAAAATTGTGAAGCTCTTGGAAACTGCTCATACTGTTATGTTTATTATTACATGCCTTGTCTGCTAAGCAAGTTGCAGCTGCATGTAACAAGATGGAAACGTTGGTACTCTTGTCTTATCTTATCCACATCTGCAAAAAGAATATGGAGAGAAAATTTGCTCTTACTAGAATAAAAACAAGTTCTCCCATATCCTGTTTAGGGATGTGTGGTTTCGATAGAAACAGCATGCGGTATGAGTATGTAACTGTCATAACGGGAGCTGACCAATTTTCGGTCTTTACGGCATTTACCCTTACGCTATCCCTCATAGAGTGGGATTTCTATTTTAAATCACTGGGGCACTGCACTTTGACTTACCAGTGCCTAAATAAAACCAAGAGCATTGGCCTCTGGACAGTCCAGGTGGGGGGCGTGGTGAGTTGTGCCAAGGTTCCCATCTTACATGTTGAAGATTTCTCTTACTGAAAATCACAGTACATAGCAGGCAAGGAAGAGAGGGCTGGTGAGCGCCTGAATCTTGCTTTATGAGCAAGCTCAGATACACCCTGAGCATATGCTTACCTGGGAACTCAGGAATATTCTCAGGTAAGAAATATGAATGTAATCAGAGGGATGAAACCACCCTCCTGTGCCTATTAATACCGACTTTGTGCAACATCAGATGATGCAACTCTACGTAAGTCCAGATCAGACAGGAGCACAAAACTGAATTCTTACTGTTCTTACCAAACTGAGTAGACCAATGGTCTATTCTAGAATAGACCTTTCTAGCCTCTTCTTGGCTAGAGCTCTAAACAGTATTACATGTTTGTGCTGGCTTTATATTACCTGCAGAAGAACATAGGATACCTTCTTCTAGTGTCAAAGTTAAGTTATGCGGTTGCATTTTTTATTAACAAATTTGAACGAGTGGATCAGAACTCTGTGGCATGTGGCTTTAACATTTTTTACATCTTGTGTTACAAACTTTAAAATGAAAGTTTTTATTTGGCAAATCAGAGATTGAAATTTAAACTCAGTAAAGGATTTCTATAATGAGAATGGATTTAGGTGGAAGTTGGTTACCTGCATCCCATGTGATTCTGAAAATTTCTCATCAGCTAACTTTAGAAGTTCCTAAACATCATGAAGGCCTTATGTATTTATTGATTGATTATTACTTTTCCATTCTCCAGTTCCTTACAGATGTCTCTTCTACCTGTCCATAATTTCCCCAATCTTGAGGCAGTTGCCTCCTCTTGCTGAAGCATCCTAACGGTCCAGAAAATTATTAACTTTTGTCTTTGAACCATTTTATAGACTCTTAGTAAAATAATATTTTGATTTAAAATATTTTTTAAAACTCTACCTGATACTTTATTCTTATTGGATTCTACAGATTTGTAGAGCTGTTTTCAAATATCCTCTTATAGTTTTGTGAATCCCTACTGTTTACAATCTCCATTCAATTTTTTTTCTACTTTTGCTGTTTGAGACCAGTGAAACTTAACTTCTCTTGCTCTACTATCTAAAGGTTCTACTAGAAATTAAATATTTTAAAATGAGACCAGCCCTTACTTCGTATGGGGATAAATGATAAGTTAAGAAATGCACTCTGAAGTAAAGGGGAACCAGGTTTTGAGTTTGTGAGCATTTTAGTAAAGCTTTGCAACTGCAAGTACTCAGAATTCAAGAAAATATCTTTGCTGATATCACCCTTTAAAGTTTACTTTTCCTCAGGACAGAAAGGAGATCAACCTTATTACCTCCTTGAAAATTTTTATATCAATTCAGCATGATTTTTTTCCCTTAAAGACAAACAGGCATTCACATGTTTTAAGCAGACACACAGGAATAGCTGAACAGACCAGATAATAACATACATTTGCAATTACACTGAGCTTTACTCTAAAGATGCTGCTAACATTATGTGATCCAGTTCTATGCAACACAGGAAAACTATGCTTTTAATGAAGGTGAAACTCCTCATAGACATTAGAAAGAAATATCTTTCAAGTTTTTAACAGGAAGATTAAAAAACAAAACAAAACAATCCAAACAATTCACTTGTGCTTAAACACTTCCAGAGAGACATTGAGATAACTTAGTTCTGGAATTAAAAAAAGTAGAGATTTTATTGAAAACAAATTGTTTAAGACTACTGTACTGTAGACAGTATAAAAAAGTGACCCACAAACTATTTTACCGATGACTCTCATCACAGCTTCTCATCTTAACGTACAAGACTGGTTTGTGATGTTCAATAGGTAAGAGTTTTATACAAATACTTTTATGGAAATATTCACAGTTATGTACTGATGGGAATCAAATATTGATGAAGATGACGAGGACACTTTAAGAGAATTTGAATTAAAGGTGTAGGGCATTTCTTCTCCTCTCATGTTATAGTAATATTATCAGCAACATACAAGTTACTGTTCAGTGTTTGCCAGTAAGTATTCTGTAAGAGCTTCAACAGATAGTTTTGCGGTTTTCCTGGTATGATGTCAGGAAATATTTCTACACAATGAATAAAAATGAAAATTTAAACAATAAATTAGGAAATTAAATAAAACATGTAAATTGATACTTTAGTTTTTTTTTCCTCTTCAGTTTTACTTCCTCAAAAGAGTACTGTTTCTTATGCTTGGTTTTCTGTTGTTTCAAACAAGATAGATAAGCAATAAGAAAAAAATCAATAGATATCCAAACTTGCTCATATATTAGTTCTCTTGATATACCACATGAATTACAAGTATCTCTCCATAAGCTCATAAGAGAAAAGAATGAATACTTGCAGAATTCCATTGTTCATACAGCAGTACAGCCAAAGCAGCCTTTTTCTCCAGTTCTTTCTTTTTTCCTTTGGTTCTTGTAGTATTAATGGGTATTAACACTGTATGTTGTAACGTAGTAAATACTGACTGATCTAGGCTTATTCTCTAATATATATTTATTTTTCGCTTCCTACTTTAGTCCAGTATTATATCATTTAAGAGCACCTTTTCTGAAACTCAGAAATAAAATCCTTTAATTTTGTGGATGTTCTAAATTGAGCCAAAATAGGACCAAAAGAATTCAATTATCTGCGTAAACAGAAAGGTAAGAGGGCACATTTGTAGCTTCAATCTTATTGTCTGATAGAACTTGGGCATCTTGTAATAGCAGGAAGTGTCTCCTTCTGCTTAGGGCGTGCGGCTCAGATTCATCCCTTGAAGCAGCTGAAGCTTTTCTTTTTTTGAAGAAACACAACAGGCCTTAGTTTTTAAAAAGCATCTGGAGACCAAGCAATGCCTTCCCAGTTTACAAAAACTCATTTGCTAGAGAAATCTCTGAGCATGCTAAAGACACAAGTTCAGTTCTCTTCTCTGCTTGAGGGGACTGAAATATCAGCCGTAATAGCACCTTAAATGTCAGGCTGCTAACAGAGAAAATGAGCACAAGCACATGCGACTGCTGAGCTTAACAGCTAGGGCAGTCAGAGGTGTAAGGAGGGCTTGGGTACTAGTTCCTCTTGCAAAATATATTTATGCATTGAGCCTGACCTAGTTGTTGAATAAAATATAATGAGACGGTTTCTAGTACAGGCAGTAGATCACACACTGTGACTTGAGCTGATGGCCCTTATTACTAGACCACATATGCATATTCCTAGCTGTTTCTCCTTCTGCCTCCTCCACTGTCTCTTAATTCAACAGAAAGAACCGAGAACACACCCCCACCTCAGAGCAGCTGACAGCCTGATTGTGATAGACAGTTAATAGAGCTACTGACATGCTCTATTACAAAAGTTTTTCCTTTAGTATTTTTCTATGATTTGCATAAATTCAGTTAGGATATTGTAAATAGCAAAGTAGAAGAATGGAAGAGGTGTTAGGGAAAAATAACCTTTTCAGGAATAGAATAGCCTTTGTGTAAGCCGAAAGGAGAACTCTTCATCAAAATTTCCTCCATATATACTTTAAGCAGTATTGGACCTGTTTCTATAGTTTTCAGAGCAGTTGAGACTCTTTTCCTGGAGTGCTTCAGCAAGTTTTTTTAGAAAAATTATTAGAATGAATTATTTTATTATGTAGAATCTAGTTTCTTACCTATTTTAAGAGACTTCTCCTGTTTTCTTTGTAGTTCTCTCCTCTTTGCTTAAAGCATATTTTTTAGCAAACTGATCTGTGGACCAGACCCTGCAAAACTCTTCAGCACAGTCAGTATATCTGTCTATAAATTGACATATACTTAGGTTTACTTGCTGTGCTGGAGCCTAACTTCTTTATGAGAGTTCTGTAGCTAGATTCTTTTCAGCAGTTGCCTTGTTCTGCATTTATCAGCAGATTTCTGTTGATTTTCGTTGCCGTATCACTGAAAAAATTTCCCGGTTGCTGAGTCTGAATTACTTAATCTCTTCTCACCTACAGATTTCCAGATACTTTTCAACTGAGAATTTAGCACTTGTAAAAAAAAAAAAAAGTCTCTACGTTGCATTTCACATCCATCCATTTTACTGTTAGAAACATAACTTACTTTTTAAATATTGATCATCATTACTCATTATTTCCTCTACTTAGGAGAAACAACAATCTTCTGACATTCTTTGCAGTTAGTGCTACAGTTTAATCTTCCCTTTTTTCTTTGTGAGAATTTCTCTGCAGTTATGAAGCTTTAGAATGTTATTAGCGTTCAACCATTATGTAACGTTTTCCCTTTATTCATTTGAGACAACATACGTGCAGTGAACTATCAAGAATCCCTTCACCCCATGTACAGCTATCTCTGAGCAATGCCTGACTTTAAGAAGCACCTCCAGGATTTGTTCAAGCGTGTAAGTTAAAAAAAAGACCTTTTTCTCCCCAATCATGTATTGCAGCCAAGAACATTGTTACAGCAGGCTGAAGTCTTAGATAGGGTTAGACAGTGTTTGGGGCCTAGTTTAACAGGCAGTATTTGATTCCTGATTGTAGAAGTGTCTTCAGCTGAACATACAAAATTAAATACTTCTTCAATGTTGTGCAAACCAGCTAACTGCAAATTCTGAAAAGTATGTGTAAAATCTTGCTACTGTCTCAGAACTCCAAAAATCTGTTTCTAAAACCTGACATTTGGTATATAAGGTTAACTCTTGAGTAAAATAATCAGAGATTAAAAAAAATGTATGAGAGAATGTACTTGTACAGTGAGGAACGTAAATTTGTCTAAGGGCTTGCAAGTGTTTGTTTTTGAATGAAAATTTTTTGATACTTTTATCAGAAATATAGAGGGAAAATCACTATGCATTTTATAGAAAATCTTAGAAATTAATTTGGCTTGTGGGGCTCCTAGTAATTAAACAGTATCATGTGAAGTCTAAACAACCAAAGGCATCCTAGGAGCCTGCCTAACTTAGACTTAAATCTTATTTAAACTATACCTGAATTCCTTAAGCTGCTTAAATTTGCTCATGATCAAAAAGTTTGACGCAAAATGTTGCAGCTCATGCCTTCTTTGCCTGAATTTTATCAAAAAGGTGCAGTATGGACTGTCTGTGTGCTTTATGTAAACCCTCAAATCACTTCTACATATGGTCTAGATTAAGTGGGTTCTTGCTTTCACTGGTTCATGGGTGTTATTGCACAATGCAAGCAATGTGCTAAGGGCAGCATCATTCTTATTGCTTCATGTCAGCAGTCAGGGCATGAGAAGTGGCTGGCTTCTCCCAGCTTCTCACTAGAAGTCGTGGAAGGATATTGGGAGGAGAAGTGAAGTGCCAGCCTCGCCAGAAAGAACTTCTCTTTTAACTTTCATGCTTTAATTCATGTCATGGGGAGCATTTACAGCCTTTTACAGGTTCCTCCCCTTGCTGCTCATTCAACCACATCAGTGTTGAATCCAGAGTGAAGTTTTAGTCTAGGACTGAGGCTCTAGATACCTCTACAGACAGCAGTAATAAGCATATTTGGAAGTTAAATACTTGCCTTTTCAGTTATCATTCTGATTCCTTGAAAACATCAACATCATAATTCTAGAAAACTCCTCTACTGGAGATAAAGATAAAATTGCCTCTGTCTTTCCAGGCAGAAATAACCTGTGATTGCAGAGATAACGATTGTTAGATCCTCTGCAAAATAAATAGCATCCTGGCCTTGCAGATGTCAGTTCAAACTAAGTGGCAGTGGCTTCAGTGGATCAGGATTTCATTCCTCCTTCTCCTCCTCCTTCTCACTTTGTTAGAGAACTGACATGAAATTGTAAATCTATATTTACAATCAGAAAAATAACTACTATCAGAGGAAAACAAAAATCTTTGAAAAGTTATTTAACTTTGAAGAGTTAGATAACCTTTATTCATTGCCCACAGTGATCACTAAAAATATATTCTCTGCAATCTTCTCTGTGGTTTTTAAACCTACATTTTACACAGAATTAAAATTATGCTAGAAATGCATAGATGCCAAAGTACATGCAAGTCTTTCTGCAACTCTTCAGTCATTATTTTCCTTCCAGTATCTTTGTTTTATCGCAATATATTTATTTTCAAGAATGGCTATCTTTATATTGAGAAATATAGATATCTATTACTAACAATTAATTTGGAATGTTACTATTGCAATTACAGTGTGTGTCTACTATAAGATTCAAAGATTCAGTAATACAATAGTAGAATGTCAATTTAAATTTCATGCTTGCTTTCCCAGTTTATTTTCAGTAACATGAAAAATAACTTGCCCTCAAGCTAGTGCAGCATGAAAAAAAAAAAGATTTTCTTTAATAAAAGCGATTAAGATTTTTTTAAAACCAGAAATGTTTTAACGACAATGAATTGCTTTAAAGAAAACATCTTGGAGAAGAGGATTTGTAAAGTTGGTAATTCCAAGTTTGCAAGCATCTTCCATAATTAAAAATAGATTATTGCTCAGAAATTCTGCCTCTATTTTGACATTTAGACAGGTGAATTTATTTTGACATTCAGACAGGGATCAGCCAGGTGAATTCGTATTTGTTTGGTCAGAAATCACAGGGCTATCTTACGACTATTAAATCCTCCAGTACAAGGGAAAACCTATGGGATAAAATGCTCACAGTGACAGAACAGAGGTGACAGCTAATTCAGACAGTGAATAAGTAGATAACTGACCCAGCACTGCATTTAAAAGAGAAAAATTATCCGTATAGTAGATAAAAAGATAGGTACATAAAACAGAAGCCTCATTTAAAATGCAGTAGTGAAGAATGCTTCCCAAGATCAGAACTGCTCTGTTGTCAATTTATGCAATTTTGTACATGAAACATTTAGATAAAAGGCATTTTAGAACATCCTTGGCTTAAGGTGTCCTTTTTGTCATGTCACAGTATAGGTGAAGTGTCTTCCTTTCTCTACTACAGTTTTATTGTTTATCCTTATCTTGTTTACTTAGAAGATAAAAACAAAATATAGCTCCTGGAAATTTATGAAACTTGCCTTATAAAACATCAAAGAAACTAACCATTCGCTTATTGCCTGTGACATAGTGACATAGAATCAGTGAATAACATAGCTCATGAGATGCTGGGACCGGTGCGTATCTTCTACCAGATATACACCACATCCTAGACCTTTAGGATAGATTGCTTATCATACATTCAGGCTTACTCCTGACATTTTTTCCTCTGTGACTGTGTGTCCGAATGTGAAGTTAAGAGCGTCAACCCACAGGTGGTTTTTTTTCAAATCAAGAAAATGATTCATGTTTAGAGCTCCTCCCATTAAAAAAGAGAGCGTATGTAGCATAACTCCACAAGCAGATGCCCTGGCACAACTAAGAGCAGTGACCAGCCACACTGACATAGGCACCAGGCTCCCACCTGAAGCAAATTTGTGTCTTCCATCTAGGCAGTGTTAGTCCAGTCTCAACCTTGATCAAGTCTCAGCTAAGTGTCATTGTCTCATGGGTCAACAGTCAATAACTTTTCATTCTTTAAAGTGTTCACAGTACTTAAATGACATGCGATCCCTCTCCAGAATGCTGTCCTGACTCTGGAGCAAAGGGATGCTGGTTGAGTAGAGTCAGATTTCATGGGGATGTGGTTATTTTAGGACTGAGAGGGACTTTGCAAGTTTCCTTGCCTTAGTATCAGAGTCTTGTTTCACACGGTACAGACCTGATGAGATGTTTCTGCTTCAAAATACAGTACAAATAATGTTATGACTAGTTAGTGAGCTCAGCTCCATCCAAATATATGCATTTGTGCTGTGAAAGCTGTTTCGAAGCAGCAGGTGCTGTTAAGACAAAGAGAACCTATCTTGAAAAGTATTTCAACTCTAAATGAACTTCTCATTCACTGTCATATGTCTTTTTTCTTCCTCTGTTAAGGCTCTGTTTGTCTGTATTTTGTTTCTGACCCTTCTCCTATTTTCTCAAATAATTAATCGTGAATAGTGAAGAAGCATTTGGAAGACAGGAAAACAATTTCCTAGAGGGTGTAAGGAACATCAGAATGGAAAATAAAGCATATATTTGCCTTCTAGCATATTTTACATTGCCCCTAAAACTCTTCATGTAACTCCTGACTAGGTACTAGCAGGACTTTGTTGCCACAGTAACCCTCTGGTTAATGATCTTGGTGGTAGAGGAGAACTCCACTGTCTTTTTTGTGTATGTGAACTGAAATGCAGTAAGCGTGTCTTTACTGTTAAACAACTTATTTCCCCCATTTTCTTCTGTGCCAGGGTCCACAGATAGTCCATGCTGCACAGGTGTCTGATCACACATGGGTTCTCTTTTGGGCTGATGAACTTCAGTACAAACCAGCTTCTTGCTGAAGCAAAACCTGGGTCTTGTTTGTGGATAGGACACTCCAAAGGCAGCTCCCAAGAGGCATCATGGACACAGTTTGGCTTCTTTTATCCTTCACAGTCTTCTAGTGCTATCCCAATGGGTTTTTTCCTCAAACATGTCATGCCTCTTCATTCCAGGCCTGAGGAATGCAACACTGCTGTTGGATAGTGACACAGTCCTCATATTTCAGGTGCTTTGAGACAAAAATATCCACACATAAAATATGGCATAGAGACAGAGAAGTGCCATGTGGGTACCAAAGAAGACCTCAGGTTGGGTGCCATCTTGTGGGTCTGACCAAATCACTTTAAAGGGGACTAACTCTCTGCAGTGTAGGCATGAGCCATTTCACACCACCTGACCTGCTACTCAAGAATCGCTTCAGAAGTGGATGACTCTAGCAGTACAGATATGACACAAGTAGTACATTAGTACACCACTACCAAGAACGCTGCTTGCAGCTGGAATAATTTTTCACACAATCACAGAACGGTTGAGGTTGGAAGGGAGCTCTGGAGATCGTCTAGTCCAACGTCCCTGCTCAAGCAGGCTCCTCTAGAGCACGTTGCACAGGATCGTGTCCATGCTGGTTTTGAATATCTCCAGCGAAGGAGACTCCACTACCTCTCTGGGCAACCTCTTCCAGTGCTCTGTCACCCTCACAGGAAATAAGTTTTTCCTCATGTTCAGACGGAACTTCCTGTGGTTCAGTTTGTGCCTGCTGCCTCTTGTCCTGTCACTGGGCACCACGGAGAAGAGACTGGCCCCATTCTCTTAACACTTTCCCCTTCAGATACTTACACATATTGATGAGATCGCCTCTCAGTCTTCTCTTCTCCAGGCTCAACAGGCCCAGCTCTCGCAGCCTTTCCTCACAGGAGAGATGCTCCAGTCCCCTCAGCATCTTAGCAGCCCTTCTTGGGACTTACTTCAGTAGCTCCATGTCTCTCTTGTACTGGGGAGCCCAGAACTGGACCCAGCACTTCAGATGAGGCCTCCCCAGGGCTGAGTAGAGGGGCAGGATCACCTCCCTCCACCTGCTGGCAACACTCTGCTTCATGCACCCCAGGAGACCATTGGCCTTCCTGGGCACAGGGGCACATTGCTGGCTCATGCTTAACTTGCTGTCCACCAGCACTCCCAGGTCATTCTCCAAAGAGCTGCTTTCCAGCAGGTTAACCCCCAGCCTGTCCTGGTGCATGGGGTTATTCCTCCCTAAGTGCAGGACCCTGCACTTGCCTTTGCTGAACTTCATGAGGTTCCTCTCCACCCAACTCTCCGGCCTGTCCGGGTCCCTCTGAATGGCAGCACAGCCTTCTGGTGTGTCAGCCACTCCTCCCAGTTTTGTATCATTAGCACACTTGCTGAGGGTGCACTCTGTCCCTTCCTCCAGGTCATTGATGAATACATTGAAGAAGACTGGACCCAGGACTGACCCCTGGGGGACACCACTAGCTACAGGCCTCCAACTTGACTCTGTGCCACTGACCACAACCCTCGGATCTCTGCCATTTTTGTCTGGCTGAGTGCCTGCATACTTTCCTCTTGCCTAAATCCACTTCAACCACACCAGGTATAAATTATCCAGAGAGCAGGACTCCTAAAAGAATTTTTCTTCTCTCTGCTCCATTCATGCTCCTTTGTGCAATCTTTTACAGATACCCTTTGACTTCACTGTGCCACAACTTCCAGCACAGGGAACATCCTCAACTTGCATCACGTCAGGTCTGTTCTAGTGTGATGTAATAGGTGTTCTGTGAGTCACAATTTGTGCACAGCATGGCCTCATTTTCTCCTATTTTCCAGGAAACTGTTCTCTTCCGGAGAATAGATTAATTGATGGAGAGGAAAAAATAGGACAAACAAGGTAGCTTAAAACCTTCTCTATCTGTGGTAGCACCCAGCCAGTGTGACATGTGCTCCCCTGTCATCTCATGTTGCAACACAACCATCACCCATGCTCAGCTACTACATGTGGCACTGGCATAAAATTCACTAGAGGCTGAGTTTTCTGTATCCAAAGGGTCATTTAGATATTAAATATAAGTAAGGATCTGAGGCTGTGAAACCCAGTCTCACATACTTGCAGCTGCAGAAAGCCACTTTGGTCCGAAGAAAGCTTGGGTTTCAGTTGCACTTCTTCTCTTTATTGCTTACTGGTGGCAAGTTTAAGTGCTTACCATGTCTCCTGTCGTGACTCTTTTCTGGTTAGACGGTTCAGGTGTCTGAGCTGGAAACTCCAAGTGTGTTTAGGGGATGAATACATAAATCACTTTGGTTTCAGTGGTTTACTAGTAGTCACGTAAGTCATGGCAGAATGTCAAAACTAACTCAGGTTAACAGGATACCAGGCCATAAGCACTAGAAATGTTACAGCTGCACACAGTGCAACAGCTTTAACCTCAAAACACTTTTAACCTCAAAACACTTCCTTCCTGCCTTCCTTCCTTCCTTTGTAACCGCGCACAGCTAACAAACTGTTACTAAGTATTTCCTCTCCTAAAAAAGATTCTCAAGGGTGATTGTGATCATTCTTCCCTGGGTCAGCGTGTACCTCTTCCTCCCATGCAGTTGTGGTTCTTGTCCTTCATTTGCTTTGCTTTTCTTATGAGTTCCTGAAAACAGAACACTGTCCCCTTTCTGGGAGTCTATGAGGTGTGACTGGGCAAATATTTGACTCATAACTAACTGCTATAATTTAATAAGGGTACTGTTAGCATAAGCTTCTTAAAAGCTGCAATGTTCCAACAGAGACAGAGGTAGGCAAGGTTTCACAGTAGTACAAGCAAAAAAATATTTTGTTGAGCCAAGCATGAACATTTTTTTATTACTATTTTGTAGTGGTGGGAAATTAGCCACTGGGTCACCACCTTCCACCACTGTCTCAGGCCACTGGAACTGAATGAAGTCCCTGACCCTAATGGTAGGAAACTACAGGTCCACTTCCTGCACACACAGTCCTGCACACCAATCCGTTCCTGTAAGCAGAAGTTTCCATTTTGACCCAAACAACATACTGCCACTGTGTGAAGAGAGAGTATGGTCACTACCGGCATTGCTTCCTCTCTTGAGAAATTCAAGCTATCTGGGACCATCTCCGTTCCAGGTCTAGTGTACAAATGTATATAAATCAAATTACTTCCACAGTAGATACATGTTCTGCACTGCTGTTCTTTTTTCTGCTGAGTAAGCAAACTCATAGGCTGATAGCAGTAATGATTAAAGGTATTTCAAAATGAACTTCCTCTCACACAGCAAAGGTCACATTCATCATTCAGCACAAAATGCATCCCACTATGAAGTTTTTAAACAGAACCCATATATGCAAGTGAGCTAAACGCATGAAGAGTCTGAGCAATATTCCTGAAAGGGTGCATGCGTACTGCTTTAATGTATTTACTTTACTCTGTGGAGTATATTTCCCTTGCAGTCCATTCTTTCCTCATCCATTAACTTCAAAGTAAATCATGTCAGTCCTAAAGCCAAGCAAAAGATACTTCAACCTCTAAATGTCATTATATAAAAAAATGCATAATGGTCTGAAGTGGAGCATTTAGATGCAAGGACCTCCTGACCTATAACTGCAATGTGTCTGTATGATAATCATTGAAGACTGGAACAGTGGCACTGAAATCCCCAACAGGCTTTGGGGTGCCAAACCTGATATTTTTCTGTTAGGCAGGTTTGGAAATCTCAACTCAGTTTAGGGATGATGATCTGCTGCAAGTCTTTACTGTCTGTGCATGTGAGTGCATTTTGAGATGTCTTAGAAATACAGTGTACATGAAGAAGTGTGAGTAGTCCACCAGCGTCACGTGTTTCTGATTACATATGTATATGTATGACAAAGAGACACTCACTGGGAGTTGTGTGCATGTGTTTGTGTGTGTGTATGTGCATGCATAAGAGACAGAGGCAGAGAGAGCTCCACTGCTCCTTGCGTTAGTGTGATTTTGGATGCAGGGTCCTGTCTCTGCTTGCTCCCAACCCAAGGCCTCCTCTACTGAGGAAATTCTCTTCCTTTACGTCACCCAGGCCCAACGCACTGAAGCAACTGCTGTGAAAGAGCAATGGGGCTCTTCTATATCTCAGAATACCTCTGAAGTGGGAAAGAAGTAGCCTGTACGGGAGCGGAGGGAAAGACTGGTGGTGCTTGTCTGTGGTGGTGGTGAAGAGCTGCTTTTCTTGCTCTGTCCCTCCTAGTGTCAGCAATGTAGAGCTGTCCCAGGCTTCACTGAGGCCACTTCATGCATTCCTTCTGGTGGTGACCACTGCTGGTCAGGAAGATGGGGTTAAACAGTGGCTGATCACTGCCTAGAGTTTGCCTCTGTAAACTAAAGCTAAGTACGGAAGGATGGACATGTTCCCTCTGGTAGTCAGGCTCAGCTCTTTAATCAGCTCTGAACGTAGCTGCAGCATTTTGCAAAGGGTGTATCTCCATATGCACAGACACAGACGCTCTGCAGTCATGCGGCACAGAGAATATTCAGCTCATTTGACTCCCGAGAAAATCCACCCTTGATTAAATCTAATGGACTCTATTAGTGATAAGATCAGGTGCCAAATTTGTTTATATTATAAATGAGCATAGCTTAGAGGAATTTGGTTAATTTACTCTATATCTGACTTTGATTCACAATCTAAAAAGCAGAGGCTTTTTAAAAATGTGGGATGAGATTATGGCTGAGTGCCATAGGAGGACAGGAGAAAGACGTTATTCTGTCCCAGCATGTGCCAACACTGCAGGTAGCCATGACTAGCGATCTCTGAGGAGTCCAGATACCAGGCACTGGCCCTAAATATTTGCTGCCTTTTGAAAACTTCTGAAGAAGTCTTCATGACTATTAACTTTGATTTCCTTTTAAGTTATTGAGGTATACAGCTTTTAAAGCAGATTGGCTTTAGAGCCCTCTTAATGATGTACAAAAAGACTAATTAGCATGTAAAATAATATCTCTCAGTCACTCTTTACATTTCCTGTTTTTGCTCTATGAATACGTTTTAGTAACTATGCTGTGGATGCCAAATGGTGGGAAGGAACCTCATTCCTAAGCTAATTGACATATGTCTCATTTTCCCTAATCTAGTTCTCTATGTGTGATGAGAAAGAATAGCTTTGTCTTTTATGCTTTTATGTGCAGTAATGGAATTGCTTTTGGTTGCTTATGCATGCTTTGCATGCTTCTCTACAGTATAACTTTATCAGGTAAACAAGATAAGACTAGTTTGAGACAATAGCCAGCTATACTTTATGGTTCTTATAGTCAATTTTTTTTAGGAAAATATGATATTCTAACATGCACCAAAATGAAATTGTATCACATTTATAATTAGCTCTGGAACTAGTTTGGAAAAGATATTTGACAGAGTATTTCGTCAAAGCCAGCTCATTAATTCTCGAAGTGTAAGTTAGAAAAATTATTTGTACTGTAACTTAGAGAATAAACCCTAAGGAATCTGTAAGGAAGCAGACTGATGATCAGAAGCGATTTTTAATTTGTTTATCTAAAATGTAGGGATCAAAATAAATGCTACATGTTGGGAGGGAGTTTGATGACTATGTAAATACAGAAACAATTTGCAGTTATGAGAGGATTTTTTTTGTTTTTACAGGCTTAGTCTTTCAAAACTGATGGGAAAGCTTACTTAGTAACTTTTATTTTTGAAGTAAAGATATGAAAGATACCATGTCAAAGATCTAGTTAAGAAAAAAATTAAAGCAAAAAGCATTTTTAATTCTCCAATAATTTGTTCTGATTTGCAAGTTTGTTAGCATATAGGCTAAAAATTTTCAAAATATATGATCACACATTATGGCACATTGGTGTTTCTATTTTTTTATCCTTTGTTTCTATAAAGTGAAGTATTCAGTTCTTAATAGTTATCTTTCTGACATTCCTTACCCTTTAAAGATAATGCAGTGTGATAAAGTTTAAGATATACAGTTCAAACCATTCAACTGAAGTCAGAATTGTGAAATTTCATTTATGAGAAAAAGATTCTTGTCTCTTCTCTGCCACTTTCAGTACCCTGAAAAATATATTTAGAGGTCATTGAAAGTAATCTTGAAAATGAAGCATAGTAAGATTAAAATGGATTTTGTTAACAATTATCCATGATAAATTTTCCTGGCTTGTCTGACGAACATATGAGGACAGTTGGGATTTAGCTGTAATCTCATAACAGCCTTGAAGGTGTTTCCAATTTATATATCTTAAAACCCACAAATACCTCTTTAAACAAGTACCTTTTTCTAGGAACTGCCTAGTTGTCTATGAAGAATAGAAAACCACCGAAGGGCAAGCTTTATAGGGAAGGAAGCCTTAGGATTCCTGTACTGAGCAGAATCTGCTCACACTGAGCTTGCTGAGGTTTATGGTAATTTCTAGTTCATATTTCATCATGCTTGTTACTTTAACATAGGTATTAGCATAGTAACTCGCATTATAACCATATAATCCTGATTTCATAACAAATGACATATGTATAAACTGATATCTCAAACAACATATACATCAGAAAAGAATCATCAAGAGGAGACCTTAACTCCAGTGGAACTGCTGCAGTTGAGGATAAAGAAACATGATATTTTATGCATCTTCATAGACCGTTTGTACCATGTTCACTTCTGAAGTTCAATTTGGCAAAGTTCTCTGCCACTTATAGCAAAGTCACTTCATTGAAAATGATGTAAAGTTATGGCTGCTTACAAATATATGGTCTAACTTACTTCTTGTTCATGCAGGCTCAGGAACAGAAGCTACTAAAACCTTAACTGTAACTGCTTATGGAGACAATTGACACTTTATAGAAGATGAACAAAATGGCTTATTCTAGTCAGTATTGTTACTACACTATGCAGAAGACACGTAAATGGGAAAAGGTGTAGGTAATGGAAACCTTTTTTCACATTTCCAGGAGATGATGTATTTTTCTGGTAGGGTATCTGTTTCTTTTTCTTCCTATTGTGTAAAGCTAATAGAGTGGATAGTTTGCTTGCTTGCTTTACATCTTTTTGTAGTTCTGACTAAAAGTCTATTGACCACAGAACATGCGCTAGCAGATCGCTAGTGAAGCATTTTATACAGGGCTGTGTGGCCAGTTATGAGGCTAATTAGAAAAGAGTGGATTTAATACAAGAAATTTTTAGAGGAATAAGAAGCTGGCTAAAGGGGACATGACAAAAGGTTGTTTGAAAGAGAAATTTCAGGCCTAGAGAAGCTTAATAGTGGAGTTCTTTAGTGGATGGTCTTACAACAAATTTTAATGAATAATTTCATTAATGACAAAGAAAAAAAATGTGTTATTGCAATGCTGGCAAAAGGCAAAAGTCATGGTCAAGACTGATTATTTTAGGTAGTGTTATTCCTTTAAAAGTCACTGAGCTTAATAGGAGCCTGATAAAAATTCATTGGGAACAGTAGTTATAGCCTGTAGATATAAACACACGAATGTATAGGTGTGTAAGCATATATATAAGCATGGTGTTATACCAGAGCGAAAGATAACGGTGAAATACCCCAGACAAACAGCACCACTCCTAATCTACACTATGAAGTAGGAAAAATACATACATTTTGATAGTAAATGATGAATAATTTGAACAATTTCTAGTTCTGATCCTTGATTAAAATTATTATCTCAAATCTTTTCCTAATAGGAGGACTTTTATGCTATGGTAAGGTAAGTGAATTGTTTGAGTTCAGCCGAATGGCTCTAGCGGTCTCATTTGTCCAGAGAAAAAAACTCTGTTTCAAAAATGAAGTTTTAGTAAGCAATGTCCTTTCCAGGCAATAGGTGTTGATTACATAAACACTCAGAGTAATGGCATGACCAGTTTGCCAAGTGGGAATGCTCACATATGAAAAGAAGATAATTTGGTATGTTTTAACTCATTCAATCCGTCTTTTTTAAAGATAAACTTTGCAATTTTGCAGATTCTAGGCATCTTTAACAGAATGCCAGAAGTACACCCCTCATTTCTACGCCATATAAAATTCTTCATCCCTCTGCAAAGTATATGTGTGTAAAGGCTTTTATTGATTAGGACTAGAGACTGGAAGAAGAATGAAAAATTCTGAGAGTCCAATGAATAGGTTTCACCAGTTATGATCAGTGCACTCCCCTTGCCTCCTCTCCTCAAGCATATGAAGGTGCAGCCTTTATTTTCACTGTCTCATGTCACTTATCTCTACAGTAAGCTCAAAAGGAGGTCACCTCTTTATGGATCTTTTCTGCAATGCAGCTCTATGGTGAGATACCTAAGATAACTGTGAGTAACCCAGCTCGGGAAGTAGAAGCTGACTGCTGTAATTAGAACAGCCTTCCATGTCAGCTTAAGCTAAGTCCAGATAGCTGTAACCACTAACTACTCTCAGCTGTATCTATACTCTCATGTTCTCAACTTCTTGTCGGAATTGGCCCTAGAGTTCATGCAGCCATGCAATTAGTCAGCCCAGGGAACTGACCCACACAAAAAACAAACCCTGGAGAGAAAAAAATAAACAAATGAAAAAGTAACTAGTTTTCAGTCAGAGCTGCTCCCTGCAGCAGTTTATTGCACAGAGAAAGAGTAGTGCCTGATGACAGGGAGTCAGCAATGCACAGCAGGAAGATTTGAGGAAGGCCAGCAGCCAGCAGGACCGCAGCAGGACAAGTTTAGCTTGCATTAGCTGTCATGGGACTGCAGGCTTTGCTCTGCAGGAAGAGAGACAAGCTCAGCGTCAGGTTGACGTGCTTCACTGCTTCTAAGACTTGATCTGCCACTTGTGGCTAATGCTGCAGTGAGCCACATGGACTTGCCCAAGCATCTCAGGCACTCCTTTGCAGAGCTGTGGTATTGAGTGTTGTCAGGGTGCTGCTGTTAGGATGAAGCTCAGTAACCTCCGGCACACATACTTAGATCACATCCAGAATTTGACTGGGATATGATGGGCTGACATAATATGGAAGATAATATGGAAAAGGAAGTATCTTGAGAGGTTTTAGCTCCTACAAAGACTCAAAATCAATTCTGATTAAAGCCTGCTGAGCTCTTAACTCAGAGCCAAGAGCGGCTGCTTCTTGCGCAGTCCAGAGCAGCTAAATAGCAGCATCACATCTCTTTGAGAGGCAAGTTTTCCCACTCTCCGCTGTATTTCCATTGTCACACTTAATCTCAAAGGTAGGGAAGAGCATTGTGGAAAACCACATCTGAAAAAGGTAGGATTTAACAAGAGTCTTTTGGAAGAAAAGATGTCAGCTGGAAAGTGACTCACCTCGTAATGGTGTAAGACCAATTCTTTCACTGTCGCTAGTAAAAACTGTACTGGGATCAAAATGCATGAAGTTCAGATAACCACAGGGTGTCTCATCATAGTTATTAGGACTAGGGTTTGTCTACTGCCTTCTTGTTTATTTCTTTCCTAGTAAATTTGCCTACAAATATATTTTGTTGTCATTAGATTTGACAGAACTTTATCAAGTCCAGATTAATACACCTGACTCAGCTTGTAAGTTGTTGATTCAGATATATCAGTGATGGCACTTCAGGAGATGTTTTCAATCAATAAGTAACAAAATAGAACAAAATCTCTATCTGAAAATGCAAAATTGAAACGCTATGTTTACATGTTCATTTTGGTTTATTGCATACTGAGAATCTGTCCAGGCCTTGTACTGCTCTTTTCTGAAAGACATTTAACAAGTTTTTTACTAGGCACTTGGGCTGCATTGCAATTATATTCAGCCATTCTGTATAGAATCTACAGGCAGGAAAAATGTTGCTGTTGGACAGTTATATGCTAGACTATTACTATGCCACATTTTTAACTAGTCTAGTCCAAAGGAAACAAACAATATATTTCTCCTACCACACAAAGGTATTCCATAGCATAAGGGGAAAAAATGTGAGAATGAGTCTGAATTTTCCATGGAGTTAAATAAAATTCCAAAGATTTAGTGACGTAACCCTGTGACTTTCATACTCCATTTAATATAAAGTGCTTTCCTTTAGCAAAGTCAATTTATAGCAATACGGATGATTAAAAATCACAATAACAGTAATACATTGGGATTAATATTGCGATTTGGGCTGTTCACAGCATTCCAGTAATTTTTTTGGTAGTGGTGTCTTTAGTTGTTATGAAAAGGACTTGTATTTCCCTTAAAAGGCAAAACTAATATTTCTGTTTGGAATTTGAAGCCAAAGAACCATATTTAGTCCTTAAACTACTGAGTTTAGCGTTTACACCCCGTCACGCTACCACATGACTGTGTTATTGTCACATTCACCTTTCTTTCCCGCAAGACATCTGTCATTTCCCACATATTCACAAAAGCTCATTTATTACTACCTTTCTCTGAAGAAAAGTCTTTTCACAATTGTGTTTGTATTACAGTACTTCTTGGGAGCCTGAATTATAAGTAAGAATCATGCTGTGCACAGCGTGTATAGTGAATAAAGACACAATCAAATGCAACCCTTTTCAGAGAGCTTCCAGTGTAGGAGGTGAAAGGCAGCAGATGGATACAAAGGAATGGACTTCCTCGTTTTCATAATCAGAAGCTGGGACTTTCAGAGGTGAAACTTACATCACGACTCATCTGACCTGAGCTCAGAGGCCTAACAGAAATGGCCACTTTGTGCCAGACTAGATATGATGCAAGACTTAAAGGAAACTCTCATCCTTCTGGAGCATCAGCTAGAGGCCTGGTGGGATGCACTAGGGTGAAATGCTCTGCCAGGCTTTTGAATCTCACCATAGGCGTTTTCTTTAGGGTGAGATGAATCATCTGTTGGCCCCATTGACTGTGTTGACTGCAACTCCATTGGTTATATTGGGAGATTAGACACCTTGTAAGCCTTCAATGTGGCCACCATGTTCACCAACATCTGTTGTTTAAGGGACCAGCTCCCAGGGGACCTGGTTGCCTTTCACAGCCAAGAAAAGCTATGGGTGCCTCCAGAGCTGTTCCAGGATAGAAATCCGGGTAGGGTGTACCACACTTGGAAGTCACTATTTTTCTACAAGGACTTTTAAGGGAGCCTAGGCTGATTGGCTCAGATTGGAGACCCAATTTTTAGTGACTAGAATTCAGCATCTTAGTGTTGTTGCAATCATCACTAGTTTCACTGCTTTATTTGTTCATGAACAGCCTTAATTTCCCCTTAATATAACCTTTTGTCCTAATATACATGTGAAAAAAAAAATCTCTCTTCTCTGTTACCTCATTGGCTCACGTTAACTAATTTTTATTTATCTCACTGAGATATTGTGAGGAATAATTAATGTTTGTTTACTGTTTTGAAAATGAACATCATTGCATTGAATGCTAGGGTTAAATGAGAAAGATGCTTTTTGATGTTCTTATCTTCTTTGTGCAGGCCTTAATTGGCTCTGTATTCATCTTTCTCCCACTCTTTCAGTTCCAAGTACAATTATTTTTTAACCTTAGATCTTTGAGCAGTCCCTCTAAAAAAGCACAGTAGTTAATCTTGATTTGTCCCATTCATCTCTTTCAGATTTCTGAGTGCCAAGGGAGAAGGAGGAGACAAAGATGATTTTTGCAGGTCAAAACAAGGATGATATGATGGACATGTAGGCTGGAAAAATGAAGTGAGAAGAAGATTTCTGAGGGCCTACAAAGGAGGGAAAACATGATTACTATGAACAAAAAGAAGAGAAAAATCTCAGTTATGCTTATCCCTGTGCTTTTATCTCACAAGTTAAAAAATCTTTCATGGGACTGGGATACATTTCACATACTGAAAGCTGGAAGTTTTTTTGACTTTTTTGTAGGAATTTCTGTTGCTGAGTTTGTTCTTTTGCTTCAGAAGGATGAGGCGGAATAAAAGCAGAATAACCAATAAGATGATGGATTTAACCTGAAGAGAAAAAAAAGTAATAATCAGCTCTGCTTGGATTCGGATTTGCTGTCTTTCTCTGGAGAAGATGCAGGAAATTTGCCACTTGCAAATTGTAAAACTAAACTGGACAAAAACACAGAAAAGTATACGGTACTGCAGGACTATTACAAAAAATGTGATATACAAGATTCCAAAAAGTATTTATATTTCTAATTCCAGAATCTTGAGAATTTATACCTACACAAGCAGCTAAATTTTCCTTTACATTTTTCTCAAAATTGCAGGGTAATTAAATATAGAAATGCTAGCAAGTTGTTGCTTTGCTCACAAAGAAACACACAATCAAAAAAACCCAGGAGACAAACCTCCTTACTGTGGCCTGACAGTGATCTGATTACCTGAATTTGATGCACCAGCTAACTATTTTCTGAATGCCTAATCCTGTAGATGCCTGAAAATATATAAATATTATTATGTCTCAGTTGACACACACCAAAACATGCTAACATTTTAGAAACTACATACAAAAATATTCTGAATAAAGTACATAAAAGTGAAAAAAGGAAAAAAAGATCCAATCCTCAACTCTAGAAAGAATTTCTCTGAAAGAAGATAAGAAATACATCCATACCTAAAGACCTTTGATTTGTACAGTGTTTTATTTTGTTGCTGCATTTTCTAAACTCCAACTGCTGCATTAGAATGAGTGGAGACTTTGTTCATATGTTTGATAATATGAATTATTACCAAACAAGTGAATTATTACTAGACAATTGAATAAATGAAATCTGTCTTTTTAGTATCAAAATATAGTTTGTCTGGTAGCAGCTTTTTATGATTAAATTTTTGACTGGAGATTTCAAGCAGTGTCATGAGGTTTAGTTGACCATCTGTACAGCTTGAATATTGAATAATGAATATCACAATCTCAGTACCAACATTTTAGATATGTTTCTTACAAGGCATTGATGAGCTAGAAGTTCATTCTAGCTAGGTCATTCATATCTTAATGACTTTTCAGTAGCAAACAAATTGCTAAAACTCATAACCTGTATAAGGGCAAATATGAACAGTAAAAAAGGGTGGATTCAATTTCATCATGTTTTTCCAGATTATTTTATTCTATTTTAAAGCACTTTGTCCTTTTGAAGTAGAAAAGATATGTAACCCCCCTCAAAAATGGATATGTAATCACTAAAAGGATGGATGGAATTAAAACTTTATTCTTTTAGCAGTGTTAGTTTCAGACACAACCTGTAATGCTGATTGACGCTCTCACTCCTAATGAAAGAGAATAGGTTTCAGTAGATTAGGTCTTAAAGACTGTGGAGAAAAGCAGAAGCATAATGATTTTTACTTTTATTAATGACCAAACAGAAGGAAAAGAGGAAACAAAAATTATTTGCCAGTGATTTCACTGGGTTTGCCTTTCCTGAGCAATTAATTATTTAGGACTGCATCACTGATGAAGTCATCTTGACAAATAAAAGGATTGAAAATGGGACAGGGGGCAATTTCAATTAATTTACTCAAGGTCTTTCTTTACAAAGTCTTACTGCCCTGTGCAGACTTGTATACATGTTATACTGCTGCCAGCAGTCCAGGTCTGCTCATATATATCTTGGCTTTTTAAGCTGGCCTTGAACTTGTACAGCATCTCTCTTTGTATAGTTGTTTACAAACCGTTGCTTTAGCTGGCTTTTTATGTTGTTATCCATACTGTCAAATCTTACCTTCTTATTGGGAAAATACTTCATAAAGAGAACTTATAAAAAGGTTAGTTTTCTTCTCTTCTTTTTCCAAGAAATATTTTGAGGTAACAGGCTAAGAGTTAATACGACTATTTAATCTCACTACTGTGATCACAGAAATAGCACAAAACTCTTTGTCCCTGCCCCTGCACTGTTTCCCTTGTTCCTCTGGTTCCCATCAGTCAAACAATGCCCTTTATTTTCTATCAAACTTTGATAGTAACTGCTCCAGATAAACCTGTTGGAACAGCCAAAAGCATCATAAAGAATTATGGGATTTACTTGAGAACTAAGAGTGTCAGATGCTGACAGAAAACTCTCTGAGAAGAAGGAAAGAGAGTGAATAACATGTTGGGACTGGTATGCTACCGAATAAATACTGCAACGCTGTGGGAGAGTCACAATCCAATGTCAGAGCAGGTTTGCTCCTAAAGATCTGCTTCCCCAGACATCTCCTTTCTCAGTCTGTCCGAGAAGGACCAGATCTCAGACTAGCATGTGTGGCATGTGGTTTTTACTGCTTTCTGAAAAGCACCAACCTTCACTTATCAGAAACAGAAAACAAGGATAACATGACAAGGGGATGTATTGTTCAACTGGAGCTTTAAATATTATAGCAGAACCAGTGAGTGGCATTGAATCACTTCCTGAGCTAGAAATGATAGCCAAAAATTTAATCTTGGAGGAATGCAGCCAAATATCTTCAAGCTGTAGTTAGCAGAGGACTACATGTTACCTTTTAAAACCCACTTTCTACGATGGTTTAAAAATTACTCACCAAATGGAATACATTCAAAGCATGCTTGAAGGTGCCTCTTCTTTATATTTTCAATATATTCTGTGACCTAGCCTTTTACTTAGAGCTATATAGAAGCATTTAGTCTGCCTTTTTTCCCAAAATTACCTAGACATTCTTGCTTCAGATAAAGGACTTTTTTTTTGATGTCTGAAGTCATTAAAAAGCATTGCTAAACCCCACAGTCTGAGAACTGGGCTTTATGTTTGTACCTTTCATAAGATATTCAGCTGCTATTCAAAGGCTCATGCGGATAGAGGATTTATCATTTTAAATAGCCATTTACTTCTTGCTCTTAACCTATTTTACATTAAAATACAGGCTCAGTGGCTATACATGAGCTATATCTACCTTATCAAATACTTTATCAAGTTGGGAGCAGATCAGTAAATTGAAGAAGACCCCTACATCTGCATTGCATGTTGTTCAAGGTGTCTACATCACACTAGCTCTAGTTCAATTCCCTAAAACAAACATCTCCCCAGTACATGCTGTTTGAAGACATCTAAAGGAGTAATCACCATTTCAGATCCTTATGGTCCCTTTTGGGGTTGGAGTGCATTTGGTGTCCTCTTGGAGAGGAGTTCCTGCTTAGTTTCCTATAAAATGAATTTGGTTTATTTGTGCACAAACCACTTCTTAAACCAGGACATTGTATGGGGAATGGGAATCTACCAGGGCTCGGCAGCTTGATTATTCTGGATCAAAACAGTGATGTGGACATTGACAGATTTTGGCCAGTTGTGTTTGCCTCCAAACACTTCAGGAAGTCATGTAAAACAAACCTTCACAGAAATTTATCACATAAAGGAATAATACCTACAGCAGCTAAAACTGTTATAGGAAAACACAGATGTTTCTGACAACTTCTTCATAATACCTTGTATTTTTAAAAAATTGCCAGTTCAAGTCAGAACACTGCTAATAATTTGCCTTGTAGAAGAACTGGAATTTAAGAGAAAGATTAATTATATTCTAAAATAAGCTCTGAAGAAGTAGGCAGGGTTTGGCTACTTTGGAGTCAAAAGATATACTTGAAGGATGTATTTGACTTATGGTGACCCAAAAAACAGAAATTGTAGTGAAAGGGAGAAAAGACATGTTTTTTCATCATTAAAGTTATTTCTATTATAAATTATGTGATAAGTCTTGGTTCAGTCAAGACTTAATAAAAGTCACTTTTATTAGATTGAAAATTATTATAAGGAACGGCAAAGACTTACACAATAGAATTCCTAAATCAAATAATTAATCCTATTACAAGAGATAGACAAATCATTATATTTTAGCATATTATGTGACTGAGTTTCTATTGCATATTCTTCTGCTCCATATATTTTTGTCTTATAAAATCTCTGCTGTTTCTAACAGTTTCAGACTGGTATTTCAGGTCACATAGATGTGACATTCCTAGCTCATAAAAATATTTTAGATTCATTTCTAATGTTGCTTTTCTATATGCTTTCTTTTACCAGTAATATATATGTGGTAAGTAACATCATTGCCTAGGGCTACAAAATTAAGTGTTTAGTAGCATAAAATGCTTAGATAATCTTCTGTCTTTTTGTATGGGTCAGTGCATTCATTGGTGATCCATTTCTTCTAAAATATAAGCCAGTTTCAGGCTGAAATACTTCTCTTCATGTTACACTTTTTCTCCACCTCTCTGACTCTCCTCACCCAGCTTACTTATTCATCACAGTACTGAAGACCATAGGTAAGTCCCAGATAATACACCTACAAATAATACAAACTCCTGTTCCTACACATAATAGAAATACGGGTGAAAAAGTTAAAACTATTTTTCCAGAAAGCAATTTTCTAAATATGTAACCTTTTGGCAAGCCTTGTAGGAAATGACAGCTGTTGGGCAAATAGGACTCTGTAATTGGTGTATTGCTGATGCCACCAGACATGTAAAGAATAGTTGAAGAGAAGTATATTGCTTTCAGTCTAAGGAATACAAGGTAACGGAAAGAATTCAATGGGTTTTTTGCTAAAGAATATGTTTAGACAGAATAGGTCTTTGATTAAAAACTAGAATAACCTTCGGGTCCTCTCCCCAGCTGAAAGTTTACAAAGATGGATTGCATTTGTCTTTGCTGGCCACCTCAGCTCTTGTTCCAAGCAGATCTCAGCCAGACATTTTGTCCAGTAGATAGTACCAAACCCACTGACATAATATTTTTAATCAAAATGTCCTGACACATTTTTCTGTAGCTTTTAGGATGTATGTTTCAGCATGTGCCATAAGAAGGGATATGTAAACAAAGTTGTTGGACTGTCTGACATAAACCATTTAATTCATATTCTTTGCATTACAGTATACAAAACAATGTGCAGTAGACAAAAGCCATATCTGTACCTAGCACAATTTGATTCTGCAGACCTATGTAGGGTTGCATTGGCTGGGATCCTGACCCACAAAGGATCACAAATAAGGTCATGATTGTTTTTGTCCTTTTCATCCAATATGAATTGCTGTCTGATGAGTTTAACTTCTGGTATAATTACAAATTTTGTGAACACTCAAGTATTTATTTTTCCTTTTTGGAAGTTATGTGTATCTGAAAGCAAACAAACAAACAATTAACTGCCCTCCCCATCTGGAACTAGATGTAGGTTTATTCCTGATTAAGATTGATGTGCAATCAGTTATATTATTCTCACCGTGAATCTTATCTTTCTCTTCAAGGAGAATTTTCATTTGATTCTTCTGTCATGCATTATATTAAGCCAGAAATGTTAAGAAAATGTTAAGATTTTTTTGGGGTGAAATAATTAAATAAAAGTTTGCAAATTCCCTACAAAAACATAAAAGCCTTACACTGGGTATAGAATTGATTTATAATAAGTTTCACTGGAGGTGCATGATGAGTTCGGTGAGCCCCCAGGCTGAGAGACCAAATTAATGCTGAGAGCTCATAGGCTCCACTGTTCCTCTAGCACAGAGATTTGGAAAAGCAGGCTTGCTTACCTTCAGACTAACAGCGAGGAGAGCAAGGTCTTGCTTCTTCCTTACTGCAAGAAGGAAGTGTGCAGCCTGGAGAAGCTGCAAGACTGGCCTGGCCAAAGGAGATTGAAGAGAGGAGAAAGGGTATGCTTAAGTCTTAGCTGAAAATTCTATTTTACATTTCTGGTTTCTGCCTTTTGGGGAGAGTACACAGAAAACAAGTGGTGAAATACGGCAGCATGAATAAGAAGGGGAAGTACTTAAGTGGGTGTACAGTGGAATGCAAGAGGATACAGGTGGTATCACATCCACTGCCAGTAGCATACCAGCATCCCAGATGCAAGATTTTCTTTAAATTACTCCATCCCCAGTGCAGGCAGTCCCATGTGGTTACAGAGCGCTACAGCTCATTGAAATTTAGGAAGATGCTTTTTCACTGGGAAAGGGATAAATGTAACAGCCAAAGTGGGAGCAGTTAGTTCCTCACAGATTGTCCAGGATGTATAATTTCTGTGCTTGCTAGGATATCTGGAAAATCAGTGTGCATGAGGTTTCAGCCTTGAATTAGGAAAAAAAAAGCCTAATATTGACAGCACAGTAGAAAATTTTTGAGTTTTCCTAATAGCTCACAAAGGTTAAATCTGTGCTATACTTAGAGAATAAGACCAGAGAAAAGATCTCTTAGTCATTCAAATCAGCATTTGGATTTCCTTTTAGAGCTCTGTCTTCATTACCTCCCTGCTCTTGTTATGCTTAATGTTCTGATTACCACTTTCTTTTTTTAGAAGAATAAAAAAACCATCAAAACAGTAATTCCTTCCAGGGACAAAAGTGCATCATTATCCTGATACCTGCAGGAGTTCTAGGGCACAAATGAGAAAATACATGATTTTTGAAAACAGTATTTATTTTATCCATTGTGGATTTGATAGTGCGTCTGACAAACTGTTCTGATTTGTTGGGAATTTGCATCTCCACCATGATCCATTGAAAATTAAGTGTAAACTACCACTGTGTTCAGTAGCACACAGCCAAGACCATTGTAACCACGAAAGTGTTATTATTAGATTGTCTTTCTTATTAGTATTAGAAAGCATTACAGAGGCTTGAATGAGCAGGAGATCAACTATTTCACTGAGAAAATTGTAAGATACAGAGAGAGGGAAGATTCATACAGAATTCCTGAATAAGCGATTGATATAATCACACTACAAAACAATTTTAGTGTCCAAAAGATGAGAAAAGACATGCACTCTTGGGTGAATGGCGCTCCCAAGGGTTACTGAGATAGCTCTGGGCATTTCATTTTGAAGTAATCTTAATTTTATCAGATTTTTCTTCTAACTTTGACTTTTAATTTCTTTGTTCTTCTAGACATGGTGTGCCAATTAATAGCATTCATTCAATAAACTTCAATAGTTATACAGTTTTTTGTTTTTTACTTGCTTTTAAAGTTCCTCAAAGTTCAGAGTGAGTTTGAATCTAATGTTTTGCTTCAGACTCACCTGAATTTGTAGGGTACATGTAGGGTATATGCTGATGTACCCTACAAATTCATGTCACATGGACTCTTACCCAAGGGTTTGCACCAAGGCAGAGCCAAGGAAGTTGGAGACCTCGGCTATGGGTTCTACTCTGTTTGCAAGAGTTTGAATTCCCCTACTGTCTTGTGCAGAGACAAATCTAATCATGAAGCAATTTCCTAGCTAAGTAGGGGCAGCTCTCCGTTCCTGCTGCTGAAGTTGTGCATCTGCCCTGTGTGGGACAAGAATGTAAGATTTACAAAGACAGAAAGCAGCCTGGCTGAAGAAATTTATCCTGCGGTTCTCTAGTGCCACACAGAAATAAGGCCTGCAGTAGGTTTTTGACCAAGGATTTTTGCTCGCATGGTATTGTACTGTACTATTAGTCAATGGACTTTTATGTTAAACAAATATGAAGTTAAAATACACCCTGCAAAATATCTGTGAAAAGTGGTAAGTGGACTTTCTGCCAACTGACCTAAATATTCATATTCAAATAATATAAAATGTAGGGGCACTTCACTTCTTTAGTTCCCCCAGCCCTCAGCTACAAGAAAGAACACTCTGCTTTATTACTGTTAAAATACTCATTTCTTAGATAAAGCAGAAGAATGTCTTCCATATTTTGGTTTCCTCTTAGATAGTTTTTAGTCTAATGGAATAAACCATTTAAAAATCAACATGTAATGTTTTAAAATCTCTCCATGAAATGCCTAAATGGGATTAATTAGGGAAAATATGTTTTGAGTCATCTTTTATTTTGTTAAATAGACTAAATTAGGACATAAAACAGCTCTTAACATAGCATTGAAACTTAATAAGTAATCTCCAGAAGCTTGACAGTAAAGACTATACTCCAAAAATTGATGCAGTTCAAGTCTAGTTAGGGTTTGAACTGTCCAAGGTTTGCATGCAATTAACCAGAAATTATATTCCTAGGGAAAGAAACTGAATTTGCATGAAATGAATTTAAATTCATTGCAGGAAGACAGACTTTGCTGAAGGTAAATATTATGTAAATTCAGGAAAATTGTAGCAAAGCAAGGTAATTATGACTTCGATTTTCAGATCAGGTGCCAAAAAGAACTCCACTAAAAAGATCAATAACTAACGAATACCTAATCCAAATGTTTCAAGTAATTGCTGTAGGGTCATTTCAATTAGCTTCCTCACACCTAGATAATGTATGAATGTATGTATGTGTGTTCGTCTGTTATTATGTTACATATCTTCATTCTTATTTGGTTTAGTATCTGAAAATGTCTTATTTCCACAATTAAGCACAGAAGCTCAGAGCACTAACCTGTGGTCCATATAATAACTCTATTAAGTCATTTGTTAGTGAGCTAATATTTATTTCAAAATTGGGAGTATGAATGTTTTTTAGCCCTATAATTTTCTGAGAACATTCACCCTTGTATGGCAGGGTCTGAAAGGAAGAGATGAACTGAAACTTCAGAAATGGGCAATTATGGGACATAATATCCGCTGCCTCATTAAGGAAGCTATTCAGATAGCACAAATGATAGCTTTTTACAAAACCTCAGACAAAATGCCAAAAATATTGTGGTCAGTAAGAGAACACGTATTGTACATGTCTCCTTAACCTCATAATTTTGGCTATTGTACCTTTGTTGTCTCGTGACTGAGGGCAAAAAAAAAGGCCATTTAACTGGGACTAGGAGTTGAAAAAGTATTCACAATGTTTTTGAATTAGAAATATCTTTTAATTATCTTCAGTCATAGTTGCAAAATGCAGATCAGCAACAAAAGAAGGAAGGAAATGGATTATCCATATTTCTAGGAAGTTTCACAGACTGGCTTTCTTACTACAATTTATCATCATAGCTGTCCTATATAGCTGATATTCCTTGTGATACAGCAGAGAGTTTTTGGAGATAGAATACTATTTTAAGCAAACCGTATAAGGAATATTGCCAACGTGGTAAAATTTACTATTTGAAATAATGTTGCTAATCATAAGCACAGTATCAGATGAAAATTTCATTGTAAAAAAATCAGTCTTTTGAGGAGGTCAAAGAAAATGGTAGAGATTGACTTACAAGAAATATCTCAGGCTGAAATTTCAGAAGTTCTACTATTCTTATATTATTCGTTCATTATGGCATAAATCTGGCAAAAGCAGTGTATGTTACTAAAGTTGCTAAGGCGCCTTAAAGAAGAAGAAGAAGAAGAAACACAGAAGAAACTGTGTCTATAAATAACTGTTAAGTTTCATATAAATACATGTAAGAAGTGTGATGCAGAACCCCTCCGTCTGGCATCCTTTTCCCCGGCCACTCCACTGCCCATCACTACATGTCCTGGACTTGCGAGGTTTCTATCCCATTTTTGGGGGCAGCCACGCCTCTTCACAAGTAGCTGTTTCTTTCCTCCTTTTTTTCCCTTGTGCATTGACAATCGTCTCAGTTTGGTAGATTCTAGATACCATCCCAGTCAGGATCCACTTTGGGAAGTTCATCAGGGCAAAAGGTCCCCAGCATTGCTTTATGAGGGGCGCCTGTGAAGTGGTACACAAGAATCAGTCCCCTTCTCTAAATGTCACCTGCTATGAAGACATTATGATTGTTGTCTATCATCTTCCCCATTCCCAGCTATGAAAACGTCCCGAGGTTCGGGCTGCGAGAGCAGAGAGGGCAGGCACCTCACGAAGCAGGCTTTTCTCCCTCCTGCTCTGCGCTGGGGACACCCGCAACACATCCAGCTCCGCTTTAGTACCTCCTCCTGAGCAGCCGCGAACAAAAGCCGTCCCTTCCACAATTAGGTTTCCTTTCCGAGCGGTAGGACGGGCCCTCTTCCTTGGGGTTTTTGTTCCCTTTGGCACCGTGGGGCCTGGCTTGTGGCTCTTTTTCTTCTTCCTCTGGCCTGCTCAGACTGTTGCCTGGTGCCCGCCCATGCTTTTCCTTTGCCGAGGCTGGGGCAGGCCTTCCCTCCGGGGACGTGACGTGGCTCTCCTGCTCTTCAGGCCTTCTCTTGGAATAGCAGCAAGCCCCGAGCCCTCCTCTTTGGCCAGGGTTTCCAACATGAGCAGGACAACCTTGGGAAAAACAGGTCCAAACACGTTTGTGGCTCTCTCGTGAGCGGCAAGCGCTTTGAGCGTGGGGCTTCACCATTGCCAAAGCGAGACGGCCCTTCTCAAGAGCCAGGCAATGGACCTCCAAGGCCAGCACCACACCTCACCTCACAGGAGCGCCTTGACAACCAGGGAGGCCGTTGCCAGCCAGGGCTCTCCAGGAACTCACGAGCAATGGTGACACCCCATGGTTCTGTACTACAGCCATTTGGCTGAGGTGTCTTCAAATGTCAGAGCTTTCCAGGGGCCGAAGGTGCAGCTTCAGAATCGCCATCCCAAAGCAAAAGGAGACATGCGTGTTCTAGTCAGGCTTGATTTCCAAGCTGAGTGTGTCGACGTCCTGGCACTTTCCCGGCAGGTAGTGCAGTGACCTCGTTGTTATTAGCTCCAGCGGGAAGACAGTGCAATCGTGGAAGCGCAAAGTGCCCACCAAGATGGGGCTCAGCAAGATCTGCACAAGGGTGGAGCGGGTTCCAGCCTCTGGTGAGGTCAGCCACAAAGGGAAATTTCTTAGCAGCAATGCTCAAAGCCCCCACAATATGTGCTGTATCACCAGTTATAGAGAATCGGTCCGGATTTTCCTCCATCTGAAGCTCTGTTTTGCTTATGATGGGTTCGTTGAGCAGGCCTACTGCTTTCAGCAACTCATCTTAACAGAGTTGTTCTGATAATTGGAACAACTATTTTGGAAGAGTCTGTTTTTGTTATTAGCACAGTCAGATTCTTATACTCCGTGAACTGAAGATTATTCTACCTCAGTCGTGAACGTAACCGTACAAAGAACTTCGAAGTTATCCAAACTAACATTTTTTTTTTCTTTAAAGACAAAACCAAGACAGTGGGCAAGCCTGTTAAAAAGAAAGCGCAGATCCCCCTTTCTCTCCTCTCCAGTCCTCCAGCACTGGAGATACTTTACTTTGAAAAGCTGTTGCTCAGAACGTGAATATTTGAAGCTGACTCCTTTATGTCAGGACTTTCTAAACCTGGATTTGAAATTCTTTCCCTTCAGAGGAAAACTAAATAAATTACCAATAATCTTTTTCTACAAAGAAAAACAAGTGGCTCATTCAATGATCAATCATTGTTAAGGTTCTGTGCATAATAGCTTTCTTTTCTTTGTTTCTTGTGAGCAGTTTTGTCGGAAACTTCCTATGTTCCAAAGTCTCCAGCTGTGTTCTGATTCCGAGTTGCAGCAAAATTAATTTTTTTCAAAGGCTGTGAGGCTGAGCAGCTTATCGAGGAAGACCTTAGAGCCTAAGTGTTTTCTTAGTGTCTTATTTGCCTGGGTTCATGCAACATATTTTTATTCCAAGGAAAAAGAACATTTCTGTACGGAGAATTGCAGAAGGGGCTAGAGCCACAGGAGAGGGCCAGATGACTTTGTGAAGCTGCCTTGCCTCTTGCAATGCTACTTTTGTAGAGCTTACAAGCTATTCTGGCTTTTCAGAAACCTCAGGAATTCTCACATCCCGTTGCCAGTTCATCCAAAACGTCATCGCAGCCTCTGTCTTTATAGTCACTAACATGCAATGGAGATGAACACCGGGATTAGAAGGATCCTTCCAGGGTTCCCAAGTAACTACTAAATTAGTAGCTAGCCCTTCTCAAGAGCCAGGCAATAGACCTCCAAGGCCAGCACCACACCTCGCCTCACAGGAGCGCCTTGACAACCAGGGAGGCCGTTGCCGGCCGGGGCTCTGCAAGAGTTCACGGACGAGGACTTTTGCAGCAACGATCTCCTCAGTTCTGGAGGTTCTGCCCTCGTCACGATTCACGTCTGGAAGGTCTTCAGGGGAAAATGTCCCCAGGATCGCTTTGTGACGGTCGCCTAGGAAGTGGTACACAGGCAACTGTCCCCTTCTCACAACGTCAGCTGCTACGAGCACTTGGCGTGTGAACGTCCTCTCATAACCTTTCTCAGATGTCCCTTTTGTCCGAGGCAAACGTGAGGTGGCCGGTTCTGCCCTTTGAAACACAGAGGGGGATCCCTCTGCGAGGCAGTCTCCCAGGGCCGCGCAGAGTTTCAAGGGTTCCTGTCCACGGGCGGGGCTCTGACCGTTGGGTGGGAGCGGTGCTTCTACCTCTTGATCAACTGCCACGACCCTGCAGAAAGTGTTGCCTGCTGTCAGCTAGCTCTGCTTCTGGGTTCTGAGCGTCCTGCTCAAACACTCTGGGACGCAGGCTTTCACTTCATGCTCAGCAACAAGCCGGTGAGCATTGGCCTGCTTGAACAGCTTGCTGAAAGGCTGCTTTAGAAGTTCCCGTCGCTGGTCGGTCTGTCGTTTCGCAGGCTTGTGCTCCTGCTAAAAATTGCTGCCTAAGCCCCAGCCATGAGAGAACCTCTTAGGCCTTTTAGTCCGTGGGCAAAACGCATGCTTGGAGAATCTGTGTCTGCCCGTGAAGATGGAGCTAACAGCTTCGCTGTGTTGGGAAAAGCGGTGCGTGTCCACCAAGCCTGCGTGCCAGTGTGCACCCCGCTGGGCCACCACCCCCGGCTTCTTTTCGAGCACTCGGCTTGCAAGCCAGGTTACCCCTTGGCTTCTCTTCAGACTGGCCGTTTGGCAACACGAGGGAGCAAACGTCCGGAGCTGAGGAAAGCTTGGTCTGCTTGTTCTGGCAGCCTGGCAGAAAACCTGTGGACTGCTGCAGGCTGCAGGAGCTTCCACTTGCTCTGCAAGCTGGGAGGAGGCAGAGGAGGAAAGGAAAAGAGCTCAGAGGGAAGGAGGAGGCTTGCCCTGCGCACGCACCCAACTGCCTGTGCCTGTTGGGCACGCACCCAACTGCACTGGGCAATGCAATCGCCTGGGCATTTCCGCCCTGGGCACTCCCTCCCTGAAGAGCTCCAGCACAAAGGGCCCAGGTGTTTCTGCTGGCGGTCCTACCTCCCCGCTGAGGATCAGCGGGGAGTTCAAGCCAGGCCCTTTGGGCCTGCGCTCCTCTGTCCCAGCACAGCTGGCAAGGTGGCATTTGCTGCTGCTGGCAAGGTGGCTGTGGTCCCACCAGGAGGTCCTGCAAGGGAGCCCCTGCAGCAGAGGAGCTGGAGCAGCCCCAGGGACTTGCCAGGCACAGGAGCTGCCCTCCGTGCCCAGGTTGGCATGGGCCAAGGCCGGATGTGGTGGGGCAGCCAGGGAGGTGGCGGAGGTGGTTCAGGGCCCCCAGGAGAGTGCTGCCAGTGTGTGCCCTGGGCAGAGAGGCAGCTGTTTCTGGCCTGGGGTGGTGCATCTGTACGCAGGCTAAGGCAGGCCCCCAGCACGCTCCCTGCACAGCCGCCGTCCAGAGCAGCTCTGCTCTCACCGTCTCCTCAGCTCCGTCCTCCAGCTGCACAGGCCTTCAGGGCTGGGGGTGCAGCGGGCACTCGGCTGCTCTTCTTCGGCTGGCCCCTCCTGCGTTTCCTCCTCGCAGCAGGGCAGGCCAAACAGCTCAGCCTTCTCCCTTTGCTGGGAAAGAAGAAGGGACCCAGGCTGACGGCTGACCGGGAAGAGCGAGGACTACTAGCAGAGGAAGAGCTCGGAGGTTTTTTTGTTGCAGGTGACGTGCCCTGGGCACCTGGCTGGCCAAGGCTCTTTCCGAGCAGAGCACTGCTGCCCCGGGCCGCAGGCTAGCAGCGAGCAGATGTACGCTCAAGGCCGTGCTTGTGCCTGGGAGACTTGAGGGTGGATCAGGGGGCACCAACGCCACCTCTGTGGCGAGTCCGCCTTATTTACCAGCTCCCTTTCGGCCTGCTGCCACTGCTGCTCCATCTTCTCCAGCAGCTGGTGGTTGACGAGGAGTGTTTCCCCCAGGGCCTGAAGCAGGGAGAGAGAAAGAGCAAAGGCTGAGAGTGGCCGGAGCCAGGGGCTCCCTGTTCCTGCCTTTGCCAGGGACTTGGTCGGGGACAGCAGGCCTCCCTGGCGTTTGCCCAGCTGTGGACTCGGAAATGAGAACAACCCCCCGAGGAAAGAGTTTGCCCTGCAAACCAGTGCCGCTTGAAAGGCACCAGGGGCCCTTAGCCTCGAGAGGGATGAAAGCAAGAGCCGCCTTCTGCCCCGACGGAGCGCTCAAGGCCTCTCCGCCTGCTGCGTGTAGCCAGGGAGCCCTGAGACCCGTGTGCCCGGGTGCGCGTGGAAGGGGCAGCAGGCCGAGGCATCAGCGAGGTGGAGCAGAAAGGGGATTCCAGCCGTGGAAAGAGCTGCCTGTGGTGCCAGGGAGTCGGCTGGTGGCCCGCACTTCCTGCCTGCTGAGCAGGGGCACTCTGCAGCCAGTCATCTGGCTCAGCGCTGTGCCTGCGTGCGCATGTGCATGAGCATCGCTGTGCGGGTCCAGGGGCGAGCTTCTGTGCTGCGTGGCTCTCCTACCTGCAGGCATTGCTTTTGCGCCTCACTGTCTTGCCGCAGGCCTTCCCCGTCCGCTGCATCAGGCTCCAGAGTGGGCGAAGGAGAAGACGGAGGTGTCACGATTGCCTGAGAAACGAGAAAACACGAGCTGCTGAGACTGAACACGACCTCGTGAGACCAGAGAGAGCGCTCCTTCCAGGCGAGGGAGGGCGCGAGTGGGAAAAAACATTTTCTGTGGAGGTGACCGTGTGCATTGCAGTGTCTGGCTGGCAAGAGAGTGCTGGGAGGCAGAGTGGATGCCGGCAGAAGCTGTGAGGGCCAGCCAAGCCCCCTGCCCGGCAGCTGGAGTGGGAGCACAGGAAGCAGGGCCCTGGGGTGTGTGGCGGGAGCTTTGGGGGCTGCCCCTGTCGGCCAGCTTACCTCTGGAGAGCTGGTCTTCTTGAAGACACTGGCTGATGCCTGAAGGCCTTTGGCGAGCTCCATCTCTGGAAGGAAAAGGCAGCAGGGGAGAACAGAGAGGCAGACCGTCAAGGCCTCCTCTGCCGATTGGGTTACCTCTGACAAAGCACTCGGGGACAGCAGGCGAGGGCACAGGCATTCAGGCCTGTGCTTGCCAGCAGCCCCTCTTTGCTCGCACACAGCCCCTCGCTGCCCAGGCAGGGAGCTCTTCCACCCGCACGCCTGGCCCACACGCACGCAGGCAAGGAAAAGGGCCTCGTCCCACATCCTCCTCACCAGGGGAGCAAGCGAGCCGAGCATCAAGTGGCGCGTGGGGCTGCCGGCCTGGGGCTGCGGCCAGGGGGCACGCCACCACTCTCTCTTCCCAGCCCAGGACCACCCCGAGATCCAAAAGCTCCTGCCTTCCAAAAGAGCCTCCCTTCCCCTCAGGCAGGCCACCCTCGCTTTGCTCCTTTGCTCTGCGCCTGTCCCCGGGAGCCCCGTCCCGCTGGGCACAAGACCTCCGCCTCTGCCCTTGCCTGCTTACCCAGGGAGATGGCTTGCTCCATGTAGGCAGCCAGGTCCTTGACATATTTGGAGATGTACCGGACAGCCGCCTCTATCGCCTCGTCGCAGCTGGGCTCCGTGGCGTGCCCTTCTTGTGCTGCAGGAGAGGGTTCTGCGGCACGGGGGCAAGGAGGAAGACGGGAGCAGAGGAGAGACCGAGTGAACGGTGGTGAAGCATGGCCGCTGCCTGCCCTCTGCTCTCCAAGTGCCACGGAGTTTCCGGACCGCTGGAGCAGCCAGCAAGACACCAGCAAGAGGGCAGGACGGCCTTGCTGAGTGCCCGCAGGGCTTCCTGCTCCTGGCGGGTCAGCCCGTGGCCTGCCTCGCCGGCAGGCACGCTTCCAGATGCCTCCTTGCAAATGGGTGCCAGCTCCACCCAGCTCTCCTGGGATCTGCCTGGGCTGGCGCCCTGCAGGCCCCCCCTGCCACCAGCAGCAGCAGCAGCCTGGCTCGCTTCTGCTGGGGCTTTTCTGCCTGGCCTCTTTGCTGACGGCTGCCAACAGTGCCCCAGGAAAGGCTTTCCCCACAGGATGCGGGGCCCCCTGCACCCAAGCCTTCTCCCAAGGCCTTCTCCTGGCTATGCGCAGGATCTAAAGGAGGAGGTGCCCTCGCCTGGCAGCTGCTCAGCTCAGCCCAGCACCCCACGGGGCACGGCCACGTCGTGCCAGCCTTGTTGCCTGTGCACTCAGGCCACTCAGGGCTTACCCAGGTCACAGTCTTCTTCCCCGGAAGGCACGCCGGTCTCCTCAAGGCTGGGGACCTCTGCGCTGAGGCTCTGCTCGGCCTTTGGGGACAAGGGTGGACAAGACAGTGCCTCAGAGAGGGAGGAGAGGCGCTGTGGAGGGGCGGGATGTAGAGGGAGGCTGCTGGCTCTGGTAGGGGAGGGAGATGGCAAGCCCGGGCTGCTGGAGCCGTCTTGGTGGTGCTTGCAGCCTGTGGGGCACAGGTGCTGCTCCGCCAGCAAGGCCATGAGGTGCTGGGCCCCGCAGAGGCCCGCCGAGAGCTGTGTGATGGGGGCTGCCCTCGCTCACCAGGTCCTGGTCGCTGCCTAGGCTGAAGGTGATGCTGCTGCTCTCCTCTTGCTCCACGAGGCCCGTGGGCTCGCTGCAATGACCGGAAAGGCAGGGCAGTGAGCAGAAGGGGGAAGGTGGCCGGCCTCCTCCAAAGGGGCACCCAGTTGGTGTGCAAGGCACAGGCCTGGGACCTGCCCGGTTGGCACTGCAGTAGCGGCATGCAGGGGCCTCAGCCCAGCTCGTGCTGCCCCTGTGTGGAGTGGAGGTGGAGGTGGAGGTGGAGGTGGAGAGCTGGGCAGAGGCCCAGGCCTGAGGAGGGCCAGGAGAGGGAGGAGGCGAGCTCGAGCAGGCTCTCAAGTGCATGCCCTGGACGGGGGCAGCACGTAGTGCGTGTGCTTTGGGCAGGGCAGTGGCGGGGGGAGGCGTGTGCTGGCTGGCTGGCTGGGGATGAGGCTGCGGCCCCATGCGGAACGGGGGAAGCCTGTGTAGGAGCGAGCTGGGCAGCAATCACTTACGCAGCAGCAGCAGCAGCGAGGCTCTCCGCGGGCTGCTGGGCCTGCCTGCATTGCTTCCAGAGCCGGCAAGACTGGAAACCTGGCAATGGAAGGAATGCAGAAGCCCCCAGGAAGGAAGGCCGGGGCCTCCGTGCCCCGGCCCCAGCGCCGCGTGCTCCGGAGGCTCTCAGGCGTGCTGTGGGCAGGGGCCCTGCCTCCCTGCCTGGGCTGCCTGCTCAGAGAAGCGCCTACGAGTGGCCTTGAAGCAAAGCAGGCAGGGCCCGTCGTGGGGAAGCCCCGTGCCTTCCCTGTGGAGGTTGCTAGAGGAGGCTGATGCAGGACCCTCGTGGAGGCCATCTCTCGTCGAGGCTGGGCTGCCCTCCTCTGCCAAGGGCGGGATCCCCAGCCGCACATGGAGAACTACCTGCCGCCCCAGGCACTTGCCTACCTGCGCAGGATCTGCCCAGCTGCTGGAGGTGGGAAGGAAGGCCCCTCAGCCAGTTCTTCACCCTTGTGGCTGGCCGCACGCGTGGCAGCCCCGCCTCCTCCTCCTCCTCAGCCTGGCTGGGCTCCCCCCAAGGCAGCGAGGAAGAGCTCGGGGGGCCTGCTGCGGCCCAAAGGGCGCCAGCAGCCCCTTGGCTCTCCTCCTCCAGTTCCTCCCGCCAGTGCCTCTCCGGCAGCTGGAACCGGACTCTCTTGGGGGGGTTGTTTCTCCTCCCTTCCTTGCGAAGCATGGCCGCCACAAGGACCCAAAGCCACAGGCCCTGAGCCGGCGATGCCAAAGCAACGATGGAAGCGGTGCAAGCGCTGCTCCAGGTCACAGGGTGAAACCGCGGAGCAGGCCCTCTCGCCACTTCCTCGGTCGCCCAAGGAGTGCAGGACCTGGCCGGCAGCTCCAGGCAACACAGCCGAGGCCACTGTGACCCACGAGCGGCAGCGGTGATGCGCGAGGGAGCAAAGGCTGCTGGGAAACTCTGGAGGCAGCCAATGGGCTCCCGCATGCAGATGCGCCGAGTGAGGCTGAGGCGTCTGAGCAGGACCGCTCCGGCTGGCAGAGGCCGGGGCTCTGCTGTGACCCCCACGGTGGTGCCAGCCCTGGAGGAACAGCACCGAGGTGCTCCGAGCAGCGCTGCGAGGGCCTGGGGCAATGCCGGGCCTCTCTTGCTGGTGGCAGAGCTCCCGAGGTCGCCCCCCAGCCCCTTCTCGTTGCCTTTGCCCTGGGCACTGGCGTGTGGCCAGGCGCGTGCCCGTGTGTTTTGATGGTCCCTGCGGTGCAGTCATGTCCCCAGCCCACGTATGGCTCTGCCAGTGCGGCTGCTGCCCACGTCACCTTCCCGCGTTCCCTTTGTAGCCGTGGCCACCGCTGCCTTCGGTGCCCCTGCCCACCCACAGCTCTGCCTCACAGTGTCTCAAGGCTCCAAGAGGAGGGGCGCGCGAGAGCACTCGCCTGCCTGCACAGCCCGCCTCCCCAGACTTCCAGCAGGACTTGAGCAGGCTGATTGGACACAGGCCTGCTTTGATTCTGCGTCCACTTCTGCTTTGTCCTGTCCTTGCCCCTCCCTTCACAACCATGGGTGTCATGGTTGTAGTCGCAGTGGCCAGTTGGTAAGCATTTGATTGCACAGTCCCCCACATAGGCAGGCCTTACTCTCTGGACGTCTCCTGCTAGGAGGGAACGTCACTAAGATGATTCCTGTGTTCCATCATCATGGAAAGGATGCACTAAAGTCTTTCCACGAAGTATCCTGCCATTTTTTACTCCACAGTGCTATTTCAGAGATGCTGTGTGTGCATGTTTGTGTTTGTGTGTGTTTGTGTGTGTACACATTTACAGAAATAAACCAGAAGCAGGTTAAATCATCAAAGTATTATCTTACTGTGAAATCAATTGTGAAAAATGTCAAAAGAAGAAATATCATAATTATCTCAGTATTTCATTTTTTGGGGATCATAATTTTACTACTTTTCATAGAGTTTGAGCTCTTATGGACATGTGATTTTGTTCAGCCATCAAGAACACTGATGAAAGTGGGAAAATTCTTATGGTCCTTTGGAAGATGTCTAATGTTTTTAGGCATCTTTCAAACTATTCTATTTGTTCAAAAGTCAGCAGAGCCTAACAGGTCCTATTGTCATCAGGATGGGAGGATTGCACCTATAGTACAATACTGAATCAGATCAGAGTTCAGGCTCAGATATTGCCCAGGTATTCACATAGTTTTAGTATGCTCCGTGGCACAGTTTCAAGGTTAATTAGCCCTCTTCCAGGCAATGTCCAGTCTTCAGTGCCTTGTATCCCCTAGAGTTCAGGAGACAGCATGGACCCAGACTGTTTTCTGCATGCAGGACCAATGGGCCGTCATATTTTGAGGGGATAAGTGAGTTTAGCTGTATGAACACAAGCCATTTCCTGACACTTACTTGGAGAGCAGAGAATGGACACTGATTCAAATGCGACATTTACTTAGTATGAATGTGTAGCCTAGCCTCCAGAAGACAAAATGAGTAAGGAGGTGAATCCTTAGATTTCAAAAAATGGTTTGGATAAGAATAGCCATTCAAATTAATGCCCATCACCTTGCAAGAATGCTGGGAGCAATTTATCGCCAAGCCAAATTTACAGGTCACAGTTATGTATAGTTCATGTACACCAACCATAAGAGTCACTCAGCAAGACTCTTGCAGGTCTAAATTCTGTGAAATTGCAGGAAGTCATGCAAAATTACAGAAACCTTTCACAGGCCATATTAGTTTAACTTATTAGGACCCATTTCTAAGTTTTCTTTCAGTACTTTTCCAGATATGCTTGCAGTATTTTTCCAGATATTGTCTTTGCCTAATCTTTTTTCTCTTTCCAAGCTATATTTAGATTACATTATAGAGATATTTGGTGTCTAAAAGATTTCTGCTGCCTTTCAAGAATTGCTCATACTATTCCAAAAGTGCCATGTGGCTTCTGAGGAAGACTATTCTATATGAATACATGCACAACACAATGCAAAAATTTGAAGATTTGGAAGTTCTGGAAAACAGGGTTCATTTGAATTGCTGTCCGATATCATTATATGAATTTGGGACTGCATTTTCTTCGCACTTCTATAAGTTTAAAATTTAATTCGATTTCATTTGGGCTACTTCTCTTTTCCATTATTGATACTGCAAGTCAAACCATTCGCATGTTTTTTCGGTGGCTGATGCCTATGACTATGTTTGTACCAGCAAATTATATGTTCCAGGGAACACTCCCAGGCACTGAAGCCAATTGCCACAGAATAGCTATACCTTCTCTAGTAACTTTTCTTAGTCTCTAAAAGAGGGTGACCACATGCAAAAAGGTCATTTGGAAAGGCCCCTGCAATACTTTTTATTTCAAAATCATGCCTGGGAATTGGTAGATTGGTAGGTGCGAAAATCACTTTGGGGAGCATTTCAGCAGTTTGGCAGTATAGCTGATCTTGTTCCAGTACCTGGGAACATTCCTGGGAATATTCCTGGGCAATGTTTAATTTGTTAGTATACACAAAGACATTACAGTCTGTGGTTCTAATGAAGAATAGGAAATATGACTGAATGCTTCCACTAAAAAATGCCCAGCAGTACTATAAATTCTGTCTGTATTGTCTCATCTTCCACTTCTTAACTATTCAGGGCATTTGCCTGTATTACGGTCACTAACATCTTTCTGTATTTCCTACCTCCTGAGGGGGGGGAAAAAAAACTCATTCTCATAGAAGGTCTGCAAATCCTTGATTAGAAAAACCATACATCAGATGCTGTCACTTTCCTAACCCAAAGAGCATTGAGGATGTTTTTCTTGTTTATATTGGCTGCATTCAAAATCATTTTTGAAGCGTTTCCTGATAAGCTTGCATTCACATGTCATCAGTCTTTTAAAGACTTCAGTATGCCTTTTTATTAGGTCAGCAAATGAATTTACCATTATTGTTGTGAACCTTGCGTACGTTATATTCTTTTCCCTTGGTGTTCATATCTAACAATCCATTCTAGCTTTATAAAAAGACTTTACTTTGCATGTTTTTTCTTGTAATGTGGTTATTTTTGATTCACTTTTGTGTACTTTTCCCAATTCTATTTAATAATGAAAATCCTCTAGATGATATGAAATGTGAAAGCATAGAAAAATCTTGTTATTGTGCCTTTTTCAAAAGTCCTTTGAGAACCTTGGCCAGGATTTCAAAGCTCTGAAAAACCTTTCCACATCTAACCATTAAAAAAACCCTCTCGTGTCTTCTCATCTTGAACAGCAGTAGTCACAAGCAGGTATCATGGTGTTGGTCATTGTGTGTTTCCTACTAAATAAACTCCGTTGTGTGATGACATAAAAGCACCTCAGAATCTTATGGCAGAACAGCCACAAGTCATCTGATTTACTGCAGCTATTTCTTTCACTGTTTGGACACAGATTGCATTCTACTTATCTAGGAAAACCACAGCAACTACAAAACTGAGTCATAGAGTGTCCAGAAACATAAATAGGGTCATCATTGCCTCATAGCATGGCATCTCTGACAAATCTACCCCGCCCAGGCAGAAGTACGGCAGCCTTGCCCTTAGCAATTTGAAAATGGACTCATTCTCTTTTTTTGTTTTTTTTGTAACTCAGCATTGCATCTTACATGCATATTAACTTGTAGAGGATGTAACCTCTAAAAATGTTAACTTTAAGTGAAAAAATCTCCGTGAGTCATTTTTGTTCTAACTTTTTTGGCTCGTGGAATATGAAGTGATAATGTTAGACAGCCTGTTTTTAATGCCTATTAAATCGCTATGATCATCTAATCAGTCTGGTTCCCTCCTGCATTATGAGGCAAAAGAAAATAATAACACATAATTTCTGTATTAATAAAGGCTTTCAGGATGATTCAGGACAGAAACCTAAATTCAGAGGCTGCAGCTCAGCCCCTTGGAAAGCTCTTTCTCTGTTTACTAGTCAAGAAACCCTCAGCTCTATAATATTCACATAAGTTATTGCATATCTTAAGAAAAAAGAAAGGTCTTGCATTGAAATACAGCAAGTCATGATATATATTCTGTAGTCCTAAGTATAGGGATGTTATGGTTTGATACATTCTTAGTAAGAATACATATCTTCTCTCCAGCCTAGTCTCAAAGATGTTCGTTTATAATAGTGTTTCAGCCAGTAAGCTGATTATGGCACAATATTTCTTGTTACTAGGAACAGCTAGAAATGCAAAATATTTTGTTGCTACAGAAAGCCAGTAGTACATTTAGGACACCTGAGCTACATGGAGGCACTGCTCTTTCCTCGTGAGTAGACCTTCCTCTTCTTCTGGAATTAAGCCCTTTTTTTCTTTGGGAGTGACCAAGCTGAGTAGTAATGTAAATACATAGTGTATAATAAAGTATATAATGTATTGAAGTAATATAAAGAAGTACAATTCTACCCAACTAGTTAGAATAATCCTTTGTTTCATACAAAGCATTCACGTCTTACCAGGTGAGAGTCTTAAACAGTAGATGATGTAGTTAAGCTTCCTCCTGCTTTCTCTTATATAGTGAAGACTGAATTTCTTCCTGTTCTTTAGGAACAGTTTCAGCAGTACAGAGGGAAGCCATATCTTCACTCCTAGAAAAAAATATAGCCACTAGACTGGACTAGGTTTGCCCTTTTCAAATGGAAGATGATAAAAGTTTCACTTCTTGCATGATGTCAGAAGATTTGAACCTCAGCTCTAACAGTCTGGTAAAGTTGTTTTTGTACTAGAGATTACTTATTCTGTGGTTCTATTTTTTTTGTTTTTTAGAATTTGTTGCCCCTACTGCTGATGCAATTTGGGGATGTCCTGTGAACATTTAGCAGAATCAGTGAGATAGTTGGGAAATACCTTGTCTTTGAATCCTGTTCGGATGTAACCGAACTGGGTGCTGTTTGCTATGTTCAAAGTCAAAATGCTTTTCAGCATAGCATGAATAATACAAGAAGACCAACAATGAAGTGTTAATGAAGTTCAAGCACTGCCAGGATAAAACAGATACTGAATGGCTGCATTTTTGGGGGGAGTGACAGTTTTGAATATAGGTACCCAAAGTTCACTTATGCCTTTTTGTCTAATAATAAGAAATCAGAGTATCTGGTTTAGAGTAGAAGATCTAAAGAAGATCAGTAGTGTAATTCCTGATGCTTGTGACTTGGAGATCATCCAATATTATGACTTGAATATTTGCATCTTGAATATTATATCCTGAATAACAACTATATTGTTTTTAAAGGAAACCAACATAAAAAAAAGATTAAAAGAGACTCAGGAATAATTATCCATTATGTAATTCTGCATTTCTGATTAAGTCTAGAGTGCGGTTAGATCTCATCTTACTTCAGACACAACTGAGGTAACTATATTAGAAATATAACCAGTAAGTATGTTAGAAATATAACCATTCTGTGGCTACCTCTGCAATCAAAGTAGGGAGATGAGCATTGCAGAGGGCGATACATGTATCTGTAGTGCGTTGAATCAAACTGTAGGTGCTCAGTGAACACAAGGGAACCTGTAAAACTCTAACCAATATATTTCAATTAATTAAGTGGCTAAATACAGAGCTAGTGTAAATTTACCTGTCCTTTATTAGCTTTGTTAAATGCATTAGACTGTTGTTTAATATAGAAATTTAGCATTTCCATTGGCAAGTACTCTGGATACAGGATACTCTGTAATAATCATTTATAGTTTGAAAATTCAGGCTTAACAGAAGGATAAAAGAAAATAAATGAATTTTCAAAAATTACTTTCCCCAACAAGGATTTGATCAACAGTTTGGAGACAGGATCATATGTTATTAATCTAGAGGAAGGTTAGTATCATCAGCATAGGATCAAGAAAATAATTTGTAGGTTTTTTAAAGCATCTTGATTAACTTGGTAAACTGTGAAGCAGTGAGGCGCTATTCAAGGTATATTGATCATGCCAGCAATATTCACTTAAAATTATTGTTTCAATAAAAGCTGGGTTTTTTAGTGTGAGGACTTCAGTTGTTAAAGTCTCAGAATTGTATGTCACTGGATGTTGAAGAAACAAATTTATGTAATCAGTTAATGAAAGGAGCCAGCTGACTATCCAAATGCCTTTGTTTCATTTTCCTAGTTCCTGTTCAAATGAACAGTTATTGTGGAGAGAATGTTATTTCAATTTCAGTTTAATTAAAAAGCAGAACAACTCAAACTTTTTTTTTCCACATGAAAAAACCCTTTACATATGAATGTCTGTTTCTTTACATATGAATGTCTGTTTCTCCACAGAACAGCCAATTATCAAGATTTTTCAAGTTCCCAAACCTGTCTATAGAAAGTAGAATCTGATCTTTGTTTACTGATTTAGTTTAAATTAACTCACACAGACACAGGAGAGCCAAAATAGCCAAGGGTGAAACTTGTGTACTATCCTGCATGTAACAAATCAGCCTGACACTATGGATCACATGCATTCATTTTAGTGGTCTAATAATGTCATGTTTCATCTAATCTAGTAGTTTAGAGTGCCCTATTAGCAAATGGAGAGTATATATCACCTCGCAAGCAAGTGGAGAGAGGGAGAAACTAAAGAGGAAGTTTAATCCTAGCTCTGCCCATGTTGACCATAGAAGGAGATTGATTTATTGATTGATTGATTTAGAAAAGACACTTTTTTTAAGGAATATAAAGTCAATCATCAGATTAATCCTAACCAAGCTAAAATGCCCTTGACACGTTAGCTTTCAAAGTGTTGGTGCTAGGTCACATGAATGCCACATGGAGCAGACTACTAATTTCAGGAGGCAGAGAGAGGAACATTGTGGTGAACTGGAAATATTACCAATGAGACAACTACTGCTGCAGGTTTTGAAAAAGACAGCATTACTCAATTAAATGCCATTTCTATAGTTGATACCCTACATTGTTTTCTGAATTTGTTAGTTCTTTTTGTAACTCAGTATTTACAGCATGTACTAGTCTGATTACTAGGTGAATATTTAGGAGTGATACAGGGAAGTGGAAAAATTGGTCATGGCAACAGCCAAATATATAGATTTCAATGTGTCAGCTCTTTCTTTATACATTTTGGCCTTTCATAAGGATGTTCTCCATCACTGAGACTGCTTATTGAGAACTGTCATAATCTCTCACTTTTGCCTTTGAACATCTCCTGATTTCCAGAGTGCTCTGACCAAAGTAATCAAGTTCTGCTTTCTCCCTGGCTTGCAGAAAGTCTTAGACCCTGACAGCAATGGCTTTACTTATTATAGAATATATTAATTCATATGGATTTTCCTGGTGTTCTGACATTTAGCTTTTTCTCTCATAATACTTTTCTCTTTTCAGTATATTCATCTACTTGTCTTAAGTTACTAGAGGTTATATCCCATTATCTATAAACAAGTATGCATAATATGTTGTTCACTTTATCATCATTGTTTCTGACTTTCAGTCTTGCCACTTTCTCAATAATAAATATCATTTGACACATTTCATTTTTATTCATCTTACCTGTATTTTTCATTTTACCTGGGTTTCTTGAGAATAGATTCATTTAAGACAATGAAACATATGTTGTTAGCAAGCTTTTATTCTGGTAAGTTTTGTTATTTTTAGCTTGTTCTTATACTAGTTTTTACTTCTAACTCACACTTGTTTGGAGCCATTTTTATTTTTGTCCTTGCTCCAAGGAAAATCTAGCTTCCTAATCAGAATGCTTGTTGAAGAATCTACCTTCTCAAAGACCGTTCTCTTTGACTACATAATGGAATGGTTTCTTGTTCTGTAATCATACCATCTTCTTCACAAGTGTGCCACTGCAGCACTCGCCATCTAGATTTAGGCATATTGTTTAGAGTAGAAAAAAATGAAAGGTACTGTGTCCCATGGAGATTTTGACTACCAGCCAAAGGGAATGTATCTATTTGCAATCTTGAAATTTTAGACCTGTACTGATGTTAGCAGAAGATTAGATTCATTATTCAGAAGAAATTCAGAGACTTAGAGGTTTTCTAAAGTTAAGATAGCTGTCCAAAACAAATGTTGAACTCATAAAATATAATAGGCTTAATGTGTTGTTTTCTATGTGTAGTCAAAATATTATAAGAAAAACCTTTCAGGAAATCGATAGGCTTAGTGTATGCATGGTGAGGGCATCTGACATTCATTTATAGCAGTAACTCAGAAGTCCATCAGACTATCTTTTTGTTTCAGCGACAGGACTGAAGGTGAGTAAAGAAAACAAAATGTCACTTCTTGGCATGTGCTCTGCTATGAGTCTGCCAAAAACACAGATATAAGCCCATAACTTTTTTCCTTAGAGTAAAAAACAGAGAAAAGATTAAATTCATGAGAAAGAAGCCATTAATCACATATTTTAATTTATTCACATAGCAAAACAATGTTTTAGCCAAAAAAAATGCAATCATAATATTGTAGACTATATTTTGTACAATCTCTGACTAGGTAAATCCAAAGTATAACTTGGAGAGTTCTACATTTAAAAAGGGACATCATCCTTACATCTGAGTTTCAGCTAAAGATTTATATTTATATTTAATTCCTTGTGATTTTCATTAGAATTTGCAGTGTTTTGATTTCTTCCTTACACTATCACTAAAACTGCTGTTGTCACGATGATTTAGAAAGCCTTTACTTCCCGTTCAGCAATGCGTTTGAGACATTGCTACTTGCTGTAATTCTGGAACTATTGCTGAACAGCGCTCATTTGTGCAAATAATCTTTTTGACTGTGTCCTGGTCCATATCAAAGAAATGCCCACATCAGTTGAATGGCATTGAGGAAACTACTTTTATTCTCTCCAGAAACTATGAGAACTGTGTCCATTTAGGCAGTGTAGGAGTACAGTACTTGGATGAATGGATTTACAACCACAGTGATATAACTTTACCCCAACTCTGGATAAATAAACAGTACAAACATTCCTGAGCACTGAACATATCAAACTATGTACACTGATATTTACAGGAAGCTTCAGAAGAACACAGCAAATAAAGGTAACAAATATGGTTGTGTATGATATTGACGTGTCTTAGTGGAAGGGGAAGGGCTGGAAGGAGGGTGGATGCCCTGATCAGGCGACGTTGGGCAGGCATGCTGATCCCCAGGAGTGAAGCCTGTAGTAATGATCTAGCTGCACTGATGGGGTGTGCAGATCCTCGGTGCAGAAATGTATCTGGAATAACCCGTAACCTCAACCTAGACACACTGATGGGGTGTGCTGATCCCTGGTATAGAACCGTATAGGGTGGCTCACGTGTCCGCATACAACAGCACAGGATGGTAGGATCCGCTAGGCGTGCCCTGGCTCAGCGTCCCGTACCAGGGAAGGGCGCTGAAGGAGCGCTGGTTTACCACTTTGCTGCCTTCTGTCATTGACGTCAGCTGTCCCGCAGTTTCGATGTCGTCAAAGGCGCTGGGGCAAAGCTATGGCCCTATGCGATTTCACTCGGAAGAGCCTGTAGGCTCTAAGTGATTTTGCTCCATAGCCTTGCTCCGGCCTCCTTTTCTTCTTTTGCCACTGCTTCCCAGCTCTTCTTTTGATGCTCCTCCCCGTCATCTCTTCCCTCCTTCGTTGTCCTGCACCACATCAACCAACACACAGTGGCAGCAGTCACCTTTATAGCTAAGACCAAGTTGTGGCAGTAATCAGACAATACCTCTTTCTTGCTTTATGATAGGGTGGTTTTTGGATTCTTGCACGGATTGGTCAAAACCTGATTCCTTCTAGAATATTCCCTGTGATTGCCAGCTAGGGCTCCTCCTAGCACGTAGCACCTCTCCGCCAATGATTTTAAATGAAAACTGGTGGGAATTCTGATCCAGGTCGGGTAGCCTGATTAAGTTCAAATAAAGGGCAACTACATAATACATTCAAACTCCAACAGACTGCAGTGTAGCTCCCTGCATTTACAGTACCTATAAGTAAATATTTGCCAGTCTGGATTTTATAAATAGCCCCTCCATTAGCTAGCACCTACTGAAGGCTTTAGCCATCTTTGTTCCTTCTGCTTAACTCTGAGCCTTTTTCCATACAGTGCTAAGCAAAAGAGGGTCAGGTGTTGTTCCCTGCCACTGAGGCCAAACAGGATGGATTAGCTTGCCTCAATAAAGCTTACAGCTAGTCAACTTTAAAGCCTTTTAGGTTAGATTTGGGAGGCTGTGTAAGATGGAGAGAGAGAAAACAAGTGCAGCCTCAGGGAAACTTCTCATTCAGACTTCTGAACTTGCCAGCTAGTGAAGCATCCTCTGAACCATACCCTAGAGAAGCTAGTTAGTGCAATCTAAAATAAATCCAGAGGAACAAGATAAGAATTAAAGGGTGTAGATGATCAGGGACCTGGTGCTTGAGTTTTCCCCCAGCTCTCTCTGATTTGGCAGAGGAGGTAAGCCTTGAGAAGCAGCAAAGCTGTCTGCCTCAAATTACTGTGCTATTGATCCTTCTTTAAGAAAGCAGAAAAATTAAAAAGGGTGCAGAACCCCTCAAAATAAAAAGAAAAAATGAAGAAAATACCCTATTAGGAGACTGAGTCAAAAATTTTAGGAAAAGAATAAAGGGCAGAGCTGCAGAGCAGTGTACGAATATTGAGTATTCACTGAACCCTAACCTGGATGAAATGATATTAGAATTAAGGAGCTCCCTGAAAATAATGAAGTAGAAAACTATCGTGAAGCAGTATGTCAACAGTATTGATTATAAAGCAATTAAATATGTGAGAAGTGAAGAAACTTGGTTCTATTTCCTATAGCAGGGCTTCATAACAGTTCCAATGATGTGGTCATGAAATTCCAACTTTGCCAAAAGATTTGGGAAGAACTTTACTTATTATTCAATATATTATTGAATGTGCTCAAAGTACATTCATCTGCAAAAGTACCAACCTACTTAACTAGATTTTTTAGTTCTAACTTTTTGGTGAAAAAAAAGGCTTTTCTAGTAACTTGGAAATATTTTGGTAGTTCAATAAATTGTTACGTCACTGCACCATGTCTCCCTAAAGAAAAAGATATTGCAATGTCTGACATTCATTTTGATGTTTACATGAAAAAGTTATATAGAGCAGTTAAAATATTGTAAATAAATATTTTTAACAGCCAAAAATTATTAAAAATGCTACAGCAATAGTTTGTCTATGTATGATGGACTCAAATTCTGTGCCATAATCTAAGAATACTGAAGTAAAATAGTTTTAGGAAGACTGCTTTTGACCTTTTCAGTGAGGTGCGGTGAGCATGTTGGTTTATAAACTTTCTGATGTGAATGTGGTCTAGCTTAATAGGGTGCAATGGGAAAAACAAGCCTGTAGGCAATAATAGATTAGCAATCACACAACAAGCTTTAGAGAGGCAATTGCAGGGCAATGGCATATTTCCAACCCACAGGATTCAGCTGTTCTGTTGGCTGGGAACAAAGAGATCAAAAAGATACTCCATCATTAAAAAGCTCTTCCTAGAAGAGGAGTTAGCCATGAAATGATCCATCTGCAAAGGGAAAATAACTTAACAAAGGTGAGCCTCCCCACCAAATAAAGCTACTAATCTGGACTTAGTTATCGATTTTAAGATGTGTTTGTTTTTGGTTTTTTTCCCACTGAAGTAATTTGTTACTCAATAAGTAACACTTCTCTAAATAGATAGCTTGGTTTAGACTTTAGACCATTATCACAGTAGGGGAGAAACAAAAGGACCCCTGGTTCAGTGATGTTCCAGGTGAATCCCACCACCTCACAGGAGAAGAATATTACTGTGGTCACTTGGATAGGGGTGCATCTGTGATAAAAAGTGTCAATGTTTTCCAGTTACGTGCAAGGTGTGAAGGGGTGGCACAGGTGGGACAGTGTTAGAGAATTCCAGTTTGGCCAGATAGGTCATTTCTCTTTTAATAAAAATATATTAAATGAGAATTCACATATTTCTAACCAAATAATAACTTGGACCCTACTCTCAACAACGCTAAAAATACTATTTCAAATAGAACTTTTACTTCTGAAATGAAATACCAAAAACTCAAGCGCCTCAAGAACTGTAGAGGTGAAAAGCACAAAAACAATGGATAAAATGCCTTCCTCACTGCTTCTTGATTTGAGTAGGGTGAGAACCAAGCCTAACTCAAAATATAATAGCATGTGTTGCAGAAATGCGAGACAGTGTCATCTGAATTGGAATTAATATTTTTCTTAAAATATGTCTTAAAAATGATCTGGTAGCACTATCATTCAACATCTGCTATTGTGTCCTAAATAAGATATTTCTAAGTATTCATGGTCCAGTAGAATTAAGAATGAGTCCCAAACAGGATAGAACAATTTTTCCTTTTATCTAACAAATACCTTTGTGTGTGTGTATATTCAGCTGATCCAAACTAGACAGCAATTCAGAATGAACACAGTAAAACAGAAGTGTTGAGGAATGAGGGTGCTGTTCTCAAAAACTCAAGGGAACGTTGTATCTCTGCTTTTACTGCCTTTCACTGTAAACCTAGCAGCCTACATTTTTTCCTGAGATGGGAGACCTATTTCCAACTCTTTGATATGTACCATAACTAGGAATTTTTCAAGTGTTTTGGAATGTCAGCTTTCTGTTAATGTAATCTTTATTTTTAATTTAAAACACCTAGAAAAGATTAAAGCATGGACCAAACACAATGGTTTATTTGATCTGAAATGTTTTAATTTATTTGCGTTGTTTCCTAACTTGTTTCAGCCTCACTGAAAAAAAACCCTAAAATATTTATTCTTCCAGCCACCGTATAAAAAAAATAATAATAATTCCTGCAGGGAGCAATGCTCAGAAATTCTTTGTTCAGTGGAGTCCTTCCATTGCCACCAACTGCTATTGGTTTGACAGCAGCTTTCTCTCTTGTTTTGAAGGCTTAAAAAGGATATCTCTGTAGCTAGTTGAAATAATTTATTTATTTTATCATCATTAATCTTTCTTTCTGAACTGCTGAAGCCAGTAAGGACAATTCCACAGAGAAATATTAATGATACCTACTAATATGTCATGTGGAATATATACAGCTGTGTACCATCTGGTACAGCATATAGAGTTTGAAAGAACAGGGATGTGATGCTGTGACCCCCAAAATTCCAGGCATATAGAAATAAAAAATACTTAAATTAATGCATTTCATGATACAAATAGCTGAACTGTATGGCTAAGTGATTTTTTTGTGCAGAGGCATCCTCATTGAAAAGTGTATGTTTTGGGGAGATATCCGTGACTGTTTGTTTGCTAATTCATTTGCAATCACAGAATCGTTTAGGTTGGATGGGACCTCTGGAGATCATCTAGTACAACCTCCCTGCTCAAGCAGGGTCACCTAGAGCATATTGCCCAGGACCACATCCAGACGGCTTTTGAATATCTCCAGTGAAGGAGACTCCACCACTTCTCTGGGCAACCTGTTCCAATGCTCTGTCACCCTCACAGTGAAGAAGTTTTTTCTCAGGTTCAGATGGAACTTCCTGTGGTTCAGTTTGTGCCCATTGCCTCTTGTCCTGTTGCTGGGCACCACGGAGAAGAGACTGGCCTCATCCTCTTGACACTCCCCCTTCAGATACTTGTACACGTTGATGAGATGCCCTCTCAGTCTTCTCTTCTCCAGGCTCAACAGGCCCAGCTCTTGCAGTCTTTCTTCAGAGGAGAGATGCTCCAGCCCTCTAATCATCATCATCATGTTAATTATATGATCACAAGAACTCTCTCCATGACGGATAGGAATTTGTTGACAAGAAGCCATTTTCTAGTAATGGAAAGCCCTTTCCCCACAGAACTGATTTTTCCTTTGGCAGTCCATGACATTGTCTAATGGCTTTTCAAAATTGCATTAAAAAGGTTTCAAAACCAAAAAAAAGGAAAACAATCTAATTGGGTTTTGTGAGGTTCTTCATTTTTTTTACATGTTATAGTTTTTCTTGGAATTATCAAAATAACGTAGACATAAGCACTCAGCAAAAAGCAAAAAAAATGAAACAAAAATGCTCTTAGGCTGACAAAACAAAAAACTTCCCATGAGGATCAAATGTGAGTTAGTAACAATGCAACAAAACAAAGACTTTATCACTGCAATCTAACGACCATTGAACAGATGTTAGAAATGTTTTAACTGCAGTTAGCCCTGTGCTATAGTGAAGAACTAGCCTAGGCAATAACTCCAAGCCGTTCCAGCCTCATTTTTTATGATTTCTAGGAACTGAAAAAGAGCAAATATTCAACAAAGTTCTGTATGTTCTGGAGCAAACACATTTTATTTTAGTATGTTCTCTAGATGGTTCAGATATTGTGTGGTGATGTAAGAAAACATTGTGACATCTGCACCATCCTACATTTTTCTCTTGAACAAAACAATCTCAGGAATAGTGCCAGAAATCTTGTTCTCACCCACCTGAGGCTTAAGTCTGTTTCTCTCTTTCCTGTTCACTTTTTAGTCAGACATTTCTGGTACTAGTGATGTAGAAGGGGAAGTACTCCCACAATAAATATCCAGCAGTTGAGAGGGAAGGGGGCATAAAGCAGGGCTCACAGGGGCTAAGTATATGCTCTGTGCCTCAGACTTCTTAGCAAAGGTTGCTGTCACCCACGCTACAAGTAGTTGATGCTGGAGATAGATGTATGTGGTGGCTACTTTCTAGAAAAACTTTGATGGAGTGCATGTGGTATGTTAACCATAACCTCGGCATCATTGTTCAATCAAAGAAAAAAAGAATCAATCTTTGATCCTGATGTTTTATATAAGCAATTAGAAAAGAATAGAGAGTGTGGAAAGTACAAAACTTGCTAAGCTGGGGTATTACATTTAGGGTACAAAAAATTATCACCTGGAGTTGTCATCAATCCATCATCAAACTTTTTCTATGAAACTTTCCAAAGGGACTTTCAGCAAAGCATTAGACGAACAGCTTTTTTTCCTTCCAAGTATCACCAGGTGGATAAGCCAACATTTTTCCACATTTAAATTGGAAAGCAATGCATTGCATTTCAGTCATGCTCTTGCAATGAGCTCTCTATCTAGAATCGGTCCTGATGCCACAGGAAGATCCTAGCAGGGTAAATTTGCAAAAGAAAGCCTTCCCTGTGGTCAAATGGAGTCCAAACCTCAGTTAAAAAAAAAAAAAAGGAGCAGATATCTTCCTCTAATGGCACCAAAATGTTGTTAGCTTTTATGGGTTTGATGCCTGCTAGAGCACAATCCTTGTCTTTTGATAGTAGAACGTGGAGTTCACTCCGTCTTTCAAGGAGTAAATCAAATAGCAGAAAAGCAGTGTTTCTGACTGCATTTTCCACATATTAACTTAGTATTGGAAAAGTACCTACCATGTATGTGCCTGTGTGCAGCATATTTACAAAGTAAATGAATGGAATAAGCTTATATGTTTTATACAAAAGGATAGTTCTATAAGAAAAGTTAATTGGAGAATGGCTCCCCTAATATTAGCAAAGACTGATGTAATAAATGAAGTCCTTTCTGTAAAGAAAGCTTAAAAGAAAAGCCCAAGTCACAGCCTCTTGTACAAATAGTAGTTTCAGAATATTACAGTTAGCTTGTTTTGAATCAATTGAATCACTAAATATCTCCTTTTTTCCTCACTTCATTTGGTATCTTTGGCAGCATTTAGAATCACAAAGTTCTAAAGCTTGACTGTGTCACTATGTCTGTGTACACATTCTTATATATAATCACATATATACACATTATATAGGTATAGTAAATTTATGTTTAGTAGAGAAAGGCAGAAGTATCAGTCCCGTACACTTTTCATCGCTCCATGTTACTTTTTCTCACCACCTAATGGTTTCTGTTGCCTTTCTCTATTGCACATTTTCCCCGCGATTCAGGGATAGTTTGCTTCAAACACACAATGCTATATTTCTCCTCTGAGTACTTAATAGCTATTTGAGGCCATTGCTGTCTAACAATATTATGACACTACTAGCAAACTGATTCATATAACTGGTTTATTAACTTTGTGCACTTTCTTTCTCTTAAAACTGCTCCAGTTTCACAGCCAAAAAAGCTGTTTATCATAGTGTTGCAAATGAACATCAGGAAAACATTGCATTCAGTCTTCAAAATGTGAACAGAAAAATAAAAAAAAGCTGGATGTACTATATGGTTTAATATAATAATACAGAAGAACTAGAAACTGAAAAGGAAGCTAACTCCTTACAGAAAATATTAGAAGGGAAGGATTTTTTGCTTTACTGAGGGCTAGAACTGAAGAAACTTGAGAGATTTTTTCATTTAGAGTTTCCAAGACAATATTTATTCCTTCAGATCACCTGGCATTGACAAAGTTGAGCAGGAACTGATGTTGTGAATGAATGGTCTGATACCATGGAGATGAGTAATTAAAAAAAAAAGAAGGAAGTTACAGACAATTTTTTTAATGCAAATCAAGGGATTGAGACTAATTATACTTTATAATATTAATTTCATATGTCTCACATCTGAATTAGCTTTTGATTATTTCTTTTGTTTCTGAATGGAAGTATAGCCTTAGCAGGTAGAATGAAAGATTACCTAGCTTTTTTTAACTCAGTGGAAGTCCTTCCATAATATTTCCTGAAACTAATTTGTGATGCCTTAATGAGCTGCAACAGATGTTTTTTCAGGCTGTTCAGCGAATTAGAGGGACCATGAGATTTTTCTTTCTTAAAACACTAAAGAACAGTGGGGATACAATACTTAACTAATAGAATGGTTTGCCATGTCTACATAATAGTAATATCTGCCCAGCCTGGATCTTAGCAATTGAATTATACTGCTTGAGATTTGTCAATACCACAGCATCCAAAGTAACATCCAGAGTTACCAAAATGAGTTGTAGCCTTTTTCCTGTCTTCAGGAGGATTCTTTGTGTAGGTATCTGATGTACAAACGAATAAGCGAGACTTATTTAGCTGTGTACTTTTCCGTATTACAGCAACACTGTGCCATGGCACAAAAATTCAAATTGAACAGAAAATTGATTGTTCCCACAATGGACCCAGTGATAACTGTGGTTGACTTGCTATTAAAATCTTGATAGGTGTGCCTCACAGGTAGAAGCTGGATTTAATAACAATTCTTCCTAGCAACAATTAATAAATGAATTTTAAAAAGCATCCAGAGGATCACATGTTCCACTGACAACAATGAGACTGGTGCTCCTAAATCACTTAAGGAGCTTAGAGGAAGTCATACGTTGTTGTTACATGATTAAAACGCTGTCTTTATACCTGAATTTCTCAGTATTCCTTACAGTTGTATGAAAGGAACTTGCACAATTTGTCAGGGATGCCAAAATCCTAAAGTCTTAGCATGGTTGATATCTCAGTTGGTAAGTTCTTGTTATCAAAGGATCTAACGAATTTTCCAGATAACCAACTTTTAGGAGACTCAGCTGGAGTTTTGTTGACTTTACCTGCTCATCAGATTAATGAAGCTGAGAAGAAAACTACTGTTACTTTTGATGTCTCTGAAGCTCAGACATTACTCACTTACAGAAGACTAATTCATATGAATTTATATTTGACTTCCTCCATCATCTGGAACTTTTCAACATGAAGCCTAGATATTATAATTGTTCATATTAACAGTGTTAGTCCAGACATTTTGGATTTCTGTGTTTCAGTTTTCCATGGACTTTGTATTCAAGGGTGTTTGCACTATGAAACTGCTTAAAGTTGTCTTCTTCTTTGACAGCACAATGCATTCATGCTTCAGGCCTATCATCTCTCGTTCCATTTTCTATGAGCAATTTGAATGTCAGTGTTAAAAAATATGCATATCCTACTGAAACTGCTTCTTGCATATATGGAAACATTGGCTCAATACCTCCTAAAAACATAAATATAATGGTGAAGTCCATCAACATAAAATCAGCATTTATTCTTAAACGTAATTCAGATTAACACTTGATGAGTTTCAGAAATCTTAACAAATTGGTTAGTGGACATGCACTGACATACAAAGTGTGTAAGTAATAACTGATTGGGTTCTGGAGACCTGCAGGCAAATTCTCTGCCAGAACTATTCCCTTGGAGTTACACTGTTGAAGAGTAGCCTTGTCCTTGCAGAACACAATAGATTATCCCCAGCTTTTCCCTATCTTGGGTCTGTATCAGTAGGCACACTTCTGCACCCTTGAGAAGCTCACTGTAGGCTAGCCTGTATTTTAAATGTTTTGGATTTCTCTGACAGGAAAGTGAGCATGGACATATCACTGTAAAATACATATTTCCCACTTTATATCTCCTAAACATCATTAGTATTGTCCAGGTAAAGTTCTAGACCATAATAATAAATTAATGACTTTAGTATATCTCTTGGTCCTCTAAAATGGAGGATATATCGACATTTTTTTTTAAACCTGTAAGATCTTTTTAAAGGATGCTATTAAATGCCTAAATTCTACAGTCAAGAAACAATTGGCCAACACCTACTCAGCTGTCAGCATATTCTGACTAATTTATAGGTTCCTGCTTATTTTCTTGCAGCCGCTAAACCTACAGGGATCCTTAAAGAAATGCATTAAAAATCAGCACTCACCAGTGCTGATAAAACAGTTGATAACAATGCTCTTACCCTTCCTTAAACTGGATTATGCTCCTATTTTACGAATTTTACCAACCGAATATCTTTATTTTCTTGAAAGATTAAATTACCCTCTCTAAAAAATCAGAGACTAAGACATGCTATAATAAAGAGCAGTAGCATTTGCAAGTTGTTCAGAAACTAGGATGTTCCAAGCATATTCCTTTCTAATGCCAGATTAGATGGTCACTTTGTACAGCCTCCTTCATCATCCTTAGTCTGAGGACATATTTCAGAATGCTCAAAGATGAATGGAGCTTACAACTTAGCTACTTACAAAAACTGGGACACAGAAATGGTGGTTGTGTCTGTCTATGCAGCCTGCAGTAAAAATTTATATTTTGAGCAGTAACAACTGCTGTGGAATAGTTTTTGTATATTGTCCTTTTAAAATTTTGTTTGCACTAGAGGAAGTGAGTGCTCATGCTGCACAAAGAATATAGGAATCTGGCTATACAAATCCTCTACCTCAGAATTTTCCATGCTATGCTGAGAAAGATAGAAGTCTGATGTGCGTTTTATTAAGGTGAAAATAAGTTAACAGCTTGCTCAGAATCCAAGTGCTAAGTGTTTTTCATTCTGAGCACAAAATGCAATGCGTCACTTGTTAAGGCAAGTAATCTTGCTTACTTATTTCATCCTTTATGATCTGTGTATACACGAGAGCTTTTAGACATCTTTAAAGTATGTATTCATGTGAATTACTTTCGACTGAGCGTTCTCCCAAATCACCGGTGAAGTGCACAGTACAATGCAACCACAGGCAGCACTTCCCCCGTGTTCAGTTTCCTTCTCTCTCCCTCTCGGTTTCTAGTTAAGAAGTAGGAATTTGAATGAGATTAGCTTGCCACTCTTTCTCTGAATTGTGTTTAGTTCCTGTTCTCTCTTCTGTGCTGTAGACACTGAATGCTTTTATTTCATAGGAATTTTCTGAATGCTACCGAAATTCACCTGGGGCTGGGGAAAATGGAGTCTTTCCACGAAACTATCTTGTAGAATGTTGGTTTATTTAGGAATAGGTATTGCGGCATTTCAGGAATAAGCACGTTCCCACTACATAGACTAGCTGTGGTGTTGTGAGCAGAGAACTGGGAAATAGTGTTTTGATATGTGGTAGAAAAAGTGTTTTGCAGGTATAAATATTTGAAATTATGCATCTTAATTTAATGCATCCATTTTTGGAGCCCCAATACAAGAAAGAACCAAACTCAAGGGAGTTCAGCTCAGAGTCATCAAGATGGTTGGGGGCAGCACCTTTTGCCCTATAAGAAGAAGCTGAGGGAGCTGTGTTTGTTCAATATGGAGAAGATATTACTCGGGAGCACTTGGCAGCCCCTCAGTGCTTATGAGGAAGTGGAAGTCATGGAGAGGAGGGTGTCAGGCTCTTCACTGTAGTGCAAGGGAGGATGAGAAACAACAGGCATAAGCTGAACAAGTGATGTTCAAGAGAAACTAAGTTAAGATGCTTTTTCTCCATAAGGATAGCCAAGCAGAGGTTGTGCAATTTTCATCTTTAGAGGTTTTCAAGACGCAGCTGGATAAAGCCTTGAGCAACCTGGTCTGACCTTAGCAGAAGGTTGGACTAGAGATCTCCTGAGGTCCCTTCCAACCTGAATTATCTATCCTGTGTTCCTATGCTCCTAATCATTATTTAGGCACCTAATTGTTCACCAGTTCACCTTAGTAAGTCGGTATATTTTCATGGATACTGGAAAACAAGCCGCATACTCAGATGATTTAAACACAGGTTTCAAACAAATCTGTAAGGTAGGTGCTTCTGGAAAGTTTCTAGCTGCATCTTGAGATGCCTAAATCTCTTAAACATCCTGTCCCATGAGCTTAGATCCCAAAGCCAGGACCTCAGGTGTTGTGTGAAAAGTTAACTCCCATGTGACTTGATTTTCCTATTTTCCACTGTCAGTTGAGGGTTGAATAATATAGTAGAATGGTCTGAATGTGATAAGTGATTGTTGTTATTATTATAGTAGATTTTTGTGAGAACAGTTCTTAGACTTTTTCTCTTTTTCCATGGCATTAAAGCCACGGGTTACATTTCTTCTGAGCTTATTCTGTGGTGCTAGGTATTGAGCACTACTACTTGGAGGTTTATATTAAGTCTTGGATTTGCTTTTATACTTGCCCTGGATAAACAAAAACAAGGTGTCCCAGTCTGCCCACCTTGCCCTGCTCATCTCAGTTTCCTTTAGATTATTCTTTAGCAGACCTATGTAATGATGCTCCATTAGCAACTTGCCATGAAATCTCTTTATGACAGCACTTTCTACCTAAGTTACAGCCTTGCATGTGTCTATACTGTAAGAACCTAATGAAACAGTTCTTTTTAAGCGAGGGCATGAATACCCCATACAGACAATGGAGATGGAGAGAGAAGTGTAGCTCAAGGCTTCCAGAGGTCCTATGCATTTACATGCAGGTAAAGGGGCTCCGCCTCTGGAGACCTCCTAAAGCAACACTCCGCTGGCTGCACTGAAAACTCTCCAGGCACCGCCTTCACAAATTTTGTTTCAGTAAGGACTTAATACTTCAGTACCAACCAGATGCCTACATGAGGCAGAGTAGATCCAGCCCATAGTTCTCATTGAATTCTGTTGCCAGATAATAAAAGACATTATTCAGAAGCGGAGACCTTTTCTGTTACTTGTATATTTTAGTAAAGGCAATAAGTATTTTACCCAGGAGTTACCTTCTTCTGTGTCCTTTCGCCAAATCTGACCTGCACTTTAGAGAAATCCTGTCAGATAATCATTCTGGCCCCAATGACATTTCTTTTGTAAAGATGACACTCAGCAGAGAAGCTGTAAGCAATTTGTAGGGAAATGAGTGTTGAAATCAGCAAAGTTTTTTTCTCCACTCAGGAAGGCCTGGCATAATCCAAGTTAAAAATTAGGTTCTGCTCCATAGAGAAATTCTGTCATTTCATGTTAGGCTTTTATTCTGCCATTTTGCTTGAAAGTTTCTGTAAAAGGGCACCTCACCTTTTAATTATTTACTCTAAAGTCTTTTTGATTCATATTTAATAGAAACGCACAGCGCTTCAAAAAATGAATGAACTCTTTATCATAGATTATAATGAGGCAATTCCTGTTGTAATTAATTTAAGAGAGTGGTGTTCACTTGGCATATGCTACAATTATGCTTTAATATTGAAGCTGATCTCCTTTACAACTAACTTTGAAATGAACTAATGAAATATATTTTATTAATGTTAAGCACATCATTTTATTATGGTTGTTGTTATTTTTACATGGATCTCAGATTCTTCTAAAATGGAACCCTTTTCTCATGGCAAATAGTCAGTTCACTCTCACCTGAAGTGTTTCTAAAACCATAGTGATGTCGGAGTGGTTTGTCTATGTTTTTCAAAACAGAAAATCAGTCAGAGAGGATAATCTACAGTTGACTACTATATATCTACCTACATGTTATTATATAGGAGTAATAATGTAGAAGTAACCCTTATTATTTGCATTTTAAAGGTGGATGATTAATGGTGTCATATTTCCCTGTTGTTTGCTTGGGGCTATCATGTTTTCTTCTGCTTTTTCACATCCTAAAATAACTTTTCTTCCAAGTTTTTTCCACTTTTCAAAAGCATCCTTTGCCTCTTTGTCCTTGGCTTTCCCAGACCTTTCCTCAGAGTAGGCCTGATAACCTAACCTATTCATTAGGTTTTTGGCTACCTTTGTATTCACGAATATGTCCATTGGCTTTGCTTCTACGTACTCTTAACAATCTTGGCATGTCTAAATGTTCCTCTTTATTCATCTTACTAAATGAACAACAGGCTAGCCGTGTAGCTGTTGCATTGTTCTCAGTTATTTATAAAAACTTTTATATCTTAACATGATTATAAAATATAATGTATATGTACAAATATATGTATGCTTATACAAATAAACTAGGGATGGTATGGTTAAAATCGGAAAATGTTAAGAAAAGTGTATTCATCAAATGTAAACTGGAGACAGAAAAAAATATACATTTATTCGTAATAAAAAAGAAAATTAAAGAAGATAATGCTTTAGACATACTGAGTTGGCAAATCAGCACAGTGTTTCAACAAGATTTGCTCAGGGGTTTTATCAGATGCTTCCTTCTCAAAATATGACTGCACACACTGGCAGGAAGTTGTTGGCAACAGAAAGCTGTGCCACTGATGTTTTGTCAAACCATATTTCACAACTATTAATAAGTGCTTCACTGACCGCTCTTCCAGATGCAATGCAGAAAGTGGCACTGGAACTAAACACCTTTGTTTCCAAAGAAAAAATACACGAATGTATGTTTAAACAGACCAAGATCTGATGATTATGATTTCAGCCACACACAGAAATGATGATTTTCATTTCCCAAAATTAACTAATAAGACTTTTGAAGTAATTTGTTAAGACTATTAAAGAAATTTATTAGTCTTTTGTTTATAATACAACTCTGGATATTTTCAGAAAAAAGCTAAACTAACTGTGTATTCTTTGTTTAGGCAAAGATGGTCTACTATTCCTGCAATATTATATTTGCTTTTTACTGACTTTGCACACTGAGGCAGAAGAAAACCATTAAGCAGAAAGAAACAGTGTTAGATTAAATGCAGTTTCCATTCTCTCCAGAGATAGCATATGTGCTTTGGAAAAAAATATTTTTGAACTACTTTGTCAACTACTTTGACATTCTATATGGCAGATGAGAACAAGAAATGACTGGAAACTAATAGCTGATCAGGTTCACAACATTCAATAAAAATGGAATTTGAAGAGAATTCCTGTACACAGATATGGTATGGGTCTGTTATGTTCTTTCTAAAACAATGTTGTTTGTTCCATTGTACACTGGCAATTGCATAATACTTGTATATAGCTATGCCTTATAAAATTGAATTTCTGTAATAAAATAAAACCAAAAAGAGTTGTTACATGCTTCAAATGCTCTACTCTTATTTCTCCACACTATTTATGGTACCTTATTGCTTTACTGTTTGTTATATAGATCAGCTTGCTGAAATCTCTGGTAAAGTGAAATGGAGGACTGCCTGAAAAGTACATAGGAAACAGGACATTTTGCACCATACTCAGATCTTGTTTATCAGCTATTCACTGTCAGACACAGAAGTAATTTCCAGTAAGTGCCAGAGAGGTCTGTCTTGGGTCTGGTATTATTGAATAATTTTGAATGACTTTGACCTCTCATTAGAAGTGATTTGTAAAATTTATGGATGACTCCCTGCCTCACAAGTACAGAAAGACAGGATGAGAATTCAGACTGTCTGTGCTAAATTAGAGAGACGGTTTGATATCAACACAAATAAAGTAGTGCAGACAAAATCAAAGTGCTTCATGTAGGAAAGGAGAAATGGAATGCATAAATACAAAATGGGGACTCATTGTCTAGGCAGCATTACTGCGGAAAAGTATCTGGGAATAATAATGACCACAAATTGAATAAGAGTCAGGAATATAATGCTATTGTAAAAAGCAAAAATGAAAGCCACAAAAAATTCAAATGTCAATCTGGGATATATTAACAGCAATGTAAGCTGTGTGAAGGAATCATTTCCACTCAAATTTATCTGATACCAGTGAGACTTTTTGAAGAATTTCATGCCCACCTTTGGGCACTGTACTTTGAAAGAAAGGTCCACGTGTTGGAAATGGGCATATCAAGGCAATAACAAAAGAGAAATCAGGTTAGACAACAATCCAAAGCTTGAAAACTGGGGGGAAAAAAAAGAGGTTACTTAGTTTGGTAAAGAGAAAGCTAATGGAGTCTATAACAAGTTCAAAATGCTTTTTAGAGAGGAGGAGGTGTTCAGTTGTTCTCCAGGCTCACTGAACATAAAACAAGAACTAACTGATGTAATTTGCTGCAGAGGAGATTCAGATTAGATATGTGGAAAATCTTAACTGGGAGGTTAGTTAGGCATTACTGCAGGCAAGCAAGAGATATAATCCAACAAGGAAGATGTTAAAAGACATAGTATATTTGGTGGGTATGGTTTAGGTGTATATGATCTTTCTGCCCAGCCTCAAAGTAAATGAGCTCATGAGATCTCCTCTAATTGTCCCTTTTCTTTCGGAAAGAAATGTGGAGCCACCAGAGAGAGTCATTTTGAGCTCCCTATGTTAGAAAATCCCTAAACATGCAACTTGACTTTCAGATCCCCTGAATGTGTAAACAAGGAGGTAGCGAATAGGAATTCAATAAAGAATATTGAGCTTACCTCTGTGTACAACTTCGATGAGGTGGGTATATAAATGAAGTGGTTAATGAAGATCATTTGATGATAAGATAGATATGTATTTCTGCTCTCCACAGAATTAAAAATTCTAGAGAAAAGCCAAACAAATAGTTCCTGGATTGGAGAGGGGGAAGTTGCATTTAAGCAGGTCAACCTTATTAGCTCATTAAAAAGAGGAGTCGTCGACAACCTGATTACAGAGTACACGTACCTCCATGAAAAAGAATATGGAGTTCTCGGGGGTGATATTTACACAGGTTAACTTTTACCTGAAGAGCCTCCTCCTTAACAGTCTATTTCCAATCAGTATAGAAAGCTGCTCCTGGGGATAATCAGAGCAGAAATTTGCTGCTCTGAATTGCTCCAAAGAGGGTCCTATTTGCCTAGAGATCCATCCAGGGAGACTAGTCTCCCTGGCGTAAAGTTAGTCTCACTGACTATGATCCTGAATGCCTCTTTAATTTAGCAGCTGACAGCTGAAAGCTAAAGACAGACAAATTCAGAGTTTCAAGCAATGGCAGTGATTAAGCTTTGGAAGAAGCTGTAAGGGACGTGGCATATCTCTTGCTATTTTTAAATCAAAGCTAGGTGTCTCTCTGAAAGTTTTGCGTTAGCCAACTCATGCATTAGCCAACTTGAGACAGGATTCAGCCAAAGAAGAGCTACTGGTCTCACTACAGGAATAAGTGGTTGAAATGGAAGGGTCTGTGATTTAAGAGGGTGATCTAATGGTTTGAACACAGAGGAGCTAGACACAGTTTTAGTTGAGCAATAGGAAGTGTATAATAAATTCTTTACTCTTTTTTGCTTTCTTTCTAGGCCTACAGCAGGATAAATGATCCATCTGTTGCTAGTTATTTGTTGTGTTAAAGAGTACTATGCTGTTATTAGTAGATGAGTGCTGATGGAACTTGATGAGATCAATCTATGATATGTCATCTCCTTAGCTTCTTCTCTTTGTCTTCCGTTATTGAACTAACTTTCTTCATATTCCCCCATTTTTATTCTTACAGCTAATAAAGAATTAAATCTTTATAATAGATCAGTGTCATAACATTATTTGCTGTGGCAGCCTAAAAATAGTTTATTGAGCTCCTAGGAGAAAAAAAAAAACAAAATAAAACAAAACAGTAATCTGTAAGGAGTGTTCTGTCTTCCCTGACCCCTTGTCTGCTCAAAAACATTTTGCCATACCTTGTGTGTGGATGCAAGGATAAGATTCTTGAAAGAGCTTTTCATCATACACATTTGTAGAAGCAGTTGTTTGTGTATATGGTCTTGCTTATTAAAGAAAAATGCATGTACCTGGCTATACCTTTGACAGAGAGGAAACTTATCTTGGATCACAATATTAAGGTAATGACATTGGTTACAGTCCTGCACTTGCTCTCTGCTACAAGATGAAGCAGCTGCATTCCCACTTAGTGTATTTTATGGTGAAAAAGAGCTTGGTATTATTCTGGGCAATGAAGTTGAAAAGAGCCTTCCTTTCTTAAATCAAACTGACAGTACTTGTGAGAGGAATGTGTTGGAGACTGTAGCAAGAATATTCATGTTGTGAAAAGATAAGGAAATGGGAAGAAAATGCAATAGCCAGTCGTCAGCAAAATGTATATTCTGAAAAATAAAATTCACAGTCTTGAATTTCTCCATTGATTTGAACCTTATGTAAGGGTAAAAAACAATTTTAATATGCAGAAACATGATGAAAATATGGCCAATAGATTCGCATCCCTTTTTAACGGCAGTGGTGATTTGTGAAATTATACAGGACATGCTTTTAGTTTTGAATTGAAAGATACATGCTCCCTTCAGTGGTGCCATATTGTATTGACTGGCAATTAGAAGAAGGAGTTTCTCAGACTGTAGACAGCTTCTCCCAACATATCTCTTCAGATATACACAGAAATCCAGGCTTTGAAAGCAAAAAAATGGGTAGGCTGATGAATGCCCTGAGTACTCACAGCTCTTATTAAAACCTGAAAAAAGTTGAAGATATTCAGCACTTTTTAAAATTAAGGCATGTATTGAGGTATCTGACTTGAATCCACAAGCTTGAAAATGTTGATGTGAATTCCGGATTCAGGTTTTCCCTATATCCTAGACAGAGTTTGCTGTTATCTCATGTGAGAGCTATTATCTTATGTAAGGACTGCATTCACTTTTGCTAGCATTTCCTGCAAATTTCTGTGATTCCTACAATCATGAAAGAAAATTTTGCTTTAATGGTTAAGCAGGTACTTGGACAGGTGTCCTCAGTAAGAGGGCATAGGCCATTCTTGGTAAAAGTGATTGTCACCTTTGTGTATAAGTAAATCTTAAATGAGTCAAAAAGTAGCTATTTGCATATTCCAGGGTAATGGCATTTGCTGGGATCCACTACTTATGAAGCAAGCGCTTGACGCAGTGAATGAGATTCATCCCACATCACTTTAGGCATCTACAGTCGCATGTCATCACTTAGGCACCCTGAGGTTTCTTTATAGTTGATGTCCAGAAATATGCCAGTTCATCTAGCCTGTTTAAGATATCTTATTTAGACTGTTATGAATCTCTACTCTTTCAAAGAAAGTAAAAGAAAAAGTAGCTTCCAAAAAGTTACGTCTGACAGGACAGTGAGCAGTCATCTAGCCCATTTTTCAATTTTGTCCTTGTATATGAGGACAAATAAGAGTTCTTGGATAAGTTTTCTACTGAATGGACTTTTTACTTGTGTCTTTATTCTCATTTCTTTGAGGAACTGGCTGCTCTCCCTTAATGACTTTGTCTCTTAGACTTGTTTCCCATGATGTTTATCTACCACTTCTCAGTTCATTGAAGTTATCTGTCCTGATGTCTGTAGCTTCTCTCAACTTTGCCTGCAGAATCACTTTTCATCTTCTCGGAAGTACTTCTGACAGTATCATTTCTGTCAGCACGAATAAGAAGTGTTTGATAATGATCAGTATGGCAAATGAGCCTTGGTAACCTGTCAGGCTTTTGGGAATGTGGCAAATCTCCCATAGATCTGTTTGGCAGATAGCTTTATCACTTTCAGGAGGGGTCAGTTTGTTTCCTCTGAAGTGCTGTGGGTATGATCCCATAATCTTTAAGGTTCTACTCCTCCATCACTGGTAGCAGCTGTCCCTTCTCTGTCTGTGGCCCCTGCTATGTGTTCCCTTTTCCCCCAGGGCTTCACTGCTTGTGTACCAAGGATCCAAGGCCCAGCTCCCCCATGACATAGTTGGGCAACCTTGACTCCAGTGGCTCAGAAGGAGCAATGGGAAAGTCTCTGTGGAGAGAAGAAAGATATATTATAGACAGATATATTATTGTTGAGACTGGATTGTTAGTAACTCACAGATTGAATAGGGAAAACATCAACATGGGAAGGTGTAAAATCCCAAAGGAAAAACCAGAGGGGTTGGTCAGGCTAGGAATCAATGAGGCAAGTCATCAGTGCCATCAGTCTTGACAGAGCAGGTGGAAAATGACAACTCAGAGACACTGAGGTCCTGCTCCAGGTTGCTGCAGAGCTCCACGGGGCCAGCCCTTCTCCTCTAGACCGATGCTTGCCCATCCAGCAAAAAATAAATGGGTGCCTTATCAGGGTGATATGCATACCTATGCCTAGCCTAACGCCTTGTTAAATACTAGCTGGTCCTGGGACGAGTCTGACAGCTGTATTCCACCTGCCTGAAATCAGGGGAGTTCAGGTCTGGAGATAACCAGGATGATTGATCACTATATTCTGCTCAGACACGCATCTGAAGAAAACCGTATTTCTCAGGCTGTCTCCAAATTCACCTCCAGGTTAAAACGGGACCCCGTTTAACCTGTGTTGGCAGGACCCCCTGTGTTGGCAGCATCTTCTAAACAAAGGTAGTAGCCAGTGCTGTCTGCTGGAGATACAAAGACCTTTTTTCCCAGAAGATGGATAATGAAACTAGGTGGAGAGTGATTGGGTACTAATGAGGTGTCCTTAGTTCATATGAGTCATGTGGGATGAGTTCAGATCAGGCCAGGGAGACTTTGCTTAAGGCTGTAATGCTTGCTGACCTAGGCTGTCCCTCAGAGCAATACATACGTGGCCCAAGTCCTGGCTTGTTGTGCTCATCAGGGACTGTCCTCCTCTGACTGTCTGAGGAACTACTCCCTTCATATACACGTGATTTTAATTAATTAAATATGACCATCCATTATACTTTCAATATATATTAAAGCCGTCTGCTTGAATGTTCTCCCAGGGCTGAAGCCTGTTTAAAGGTTAACACCAATAAGACCTCAGAAAAGATAATGAAAACAGTAGTGTTAACTAAGTGCTTGAAAATTTCATTACAAACTAGTTTAACATAGGGTTTGTCAGTCATGGCTATCTCTTCAAAGTGAACAAAAACAAAGAGATTGTGATGCAGTGCATTTAGGAAGAAAGACTTAAAATTTTTCTTTTGCAAATGTAACATTTCTATGAATGTATAAGGAATTACTGAAAATATATAAAATGGTTGTGCAAGATAAGTACACAAAACTGAATGAGAAGAATAACAGTTTGGTTAAAAGGAGAGAAGGAAATTTACCCCCATAAGAAATATAAGAAATCCCCGTTTGCTGAGATAATCCTAAAGTGTTCTGATATGGAAAAGGAGGCTGCCTCTAAAATGTTAACTCAAAAATTATTACCATCACTGGCAGATTGGCAAAATGAAGAAGGCAGGATATATTTTTTCATTTACTTCAATTAATCTCAGGAAAGCAATAATATCGGGTTCCAGTTCTGCGTTTCCAGAAAGTTCTGTATTTACTTACTCAACTAATTAAAGTGGCAAAATTGTCAATTATATTTTAGGATTTGCATTGCCTAATAAAACAGCTGTTTTTTTAGGTAAGTCATAGCAGAAGACTACATTTTATATCAGGAACAGTGTAACAAAAGTGATGAATAAATCCAAGTGCACATCTATATATTGAAATATATGTATATACGTGTTGCAAAAGACAACAAGGTTGAAGGAAGGCAAGACAAAAGAAATAACAATAATTCTTATGCACTAGTGTATAGACAGTCTGTAAAACTAGATGAATGCGATAACACTGTTAGAACATCATCATCTGACTATAAACCACATTGATACTTTGAATAAATACATTCAGAGAAGATGGCTTCAGTGATATCTGTTGAATGGCATTTCAACTGGAACAGCTTTTAAGAAAAATGTGCTGAAAACTTAGAGGCTTGATTTTGAAGATTAGAACAAAGTCTAGACCTAATGGCTGGAAATGGAACTGAGGCAAGTTCAAACTGGCAGTAACAAACTGTGCATGTAATTAACCACTGGAACCATTTGTTAAGGGATGTGGTACATTATCACAGGAAATCATTAAATTATCATGGCATAGGCTTTTAAAAATCTAGGTTTTAGTTCAGTCTCAAGTTGCTATCCTCAGCGAGTGAAATGTTATTAATTTATGATTTTGTGACAGAAAATCAGTTTAGATTATTCTAATGGGCTTTCTGACTTTAAAATCTACAATCCAAATGAAAAATGGAATCACAGAATGAACCTTTATAAGCAATCAATGGATTTTAAAATAATTCATAGCTTGGACCAGGTGTCTTGACACAGATATTTTCATACTGTTATTAAAAATGAATTTTAAACTACAAAGATTACTTACACAGAGTATTTATTTATTTATTTATTTATTTTTGTAGTAAGCAGTTGCAAATAACAGGGAAATCACTTGCATTTGATCTCTGCTGCTGCTCTCTTTTTGGCTATCACTATGTAAGATTTCAGAATAAGCAGAATGATTTTTATTATAACTGACAAAACTGTGAATTTACTCAAGCATTTTGCCTTGTCTTTTATAATCATAAGAAGATCTGTATGATAAGTGTTATCTATGAGCAAGTAATGAATTAAAAATTTATTGTTTTCCTTGGTAATTGCTCAAGAATTATTCTGTGCTTAAATAAAAAAGAAGCTTTGAACAACTACGACAGCTTTTGCAATGAGTTAACTTTCACAAATAATTGTTCATAATGTATTATGAACAACCATAATACAAGTAGTCATAATAGTTTTATTCTCTAAGAATTAGTGGGCACATAACATTTACATCAGTATTGTTAGGCTGGTTATGTTTTTTATTGATATAGTTAAACCAGTACAGTCCTGGACAGGCAAACATGTCTCATATAAAAATATAGTGTAGAGCTGTGTTGTGCTGAGTGATTTTAATGTCTGTTGTCTTAGCTAGCCCAAGGAGTCCCTTCACTGTAATCTGTTGCTTGTTCTAAGAATCAGATCCACAAAATGCTAGCTCAGCGTACAAGCCACCCAGTAAGATATGTTAGTATGATGGATGAGGTTTAAAACAGGCCTTTTCGAAGACATGAAACCCTAACTGTGAGCTGCAGGGAGTCACTTTCCTGGAGTGCAAAATCCATAATCTTTCTACTGGAATTAAAAACCTTTAATTTAAAATTACAGACGGAAAAAGAGAAAATGATGTGTGGTGTTTACTTATTAGAGTGAAGGTCTTCTCCTCACAGGTGGGTTCAAATCCCTTCCAAAGAGGAGCAGTCTGAACCTCAGCCTGCCACAGCTCAGGTGCTTTTCTCTTGCCTCTTTTGAGACTGCTAGTTCCCTAAGACTTTTTGCTGTGGAACGAGCCCCTGGGTGTCCCAGAGCTGCTGGGACCTGCTCATCCCGAGAATGAAAAATAATAAGCCTGTTGGGTAAGTGTGGAACAATGCAAGGGAGGCACATTTCAGCCCAAGGTTTTGCATACTGAAAAAATACAGAGTTAGGTCCCTGTATCGGTCCCTGAAGACTTAGGGTGGGAAAAAAAGGCTCTAACAGAGATTCAGGAATGATTTAAAGGGAAACAGTTCACAGGGTTGCTGTATCTAGCCAGTGATGCTTGTCCTGCTGTGTAGATTGCTAGTTACTCATGAAGTAGGTGATAAGCCATTTCCATTTACGGCCTAATGTTCTAATACTTAAGGCGAAAAGAAAAAGAGAGAGAGGGAGAGGGAGAGAAATAAATGGAGACTGCCAGCTGCAGTGGAGGAGAAACTCCTTCATGAACAATTCACAATGGTAAAGACAGTTGGGATGACTGACTCACCTTGAAGAAAAGAGACTTTTTAAAATGCTAGTCTTTAGTTAGTTTTCATCTTTTCTTAGATCCTAAGAAACACTGAAAACATGTCAGGGAGCTTATTGTAAATCCTACAAAAGATAAACAAACTCTGTTGTCTTACCAACCGCCATCTGAATTCAGATCATCAGACATTTTGCACAGCTTGATAGATGTAACTTTAACATGATGCTGATGGTTACAGAACTGTTAAAATCCAGCTACAGTGTTTGAGAGCTGCATAGGAGTGCCAATAATTGCATTTGAGGCAGCAATTGTAAATGATAAATTGCTAAATTATAAAAAAGAAGAAGGCACAGATACTGGAAAAGATCAAAACAAGAGAGAAAAAGTGCCTGTAAAATCAGGTGTGTATGTAATTAAAATTTTTACATATATTAGAAGATTAGCAATACCTCTCTAATTAGGGCTACAGTCCTATGCATTTATTAAGGTTTCATAAGTGTTCATTCTGTCATTAGTCCCTGTAGATGACTGATGGAATAAGGTTAAAAGAATCAAAATCCAGCAGCTTCCTAATTTACTTGACCACCCAGTGTTACTGCAGCACCTGCATCGAATATCGGGCACCACTGCAAACCATAAGCACATCTCAGGCTTATGTTTGTCCTATTTTCTCTAGCACAGCTTGTGGTTTATGCACCACGGGGTTATGCTGTTGCTGAATCAGTGAATGAAACCTTAGCCTAGCCAAGACCAGACAATGCTATGCAGAGGCAAGCAGGAAAAACAGGTCATAGCTTTCTCATAGGGCTTTTCCTTTCTTTGGGAGGAGTAGGGAGGAATTAGAGAGAAAAGGCATCGCCTGCCCCATAGAGTGGCCAGCAGGATCAGGTTACTCATCTTTTACCTGCAGGCAATGTCACCTCCATCACCTGCTCCAGGGCCTTTGTCTTTTCTTAGGAAGGCTGCTCTCTCTTCTAGCAGCCCTCCCCAGGCACATGGGAAGGAGTGAGGAAAGAACGACAACCTGCCTGGCAAAAATTATCACTGGACAATTTGGTGTCATCTCCAGAAGAATCAAATGTAGGCTGCTGCCTAGTTCAGCCCTATCTCTTGGCATTTTTCCCACGTATCTGGAAAAAGAAGCACAAATAATTACTAGCTCTTTACCTAAAAAGAGGGAAGCACACTTTCCAAAGAGAAAGTCACCCTGCCCAGCTACTCTGTTCAGTACTGATGGAAGTGCTTTTGGAGCGGAATTAAACTTAATTCAAGCTCCTCTCTGAAAATGCATTCTTTGGCCTAGCGCACACAAGTCACAGCATTTGTGCCAGCTACACAAAAAGGACCCAAAGACCTGTGAAACCTATAAATATTTCAAAAAGTCTGAGAATTCACAGACCATGACACAGGACAGTGATGCTTATCCAGACCTCAAGTGAATACCCAGTTATTCGGCTGAGCTCCTTTGACAGGTGTCCCTCTCAGCCTTTCCAGGCACATTCACTCGTGTACTACCAGAGTACCACGACCTTGCCTTTTGTTAGGACTTCTTTGAAAACAAATCTGTATGACACATCTGGCGTACTGTGTCCAGTTCTCGGCTCCCTAGTACAAGAGAAACAAAGAAACGTAGTCTGGCTAACTCCCATCAAGATCAGAAGAAAGTCTACTTGGCAGTTGTTCTTGAATAATTTGTTATTTACTGGCCTAGGTGTTTATTTACACTTCCAGTAAAGCTCTGGATCGCAGAGCTCAGAGGCCTGTGATCCATTATTCAAAGTTTAGTGGGAGACCTGTAGCTAGCAGTGTCCCCCAGGGGTCAAAATCAGGTCCAGTATTATTCAACTCATTCATCAGTGAACTGAATGAAGGGACAGCGTGCCTCCTCAGTAAGTGTGCTGATGATGCAAAAGTGGCTGATACACCAGAGGGCTGTGCTGCCATTCAGAAGGACCCAGACAGGCTGGAGACATGGACACAGGGGAACCTCATGAAGTTCAACAAAGGGAAGTGCAGGGTTCTGCACCTAGGGAGGAATAACCTCATGCACCTGTAGAGGCTGGGGGCTGACCTGCTAGAAAGTAGCTCTGTAGAGAAATCATCTTTTCCCTCTACTCAGCCCTGGTGAAGCTCACCTGGAGTGCTGGGTACAGTGCCGGGCTCCCCAGTACAAGAGAGACATGGAGCTACTGAAGCAAGTCCCAAGAAGGGCTGCTAAGATGATGAAGGGACTGGAGCATCTCTCCTTCTGAGGAGAGGCTGTGAGAGCTGGGCCTGTTGAGCCTGGAGAAGAGAAGACTGAGAGGGCATCTCATCAATGTGTATCTGAAAGGAGGGTGTCAAGAGGATGGGGCCAGACTCTTCTCCGCGGTGCCCAGCAGCAGGACGAGAGGCACCGGGCACAAACTGAAACACAGGAAGTTCCGTCTGAACATGAGGAAAAAGTTCTTTACGATGAGGGTGACTGAGCAGTGGAACGGGTTACCCGGAGAGGTTGTGGAGTCTCCATCCTTGGAGATGTTCAACAGCTGTCTGGACAGGGACCTGGGCAACCTGTTGTAGGTGACCCTGCTTGAGCAGGGAGGCTGGACTAGACGATCTCCAGAGATCCGTTCCAACCTCAGCCATTCTCTGATTCTGTGATTCTGTCACACCACACACTAGACCACAGCTGCAGAGACATTGCTAAGCTGTGTACTCATGTGAGGCAGCTTTGCCAATATGAAAGCATCAGGGAGGGGAGGAATGAATAACTTCTGTGCTCAGAGACTGAGTCTCTACAGAAATGTGCATTTTAAAACTAATCATACTTTCTATTCCAAAGTTACTATGTTCAAGACAAATTGAGAAATGACATCATGTTGAGTGCTAGATTTCACTCTGCTGAGCTAAAAAGAGAGCGTTATCTCGTCAGCAGGAACAGTAATGGTATGAGAAATTAAATCTGAATAGATTATGCAGGGAGACTTGGATACATTTTATTATGTGTCTGTGGCATTTCTGCTTGTCATTGTTCAGGTATGGAGACAGGAAAAGATTGTGTGGATTCAGTTTATCAGCAACAGACGTGGGGAAAAAAGAAGATAGAAAAGATTTCACATTTTTAAGTCCGGTGAAATATAAAAAAGTACTATCTTCATTGTTACTATATTTCACTACAATTCCTATCTGTACAACTTGTCAGTAGCCTAATGATCTAACTTGCATTCTGAGGAAAAATGCTTATTTACCCAGAAATAAGCTGGCCATATATCTAAGCAAATAAGACATGTATTCCTCTACATTAGCAAACATACTTATGGAAATTTATACCTTTTAATTTCCATTGCTTTGTGGACTCCTGCCACTGAAAGAATTATGACATAATCAATTATACTTATCGAAAATAAAATAATTGCCTTTCCTGTAAAGATAAAAGGACAAGAAAAATTTCATACAAAATGTTTTTAACATAAATATCAATTTCATATTTTTTGATGTTAAGGTAGAAAAACATGAAAGTACTCAATCATACGCTTGATATTTAGCATGTGTTTGTATGTTGTACATACTAGACTCTTTAGATTATATCTTTTATTCATGGGAGTAGATGGTAGCCTGGAGATCAATCCTCAATTAGGAAAAATTAAAAAAAAAAGATTTCCTCAGAACGTGTAAATATCTATGTGTGTGTGTGTATGTGTGTGTGTGTGTGTGTGTGTGTGTGTGTTTGTGTGTGTGTATGTGCACTTGTTTTCAATTGATTTTCAGTACAGAAGGCTGGATTTTCAAGGTATGTTACTGAATTTCCTTGATTTCATAGGCAATAGATCATGTTTGTTTACCTCAGTATGTCCTTTCTGTTGCTGTTGTGTATTATGACATGCATACATGTATACATGTCTACAACAGATACTGCTGGTAGCATAAAATTTTGTGGCCTGTTTTTTGGATGACTAAAAAGTCATAGCTATACTATAGATGTATATTTAATGTAATGTATTTAACATAAGAGGTACAAGATAAATAGAAGGATGATTGAACTGAGGGGTCAAACCAAGTGTTTTACAAAGAGCAGTTGGATGGACTCTCAGCTGGCAATTGTGACTTCACTAAATGCTTCTCAATGCATAGAATAGCTGATTGTAATTTTCTTATTTGTCTGATGTCAACAAAAATATTAAGTCTATGTTTCAGACTTTAGCATGTTCACAGGCCAGTCCACTATACTTTAAAAATCACTTAGTGAGTAGGTTCACAGTGAAGACAGTAAGTGGTAACATTCTAATTATGGGAAAAGGTAAGTAAACATGGTATCAGCAGCTCATTGTTACTATTTATTTTTCTTCACTCATGAAATCAGAGGAAAAAGTAGCTAGTGGTTGTAAATATACTCCACAGTTCAGAGAGCTCCTTTCTATGGAAATTGTCAAAATTCAATGAAATCTGAAAATTTAGGAATAAATTGCAAGTAGCCAAATCAATGTCTACATTCTTAAGTGACTGGAAACTAGACAGTCCTGTTCACCTGCAGATTGTTGGCTTATATCATCACAGAGAGATCTCAGGTATCAGATATATGTCTATATATATATGTGTGTATACATATATGTTTGTGGAACGACAAAAGTCAAATGGCTGAGCTGAAAAAACATTGAAATATATTGATCAAGAATACAGAGGCAAGCTGTGGTAAAAGTGGAAGGCTCAGCACTTCAGCACTTGCCTTTCCACAATGAAGACAGAAATAACTTCAGTTGCATATCTTGTCCTGAAGACCGTGATTGTGATGAATGCAGAAATGGATTTTACATCATTCAGACTCTGTGCTTTTAATTTATTTCAAAATACTCCCTGCTTATAAAAACTGATAGGCTTCTAGAAATAATAATTCTAGGAACTTGACATCTGTGAAAGAAAACTGCAAGTCCTTTCAACAAGTGCTCTCATTTGCAAAGAATAGCGGTACTTGCAAAATTGGCTCTTGTAAATATGGAGTCTTATATGGCTCCATCTCTTCTACAACCCTTTGCATGCCCAATGATATGGCATTTTGAGGAAGGAACCAATTTATTAGGCATGTGCAGTCAGCCCTGATCTGTCTACATCATATATACCGAAAGTCCTTTTCTAGTAAATCAGACCTATCACTCACGTTTGCTGTGTCTGCCTTGGTTCTGCTGGTAGCTGTCCCCTGGCTGCATGAGGATTGCCTGAAAATATCAGTTGCTTGAAGAAGGCTAGTGCTTCTTAAATTGCAGGGTCTCCTAAAACTACAGGATCCTCTGCAAGAACACAGCCTTTTTGAGAACTGAGAGAATTATATAGCAATGGGGCAAATTTCACAAACGTAGGATATCATTCTGCACTTAAAGCAGAAGGGAGGGAAGGGAAAAGAAAAAAACTACAGAATGTCTATTGAATAGTCCGAGGTCTCCACAGTGCTTGTGGGAGGAGAGAAAAGGAGTTTCACTTATTCTAGTAATTAGGCAAAAGCTATGCCACAACAACACTCTTGCTCTCTATGTTGGATGAAGATACAGTCCTCTGCCCAGCCAAGCCAAATCTGGCAGAGAACAGGCTTTTCATCCGAGGGAGACTGTGTTTAGCTGAGCTATGTAATTCTAAAATGCCTATAAAAGGAAAAACATTTTACATTTCTCTGCGTCTTTGTGTGCAGAATAGCTATCTGTCTGTGGTAAGGGAAACAGGCGCAGCATGCTGGAAGGGATTAAAAGGAGGGGGAGTCGGGTTGTTTTCTTTACTGTTGTCGCCTGAAGCAAGATATTCCGCTGACAGTGACTCCATCTCGATGTCAGAGTTAGGATGATTCATTTCATTTTGCAGGCCACCCCGTATCCTGGCTGCTAGGCCTCGTACAAAAGCCACAGCAGCAGACAGAGCAATTGCTTGTTCCAGAAAAGGACTAAGAAATTGTTTATTCATCTGAAGGTTTGTGACGCATTATTATATCTATATTTATATTCTAAGTGGATCCAGAAAAATAGTCCTCTTGGGGTGAATTTTGGGGCTGCGTAGGTATGTTACGGAATGACATGACATAATGGTGGGACACGCATGTTTAGATCAGTCAGTTTTACTCTTGTGCTTTTTAATGTCTAGTCGGGGATACTGACAGAAGCAAATGAGATTGTTCATGAACAGCCATCAGCGTCACATAACAGGCAGCCTGGTCCTGCAGCCCTCAGTCCTGTTGGAGACATTTCAAGTGATTAGGCATTAAGGTATTATATTTTAATAGAATAAAATCAGGTGAGACAGAGGAGAATCAATATCACGTGTGACCCTAGAAGGTGTTTTTTCCATCCAAATCCTGCCACATCCTTTCTTCATCTTAGCTTCGGTGATTGCGCCGAGATACGCAGCTTAATGAGAAAAGCGTGCTAGAAATACGCACAGCTACCACAGGAGAGGGCTATACAGACACATATCTTGCCTTATGAGATGCTCAGTTGGCAGCAGCCCTGCTTCTCAGAGCAGGAGCAGCTTGACTTGACTGCCTGCTTGTTCCCCAAGGAGATTCTTCCCTTCCAGGAGAAGGGGAGTGGCTGCCGAATGTTTAACTGAATATCAGTCAATCTAGGAAAGAAAACATATACGCTAAACAGAGTAGAAGCCTGTAAAGCCATGTTTCCACAAATAAAAGAGCAGAAGGGCTACCTCCAATGTATAGCATTTTTTCCCCCTAATCATTCCTTTCTGAGGATAATGATGTTTATTTTTGAAGATATCTCTACCATTGCCCAGAAATAGCCCATATATGTGGAACTCCAGCTATGACAAAACAGCCTCTTTTGGTAAGGCTTATAAGGAAAAGTTGAGGGCATGTGGTTTTTCTCAGGCAGAATGTCAGAGTACACCACTGCTTTAGCTGAATTAAATCATACATTTTGGGTGCTGCCCTGGGATTGCAAAATTATTAGTCTGGTTGCTGGCAGGACTCTCAAGGACTGGCGTATACATTTAAAGAAAATCAAATTCATATTATCAAACAACTGATTATTGCAGTTACTTTTTCTCAGCTGCAGTCATAATACGCTTAATGGATGGACAAAGTGCTGAGCCCTTACCGGATAAGTAGCTTGCTCAAGGTGCAATGAGAAACAAAGGTAAAAGCTGTGCTTAGATGACAGGCATCATGGTCACTGTGTCCTATCCTAACTCACTCCCCTTTTCGTTTCTTTTGACAAGATCTAATTGTATATTAACAGTTTCTTTGAAGCAGGAAATAGATCATCTGCCTTTTCCCTCACCCTTCCAATGTCCTCAATAGCGTTAGTATTGAACAAGAAGCAGTCTGTGCAGCCTCTGAGAGCAGCAGGAGTCAACCCTCTATAAAACTGTGTTTCTCCTCCAGCTGCATATTTACCTGTGAGAAGACAGGAGAATTTGGGCATGAACCTGAAGCAGTACTACCCTCTGTCAGTCAATGGCTGTGTATCTGAGCAATAAATCTCTTTTCAAAAGGGTAAAATGCAAAACAAAACTTTCACTAAGTGAAGAGTGGATTGTGCAATGACTTTGAGACCTTTTTTTCAGGCTTTAGTTTGGAGATAACGTTTGCCTCATCTGCAGGCTCTCCCTGAGGCACTGGTGCCTTCCATTCAAAGAAATTTCAAGGCAGGGAATGAGAGTTTAGTAAGGGTGCACCTTCTGAGTTTTGCCACCAAATTTAGCATGTATAACTACTGTAAGTCCATCTTTAAGCCTACCGAGAATATTTAATTAAGGATAATACATTGTCCTGTGTGGGCTCTCATGCAGTGTTAGTATTCCAGATCACTCTTCATACTCAGGACGCTGCTGAGAGATAAAACCAGGCTTCAAAGTGAAGCTGGTCATCAGGAGAACATAGGAAGCTGGATGGACATTTTATCTGTCAAGCCTGAACACAAAATAAAGACATTTGACTCAAATCGGTGCCATGTATAAATCATAACAGGGTCTGAGGAACCTCAGTCATAATAGTGGTTGTCTTCAGTTTTTAAATGTCCAGTTGTGTTTTGATTAATTTTTATTAATGATGTTTAACATTGAAACATGTATATCATGCAAATATTCTTCCTGATCTCTCTCAACACAGAATTTTTCAAATATTTCCATCAGTTTTTTCTGGGTAACGTATTCTTTGTAAAAATTAGATTGTCTCAAAACACACTTTGGAGAAGAAGTCATCCATTTTGGTTTGTTTCTCTTGAAGTAAAATACAAGAAAATAAGAGTGACCGAGAATTTTCTGCGTTGCATTTTCTTGTTTGTGTTTTAGTGGATTTTTTTTTTTTCAGTAGAAGAACTGAATTATTAGCAGCGAACTAGTACAGTCCATTTGGGTTGTCTGAACATCTTCCTAGTCATTAAAAGAATCACTTGCTGAAAGAGTACACTTGACAGCCTGCCAGTGAGTTAAGTGGCTGGTAATCAATTGATATCTAGCAAGCAGCAGCACTACTAATGAGCAATGTTTTAAAAGGTTCGCACTACCATGACTGTTTATAGACTGGTTTTCCCTGAAAGAGTTGATCCTGATCTGCTGGAACATTAGGATCAATTCAGATCTGTTTTTTGTTTGTTTGTTTTGTTTTTCCTGACAAAATGAAGAACAGCTTCAACAAGTCCAACTTTCTTATTTCCAGATCAGTAGATTTGGAATTTCTCAAAGAGTTCAAAAATTAAAAAAATTAAAGGCCTGTAAATTTCTATTACATTTTGGATGCATATGTTTGGATCAGGAGGGGCAGAGGAGTAATTGTTTCTAATCTTAGGTGCAATTATATAAAGTTCATTTTTCTTTTCTAATTATTTTTTAAGATTGCAGTGGTCACTAACACTGGGATTTCACACACTACTCTCGTAGGTCCCTTGTCCAATAGCACCCACTGAGAGCTCTTGCTTACATTTTATTGCAGCAAAGGTAGGACAAAGTTCTATTTCCTCTTTAATCTCTACTAGATTTCTTATGCACCCGGTGTAACTGAGAGAACAGTTATATCTCAGAGGATGAAATCCCAGTCTCAGTGTGAGGAATAGCAGGAGTTCTGCTGATTTAAATCAAGAAGGCCAGGTTTTTACTTCATTTTTAAACCTAATCCCAAGATGGATCCAAAGCTGAGGATGGCCTACATTATCTGTAATGTTGAAAGAAGAGGAGAAGCTGCATATATTTATGCAAACGCACATACATATTCCCTCTCAGAAAATGAAAAGGTTAAGGACAAGGGCAAGGGAAATGAAAAAAAAGGGAGCAATGATTTTTAACAGCGTGTGATGGATGATTTTTCTCTCTGGCTCTGCCTCCCACCCTCTTTCCCTGGAGCGCTCTCAGGGAGGACAGCACTGGCACATGCTGCTGTTGTAAGTGATTTGCAAAAAGATGTTTCACCTTGCATTAGCTTGTTCACTAGCCAAAAAGAAAGAGAAGAAAGCAGAAGGCTGCAGGCACTGGGTGTCAGGGCCCAGGGCGCATCCCCATCTAGGAGCTTTGTTGGCTGAGCGAAGGAGGGGAAGAAGAGTCCCAGGTCAGCTTCGCTGGTGAGAGTGGTTGCAAAACAGCCAGGAGTGAGGGCCGGCCCCTCTTTTCCCTGGGGAGCTACTTTTAAGCTGAGGCTTTGCCGCTGCCCCTGCCTGCGCTCCGTCACCAGCAGGTATGTCTGTGCCGTCTCCTGCCGCCTCGATCCAGATCCTGCTCCATGGCCAGTCCTGGGAGTCGGGATATTGCCACTGTGGAGCAGCCAAGACCGGCTGGGTAAGGACCCGGGCAGGCAGGGAAGATTGGCCACGTCTGACTAATAAACTGTTGTAACCTCACTCAATCCCTGCCAAACGGTTCAGGAAGCTGGGGGCAGCGGTCGCTCTGGATAAGGGGAACGGCGAAGACACCGGCAGCGCTGCAACCGGCGCCTGCATGTGAGCGCTAGCCTCCTGCAAAATGTGGACGTTAGCGTGGAGATGGGAGGCCATGGGGCAGACCCCTGCGCAGCCCGAGAGCTGGGCCCCACGGCACTCGGCTCAGGCGGTGTCTAGCATTTTCCCGTTTTGAGTTATCTGCTGGCTCATGGCTTGCAGGGCCTCTATCGAACATGGAACATAGGTACAAAAAATGGGAATTACAAGATTGTGTAGGTGGCTTCAGAAAGACAATGCTACAAGGAGACATACCGAGGGCAGAAGTACCTCTGGGTTTTGGGTAGGGAAAAGGTTTATTGTTTAGTCTGCTTCTTGTTTTAAAGATATTTTTCTCTTTGGTCCAGTCACTGTATTCCTCTCCGGGTATTTGTTTATTTCTATTTCTATTATAAGGTAGGCGAGGGTGTATTCACTCAGGTTATGATCGCTGCTGAATGTGGGTGTTGCAACGACGTATTCCCACTAATTGTACAGCGGCCTTGGATGGATAACAGGGAGCCTAAATCACTCATGTGGTCTCTTAGATGGAGAGAGCACTAGAGCTGCAGTTTCTGTGTTCAAGCAGAGGATGACTACTACAACTCCTGTATTCAGCTGTCCTACTATTTTTGTTACAGAATTGGATAAACCATTTCTGAAGCAGCAGCTGAACTACCACACTTTTTTAACCTGGTATATTAAAGTAAATGGACACTGATTTGGGATATCTTGGGAGAGCTGTGCTGTCAATGCAGTATATGACCTTGCAACAGCAACAAGGCAGATTGCTGAGGGCACAATCCACTGCAGTTGCTTCAAGATAAACTATCCTTGCTCACGGCTCAGAGACTGGATCTGGGAACTTATCTTCAGAGTTACATATATGGTCTCAAAATTGCTCATGTGAGAATTATTCCAGCCGGGGTGGGTGGTGGAGGGCATTATAATGAAGTGCACTGTGGGAGCTGGATTTCTAATATTCTTTGGCATAACCTGTGCTATTTACTTATATTCTAGAGTTACTCTGTTGAGACAGTATGTTGCCTTTTGTCCCGTCTGTTTACAATTGACAGGTATTTGGTCAAGTATGCTACTATATGGCACAATATTAGTGAACAGCACTGATAAAATGAAGGCTCGCTGCTGTCCGAGTCCACATAAAATAACTTCAGTTGTGGGATTTCTTTTCTAAAGTTCTGGCATAATGAGACCAACCTTGTTATATTTCAGTCTACTATCAAATATTCAGTTGGGGAAACTACAGTTTTTAGAGATTGCCATTAACTGCCTATCTCTCACAGGTTGTTACCTCTCTTTATGAGCAAATATTCTTTTCCAGTGAACGATTATATATTCATTATTCTTGCTTTCTACCTTTAAAAAAATTCACTTTCATCCCCTGTTTCCAAACTGTTACATGCAATTTAGCAAAACAACCTGACTGTTTAGACTAAAGTTTTCACAACTTATGCTCTAGCATCTGCTGTGGGGAGCAATGAACAAAATAAGTAGCCTGCTATCAGAAAAGTTTAGGCCTGTTTAGCATTCAAAGCAGTTGATGCCTTTTGAAATAGGAACATATGAGTTTTCATCTGACACTTGCACACAATGCAAATTGGTCCACCTAAAACAAGACATACCTGGAAAGCATTGACTGTATTTTTTCCCTATCAAAATATTTTGACAGAGACGTTCATGACAAATGAATGATGCTTGAAAAAAAGGCCACACCCAGGAGCATGACTGATCTCATGGCAGTTAGGTACCCTGAACTGTGTAGAATCTGTGCACTAGCAGCTCATTTTTATAGCACAATAATATTTAGCATATAGTAAAGTTCTTAAGACTGACATAGAGATAAATATAACTACATTGTTGCAATCACTCCTCAAAAGACTAGTCAAGTACATCTGTATTTAAGTCTTGTAGAGCAACCTTTCATCACAAGGTATGAGGTACATTGTATAGAGTATGATGGTCATACAGACTCATTTTCTAGCACTTTTCTTACAGTTTAAGCAACACGTCGTACAAAAATAGAAACATTTTAAGTTCCTTGTCCATTGGTTTATCATTTGCAGGAAGATACAAGTGGCTTTTATTGAAGAACCTCTCATTAAATCCCCTCATGTCATCACTAATATGGCTTTCTGCTTAGAGCAGGAAGAAAAGGGCCCACAATCACAGAATCAGAGAATGGCTGAGGTTGGAACGGATCTCTGGAGATCGTCTAGTCCAGCCTCCCTGCTCAAGCAAAGTCACCTACAACAGGTTGCCCAGGTCCCTGTCCAGACAGCTGTTGAACATCTCCAAGGATGGAGACTCCACAAACTCTCCGGGCAACCTGTTCTGCTGCTCAGTCACCCTCATCGTAAAGAACTTTTTCCTCATGTTCAGACGGAACTTCCTGTGGTTCAGTTTGTGCCCGGTGCCTCTCGTCCTGCTGCTGGGCACCGCGGAGAAGAGTCTGGCCCCATCCTCTTGACACCCTCCTTTCAGATACACATTGATGAGATGCCCTCTCAGTCTTCTCTTCTCCAGGCTCAACAGGCCCAGCTCTCACAGCCTCTCCTCAGAAGGAGAGATGCTCCAGTCCCCTCAGCATCTTAGCAGCCCTTCTTGGGACTTGCTCCAGTAGCTCCACGTGTCTCTTGTGTTGGGGAGCCCGGCACTGGACATGACGCTCCAGGTGAGGCCTCCCCAGGGCTGAGTAGAGGGGAAGGATCGCCTCCCTCGACCTGCTGGCAACGCTCTGCCTAATGCACCCCAGGAGACCATTGGCCTTCTTGGCCAGCAGGGCACATTGCTGGCTCACAGTCAGCTTGTTGTCCACCAGGACCCCTGTGTACTTCTCTGCAGAGCTGCTTTCCAGCAGGTCAGCCCCCAGCCTCTACAGGTGCATGGGGTTATTGCTCCCTAGGTGCAGGAGCCTTACCCTTCCCTTTGTTGAACGTCACGAGGTTCCCCCGTGTCCATGTCTCCAGCCTGTCTGGGTCCCTCTGAATAGCAGCACAGCCCTCTGGGGTCCCAGCCACTCCTCCCAGTTTTGCATCATCAGCAAGCCTGCTGAAGAGTGCACTCTGTCCCTTCATTCAGGTCACTGATGAATGAGTAAGTTGAACAAGACGGGACTCGGTTTTGACCCTTTGGGGACACTGCTAGCTACAGGCTTCCAACTCGTCTCTGTGCCACTGACCACAACCCTCTGAGGTCTGCAGTTCAGCCAGTATTTCAGTCTGAATAGGGAGAAGACGGAGTTCAAGAGGAGTGCAGAAATCTTATGCAGGTTTGAGAAGTCTAGAGTCAGGTTAGATACTTATTTTATCTCACCTACTATGTTCTAGGCTAATTCTGGATTAACTGATAAACATGTGGAACTGTTGTAGTATGCTGGCCTACATCAACTGCTTATGAACTCCAACACTGTATGTTCCAGTACCAATTTGATGATGGGATCTAAAGTTTTGACTTATTCATAAAAGAAGGAGATGCCTTTGTGTTTGCTAAGGACCAGATCTACAGCTTGGATTGAGCTTAGTCTCAGAACTCAGGATCTCTGTTGATTTTCCATAGCTTAGAAACTTGCATTACACTTCTCATAAAAGCTGTCTTTTAGAACAGACTGCCAAGACAGACATTGTTGAAGAAAGGTTACCAGAGTTTGGCTGACTCACAATTAATGTATCTGCCAAACAGCGTATTCCTGGTGCAAAATGCTTATATCCGCCACTTTAGATATAGACTGTACTGCCACTCTACTTATTCATACCATGAAATAAGACTAAACACTCTGAGAAATCCACCTATATGTATGAATAATACCTACTCTAAGACAAGTTAGGCTGAAAATGTCCTCCTTTAGGAGGGACAGATACAGAACTCAATGCTTTGTACTGGCCACTGCACAGAACAGACTATAATTTAATAAGGCTTTATCTAGATTAGGAAAGTAAGATATATTTCAAAAGTGTTAGCTAATCTTTGTCGATCCTCTTGTTTCTTTAAATGCTGCTTAATACCAGGGTTAGCCCAGGATGTATTAACTGTAATTAGGTAGTATTTTATTTCCTTAGTTTAGACAGGTCTTTAGAACAAAGAAGATTAACCAGATTACTGAAGCTTGGCTTTCTACATATTTGTGTGCAGTCATTGGCTTTTCAGCTGTCTAATACTGTAGGCACTCAGAAATAACCTGTTCTGGGGGCTGGGGATCCATGCGATCAATTTATGACAGTCCTGTGACCTCCACCTGCAGCCTTTCTCTGCCAAGGCACATACAGCACCTCTCTGCAATTGTCTTTGCTCATGAAATTTTTAAGAACTGTGAGACCTTTCCCACAGTTTCAGATTTGTCTGAAACTGGCCAGAAGTAGTTAGAAAGTGTAGGCACACAGGCAGGCACATACACGTTAAAACGGGATGGTTGCCTAAACCATGTTTGTTTAGGAAAGCAGTTTAAATAGTCCAAAAATTATTTGCAAGCAACCTCTCCCATAAGCAGGCACCCCTCTTTATCCAAGCAGTGCTCTTGTAACGAATGGTATAACACACACACATAACGTCTGCTGTTCAGGTAAGAAATGGCTGACAGGGTCTGCTTCTAATGACTCAGTATTTAATCTTCTTCACTTATGTACTGCTGTAAACAATAGCGATAAACAGAAGGGGGACATAATACACAGAAGCAGCCCCTGAAAACTGTCAGTCATACTTCAGCCCATGAAGTAGGGGAGCTTAAAGAAGAAAAATGAGCCTTTTCACATTTTCAGAAGGATGGGTGAATGAGCAGGCAGCAAGAAACAGAGCAGCTAAATTAGATGGATTAAGCTTTTGCTTTCTTTGTTGCAGATATGCATCTGGCTGTGCTTTTTTGATGAGGTATTTCAGATTTTGTTCACATTTCCAGCTGCTTTGCCCCCAAAGGACAAAAGGGTTCTCAAAAAAAAAAAAAAGGCAAAAAGCTAACTGCTCTTTTCCAAAATGACCGCAATTTTCTCTCAAGAAACCACTGTGCACTCTGTGCTTCTGTACAGAATGAGTGGAGCTGCAAAAGGTGAATGATTTTGAATCTCTTGAGCAGGAATACCGTACATCTTGCAATATGACATATTTTTATGTGAAAAAAAAGTAGTGATTTTAATCATTTCCAAATTATTTGAGAAAGGCAGCACTGATTTTGTAAAATTTTATTTTTGCAAAATGTCCCCATCTCTGTAAACTCTGGTAGGTGGGGGAGCCATCCTTTATGTGAGAGAGCAGTCAGAATGTATTGAGCTCTGCCTAGGGGTGGATGATGAGCGGGTCAAGAGCTTATGAGTAAAGATTAAAGGGCAGACTAACATGGGTGTTGTGGGTGTTTGCTATGGGCCACATGATCAGGAAGAGGTAGTAGATGAGGCCTTCTACACACAGCTGAAAGTAGCCTCACGACTGCAGGACCTGGTTCTCATAGCGGACTTTAACTACCCTGGTATCTGCTAGAAAGAGAACATAGCAAGGCACAAGCAGTCCAGGAGGTTCCTGGAGAGCACTGATGAGCAGCGGAACGGGTTGCCCGGTGAGGTTGTGGAGTCTCCATCCTTGGAGATGTCCAAAAGCTGTTTGGACAGGGTCCTGGGCAACCTGTTGTAGGTGACCCTGCTTGAGCAGGGAGGCTGGACTAGACGATCTCCAGAGATCCGTTCCAACCTCAGCCATTCTCTAATTCTGTGATTCTATCTTTCCATGAAAGCAGTTATCCTTATAGCTAGAGAAAGATCTATGAAAGGACTAATTTCATGCAAAGTACAAAGTACCAAAAACCAGTCCATTTAACAGACTAGACGTGTTTAACATGACTAGAAATCATGTATCACCTCTTTGGTGCATTAGTGTCCCACTCGAAGTTCCCACTTGCTCCTTATATCTTATGCAATAAGCCTTTACTTCTGTTAGTCAGTGTAGAACATTGAATAGAAAAGGGGAAATGCACTGACATCAGAACAGGCTCACTGTTCAGGTACATCACATCTCTAGGAGGTGGGAACTATAACTCTGTCACTCCCACAGGCAGAGGAGGTTATTGAATCTAAGCTTTTAGCGTCTTTGGCGAGTTTCTCTAACAACTAGAAAATTGTACAGGAGCAGCACATCACCATTGTTATTCACAAACAACGGGTTTTGTGCAGATTAAGTGTTTGTAAAAAGGTAAAGTTTACTTTTACTTACTTCTGAGTTTACTAGACTGGACATGCAGAGGGGGCTTTGGTATGATACAGGTGCTAACCTGGCTGAGAGAAGTCTAGGGGAGAACTTTAGGGAACTTTACTGGAGAAAATATGGATATCTGTAATGTCAGAGAATCAAACTTCTGTATTTACACATTTAAATTCCACTTCAGCCTCAGTTTAGGCAGCTTTGTGGATCTAACCCCATATGTTTCTTCCCACCCAACATCCTCCTATGTGCAGCCGCCTTATAATTGTATATCTACCTTTGGAAGTCCAAATACATGGATGTATAATAAGAAATTTATGGAAATGTTATTTCCAATATATTATACATCCTGTTGGCAACACAGTAACACTCTAAAGAGAGAATAAAAAGCAGTTAATTTATGTGGATAACACTGTCTGTGTTAAAATCCACACCTTCCTGTGTCCAATTAAAGTCGCTCAAGATCTGTAAAATAAATGTTTCTCCTTTTCTTCAGTTCTGGGTGAATGCTTGAGACTAGAGTTCAAACTGTTCACTTTGCAATTTGTTCCAAAATTACTTTATGCACTTCCTGATTCTTAACTCAGTAGCTGTAATCTTCTATAGAGAAGATGTTTTTCTTATGAGATGAGAATGATGTATGTCATATAGATGCTTCAGGATTTTCTCTCCAGAGCTGAGGGAGGTTTCTTCAATTTTCTGAATTTGATTAGGATCAGAACGCAAACACAGTCAGTTTTGGCAAAGCTTTCTCTTCTCTTTTTTCCTTATTTAGTAAATAGAACCTGCAGAGTGTGGGGACATTATTATCTCTTCTAAAATCATTGGCTTTGGTGTACTGAACTGGAAGTAAGATATATAGACCAAAGGAACCCTAGCAAAACAAAATAGATTGCTTTTGGAAAGCAGCAAATAATTTTTTAAAACCAAGAAACTCTATCTGCAATTTAATAACAGCATTAATGATCTGCTGAAGCTTTATGGAAAGCTTTACAAGCCATTTTGTCAAAAAAAAAAACCCTATTTTTCTAATCTTAGACTTTTTGTCTCCATAGGAAAGACAGGACTGAGCAAATAGAAAGACAGAGCTGTATACATGCAGGAAATCTTGCTGTGAAAAAATGAGATCGCTTTTATATTAAATAATGGGTATGCAGACTTAGGTAATGTCTGTACTGCATGGTACAATGCGGCATAGTTCATGAATCAGAAGTACTCTAGCAGCTATAGTGCTCAGTTCCACAAGGGCTAATCTACCCTGCCAGCTCAAGTATCTCTACCTACACAGAGGGCCACAGCATAGATACACCGTCCTTCCACCTGTCTTTTCATGGATCTGCTCATTGGTGCTTTGTGGCTTGAATATTTTCATGCACCACTCCTCATCCTGACTGCTATCTCTGTGTTTTACTGCTCCTCTGCATTTCCACAGTCCGTTTGTGTATCACTAGAGAAATGCAGTTCTGTGTATATATCAGCAGGGTATAGGCTTAGAACATTGGATTTCAGTTATATTTAATTTCTAGACCCATACACATTTCTCCCTCTAAAGCAGGGGTAAACACACTGACAATGAGCTTAATTCTTAGTAACCTTTTATGCACCTCTTAAAAGTAGTCTGCAACAGCCAGAGATCCCCAAAAGAAGGCTTACGGTATAAAACACAGAGGAAATAAGGACCTGTTTCCACGCTAGCATCGCTGCTAACAAAATAGGCCACAACCATTTTATGCACCCTGCTGTTTGATGGCTTGTCAGCAAGTCTTTACCTAAACTCAGCAGGATGATAGGGGAAGCCAGAAGTGTAGAAGAATATTTTCAAATTACACTTCTGCATGTTCCATCCACAGAATGCCTATAAGTGCCCAGGATAAAGCTAGAGGAAATATTTAATTTAACTGAAATTTAAAGAATATTACTGTACGTGAGTATTCTAAAAATATTTGTCTGTAGCCAATTCCACACTGAGTGTGAATTTTTTCCTGGAACTTAAAAAACAGTAATTGAAAAGATCACATAACTTTACAGTTAATCATAATGGGAGCAAGCACATGAGAAAAGAATTGCTTGGTTTTACAGAATGCTGCCAGTAATAAATTCAGAAAAGTCCTGGAACACGAGTTTTAGTTCCTTAGAAAAATTTTATTTTTCAGCAGTTATGCATATCTATACAATCTATTTTTATAAAACTAGTTTTTAAATCAGATAGAGCAGAACCCACCAAGTGTTGATTCAAAGCTCTTTTGAATAATTTAGATTGGTCAGCAGTAAAAACTGTGAGGCAAAACTATTTCTAATCCTTTAGTAAGGTTTTTAAGGAACTGACTTAGCGCAGCCTTATCAAACTGAAGGCCTAGAAGGTACTTATATTAACTTTATGAAACTGAAGACCTAGTTCCCTGCTTATGGATCAGTCTAGTAGCAAGGAAAAATACTTAGATGGGGAATGCCTCATTAAAAAAATCTCTAAATATTAACTTCACTCACTTAGAAATATGTATATAAGTGAAAGCCAGAAAGCCCACAGACTGTCTGCAAGCTTTAAAAACTGAGTCAGTGATCCCTGATCTTCTGACTGTCAAGAAATCTCAGGCTTTAATCTGTGACCTTGTGAATGGACTTCCTCTTCCTCCACTTGTGAATATTAACAGTAAAATGTGGGCTAAATCCTGTTAGCATGTTACAGTGGAAAGTTAGATGAAGGATAGAAGGTGAGAAGAAGGATTCAGATATGGCCTTAAGTTTCAGGTATTGCAATGCAGCTCTCAGTTTGCCTGACCTTACTGTTGCCCAGTTTTTTCTTTCAAGAAAAGAAAACACACTGGGAGGTATGCCTTCTTTGTCTGGCCCAACAAGACGTTACTTCTGCTACTCACATTATAGCACATTGAATAGAAAACGGGAAATGCACTCACGTCAGAAAAGACTCACCTTTCAGGTACATTGCATCTCTAGGAGGTGGGAACTGTAACTCTGTCACTTCCACAGGCAGAGGAGGTTATTGAACCTGAGCATCAGATCTTACCAGTCTCAGAGATGCAAAGGCTTTCTGCTTTCCTCTTTTTTTTTTTGTTTTTTAAACTGACCCTTCCTGCAGCACAACCAGTGGGATCTGCGGTCTTACTTCCCTCTCAAATTAAGTAGGCTAACTTTTACAGTGCGTATATTCAGCATATTTCATACATTACGAATGTCATAAAACATAGGAGGACCAGAGGCTAACAAAGTGTTTGCACTCCTAAACTCCTTTTCCTTATGGATGTATTTTAGGCATTAAAATTAATGATAGCAATATTAAGATTAAAAGGTTCCGTTGAATCTGTACTTAAAGGTATTTTGTGCTGTTTAAAAAGAAGTGTTTAATTTATATGAATAAATACACCTAAAGATACTCAAGACTTTCACTTTTGTGAAACCGAACCTCCAAAATTACATGAACACACCAAACAGTTGGTTCCAAAGGAAACAGATTCTCATTGACTGCAATATACATTGGTTCAGGCTTTGTGCAAAGCTGATATTTTAGGAAATGCCTCTTAAAAACAGTGGTAGAACATTGACTAGAAACGTCTTCTGCTGCTCTCTGCTACTGTACTGATTCCTTCTAAAATGCCATACCGGGGGACTTAGGTATCCAGTTTCCGTTATGGGGAGGCTGCCTTTCTGTAACACAGATATGAGATCTGCACATCTATGGGGAGTCTTGAAGCTCCTTGGAAAACATTAGTCTCCATCATTTAAGCTACTAAACTTTTACTTGTGTTTTGCATAGAAGAGAATGAATGCTGTGGCTATCCTGTCTGCCTTAAGTCTGCTTGTGTCCTGGCTCTTAAAATACCCACGCTTTGCTACTGTTCAACTTTCATTTTCCTTTCGGATTCAATATAATGAATCTTTCAAAGGACATGGAGAAGAGGAGAGGTGCCTGAGAACTGGAGGAAAGCAGATGTCACTCCAGTCATTCAGTCAACAGGTGTCAAGCTTTATATAATCCTATGGATGTCATTCCTCTCATTTGACTGTATACATGTACAGCTGAAAATGTAAATATCTACATCTGGACATCTTGTCTAGACTGCCTTTAGAGTATGCAGGAAGTAGAAGTAGTTAGATTACTCTGGCTCCTTTTTAGGAAGAAAAGAATCACTCCTTAAAAGGACATTTTTCTCTCCAGTGTGGATAACTGCACTGCCAGTGCTTAATTTTAGCATGTATCCTATGTAGTATATGCTTAGCTGTTTTTCCCTGCCATGGGATACAGTGTCTTTTTTCCTTTCAGTAATGAAATTTCTTCCTCTTTTCCCTGGCAAGAGCCTTTTTCTGTTTACAAAGCTTGCCAAACACAATTTAGTGTAACATATCTTGTAAAGTAAGGTCTTGTCAATATAAAAGCATTTTGCCTGGGGCAGACTGTTGTAAAACAATTACAAACAAAACCCTGAGGTTCTTTCCAGCTGCCAACCACTTGAAATTTCAGGTTCCTAAGTGACAGAAATTATTCCAAGGCATCAAAGACCTCAAGAGCTCAAACAACAGAAACCTTAGTATCCTGGCAGTAGGTCGTTGATAGCTACCATTCTGTCTAATGGTTTCTATCTCATATGTACGTATTGTATTAAATAAACATTAGGAGGTAATGACCTGACCCTAGATCCTAGGATCGGGAAAAGATTTATTCCACTTGTCAAGGCTTTGTTGAAGATCAGCTCCAGGATAACATTCTTGATCATGCACTAGATCGTTTCAGGGTATCTGCTTGCACAATTCTGTATCTCTTATAAGAAATTGAACAGTTCTGCACCTTGATTTGTTTGAAGCCTGTTGCCAAGAACAACTCTTCATACATAGTAGGCAGCTTGATTAGCAGGCAGCCGGTGAAGATTTAAAAGTACCATTATATGTCCTGACAGCATTCTTGAAGCAAATCATAGGCTAATAGGCTATAAATCAAAGCAAAAATGGAAAGAGAAGCCTTACATGTACTAATTACTGTATCATGGAGGGTGGCTGGATAGAACAAAAAGAAAAATCTGAGGCATACTGTGAATCACTGTTTTTTGCTGCTTTAAACCTTTGTTTGTCATGTAATTAATATGATTAACTTTTCTATAGGAAAAGAACAATTAGTACTGCTGATGATAGCTGAAAGTTTAGTAAGCTGTGATGGAAGGAAAAGAGCTATGAACATGAGGGGACTGGCATTTTTCAGTAACTTCTGATATAGTCATAAACTGACTTGGCTGGGCAGCTCACCATCACTCATTTATAGCTCTGTATTTGTAGCTACAATTGACTGGAGTTTGGGGCAATTGACATATAGTACCATCAAGCAGGATCTTTACTAAATAAAAGGCATGCCATTATTCAGAACCATTTGTGTTTTCTGGTTATATCAGCATGTGTAAAAGTGCTGGGAAACCTTATATAAACAGATCCTCATATCAGTATTATTTTCTAGACGTTCAAAACAGCTTTGAAATTTGCCTGTGACGGCTTCCATTTTGTATACATTCGTGATTTCTCTTCTAGTCTTAGAACTAGAAGGTCATTTTCAGAAACTAGCCTTGCTATGCAGGTCTTTGAAAAACATAGATTTAATAACAGCAATATCATAAAAACCTTAAAAAATAATGATATAAAGCACATTGAGAGCACTTCCACACCATCCATTCGGTTAAAAGCCTAAACGACTCCTGACTGATGAATATCACTTGTATTCTTATTTAGCTTATGTGCACTAAAATAGTAAAAGCAAAGTGCAGTCATGCAGCCTTTCAAAATATCTTTCCATCTCACACACGTGCTTGATATATATAAAATACCACAATATAAGCATATGAACTTCCTAATCAACTTAAATTCAATAATTATTTATATATAGTACTTTCCTTCTGTAAAGTTGTATTTGATTTAGTATTATATTTAATTTAAATAAATACGTTCTTTACTGTGTTTTTTCCACCTCTAATTTACGTTAATAAGTATTTTGGGTAGCTCAAACTTTTGCAAATCATAAGTAACATCTGACTTATCTTATTAAAACTTTTAACCACTTAATTTTCGACGTTGGAAATGGATATTATGAAATAAAGCACAACATTCAAGGAATATAGCTAAAGATAGTATGCATATCATTTTAATTTTGTTTTATAGAAACAAAAGTATTTGTTTTGTTTTTTTTTTTTGGACAATTAAGCATATAGGCTCCATTTGAGGTGCACTTCTCCCTGAGTATGTCCCTGCATGAAAGCATAATCTGCATAAATACCTTTAAAAATCTCATATTTATGTTAGGGATAAAATATTTCATGCACAGACAGTCATGTGGGCTTCTTATATTGCTTAAAACATTCCCTGCACACGTGAGTTGATCCCTAACATCCATATCCTTTCAAAATTAGGATTGAAAAATGCTATTAATTCAATAATTTGCCCATAACTTGTAATTTTTTGATTTGCTTTCAAGAAATTTAGTGTTTTAGTGTTAGCATTAAGTGAAGCAAACAAGCAGCACCTAGTCTTGCAGCACTAGTGAACCGAGGGTTGTCAGAGTGGATTGGGAAGGCACCAGACCTCTTTAATAAGCCAATAATCAGGCGTTCCAGAATCAGAATTATTTGGCATCTCACATTTCAGCAAACACAGACAGCAGGGAGAACGCAGAGCAGACTTCCCGGAAAGCCATGGTTGAACACACCTGTGGGCCTCAGTTGCAGAACAGGCTTTCAAAACAAAACGATTAAATTTGGCGAAGAAATGCTTCGTAGCTTACTGGATATTGAAAAGACCGCAGAATGTTCTGGTAGGAACTTTTCTGAACATTGTAGGGGAAAAAAAATTTTTTGCTTACTAAGCCATTTACTCTGAGTTAGGGATTAGATGCTTAATGTTTAAACTGCATTTCAGTGGTGTTTAGTAACTGTAACAAAGTGATGTCTTGCCACTGATTTTGGCTTTCAGTCTGATGGTTTTGCAAAGCACATATTAATAAAATATTTATTTTTGGTATAAATTAACTTAAAAAAGATATTGTTAGAACAGGTAATGATATGCTAGGTACATAATTATGCATGCAGCTGTTTTCTGTTTTAAATGTCAATAGGTCTGTAAACCTTTCACCCTTCTCCACTGTCTGTCAATTTGCAGACGCGTTTTTCAAGGAAAGATAGTTGGTAATATTGATCTGTAGCAGGACCTGAAACACAGTGAATCAATGTTGTTACACCCAGAAGGCACAAATGCAAGCATTCGTGTGAGACACATCAAAAGAAAGCAATACCTGAAAATCAGAAACACAATTATTACTTTGCAGGTTAACTCCAGACAGAAGAAAGAGGTGTAATGTGAAGGCAGGCCAAAACCAAACAGCTGAACGCGTCAGACTAAAACATTTTGTTTAATGCAATTTAAAGGTCTGATAGAAACATCAATCTTAAACAGCAGCCTTAACTCCAATGTCATCCTCACTGAATAAATGGGGATCATGTCCCAGACTCAGTCAAAAAGAATTGTCCCAAGTGCTGAACTGGCCTTAAGCAACCCAGGGGATTTAGAGATTTACGTTTGTGTGAGTCTGCGATAGGTTTTCTCTGAAAAGGATGCAACCATACTAATTGTCATCTAGGCAGAATTTTGCTGCTTAAGTTGAGGAGGGTCGCTCCAGTAAGACCCTCAGTAACCTGCTCAGGTGTGTTACAGTGCTACAGGGCCAGCATTTTGTTAGCTGGCTCTCTAGTGCCTCTTCTGTTAGGGATACAGAGCTCCCTGCCCCTACGTCTCCAAAGGACAAAACAGCTTTGGTAGTGATGGCAATGCTTGGACTTTTCATATCAAACTTCAGTGATAAGTGCTCTTAACAGGGCTTTCCCCTGGAGCCCAGCTCACAGAGGGAAGGCGGTGGGTGTCCCAAATCCATGATTCACTTTTAGTTTTCTGCACTGAGTGGCTGTGTAAAATCTATAAGGGTCTGGAACTGCACCTCCAGGCACTGTTTGCTCAGTGCCTCCAGCTTACAACATCAGGATCCCTTAAGATTGTTTTCCTCCTTGTCCTATGATTTTGTTTGTTTAAGTTTTAGCTGCAGTGAGGCAGAAGAGAAGGAGTAATGGAGTAACAGGAGTAAATACGGAGAGTAACTGCTCATACCTAGAGCTGCCCAAAAGACTGCTGTCAGAGCCCTGAGGGCACCAACAGGCTCTGCAGCCTCTCCCCACCTCCAGGGTTTGGCTGTGGGTGCTCAAGGCCGACGGTGGCACCACACAGCTGTAACCTTGGGTCAGGCTGCTGGGAAAGAGCTGTGTGATGAAGAGTTGTGTGATTAAGAGCCAGGAGAAGCCTTGTCTGCAGACTCCCCCAGGCTCAGGAGCTGCATTTGGGCTCAGGCCACAGCCTTCAGTCCGGTCCCACAGGCCTCCTGCCCCCAGCCCCTGGCCAACTGACTTGCCTTCCTAGCTTAACCTTGGACCTGCCTCGTCACTGTGGACTTGTCTGGCGATCAGGACCATCAGCTGGCCCAGGTTACTGTCACTCGACCTACTCTGCTGCTCTTGTTGGGGTACCAGGGGACTGAGCTCTTGTCCATAGGTCTCTGCCCTGCCTGCCTTGCTGCCACCCTCAGCTCTGGGCTCACCCTCCCTTGCAGAGCAGCCCCCTCTTGCTGCTCCCTGGCATCTGGAGGCCAAGGTATTCATCCACATCATGAGGACTATGTAATTATATGCTTTTAGATTGACACGGTCCTAATACTCAGGACCACCATCTTCCACACAAGTGCCTTAACCTCTATCGTTTCGACCCACAAAAAAATCAACAGGCAGCTTCCTTTCCTCCTTCCTTCCTTCCTTTTCCTTTCAAAGAGAAAGTCTTAAGAGAAAGGTGTAAACCATGGAGTGTCAGGAACTAATCCCTGACTCACCGATGTGCCTTGATTGATAAACATGTAGGTAGAGAGTAGCCCTGAGGTATGCACCTCAGTCCTGCAAGAAATAGCTTGCTTGTTCTCCTCCTCCCCTCCCATGCTGTTATTGCCCTGGTGCTGAGCCTGGTTGATGCCGTGAATCCCAGCATCCCAGCCTGAGCTGTCCTATCCCAGACCTAAGGATTTTGGATGTTACCTGTGAATCCTGCTCCATGAATCCATGGCCTCATTTATTCAGTCATTGTACAAGTGTCACAACACCTAGGTAGCCAGGACATCAGAGCTTTGGAAGAGCTGATGTTTGGAAAGTCTCGTTATTAGGGACAGTACAAAATGCTTTCTATACCCAAGAGATTGTCGTGAAGGCCACCTTCTCTTTTCTGCCTCTCACAGCGGTAGAAAATTGTTCACTGCAACACAGTACAGTGCAGTTTAAAATAATGTCTTAACGTAAAGCAGGTCTCGGAGCACTGAAGTATTGCCATCACATTTATGACAGGTCATCACCCACAAACCTATCTTAACTAGAAGCAATGATATTATACATGCATGACCAGCTGATATTTAAATCCAATGTCTGTTAGTGGCTCAGAGTGATATAAAGAGCAAGAATATGACATACAAACACAGATCACCTATATAGTGAGTCAAAAGAAAACACAGAGTTGGACTTTACTACTTAAGGGACAAGCAATGCAAGAGGGTATATACCACTGAACACCAGATCTGCACAGGGAAATTAATTTAGTTTCACATGTTTAAAGCTCTCTGGTCTTGCTGTGGTTAACTGAAAGTCAACAATTTGTCATCAGCGGAAATTATATAAACTAATTCTTCTTTCTAAAGCCTATCAGCAAGTTTAGAGCATAAATATAACCTGGATTTAGAGTATGAATCTTAAGAGATAAATTAGCGAGAGATTTTTTTTAGATTGCTTTAACAACAGCTGTACTTTAGGTTTTATATGGGTTGGCTTTGATTTCTTTTGGCGGGTGTTATAGCTTAAGCATTTTTTTAACACACTGCTTTTCCAGTCAGCACAGACTTAAGCTTGGAACAGAAAAATGAAAATGCTGTATCATTAGGAACAGATGAGATAGATAGAAACATAGGCTCTGTGCCATTGGTGTCAAACCAGTCCCCCCACAACTTCCCTTTCAACTGAAGCCAGAGGAAGAAGACTAGAATGATGTAAAAGAAGCTCCGTTCTCTTTGGTAGCCCTGGGAAAAAGACACAGGTCTCTTCGTATGACCTTTCTAACCCTTTTCAGCTCCTCCAGCTGTTGTAAACAAAGTTCAGGGAGTAAAATCTTAAGGAAGGTCAGTGCCTCAGAGTAAAAGTAGCATGGATGCTTATTTTATATCTGTTAACAGAAAATATTAGCTAAAAAGACTGGTAACATTTTTACACACTATTCAGGCTTTAATCTGCAATGAAAACTGGTGGGTAACTCACAACTTCAAACACTGCAAACAAAATAAAGGCTTTTTGTTGCTTTCCACAACCCGTTCACCCACCTCCCCGCCTTCAAATAAGGTAGCAACTGGGGTAGCAGCTATGAAGAAAATAGTCTTTGCAGTACGCGGCAGCACGAAGAGCTCCAGGCTGGAGCCTCTGCTTTGTTTCACTGAAGTGAACAGGGACACTGCAATTCATATCTGGTGAAATCTTGGATTTCAGTCAGGTCGGGTAGCCTGGGTATCTACATCACAACAAATCCCAGGTGAAATTATATCTTTTCCAGAAGTAAGTGTAAGATGGATGCATTTAAGTATATCTGCTTTGGAGATTCTTCTACATCTGAGGTAGATAGAGAATGGGAAGCAGAATGTCAGAGCTTCTTTAAGATAAATTAGATGTTCTGTGAGCTTCCTGCAAAAATGTGTCATTAAGGGATAATTAAATTATGCTTAGCTCAGCTCCCTACTATCTGCCAGCAACTTGGGTAATGCAAATACAAGCAAATGACTGTGCCATTGCATGCTGCACTGAGACATGGCGTCACCAAATTTCCCTGCATTACATTTTGCTTAGTATACTGCTACTTATATCAACAACAGTGTAACAGAATTAGAGAAATAGAACATTTATTAAAATACAATGCAAATTTACATAGCGTTCTTTTCAAATATTGTCTGAAGGGTTTGCAAGTACCAAGTGTCTCTGGTAACAGCAGGACACAGGTCCTATTTAAAGCATATTTTAAATGAAACATTTTATATCACACTGCAAATATTTGCACTGTGAATGCATTTTTGCTGTTTTGTCTTTATTAAATAAAAAGTAATGTTGCACTAATCATAACTTTTATACTGAACCGCATCATCTAAAAATAGACACCAATAACCACCATCATATATCTTTTTCTTCAGATTCTGTTTATCACTTAAGCACATGTGTCTGTACAGACAAAGACACATGCTTTCCTATCAGCAGCTGTAAGTCCTGAAGTTGAATCTGCCTTTATTTAATGAAATACTGAATGTATTTTAATGAATCCTGAATTAAAAATAGAAGGCTTCCAGTGATGTGCCACTGGCAACACCTTCCATCTCTCTGACATGTTTCTATTGGTGGTGGTCATGTATATCCTGAAAATTAATAGCAGCGTGTAGCTTTCTGACATGTAATTACTGATCTGACATATGAATTTAACAGAAAAAAATCAACACGTAACAAATGAAAGAACATGGCACTTGCGCTGATTCCTGTCACACCATGCCGTGCATCCCAGTTGCTTTTCTTGACTGATCAGTCATCACTACTGCTGATTTCATTTAAACTAAATTATTATTTGACACAAGATCTGTGTGTAACAGAGCTTAGTCTGCAATTAACTGAATTCCTTTATGAATTATAGACCTGTTCTGACACAGGATGCCATCATACAGCTGAGGATAGTGTTGCATTTGTGTGGTTTATTAGATTGCTGGGTGTGTACCCACAACAACACTGTTAATGTTACAAAGCTTCTGCTGAAATCAATGGCAGAAATTCGTTTTTTTTTTTTTTTTAATGAAATCAGCTTCAGGCCTAATATGGAAATGATTTCACATACTGCAGAACTCTCAGTTTTGCAAAAAATGTAACTATCTGAGAAACAGGTCATACCTCAGTAAAAATACTAGCAGATAATGATTCTGACTCCCACAGGTAGTTACTCCTTAGCATAGCAGTATCTTTGGCCAAAAAAAAAAAAAAAGTAATTCTATTAAAAAGTGTCAAAGGCATTTAGCGATGAGAAAATAGAATCTATAAAGTTATTTTTCCAGTCCAGTCAAGCGTACTGGTTTTTTGATCAGTCATCCTTCTAGACAAGGATTTTCAATCCTTAAAGGAAAAATTTACATGTTGAAATCAATATTTACGTTCTGAGTGGAATATGAATTGTTTTAATAGAAACTGGGCTTTTGTAAATCCTATCCGATTTGTAGATTCTGAGTAGTTGAGAAATTATTGGATTTCCATGCAAAAATTTATTCGTAGAGAATTTATGGCTTGTTTTGGTTTTACAGGGCCTGTGGTTTGCATATGTTTTACAGGCCCAGAAAAGGGTGTGCAAGAGAACACACTGATCTCACACAGCTTTCAGTGAGACAACTCCATCACCTACAGTGAAACATCTCTGATACATGCCAATGTGAGAGGTGAGCCATGGTGGATTTTCTAAGACTTTCATGTGCTCCTCACTGGCCTCCCAGTGCTTCTGTTCCTTCCCGTCTAGTCAAGCATCTTCTACCAGGACAAGCTCCAAAGCTTTAATCAATCACATTTTTTGCATTATATCCATGATTTTCACCCCCAAAGTTTTGTCTAATACTGATTCTCTCTGTTTGCCTAATCTTATTCTGCCTCAGTGTCTAATATCCTCTTGCTGCTTTTGTCTGACATAAATTGTAATATGCTTGGTTAAGACTATTATGAATATTAGAAGGAAGAAATCCTGGCCTGTGAAGGATGATGGATTTGGGAAAAGCTAGAACAAGGGGGAAAAAAAAAGAAATATTATTTTTTACTTACTTGGGCCTAATCCACTATTCCGGTCTTTCAGTGCATATGTACGCGCTCAGGAGCAAACCTAATGTAGTCAGCTAATGAAGGCTATTGCCTTTCCTTTATAACCTCTATGTGATTCTCTCATTCTCTTTCCTGTGCTGACGCACATGGCTATCTAGGTTTGGACCTGGGCTATCAGATCTGATAATGTACTCAGACCCTTTTATTTCAGTGAGGAACAGTAAAAGTTTTAGGAGAAGAGATGACCCCCCTTTTTTTTCTTAAAAAAATGCACTAAAATTACAGTATTTGGAAGTTGAAATATTCATAAAATCATCCAAAAAAAATAAGAAAAAATTTTAATGTCAGAACATGTCATTTAGACATTTTGATATTATGATTTTAACTTTTTTTCTAGAAAAAAGTATTTTAATTTGCAGATTGACAAAAGCTGTTACTTTACTCTGTATTTTACTGTATTTGAAAAGAGATAGCCGCCTAAAATGTCTAGAAGGTCATGGAAATATGCGTTGCAAAATACCTAATATTTGTCATCGAAAACCAAATATCGTCTTTTCTTCATTTTTCCAGTTTGGTTGTGAAAATAGAAAATCCCATGATTCACATAGCTGCGGGTTCGGTAATAAATGTTTTGCATGTCTGTACAGGCATCACAACACAAAGGTTTGTGTCTTGAACTATGTGGAATCTGTCCTGGAACTCTGCTTTCATCAGCTCATCATATGACAAGTAAAACTGCTTAGAAAAAGACCCAAAGTGATATTGCAAACTGTAGCCCCCCATACTTAGATCTACAGAGAGAAGAATGATTTAAAAGAAATATTGAATTATTAACAAATCAATAGCTATTGTGAAAGATGTGTTTGATTAAGATTATTAAATATGCTTTGAATGTATGCAGTGCCAAAACCTGCATCCTTTGACATTGTGACTGGTTTGAATCACTCTTCTGAATTTAGACAGACAGCGACAACCTAAGCTCATTTTAGGTCCTCTCATGAATAAGCTGCATATGGTCTTTAGATTCCAAATTTTTTAGATTCAGAATTATGTTGCCCATAAATAGTGGTGTGCTTAGGCTCCCTTAATCTGGCTGAAATGGAAATGAACATGCAGTATGTAGTAAAACATGTGCTCTGTGGTGGGATCAGAGTCTTACTTTGAAACAGACTTCAGTTTAAAACATCTTAGTGAGAGATGGATGTTTAAACAAACACAACTCAGGATGAGACAAAGCATCTGTAAATACCCCATAGAAATAAAATCAATATATATAAACAGAAGTCCATACTTTACACAATACTTTGTTGAAAAATAATTGTACTGAAACAGCTCACAAACGCTTGCATTTCGTGATTTACTGATTGGTTCCTTTTGAACTCTACATTAGGTTACTGCAGCCCTTTCATCTGCTTTGTATTGCATCGTGAGAATACGGCCCAGTGTTTATTCTGAATATACCATATGATTAAACTTTTTTGACATATATAATCCAAACAGCCCATGAAAGATAATCTTTTTAGATTGTAGTAAGACGTTTTGCTGATACATGTTGTTATTCAGATTTATATGTAAAGGATGTGAAACAGTGTGTGGGGATGCATCAGGATTACAAGGAAATAATCCTTGTAATAAAATCTTTCCTGGAAGGTTCCATGCAACTTTAGAAATTACCCAGAATTAGTTACCTTCACTATTTTCTTTCTTTTGTGGAGACAGTAGAAAAAAATGTAATTCTTTATCTTTTTCTTAGAAATAGCGTGTCTTTTTAGGAGAGGTTGTGATGAGATTGAGATTTTCAGATATATTTTTATTTCTCTAACGTTTCTTCCCTCTGAATTCTGAAAATAATCATTTTAGCATTGATTTCAAAGAGTCCTAAATTAGATGGAGAATTAGTGCTTTTGAATATTGGTTCTCAAGGAATTTAAGAAAAAAATACTACTCAGTTGTTGATTATGTGTTACAAGTAACTGAGAGGCTAAAAAGCTTCTATAAGGTAGTGTGGTAAAACTCTGTCTAAATTTGGATATTTTCTTTCTTATGTGTAAAACTGAAGATGCTGAGAACCACTTCAGTTAAGAGTTTTGAGATACATAAATGATAAGTACAAGGGAAATGGAGCTGCAGTGCTATTACAAGATTTATATTTCATCTGTGAACAGAACTTCTGAAAGTGGGCTGCTCTGTTAGTTACAGGGGAAGAGTTGGTGAAAAAAAGCACAGAACAGAATTTCTATGGGGTTGAAAAAACCTTTTGTGCAATAAGAATGATCACTGGAAGAAATGACTATGGACTGCAGTGTAGTTGAAAAAGGTCGTTTTGTACTTCTAAGACTCAAATGAACAACACATAAGGCAGAAATTAGACTGCAAATGTCTCATAGTTATTCAAGTGCATGGTGATATTTGCATTACAGTTTCTGCTATACAAATTGTTTCTCTAGGACTTGCATACGTTTCATTATTTAATATGTGTATTTTTTTCAAAATGTTGTTAACTTCTTTGTGCAGCTTAATGGCATCCCACATTTATTATGCCATTATCACCTCTCAAACTGTGATCACTTCACTTCAGAACCTGGAAGAGCTGTGTTTTACTTGAGTGCTCTGGAAGATGAGGGGTTTGGGTCTATATGTGGACGACCAAGAGAAACAGTATATTCCATTTATAGGGGCAGTCTTTAAAATGGTTTGGCAATTGTCTTAAAGAAGCCTCTGATTAAAATATGGTGAAGTGAAGTTTTTTGTAATTTTTAATGTTTAGTTGGTATCCCTATTACTGAGGATGAGGTTAAAAGTTAGTTGACTTAAAGGGTATGTTCCACCAGGATTTGAGAGAGAGCAACAGTTATATCATGAATGAGATTATTCTGGTGTTATGGCATATCTAATAGGCATAATAGTTATCTGGATTTTATAAAAAGAAAAACAATGTATTTAAAGTTGAAAATCTGAAAGCCCTATCATTTTAGATTCTTATGCTATACATACATTTAAATTTTGTTAAGTATGGACCCTGAAAATAAACTACTCAGTTTCAATATTGTTCTAATTGGCTAATCATGCTATCTGAATCATGAATTGGCATTTCTGGATGCAAACACTGCAAGGGATATTTGAACCCACAGAATCAAATACTTTGCTGTAATAAGAGCTAACAAAACAATAGTAATGTATTGTAGTAATGTACAAAATATTGTACCACAGTTCAAATATGAATATATATGGCTATTTTTAAGCTCTGAATTTTTCCACTGTATATAAGACCAATTTCTTTTGCTTTCAAAGAATTCCTAGGAAGAATTTACTATAACGAGGTGGTAGATTAATTCTCTCAGATTAGACCTGTGAAGTGTATGGAAGGAAAAAATCATCATGAATTTTGTCTGTACATCATAAAAATTGTAGTTTGTTTGCAACATTTCTAAACTTATTGTAAACTTTGCACTACTGTCTCCTCCCCAAGTCAAAGTGGGAAAATATGTAACATACGCCTATCCAAGTGACTCCATGTTTTTGCAATATGTCATATGACATAATGGACAGCTATAAATAAATTTGTTTTGAAAGAAGTCTGGATGAGGCTAAAGGCCAGATCCATAAAAGGATTTATGTGCCCTAAGTAAGACTTCGGTAGAATTTAGGCCCCTAGTGATCCTGAGAACGGCTAAGCAGCATCTGCTTAACCCTAGAAATGCTTAAAAATTAAATTATTGCCTATTTTTGAACATCACATTTCCCGAGATACCATAGCCTGCTTCTATATATGCCCAGAGCTGCCCTGATTTGACTTACTGGCTGTGCTTAAAAGTGCTTAACTCGTGCTAACCTCACATTTCCTGCATCATAAAAAGTCTCCGAATCCTTCAAATCAAGAAAGTAACCCAAGTTACTCTCTCAGGGAAAACATATGAACCAGAAAGTTATGTTCCTTTGTGCCTTCTTCTCTGGCCCAGCTAATATTTCTGAGTAGTGGTACCATTTCAGAGGAAAGTGAAGAAAGTGCTCCTTGGCCAGGTAGCCTGGTGAAGAGTCAGTAAGGAGGAGAAAAAAGTGGATTTGCAATACTTCACAGAGCAGAGGGAATCAAAGCTGTGTCTTCCTATCTTGTTTTAGTGCTATAACCACTGAGCTATTATGGAAAATGCAGCACTGACAACTCAGTTTTCCCTAGGTTTTAAAAGAGTGACCCTTGACTCGTTTGAAAAAGAAGGGAATATGCTTTAAGCTTCACAAGAAAGCTCCACATGTGAATACCAAGGCAAGCCACATGTTTCCTCACAGTCCTGAGTATAAAACATAGGGCCAGAAAATTTGTGGGACACTGCCTTCTGACATTTCCCTTCTGATTGTTCTTAAGTGAGTCCCTAAATAGCTTGTAATTTCTAGGGAGCCAGTCCTAAAGTAGCCAGATCCCATTAACTATAGAGAGCACTTGAGTGCCCATGTGGGTGCCAGATCCTACCTTGGTAATTGGGAACCTTATTTTTTTGCCATTGGAAGGATCAGCATTTTGGTTTTCAACTCCCCTTTCTATACAGGATCTAATTGTAAATGTCAATTCAACAATAGCTTTTACCTCTAAAGGGTACATAATTCATTATTCCACATCCTTTCTTCTTTCCTTCCCTTGCCACTTTCTGTAAATATTACAATAAATGAATCCCCAAAGTATTTTTAAAGCAGTTCACTATTTTTTATACATTCAGCCTAGGAAACATCCGAATGGCAAGGGACATTTCTCAAATTACTACAGATATATAGCTGATAACAAATCATGGCAGAGGAATGTGAAGAATGTTATTCTAATATTTGAATTACCTATTAAATATAGGTGCCCTTTCCTGCTACTGTCATGCTAAGCAGTGAAGTCAAAGAGATGGTTGAAATTCTGACTGATGATAAAGCATAAATGCAAATCAAAGCAATAATAAATAAAATCTGCACAGACTGCTCATAAGATGCAATGCTAATGTATATAAACGTCATGAAAATTTATGCAAAAAGTGACAAGCATAAAATGCATTTTTTCAAAAGCAGTCATTATCTGTCCATTCAGAAAAAATTGAGTAATCCAGAGTGCTAGTTCACAAGAACAGAATGCGGCTCCCTTGATAGCTAAAATTAAAATACATCCAAGTAAAAGTAAATTAGTTTATTTGGTAATTTCATATTAAGCCTCACTTACCCACACCTGGAAATGACTGATCTAAGCATTATACTTAAATATTTAGATTTCCTGGTCTTAAATTTTACAAAAGATATATTGGCCTTAAAGTGCTGTCTGTGATCATAGATGTCCAGCTCTCTACAGTTCCTTATGTTAAAAAATTAAAAAGTACTGTTTTGAATGTAAATTGTTGCAGTTGAATATGTATGCATGTATGCATGTATGCATGTATTAGAGATCCCTGTGATAGGAGTGTTCAGAAGACAGATAGATCAGGCCAGTTTTAAATTTTAGAATAATACTTTGCAAGACTGACACTCATTAGCAACATATGCTAATAGTTCTTACCCATTAGTCATATCACTATGTAATCCAAGCAGTCAGTCCTTAGCAATCATGTCGTACAATACCACAGAGCTAATCCGATATTGTTAGCACTGATGGCTACAGCCCTTGATGGTCTCAGTTGCTGAGGTCAAGGTGATTAGATTGAAGAGCCTGTCAATAAAAGAAGCCAGAGCGGAAATGGGTGAGTGCGTGGGCGGGTGCTCATTTCCCCTTGGCTCCCCAAATTTGAGATCTTCTTCTTTTATAACATGGCTGAGTTTCTAAACATTCCCAACCTTTGGCCTCCACCCTGGACTATGTGCTGCACAATTCTTGGGGTGGGGGCAGAGGGGGTTATTTTCCTGGGTCACAACAGGTGTCTCATTCAGTTATTGGCTGTTGCAATTGCCCTTGCTTAGTGGCTGCTGCTTTTTTAGGAACACAAGTAGTTTTTCCCTATCTATCATGGCTGTGCTTTTTCAGTGACCTATAGTTGACCGTCAGCAAGCCCTCTGTAATTCTAGGGACTCTACTTTCAACCTTTCCAAGGCCTTTCAAATTATCCTATGCTTGAACTGTACATGTGTACATGTACAAGAGACATCTGCTATCAAGATCCCATTCGCACAACAAGTTCTCATACCAAGTTGGTAACAAGCCTAACAGTCCAAGACTGAGGCTTTGCAAAGTTAATTTATACGATTATACTATGTCAGTATGCTTGTGTTCAGGTTTAAAACAAGACAATATTAAAGTCTGCATAGAGTTCTTCATGTATGGGTGAAGCAAGCCTCTGCTTTAGCTACACAATTATTTTTCCTTATCCTTGTTGAGGCTTTTGCTCTGCTCCGCTGAGTTTCATGCATCTTCCATCACTCAGGCTATACAACAGAGGACGGGTGAAATGGACAAAGTGGTTGTTAATACCTAGGTAGGGGAAAGGTTGTTCCTGTATAATGTGTACCAGGTAGGCTTAGTCTTTGGAAAACCTTGGCTGCAGGAATGTAGTGAATATCCTGTAGGAAAAAGAATTATTTTCTCTCCATCCCATATCGTTCAGTTCCTGAAAATCAGAACACTCAATGGATAAGTCTGGTCATGGAAAAGAAGAACGAGAACTGTAGTTTTCACAAATAGCTTTACTGTATATCTGAGTGCCCGTGAATATGCTTGTTTGTTTGTTTGTTTGTTTTTCATCTGGAAGGTCTGTTGGGACAAAATATGAAGGCTTTATGTATTCTTAGAGATTTGGAGTATCCAGTCTAGTCAGATCGGAGATGTATGTGGGCAAATAAATGCTGTAGTTCAAGCAGAAGAACCTAAGAATGAGAAAAAGTAGTTCCAAGCTGGCAGGGTCATTCATATATTTCAAGAAAAGGGACCTTTAGGCTGCGATAAATTAATGGTGACATACAGAGGCTGCTAAATTATCTCCCGAGCTCACTTCTGCTTGTCTGCTAGGAAATCTGGTCTGTTGCAATTGTCGGGAAACTGATTACCTCCATGCCACAAATAGATTTGGTTGAGAATATGTGAAGGTGGGATGAATGGGCCTTCAAGATCAACCAGAAGAACACTATAAAGATGGACGATATGCATCTGCTGTGTATCTATAAATGTTGACTGTTAAGCATCAAGCTTTTCCGCAGCAACGTAATCTTGAGTATCCCTTTTCCTGTAAAGGAGCATGTTTGTTCACTTCTGTGAAATGTCATTGGGTAACTGTATCTCTGTAGGATGTTAATGCTAAACCTACCCTAAGAGAGTTTAATTAAGGACTGTATTCTGCACCCTTAGTTAAAAGCAAACAGAATGGCTGTTCCAACTTTACTTGCACACTAAGGGGTACTAGTTGCAATGTATGAATAGGTTCTTTTTTAATCAAATATGACATTTTGATTTGATGAATAATTTATTCACATGGCTTAGAAAAGATGTGTACCCCACTATAACTCAGTGGGGTAGCCCAAAAGTGAAGCTAAATAAGAAAAAAAGATATAATATACAGCTCAAGCCTTTCTTCTTATCCCAAAAGTGGGTGGACTGGAAAGCATAATTCATTTTAAAAAAAATGAAGTGCTACATTTTTATCAATATGTGTAAATCATTTCTTCCTTAAAATCACTTTCAAGAACCTAAATGGAAGTCTTCATAAGAAACCCTTGTCAAAGAAGAAAGCAGAAAAGATTGTCTGTTAAAGATTTTGCATACAATATTCGTATATACTTTAAAATAGTTTGAAATACATAATACAGAGGAAAATGCAGTGCAGTCATCTTAATAAATGTTTTTATGTAAGTTCTACATCATTACTCTGCAAAGTAGAAAATACTAAATAATGAATTTGACAATAAATTACAACCCTAAATTCCCTGTCTAGGGGCAAAGAATAAAAAGAATTCAGAGAATGAATGCTATCAAACATAAAATGAAGAATAAGATCTAATATAATTTTTTGTATAAGAGCTTAAGCCATAAAAAATAAAATGAAAACTTTTCTAAAATTGAGATATGTATATTTAATTTACTATTCATGGAGATTAAGATTGTTTTTTGTTTTGTTTTTTAAGGAGAATCCCATTGTGTCCTGATTCCTACAAATATTTCGTATCAGTCTCACAACATCAGACTGGAAAAGATGCTTAGTTAGCACATCTAAGCATTGGATGAATGTTTTTTTTTTTCTGAATATGCTTAACATAATATGTTTGAAATTTATAAAATTACTATGAGAAAAAGTCAAGAAACTATACTTTTTTTAAAAAAAGGCAACTATTTCTTATTATTTTAAAGAATAAATTGTCTTTGATGCTTCATGGACAAATGATTCATCTCCACCTCAGCATTACAACCTCCTTGTTATATCAAACAAAAAGTCTAGATACTTCAGCAAAGAGAAAAGATTGGAGAAGAAAATAAAGCAATATTGCAGGTGTGTATTTTAAGCATTTTAAAGTCTTAAAATTTAGGCCATTGGCATAGAAACATGAGCTCTGCAGTTGCCTTAAGAGATGACTAGGTCATGTTTCTAACCTGTATCTCAGTTTCCCCTCTCATTCCTTTTCTTCTCCTTGGTAAAATCTTCAGGGCAGATCTCCTCGTGCAGACCCAGTCTGGTCCTTTGAGGCTCACACTCAATTGAGTATGGCTTGAGCACAGAGAATGATAATTCGAGATTGAATATTTTTACTAGGGTATTTCTTTTTGACTATTCAAGTTACTCCTAGTATTTCACCCATCTTTTGCTTATTCCCTGAAATTAGTGTGGCTTAAGAGAAAGAGAAGAAAGTAGAGGCATGATAGAGGTGGCTATTAACAGTATAACGCTCTTCAACAAGGCAAAATTGGTCTAACTTTTGTTAAATGAAGCTTTTCTAATTGCTTGTCATTACTTATGAGATATCCAGAGCCCAAAGGTGAAAGAGACCTTGAAAGCTGTTTTGTTTCTAGGCCAGAGAATTCAAGATAAAGGCTGGTCAGTTGTGAAAACCAATCAAAAATACCTCACAACTCTGTCATTGCAAAATACCTGAAGGAGGAAAATCGCATATATGCAGACCTATGGGTCATGTATTTTCTGGCTGGATTCTCTTGTTCTTGTTGCCATGAAACCAGTGGAAAGGCGTTAATGACACAATGGTCTTACAGACAGATCATTTAATCACCTTGGATGGGAATGAATTATCAATCTTCATGAATCAGCCAAGCTTAAAAGCAAGACATAAGACTGGGAGTTTGTTCTTGACTCTCTGCAGGCTTTGACTCATGTGCAGCGTGTGATGGATTTCTCAGGTTCGCAGAGGTACCATTCACAGCTCAGGAATGTCACTATTGCCACAGGTCATTCCCTTGTAAGAGGAAGGGGAAGTATTTTATGTGGGGGGGGGGAGGGATGAGAGCTCCAGGATGCAAAGAAAAACAGGAAACCTAACAATTAAACAATTATTTAATTGCTCTGAAAACATTCAAAGAGGATTTAATACTCTCTTCCTTTATCCCCACTTCTCAAAGAATACAAGCTGTTCTTCTGGGAATTTCTCAGTCTTTTCCGCTGATGGATGCCTGAGACTGTTTAGAGAAAAGACGTTCCCAGAGCTTGTGTAAGAGGGCCATGAATGGACAAAGTGTGACAAGGACAGTCCACGTAATTTACAACTTTTCAAACTAGGTTGATAGAAATAAATATACTCATAAGTTCAGGTGAGGATCAGTTCTACATATGCATTCCAAAATGATTAATAGATTATTTTCTCTGAAATAGTTTTTCTTCCTGTTTCCTTTTTTTTTTTCCTTTCTCATTTTATATTTACTTTTTGGTAGATTCTTTTATTCTGCTCTTTGTGCAGAAATTCACTTCTAACAGCTTCTTTTATAAGGCTCACCCTTATTTAAAAATATAAGAATATCGTGGGATATATGAAACGTTTATTTTTAAATGCCAGTACTTTCAAATGAAACCAACGAAATCACTGAAATTTTACAAAACTGTTACAGCTGTGGTGCTTAATTCAATATTGCCAAGGAAGCTGGAAGATTATTTGCTTACCTGAACCCCAAATACTTATTTACCTGGTTGTAGAATTGCAAAACTGGTGGGAATATCGGTAATGCAGTCTGACTGCTCAAGATATGCCTATACCATTCCTGATAGGAATTTGTCTAACCACCAGTGATGGAGATTCCTCCAACTACCCAGATAATCTATTGTCATACTGTGCTATCCTTAGAAATTTTTTTCCTATTTTATCAACACATTCTTCTGCTCAAAGTTAAAATTTAAATATAAGTAATAGCCCCAACTGATCTAATTTTTTTTTCTTACTAGGCAAATTTAATAGAATATAAATTATGTCATAAATGCAAGCCTTAACTGAATATACTGTACCACCCAAATTTTTATGTAGAAGTCAAAGGAACATCAGATGCTGAATATGTCTTAAAATCATCCCATATTCAAACTCATTTGACAAAGATTTTGTTTAGGTGATTTGTAATCACCTAATTTACTTTCTTGGGAGTAATAAATTACTCAACACACCTAAAATTAAGGCACTTCCACTGAGGTACTGGAATATTGAAAAAAAATCCCTAATTATACATGCTCAATTTTGAAAGTGTTAGCATACTTTAGTACTCTGTCTCTTTACTTCTGTGATGTTATTGGATAGCACAAATGTCGATGATAGCTAGGACATCAGATATGTGTATTACTCAATCCTATTTATGGAAATATTTCACTGAATAATTGATGATTGAAAAACTTAAATTAGTATACTTTGAATAATTTTCAAATCCTCAAATGATAAATACTGTGTTTCCTATTATAACATTATCTTTTTGGCATGTGTACTGACAGAAAAGTTCTTATGACTAGAAAGAACTTGCAACACTCTTCATCTCAATTTTGACTGTGTTTCAGTTCGAACTGTCTGATAGATTTTATTGACAAGAACAACAGCTACCTTGTTTACAGAATCATCTCACAAAGTATTGTCACGTATGTAGATTTTAGCAGATATTTATTTACACACATCTTAATAAAACTGAAGGATTCTATCCAAGGATTGCAGTTAGGATAGACCCTTGGGAAATATGAACTTAAAAGTCTTTCCTCTTATTGGAGAACTGGTACTAGTAAAAGTGTTTACTATCTTAGGAGTTGCGCATTATCTAGCATAGGCTATTCTGGGGTTGCTTAGTTGCTTCCAATGAAATATTGGCAATTCATATAAATGTTTGCTGTAATGACTTTTTAAGTCTGTGGTCGCCTCAATCCTGAAATTACTTTTGAATAGTTTAAGATGACAAAAACAGAATTTTTCTCTAAATGAAGTGTTGGTTAAAAACACAAACAAATGAGATGTTATTTAGCTCAGCATTTGACGACACTGTGCTTATGAGCTTGCTATACATATTTTCTTTTCAGATATGGAAAAAATCTGAGCATACTCATATCAAGGCATTCTTTATGTGTGTGTTTCAATTCTGCTGATTTCAATAGGATACAAATACTTCAAAATGCTTGAGTTTGTCAGAACACGAATAATGTTTTTGAGTGGGTTTCAGAACCTCAGCTGCAAAGACCAGCATTTATCCACACAGCAAACAGCACAGGAGAAGAAACTAAAGCTTATTTGCATTGCACTGCTCATATGCTTTGGTTCCAGCCTAAAGACCCAAACTTTTGCTTTTTTGGCTCTAACAAAATGAGAATTTCCCTTAGGGAATACCAGGGGGATGTTGTGCACGTCTTTCTGGTTCTTGGCCTAAAATCAAGATTATTGTTCTACGCATATTAATTACTCAATAAGCAATTGAATAGGACAGATATGCTTTTCTATCAGTCAGATCCTTAGTTGATATCCTAGAAGTTATATGTTCTAAAGCCTTATTTTTATCAATTTGCTAATCTTTCATTTCCTAATCTTCCTCCTACCCCAAAATATATGAATGATATATTTATATAAAAAAAGTATATAAGAAGCTCTATAAATGACTTCCTTGCCTTTTTGTAAATGGATTTTTATTTCTCTCTTACTGCACATTTTTCAGTAATCCCTAATGCAGCCAGTGCCTACTAAGAAGTATGTTTTACACAAAGAATAATCTTTCTTTCTTAGAGATAACAATAAGGAGTAAAAATTAACATTTGCACAGCAGTATAAGCACAAATTCCATGCCATTTTATACCAAGATTTATGTTCATAAGACAATGTGAATACAGTGAACGGAAAAGTGATTTTCCATTAAATATAGTAGTTCACTTCTCACTCTAGGCCATCACTATACCACCTTCGGAGCTCTAGCCTCTTCAAAAGAAACTTAATTCACAGAATCACAGAATGGTTGAGGTTGGAACGGATCTCTGGAGATCGTCTAGTCCAGCCTCCCTGCTCAAGCAAAGTCACCTACAACAGGTTGCCCAGGTCCCTGTCCAGACAGCTGTTGAACATCTCCAAGGATGGAGACTCCACAAACTCTCCAGGAAACCTGTTCTGCTGCTCAGTCACCCTCATCGTAAAGAACTTTTTCCTCATGTTCAGACGGAACTTCCTGTGGTTCAGTTTGTGCCCGGTGCCTCTCGTCCTGCTGCTGGGCACCGCGGAGAAGAGTCTGGCCCCATCCTCTTGGCACCCTCCTTTCAGATACACATTGATGAGATGCCCTCTCAGTCTTCTCTTCTCCAGGCTCAACAGGCCCAGCTCTCACAGCCTCTCCTCAGAAGGAGAGATGCTCCAGTCCCCTCAGCATCTTAGCAGCCCTTCTTGGGACTTGCTCCAGTAGCTCCACGTGTCTCTTGTGTTGGGGAGCCCGGCACTGGACATGACGCTCCAGGTGAGGCCTCCCCAGGGCTGAGTAGAGGGGAAGGATCGCCTCCCTCGACCTGCTGGCAACGCTCTGCCTAATGCACCCCAGGAGACCATTGGCCTTCTTGGCCAGCAGGGCACATTGCTGGCTCACAGTCAGCTTGTTGTCCACCAGGAGCCCTGTGTACTTCTCTGCAGAGCTGCCTTCCAGCAGGTCAGCCCCCAGCCTCTACAGGTGCATGGGGTTATTGCTCCCTAGGTGCAGGAGCCTTACCCTTCCCTTTGTTGAACGTCACGAGGTTCCCCCGTGTCCATGTCTCCAGCCTGTCTGGGTCCCTCTGAATGGCAGCACAGCCCTCTGGGGTCCCAGCCACTCCTCCCAGTTTAGCATCATCAGCAAGCCTGCTGAAGAGTGCACTCTGTCCCTTCATTCAGGTCACCGATGAATGAGTTGAACAAGACGGGACTCAGTTTTGACCCTTTGGGGACACTGCTAGCTACAGGCCTTCAACTCATCTCTGTGCCACTGATCAAAACTGTGCTCTCTGCTGTTTGGCCAGTTCTCAGTCCACCTCACATCCACTCATCCAGCCCGACCTTCCTGAGCGGGAATCCTATGAGGATGTGATGGGAGACATTGTCAAAAACCTTGCTGAAGTCCAGGTAGACAACATTCACTGCTCTGCCTCATCTATCCAGACAGACATTCCATCATAGAAGGCTATCAGGTTGGTTAAGCATGACTTCCTGTTGGAGAATCCATGCTCACTACTGCTGATCACCTTCTTGTCCTCCACATGCTTAGAGATGGCATCCAGGAGGAGCTGCTCCATCACCTTCCCAATCAATTGTCAACTTTACATATAAGTAACGCTACATTTCTAGTACATGATCTGTGATTCTCAAAAAGCAGCTGACCTAAACGGATGTTCTTCTTTTCAGGATTTATAATTAAATTTACATTTTCATGATTTAAAATAAAAAATACTGCTTTTAGGTGAATTAAATGTTTTTTTTCCTTCTTTCCCAAAAGGAAAACTTTAAAATGAAAGCAAGTTATCATTTTGTTGCTCTTCAATGTCAAAGGGCTTATCTTATTTGTGGTAATAATCCTCTTGGGATACTTTGTCTTTTTTTCTTGATCCTTCTCAGTAGCTTTTTAATACTTTTCCTCAGAGAACACATGTGTGAGGAAGTTGTATTTTTAATAGCATAATTTCAACCTACCTCAAGGGTACTCTCTTCATTCTGCTCCCACAATTGAAATCAATTCACTTTTGTTGCCTTTATATATACTAGTTTTCCAAAATATGTGAAGTCAGCTGGCAGATCTAGGGAGGGAAAAATCTGTGGGTACCTGTGCCACTTCAATGGAGTTATACAGTATTTTACTTCCAGATTTAATAGAAAATATACTTAGAACTAATGCCTTCTCCGTGGCTCCAAGTAAACAACAACAAGGAATGTTTTCAGGCTTGATTTTTGCCCTTCCTTTTCCTTCCCTTAATTCCCTTTTCCCTTCTAGTACAGTCTACTAAAATGCAAATCCAATGCTGTTTACTGATATAGGCTCAGACTGAGCAAAGTATTTAGACTCTTAGGAAAGATTAAGGCAAGTATCTCATGGTTTCTACTCCACTCCTACTGAGTGGTCAAACGGTATTTATTTATAAAGAGCTGTGCCATTTGAAAATGTTGCCACCTTAACTATTTTTCATATTCCTGGGCATTGCTTTTGTCACAGCTCTGCTGAGGGTAAATAATATTAGGCAAGAACAAGGAAGCTATTTTGGCATGTCTGATGCATAATACAAAATATTCATACAGTCTGTTATATCAGCAAAGCTATAGAGCTGGAAACCTCCAAATAGAGATAAATGAGGAGCAATTGGGATGGGTAAAAATCTCACTGCTTGATCTAGAAGACTTCATATATCCATGCTATTTTGGTCCTTCAACACCATGATTGTCACTGAGAAATTATGACTGTAAAGGCTTTGTTGGACTGAGGTCCTAATTAGCCTCTCAGCAGCTGCTTTACTAGATAAGCACAGTCACGTGTGCCTGTGGGGCGTTCTGAGCTGGGTAGTGCAGTCTGATACTGTATCCCAGACTTCATTTATGGCAGGAGTTGGTCTGGCTCATTGTATTTGAAGAGTTGAAGGAAGATGGTACAAGGCTGTATTGTTAAATGCTAATTCACTCAGCACTTCTAAACAGCTGCCCTCATTCTTTGGAAATCCTTTAGACTAGAAGCTCATGTAGTCATGGCACAGAAAACTTTGGTCTGCTTCCGTGTTTCCTTGCTTTATAAAATGTCCCATTGACATGCACAGGGACATATGTAGCATGAAACCTCTCATTGCAGTTTGACCTTAACACTATTCTGGGCACTGGAAGGCTTGAATGGCAGAACATGATACCCATTAATACAATTGATCAAAATAAGACAAATCTACCTACAAAATGCATTCTTCATATTCAGATAAATGGACTTTGCTTTCAGAGAAATCTTTCAGAGAAATAGGGAATTAATATTATAAACCAAAAGGTACAATAATTCAGTCTCCCAGCTAATTGTTTGCTTTTTATCTGAATTTAAGTGTTCCACACAAGGGCTTCATCTCCTTCTGTCTCTTTACTGTTTTTAATATGTTTTGGGAATGTTCTAAATAAATGCTGAAAGAAATCCCAGTAAAGAGCTTTGGAGGAGGCTCACAGACTGAAGAGAAAATTTACTACAGAGTGTGTCTCACCATGTACAGGGCGTACGCTTGAACCCAGCTGACTGGAGGTGCAGTATCAATTGGGGAGAACTTCAAAGCAGAAGAGGGAAGATGTACAAGCTATGTTCCTGAGAGATGGATCTTGAGAAGAAGAGGACCATAATGTCTCAAGGCTAGTAAGCAAAGTTTTTTTTTTTTTTTCATATGCTCCCTACCAGTGAGCCTTGTCTAATATTTAGAGGGTTAACTGTTCTGAGTTGATCTGTTTCATACTGGACATACAGGGCACCAAGTATGCTGGGCTCCTTGCCTAACTTTCTCTTGAGCACTACAGAACCTTTGAAGCATGCATTACCTCAGTGCTTAATAATCCTGTCTTATAGAAATGGGGAGATACAGGAGTCAGTGCAATGTAGAATTTTGTAATCTAAGGTAAACAGCTAAATTCTCTCCTTGTGTATTCCTTTATACATAGGGAGTAAATTACCTGAAGTGAATAGGATAATCCTGGTGTAAATGTGAAGAAGAATGTGCTTTTTCAATGCTAGTAAATATTCCCTTAAGAAAATACTTTTAAAGTGTAGAGCTGATTGAACTTTGAATACTAAAATGTTTTCATTATGGATCAAATAGATTCTTTGAAATAGGTTTTTTTACATTTCTCTGTAATGTTCAAAATTACTCTGTGGGAACTAGTTCTTTAAAAAACCCTAAACAAAACAAAGAAAACTGAAATCTTCCTCTCCCCTAGAACCTTAGGGGTTCAAATTAAGTCAATCAAAATCAAGACCTTTTGTGGGCTGAGAGAAAATGTTGTTTTCCTCTGCAATCAGTGACCTCATATAGGCCTTTTTCTTTCTAATCTGATGCTTTACATGCTGTGAAGAATGAAATACACTTCATTCTTTGATTCAGCCTCCCTTTATGACTATAAGAAAGAGCCTAGGGCTGGTGAAGCCTACGGCTGAAAAACCGTAGCTGAGGTTTAGCAAGAAAGAATGAAGTAAAAAGAGGCCTTACGCATGTTCCCCTATTGCTAGGGCTCTTACAAACATATACACAGCATGGGAGACTACCTACAGTGATAAAAATAAAGGGTTAGAAAAAAATGAAGCCCTGGAATAAGAAGGGAAGTTAGTCACATTTTAATTGCTTCGTATGGAAGAGGATCTTGCCATGACTCTAGGACTACCTCTTCACTGTCCATAGCCTTTCCACAAGAGCACTCACACCATTTCCTCACAAATAGGACTTACAGGAAGCTGCAGCTCCTTTCTGTGCTGTTTGGCAAAACAGCAGAGCACTGCAGTCACCTCTGATTTATCCAATTTTTTCAGTATCTGTAGTCCTTGTTCTCTCAATAAAAATGCTGTAACGTACATAATTTCACACAAATTAGTAGCATGCATCAAATGGAAAGTCAAATACATATTGAATAAAGATTTAAAAAAAAAAAAAAAACACAGAACGGCCAAGTTGGAAGGGAGCTCTGGAGATCATCTAGTCCATTATTGGAAAAATGGCCTGAGGGATGACTATGCTCATTGGCTGAATATTTCTATTCTATACATTCACACCCTGCATTATGCTTATATTTGTTTTGACCTAGGACAGACCTAGAATTCCTTTAACTGAAAGCTGTTCTAAGATTCTAACACACAGTATTTGGCAAACAATAGGAAAAATGAAAGATAGTCAGAGAAGGGACAGAAACTGATGGGTATTAGTAATTGCATACCTACATAATGCCTCTGCTGTTTATGATTGTATCTGAGTTACCTGGAAGATCTATAATATAATAAGAAATACCAGTCTCCCCACTGTCAATACCCCTGAATCTGCTCTTATGTGATCCTGTTTCTAGAGCGTTTCTAGAGTGTTGCATTTATGAAATAGCAAGGCTACAGTTATAACTGACAGGAGTTCATGAAGAGCTGACAGATAACTTGTAAATATTTACCTGTTAGAAAATCAAACCTTTTTAGCAGTATTTTTTGAGTACAAGCAATGCATAACATCTAAATGGTGAGCAAAGAAATAACCAACCAGAAATATTTCTTTTTATGAGAGTCATAACTAGCAATGCCTAAAGAACAAGCAGGTTTCAACCTCTAGAGAGCGTTCCGTGTTTAGATTGCCAAGCCACAATGGGAGTATTCATTTAAAATTCATTTCAATTAATTTTAGGTATTGACAAATTTTGTGTCTATTCTGCTTTGCATGCTGAGATTTCCTCTACAGCAAATGAAAAAAAAAAGGCATCTCCCAACAAGAGATTCTCCTCAATCATGGACACCTTAAGATGCTCACTAATGACATCTCTCTTCCCCCACTAACTATCAGGAAAACCTAGATGACATTTGAACTAGGTGCTTGATGTTTGGCTCCCTGAAGATGAATCCCATACAAAGCTTACTGAACAAATAAGAGCATTTATATTGCACAAGAAGAACAGTTATATTACACAAGAAGATTAAAAGAGTTTCTTAAGAAATTTAAGGTGTAGATTCTTGATCAGCAGCATTGGAAGCTTTCCTAACAATGCCCTGACGCTATCCTCAACTCACACATCTATTTTCATAAACACTAGATGAATCTCCACGTTAATTCTGTGCTCAGTTTCTTAGACATGACTTTCAGTTATGGATTTGGGGAGGTGGACACTTATTTTAGACTTTCGACTTGATGGAGACTGCCAAATCCAGACTACAAATTTTATTTATATGAGCCATTACCTAACAATTGAAACAAAATTACTTCTGGTCATTACCGACTCTCACTTTGATTTAGGTCAGTGTCAACAAAAGAAATTGTTCCAGTTCCCTAAATCACACTGACTACAGCTTACATGTTTTATTTCAGAACTAAATAATATCATAGGCTTCCTGATATGCAGAGAAACTCATGGGGTCATCTAAGGTATAAGATGTAGTAAGCTACCCAAAAGCTGGTACCAGGATTACACCTGTCCCATACTGACAGCAGATGTCAGTATTTCTTAAGGGTTATGTGTATTAGAAAGGAGAAAGTGCCTTGATGCCTTGAGCAGGATTCTGGGTACTTGTGAGCACTCCAAGTGATCTAAATTTGTGAGTAACAGATTTTGTTGTTTTCATCACCTTATTTTTAAAATGTGTTGAAGAAGGTATTTGATACTGAATCAAAGGACTAACAATTTAAATTCAATTCTGAGCAGTGCTGAGTAGCCTGAACTCATACATGGCTTTAACTAGGGTTGGAGGAATGAGTTACAGTCTTTTCTAAGCAACTCCTGTTGAAGAGCACTCAGTGCAGGTATGATCCTGCGAAATGGAGGATATAATTGGGTCATGACACAAAGGCAATCTGCTAATCTCAGATAGGGGTGAAAAAGGCTATGTAAATCTTTAAAATTTAGGTTATTAAATATAAGATGAAAGCTGAATATAAAAATTTCAAAGCATATGATGTTATTACCAAACAAGTTTCCATTGTGCCGTTTTCTCAAGTACATAGACCTGTTGAAGTCTTTGAGACTACTCCTGTGAGTAAATATGTATAAATTAAAATACATTAAAATTCAGTATAACAGTTGTAGACTCTTTCCTTATATCATTTTGTCTTGAGTGACATGTTGGATAAACATGTTATGCCTATACCACTTGAGGATCTGGCCAAATGTCTTAGCTTATCAAAGGAAGAGAGATTTATATTCACTTCAAGGATTGGCTCAGAAGGTACCTAGACGTTTATGATACTTCCTAAGAGTAGGGAGGTTAGATCATAAAATCTCCTGTGGTACCCACAAAAAACAATTATAAAATGAATGTAGTTCCAGCTACCAATCAACATTAAGGCCACGTCAGAAATATTATGCACTTTTTTTAAATGTTGTTTAATTAGGAACACATTTGTATCTGTTATCAACAAAGGCATGATTGCAGCCTTCCCCTATGCCAAGAGAATCAATTATGCATATCAAATGAAGTGGACACAATTTTAAGATATAGTTGATATATACAAAGCTAATTGTTTATTGAAATTTCTAATATGTGTACCGTACCTGGGTTCATTATATGTACAGTCAGAAAACAGTTTTTTGTCTGATGGATACCCCAGCAGAGGGAAGAATGTAAAATTTTAGGCTTTCTTTGATCCACCTCAGCTTCTTGCCAGAGTAGAGTTGTTCTTAATAGGATATTTTCTTCTGTTTTGTACAGCTAAGTTGGGAAACCCCCTGAATGATGAGACTTCCAGCAGTTCTGGAGCCACTAATCACAAATACAGTTATTACCACTGAACATAAAAATGGGATTCATATCACCTAACTGACTGAGCGAGTCATCCAAGCTTCCCTTTATCGTCAGTGGAGATAAATAAGCTCTTTTGGAGCTCTTTTGGAGGCATCTACTTTAGGAACAAATGGTTCCACCCTAGAAGCGTTTACTTTCTCCACTAGCTACAATGAAAATTACCTTGGATGACTAGCACAGATGTAGATACTCTCTGTGTAATCTAGAATGCCTCATATATGTGCGTGTGTGTGTGTGTGCGCATGTGTATATACATATGTGGGAGGGGTGGGGGGGTGGGGGGGTGTATATATATTTATGCACAGATTAAATTCCAATGAGACTTTGCAACAGAATGGACAGCAATTCAGTATTTCACAGATCAGAGACCACTCAATTTCACATACCCTTTTACTAAACTTTTGTACTGGACTTGACTAAAGCAAACTTCCTAAAAGCTATCCAACTTTGATTTCAAAATGTGAGATACAGGGAATCCAAATAAGGCTTTTTTTTTTTTTTTGATTAATACTTTCCTATTTAAAAAAGCTTACATCTAATTTCTATTTGGAATTTGCCTGATTTTACTTTTGATTTGATATTTCTCTCATTAATGGATTAAAGAGCTGATTAGTAGATGGTAAGTTCTCCTTTTAAAAATATTTACATGCTGTAATCAAGTCATCTTGCAATCTTCTAAGCTAAATAGCTTGAGCTCTTTAAGTGTGTCACAATAATTTTCTCCAGCCTTCATATCATTTTTGCGGCTGTTTTTGACCTCATAATTTCCTTTTGTGAACTGAAATGAGAAGAGTCTAGGCTCAAGTGGTCTGGTGAACTGAGGCGATCAGCTATGTTACAAGTTCAGTATGAAAAAGGTTTAGTAGGATTGATATTCACAGAGTATTTGCCATCCATATAACAAAACATCTTAAAATGTTATGCCTGAAATAATTACTCTAAAAGATATAATTTATGATGTTGAGGTAATATTGACCAGAATGGGTGAAGGGAGTCTCAATTCACCATTTTTGAGGCCGTTTAAACATCACATGCTTGAAATTTTATCTTGAACTATTATTTGTCAATATATGTGAAGGAATGCAAAAAAAAAAAAAAAAAAAGACAACCACTAAAACTAAAAATGACCATAAATAGAAAGAGAGTAACACAAGTGCAATGTTCTGTATACTCTGTAATAAATGCCATCAAGGGCACTCAGTTGTGACAACCCAGCTTGAAGTCTATGTTCTAATCTTAGTACACAGATTGCGTAAATAGAAAAATGTTTTTAAAAAACATAAAACAAAATCATTTTCTAAGTCCGGTCCTGGTGGAATGCCACTGACTGGCTCTCTCTGTCAGGAACAAAACTGATGGCGCATGAGTTCAAATAACAGATTAAAGATTTCCATATTTATATTAGTTCTGACAACTCAGTCAAATATTTCCCTGCATTTGCAGATATCTCACCTCCATGAGATACGCTCAGTTCTGCTTACCAGCTGTAGCTAGGATACTGCTTCTTTTGTCTGGGAGTATGATCAAGTCTCCTAATTTTTAAAGAAAACCCTCTAGGCAGTTTTAAAACAAAGGGTAGATATGGGGAAGGTTTTCTAAACAGTCCTGTTAGGTCTTAACAGGATCAGAATGATTACCTTTCCAATTGTATTGAAAATACATCCTCAGGGAGATTTTTGTCCATGCTATTTATACATAGGTAAGCCCTCAGATGAAGTTTCAAATCAACCACAATAACTTTAAAGTAGTAGAAATCTGAGCAGAGAGAAGGTGATGCTACAGCACATACAGTTCGCAACAGAGGAATAGGTTTTTATATAAGGTCTCTGCAATGATATAGGCTGTACACCACCTGCCCTACCCCCAGTTCCTATTTATAAGAAGTACAAAGAAATTTTGGCCAGAGAGTAGTGAGCTTTGTCTCCTCTGGGGTAGTAGACAGTTCTCACAGATCAAACAGCCTGGGCTGCTCTGACAAGTACACCACAGAGCTGGGCAGGGAATCAAGGAGCAATAGCCAACCAACCTCTGCTTTTCTCCTTTAGCAAAGCAAGAACATTCTCCTTGAAGCATGTCACAAAGTGAAATTTAATCAAGTTAAATTACTATCTCAGCCAAAGATACCAAAAACCTCAGTTCCCACAGACAACTGCAAAAAGGAAAATAAGTAAGGTATTTTTAAGTCTTGTCTGCTCTTTTGAAGTGGTGGGCAGTCTACCATCCTCCTACCAGCCGTGCTTACTACAGGCTTGTCACACCTCAATGAGAAACCCTGCTAGGGAAAGCACAAGAGACAATTCTCACACCACGTGTGAGAATACAAAAATATGTACAAGTGCGCACACATACATGTACCAATACTTCATACACACAGACGCATACACACACAGAGGCTAGGTGAAAGGAAATAAATCTTTCCAGGCCACTCAAGAGAGACACTGTCACACACAGAAGGATCTTCAACAGTTATTCTCCAAGTCATCAATGCAGAATTCAACATGCATGGCTTGTTATTTACTAACAAAATAGGTCATGAAGCTATCAGAATCACTTTATAAGCAAACAACACAATTCTTGTTACACAATCCAGGAGAAAAAAAAAGATTTGTAAAGTTGCAGTAATGGTCTCCGTGCACATCTAGAGAAATGACTTTTTACATTTGATTAACATATGAACTGAATTCCATAGCCAAGGGATTCCATTGATAGCTTTTATCTTTGGGAGCAAGGATGGAAAGTTGTCCAGCTGCTTAGTCTGGGCATTCATTCTTTAACTTCTGTGCACAATATTCTTGCCTCCATTCTGATGCCCTTACATAAATTAGACAATTTAAGGAATCTCTCACAACACAAGGCCAGTTCCACCAATTCTGATAAATTCTCCGGGTGCTTCATAAAACAGTATTTGATAATGACTACAGGGAACAGTCAGTCAAAAAGTGGTGTTTTGTTATGCTCTGCTATTTAGTCTTTCAACCTTGAGCAAATCTGTTAGACTAGAGTTAAAATTAAAATCTAGAAAGCAAGCAGCTGTGAAGATTGAATGGTCCCTGAATCTTGAATAGGGAGATCATAATAAGGAAATTTCTTATTGTTATCTTTCAAAAATATAAGTAGGGAAAATTAGGCCCTGAGAAGCTTAGTTCATTGGGAGTTAATTGACATATATCAAATAGGTAAACTGTGGATATGACAATATATAGCAGGTATAAAATTATCCAGAAAACAATAACAGACTTCCTGGGCCATCCTATTGGCTAGAAACAGAAAATATTGTATTTTTGATAAGCTATAATGTTTAGATTGCTTGAGAAAATTATTTTTTAAAAATATGTAAGTATGACTTTCAGATGCAATGACTGATTAGAAGCAATCAGATAATATTAATATAGGCTTGTCCTACATTTGAGTTAATAATGTGAGTAACCTACTCAAATAGGTGCCCCAGTGTATTAAATAAATATAATATTGGGAAAAATAAATACGTACAACTTTTAAAATAGGATATCAGAGGCACAACTGGTTAGTTTAAAGCTTTTCAGCTCAGGTAAAATTGAATGTAGCTGTTATAGAGGAGTAAGTGGAAGGCTGGGGAGCTGTAGTAGCATGAACTGGGAGAGGGCTTTTGGATCAGGCCTGTGGAGGGTCAGAGAGAATATTTTGAATACGAACCTATCAGGCTGAAGCTGCTCTTGGTCGGCCACTTTGTCTTCTAACTTGATAAGATGCAAATGCTTTGACTTTCATAAGTAAAGAATGTTAATTTATGCCTTGGCTTTTCCTGTGTGAAAAGTGAGCTTTAATCTGACAGCCAGTGTGTCTCTGTGTGGGATTTGTAACAGGCAGTACACTGAACAGAAAACACCAGAGCTCTCACCAATAGTTAATGATAAAGAGATGAGCACGCTCCATACTTACCACGGATATTTCTGTGGGAAGTTAGGAACCTGTGTAGGCACTAGCTGCAGGAAAGTACAGGAGCTTCTGATTTTATTTTGGGATCCTAACCCTGACGCCATGCAAAAACTGTTTTTTTTTTTTTTGAATCAACATGTTTATGTACCATTTTGTCCCTCTTGCTGATACTAGCCTGAGACAGGAAACTATCTGAATATGGGATTTAGAGATTCACACCCCTGCCTGCACTTAAAAGACAGGCACATTCTTTGAATGTGGATGACTGATTCTTAGTTATCTTTTAAGACACTGCTGTGGTATAGAAGACATTTTATAGACGAGCAAGAAAATATCTGAAAAGCCTCTAGTTGTACTGCGGAGCAATCAGATATAATAGCCAGTAGTCCTACTGCAAAAGATTTCCAAGAATATCTCTACTGAAACTTAAAAAACTCTGGCTTCTAGTGTCAGAAATCTTAGGGTCAAACCAAGATACCAAAGCACTAATGTAGATATAACTGTACGACTTCTGACTGTGGTTTGCTGCAGATCCTGCCAGACAAGGTTATCAAAGTTAGTTATCTAAAGCTGGGATCGCATTCCTAATCAGCTGAAAATATGGCATTTAGAGGAATCTGCATACTGAACAGTTGACTATGCAGTATATTTTAAAGGAAAAAAAATAAAAGAATTTTATTAAAAGTATCCTATGTTTTGAATTTAGAAAGCTGGTCAAGTTACACCTTTTCTCTCCTTCAGTTGTATTCAGATTCAAAGTAAAAGCCTAATCTTTGGTTATAAGAACATGCAAAAGCAGTCTTGCAATATGATGTTTCCTCTGCTAACAAATAATAATGATCTAGTATTTAAAGTCTTTCGTTAAGTAGAGTGATCATTAGAACCAAATAATCATTATGAGATCCTACTTATTTATAGAGAATGTATTCATCCCTTTTTCTTGTGTGAAGCAAGAATCAAATATCCTTTTTTTATTATTATTATTTAGTAGCCCTGGTTGGTTTGGAACCAGACTTTTCCACCCCAAAGTATCTTGTTGCTTCGCTTTTTGTCAGATGTTCTTAGTCTTTTATTGGTCTTATAATCTCTTCTTCAGATGACTACATCCTCACACATCTACTAGAACAATACACAGGCATGACTTTGCTTATGGGCTTCAGTAGAAGCCCTTCAGGCAGATTGCTCCATTTCTAGTTGGCCTCTTCTATACCCTGTATCAGGTTCATACCTCTTCTATTGCTCAGTTTAACATTTCTCACCTTAATCCTGAAAAAAATCTGACTATACTATGGACCAAAAATAGTAGCACATAATATGACACATAACATGACACATAATATTCCAAATGTTGAATGTGAATAGACACCACAGAGTGAAATACTAGTCTCTTATTGCTAAGCTCTTCTAATTGAGTTTGTCCTGACCTACCAAAAAATCTCACAGAAAGACTAAGAGTCTAGTCCTAGCTCTGTAGAGCTTCAGGTTCTACCACATTAACTTATTTCTTATAAGGAATAAGTATAACAATCAAACAGTCCACTTACTTAAATCATTTTAATGCAGGCCTTCAGGTCAGCAGCCCTCGTAAGTAATCAATGCCTTGAACAGTATACTGCAGGGCAATAGAAACTTGTGTAAACTCTGGAAACCAGGCAAAATATGGTTCTTTCATGGGAAAATTTAACAGTTAGGCAAGCAGTGTGCTTCTGCAAAACTTGAAATTCTGTAGACACTGATCCAAGAAGTGAACCTTATTATATTCAGCTTAAATGTAACAAAGGTATGAAAATTTGTGGGCAGTCAATAACCAAGAGAAAGTACTCAGACTTTCTGACTGTAAATAAATGGCAAAAATTCTGGCAAATGTAGTTACATTCCTTACTGAAATCTTCTCACAGGAAATCTGGAGAGAGGAAATCTGGAGAAAGGAAGACTCTCCCTTGGTGGAGGAGGATCAGGTTAGAGATCATTTGTCCAAACTTGACATCCATAAATCCATGGGCCCCGATGGGATGCACCCACGAGTGCTGAGGGAGCTGGCGGATGTTATCGCTAGGCCACTCTCCATCATCTTGGAAAGGTCCTGGAGATCAGGAGAGGTGCCTGAGGACTGGAAGAAAGCCAATGTCACCCCAGTCTTCCAAAAGGGCAAGAAGGAGGAGCCAGGAAACTACAGGCCTGTCAGCCTCACCCCCGTCCCTGGAAAGGTGATGGAACAGCTCCTCCTGGAGGCCATCACGAAGCATGTGGAGGACAAGAAGGTGATCAGGAGTAGTCAGCATGGATTCACCAAAGGGAAATCATGCTTGAGCAGTCGGAGAGCCTTCTGTGATGGAATGACTGGCTGGGTAGAGGAGGGGAGAGCAGTGGATGTTGTCTTTCTGGACTTCAGCAAGGCTTTTGACACCATCTCCCATCACATCCTCATAGGCAAGCTCAGGAAGTGCGGGCTAGATGAGCAGAGAGTGAGGTGGATTGAGAAGTGGCTGGATGGCAGAGCTCCGAGGGTTGTGGTCAGTGCCGCAGAGTCAAGTTGGAGGCCTGTAGCTAGCGGTGTCCCCCAGGGGTCAGTGCTGGGTCCAGTCTTGTTCAATATATTCATCGATGACCTGGAGGAAGGGACAGAGTGCACCTTCAGCAAGTTTGCTGATGCTACTAAACTGGGGGGAGAGGCTGACACACCAGAAGACTGTGCTGCCATTCAGAGGGACCTGGAGAGGGTGGAGAGCTGGGTGGAGAGGAACCTCCTGCAGTTCAACAAAGGCAAGTGCAAGGTCCTGCACCTAGGGAGAAATAATCCCATGCACCAGTACAGGCTGGGGGTTGACCCTACTGGAAAGTAGCTCTGCAGAGAAGGACCTGGGATTGCTGGTGGACAACAAGTTGAGCATGACCCGGAAATGTGCCCTGGTGGGAAAGGAAGCTAAAGGTCTCCTGGGGTGCATTAGGCAGAGTGTTGTCAGCAGGTGGAGGGAGGTGATCCTGCCCCTCTCCTCAGCCCTGGGGAGGCCTCACCTGGAGTACTGTGTCCAGTTCTGGGCTCCCCATTACAAGAGAGACATGGCACTCCTGGAGAGAGTCCAGCGGAGGGCTACCAAGATGATTAGAGGGCTGGAGCACCTCTCCTCTGAAGAAAGACTGCAAGAGCTGGGCCTGTTCAGCCTGGAGAAGAGAAGATTGAGAGGCGATCTCATCAACGTGTACAAGTATGTGAAGGGAAGGGGGTGTCAAGAGGGTGGGGCCAGTCTCTTCTCCGTGGTGCCCAGCAACAGGACAAGAGGCAACGGGCAAAAACTTAACCACAGGAAGTTCCATCTGAACCTGAGAAAAAACTTCTTGACTGTGAGGGTGAGAAACCATTGGAACAGGTTGCCCAGAGAGGTAGTGGAGACTCCTTCCCTGGAGATATTCAAAACCTGTCTGGATGTGATCCTGGGCAATATGCTCTAGGTGACCCTGCTTGAGCAGGGAGGTTGGACTAGATGATCTCCAGAGGTCCCTTCCAACCTAAACGATTCTGTGATTCTGTGAAATGAAAGCTTCAGGAATGGATCTGAAAGATCTCTGATTGATAACTTTACAGATATTAAGGTGGGAAGTGGGAACAAGAAATAGCAAAAGTGAAAGCATGAGTTGGGTTTGCAAAATATAGTGTATATGCAATGAAGGCTAACAGCAGGGGTGGACTGGAGATAACAGTTAACCTCTTGAAAGTGGATGAGGGATGACTGCATCAGCTGAGGGACTGAGAGAGACCTGAATACCATATAGACCATTGAACTGAAAAAAGTAATGATCTTGACAGCACAGATCAGGAAGCATAGCAGTCATACAATATTCTCAAGAGTTCTTTCAAACAGAAGACACTAGAGGTGCTCAGGAGTAACACTACTAAATCCCACACATTTTTACAGGTATGTTCAAGCACTGAGAATTCTTTCAAGGTCCTCTCCCAATATCAGGCATTCTACTTCACCTGATTTTACTTCTGATCTAATCCTATTTATATACAGACATTCACTTAGAAAACTTCTGGATTACTTCCTAGACCACCTTAGTTTTCTTATTCAGTATTTAGTTCAATCCCTTCATCTGATATTCCCCCATCCTCCCATTTTATTTTCCCCACAAAATGTTGAATTCTGAAAAATTGCTTGTTTATGCCTCGTATTACACCTTTAGTGTTTGAATGTTCAAATGTTGGGCAAAAATGACGTTTAATAAATGTGGAGTGTTTGAGGAAGCACTATGTACACATATACTCTATGATCAGACTTCACTCGGACAAGAGGTGAAACCCACTGGATTCCATATGTTTAAGGAGGAAGAAGGCATTTTATACAAAAATTTATCCTAGAAAACCAAGAGAATATTAGATGTGGAATGAAAGGAATATGCATTTGCCAAATGCTAAAACCTTTTTTTTTATGGTAACGCGACTCAAATATCACAATAAAACTTTCTCAGTAAGGCACCTAAAAACAAAGAAAGAATTATGTACCTAGAATGGGCCTTTCAAAATGCTTAGCATTGCCTGAATCTTCTGTTAGTGAAGTCAATACATTTTACAACTGTTTTCAGTAGTAAGACAGAATTAAAATAATAGTAAGTTTTTCTAAAAATGTCTTCCAAATCTTGAAGAAGTTCTGTTTTTGGCAGGTTGAAAAAATATGCTATATCAACTCTAAGACATATGAGATGGGAAAAAAGAAACACTGGAATGAGTATTTTAGTAGTTTTGTTTTACTTCACATGTATTGGTGAAAGAATAAAGATATGAAATCTGAAAGCAGAAAATATGTGGGTGTTTAAAGTCTAGAGTTAGGAATGTAGAAACTATCATCCTTGGAAATATCAACTGTTTACTTAAATAGACTGTGCTGATAGCATCAGCATGAATTGCTTCTCAAACATACAAGAAATGCCTCAGAGAAGAATTATAAAAAATAAAATTTGCATTTTTGATTTCTTTTCTACTTTAATAAAGTAGAATTTTACATTAATGATATGTGCATTTGTGCATATATGCATAAAAGTGGTAAAAATGTCCAGAATTCTGCTCATTCTGCCAATTATCGGCAAGGGAAACATAACATCCCGTATTGGCTGGAAAACTTACTAAACTGAATATATCTAGCAAGGCTACGTTAATGACAATTTTAAAGTTACCACTTCTGACTTTAAAAAATAATCTAGAAATGAACACACTGTATTTGAGTAATGCAAACAGTATCATTAGCCCACATATCAAGCTCATATTGGCTGGAGATACTCATGAGGTCTGAGTAGTGGAATGGCTAAAAATGGTGACGTATTTATGCTTCTCACTGAGTACAGAAAGTGCTATCGTGCATAAAGAAACTTTAAAATTAGGACTTGATAAACTAAAACAGCATAAATTGTTCTTATCTGCAATCTACAAAAGATTCTTATAGATGCCAAAGTTCCAAACAATATTATGTATACATAACAAATGGAAGAGACTGGCAGTTTGCACATAGCATCAAAGATAAACAGAAGCAATTAGAAGTACTCGCACAGCTGAAGGCCTATGATCTCATTGAGATTAAAGAGACATGGTAGGATAGCTCAAATGACTTGTGCGCTGGACTGGATGGATACAGGCTTTTTAGGAAGGACAGGACAGAAAGATGATGGTGAAGGGCTGCAGCCAATATGAAGGAGCATCTCAAATGCATGGAGCTTTGCTTTGGAAGAGGTGATGAGGCGGCTGAGAGTTTATGGGTAAGGATCAGAAGACAGACCAATATGGATGACGTTGTAGTGGGTGTCTGCTAAGACTGCTTCATCAAAATGAATTAAATGAAGCCTTATTTAGATAACTGGAAGAAGTCTTGTCGTACTTATGGGGAGACGTTAATCACCTTGATATTTATTAGAAGGGCATTACGACTGGGAGCAAACAATTCATATTTTTGGAGTGTGTTGACGGCAATTACTAGATGCAAGTGGTTGATGACCTGTCTACGGGTGATCCTCTGCTTGAGCTGTTCCTCACAAACACAGGACTGATGAGCTGAGTAGGAGCGATCTTCTGCTGGATCTATTTCTCACAAAAAAGGAAGAACCTTTAAGGGATGTACAGGTCAATGGCAGCCTTGACTGCAGCAACCATGAGATAATGGAGTTAAAAATCCTAACAGAAATGATCAAGACAAGTAGTAAAATTACCATGGACTTCCAGAGAGTATATTTTGTCTTGTTCAGCTATCTGCATGGCAGAATCCCATAAAAGGCTGCCCTGAAGGGCAAAAGGGCCCAGAAGAGCTGGTTGACAGCCTCTTCAAAGCACAGGAATGGTTCCCTCCTGGGGTGCAGACAGTTGGGTAAGCATGGAAGAAAGCCAGCATGGATTAACAGGAAACTCCTGAGAGAACTGGATTTACTCAGTCATAAGAAGAGAAGACTTATGGGAGACCTAATTGCTATCTACAACTATCTAATGTAGAAGTTTAGACAGCAATTAGGAGAGTGTAAAGAAGATAGAGCCAGATGCTTCTCAGAGCTGCATAGTGGTGGGACAAGAGAAATGGGCCATATTAGAAAGCAGCAAGCTCCAATTAAACAGAAGGACAAAAACATCACTGTGAGCATGAGCCCAGGGAGACTGCAGAACCTCTGTCCTTGGAGACTGTCAAAACTCCAATGGGTAAGGCAGGTGGTTGGGCCAGACGACCTCCAGAGGTCCCTTCCAACCTACATTATGCTGTTCTGTGATTCTGTAGTGAAAACATCCGCAGAAAGGTTACTGAATCCTTGCATGTTTATAGCAGAGCTGATTAACAAAAATAATAAACTAACAGGAAATTAAAAAATGACATGGCTATTTAAAAATATTTTTCTCTAAAGTCATTTAAGGTACATATATTGAAATATTTTGTTTTTTTAGACTTTCAGCCTCCTGCAGTACCTAAATATTAATGCAATTAGATGATTATTTAATTTAGGTGATGATCGTGACATACTAGGTATCAATAGGGCTCTCAGAACATCCCACCGTTGTGTGGAGAGGAAAGGGCTTATAGACAGCAGGTTATCCATAATCACATTACAAATATCCACATAATATACATTCTGTTGTAATTATCTAAAACCAAAAAAAGGTTGTGCAACTGAATGTCTTTACTTATCTTTGAATAATAGAGAACAAAAATATTTTAACCTGGATGTTAAAAGATGGATGTTAAAAGATGGATGTTTTTCAGATGCATGGAGACTTGAAATCACGCAATACCTGGGATAGAGTTTAAAATATCTTAACAAATATTTGTTAGATTATTGGCTTTTGAAGCTTTGTAGTTTTATACCTGATATAGACTTCTTTAGTATACTCCAGATATGAAAAACTCTTCGTCATTGTGATTTCACTGAATCATAACTCTTTGCACCTTCACAGAGGATAAGCTTAACTTCATAAATTTGGTGAGTTGCATTTTTTTTTGTTTGTACATCAGATAAAAACAAATATGCATCTTCCAGATGGATGTTCCAGCTATTGGATCTGCAGAAATTCATTCTTCTGGGAGATACTGTCTGAGGAGAAGCTGAAAAGAAAGTGATTTCTCTTACAACTATTAAGTATTGTGCCAATACACCTAGCAAAAGTAAATCAAACAAGACCAGTACAAACATAGAAATGAAACCAGTACATAAATATTTTCATTCCCGGTATTTTCCTCTATATCTTTGTAAAAATAGATGAAATGCAAACACAGACCACTAGCTATATTAAATATCTATGAAAACTCATAAGAGTAGCTAATGTTAAGATTAGAACAGACACCTACCTACTCACAATTTTACTTTTCTCTGTGTTGCACCAGCAGTATTAACTTTTGGTGAGTGATTATTATTCTCTCCTGCTGTGCAGGAAAATTATATCACAGGAAGGGCTTAGTCTCAGATCTCCTAAGGCATTAAGTACCTAAGTCACGCTGGGCTCTGCCAGTTAGATCTAACTGCTAGCAAGGATTCAGACCTGAGAAACTGTGAAAGATTTCCTTGTATGCTATATAGAGTTTCCCAGAAGTACTGCTGTAACATTAGAAAGAAAAGCTAGATGCAAACCATCAAGGTGAAATAAACTTCTCTTTATTTTAACATACATAAGTTAGAAGCAGAAATAAAGGAAACACAAAGGCGGAATGTACGCTAGCTAGGAAGTTTGGTAGCTGTAAACTACATTATCTCAAGCCTGCTGGTTAAAGAGATTAGATGAACCATTTCCCTAGGATTTTAGCATCATTCACGCTTATCTGTTCCTCAGCTGAGGACAATCAATTCTTTGTCAGGGGGCCAAACTTCTTCTTTTTGGAATGCCATTTCTGTCTGTTGGGATTCCTATTGAGTCTGTTGTATTCCATATTTACTTGGCAAGTTGAAGCAAAGCACAGCTTACCTCTCCTTGGCAGTGACAAAGAAGCTGCAACAATACATGATAATTGCTGCAAATTTATTTTACTTTCCTAAGAGCATCTTGCAGTTAAGAGTGTGTTTTTCTTGTCTATTCTCTTATACTGTATAGTGGCTAAAGGAATGCTGTAGAGAGATTGGCATGGTCCCTGATGCAAAGAAAGCAATAGGGTTCTCTGTACAACCAAGCATTAATATCTGTTAGCATCTTTCCCCTCCTGCACAAGCCAAAGTTCGGGGCTCTCCAGCCTATGGAGCCTCATGCTTTGGTTCTGCCTGTACACTGAATAGTTATATAGCTATCTAGGAAGGAAATGAATGGCTTACTGGTCACCATTTGCAGATTACTACTTGCCAATATTTATCATTGTTTGCAGTCAGCAGGCAAAGAAGAACATAACTGCATCCCTGAACTGATTGGACCACTGTAGACCAGATTTTTAAAATGTCTATTTTACCAGAAACACATGAAAATCTAGCTTTCCTTTAAAAATGACAGGGAAACCTAACACCAAAAGAGTGCTACAGGTCAGATTCTGCTTTGTGTGTCCTTCTGCTAGGGAAAGGGAAAAGCAGGAATGTGCCGCAACAAAGAAAAATGATATTGGTTCATGTGATATATTATGAACATGCTGACTACCCTCTCTGAAAAAGAACATGCTGTCTGAGAGGTAGTTTACATTCCCATGGACAGCTTCCGTGCACTAAAATTTTTCATGGAGAATTTATGTACAATTTTTCTTTTTGGAACTAAACTTATATCAGCAAATAAAGGTTCCCAGAAATTTAAAGAGGAATGCAAAAATGCCCTTCTACATGTACAGTTAAGTCTGGCCATATTGCAAGAGAACTGATATAGCAGTCTGTCCAGGTAAAGCTTTCAAGTCAGCACCTGTAAATTATCTGCACAAAGACTTAATACATCTGAATGAATGAACTTTCTCATCTGCTGTATACCTAGCTTCTCCAGTGTCATTTTCATTTGAACCACATGAACCAATTCTCTCTCTGTCCTTTTTTCCTCACACACTCTGGATTTCTTTGCTCATACCAAATACCGATTTCCAAGAAGCATAGCAGGACTGAAGGCTGTAAATTTGAGAAGATTTCTATTAAGAAAAAGGATTAAGAGCACCATGTAGAGAAGTATGACAACTGTAACTAGCTATACTGTAACTGCAACATCGGCTATTTTCCTGATACTTCTTTCAGAGGTCTCCCTCATGCACTTCAACCTTTCCTTTCACATATTCACAAGTTGTTACTTACCAAAATCATGATCAGTATGGAAGGCTCACTGTGAGAGAGATGAGATTGTTACTTAACTACACATCTTTTTCTTCTGATATCTCTTAAAAATTTTTATATCTATGAGTTGTATTTTGCCATATCCAAATTGGCTGTTATTGCATGAGAATTCTTAAAAAAAAAAAACAAAAAAAAAAACAAAGGATGGAGGATCTGGAGGGGTAAAACACCTCTCAGTAACAAAAATAAATCCATTAAAAAAAAGCAAAAAAATTCAGTGGGTTATTTATTTGGTGTTCATTTCTGTTGGAGAACTACCAGTGAGCATCTTTTTTCTGGTGGCCCCTTGGCATCCAATAAGCCCAAAAGAACCTCCCTCTGTAAGCTAAATGCTAGGCTAATGCTCAAGCAACTTTGGGGGAAGAAAAAACAAAAAAAAAAACAAAAAAAATCCAAACCCTTCTCTGTAAACCCAAACCCTCCTCTGTGATGCCTACCTCCCTACATAACAATTGTGAGTTTAGTGAATTAATGCAAAAAATAGGAATAGCTCAGCAATCTGAGGAAGCTCCATTGTCCTGTTACTTTTCCTTAAAATGAATCTTCATGTTCAAAATAACAAAGAGAGATTGATTTAAGTCATTTGGCTCTCACTTGGTGAGTTTCCCACTGCAGCATACCTTGAAGCCAGTTATCACATTTTAAAGCCACCCTTCAATAAATTGCTCCCTTTTTGTCCTCCCCAGCGGTGCTTGCCCACCCCCATTCTTGTTTTAAGCCATCATTTCACAGACTTACTAAAATGAAAAAGCATCCTGCTCTGCCCACCTGCTTCTGCCAGGAACTGCTGAACACCTCCCACATTCCCTATTTCATGCTATAATTAGAACAAATATTTGAAATACAAATATTCTTTCCTTCTTCTACTTCAGTCTCTTGTTGTTCTCATGTCATCTTCTGTCATTCTCTTGCACTGCCTAGAAAGACTTTGGCCGCGTATTGAAGATCCAGTTTTCTGCATTTTTGCTTAGGGCCGTGGTTAAGCATCTCAACAGAAGAAATACGAGCCTTAAGTTTATTTTGCTCTCCAGGCTTGTGGATCTGTGTGGGGCCTATGTAGTACCTAGAGGCCCCAGCGGATCCTCTGTCTCATTCTCTACTTTGCCTGCTCCCCCTGTACTCCCACCTTTGTGAGCCCTGGCAAGCAGCTATTTTTACACTCTGATTGTTCCCCTTTGAGGCAGACAGCATACTCTGGTGCATTTCAGTATGTCTAAAATATCCCTTGGATACTGCTCTGCCCCACTAAAAAATCCCTCTGCTGGAGATGGACTGTAGCTGGTGCAAAGCTTTTTTATTCTTCTTACATCAGTCAGCATAGCTCTGGATATGGCAGTTACCTTCTGTGGGTACCTTTAGAGCCCTTTGCTGCTGCCAGACCCATAGAGCATTAATTGAGGGTCAGACCCACAGCCTCAGAATGGGTTCATAGGCACATTTGCTGTTCTGCCTGCCTTGCACAACTGAACCGGATACTTCAGCACAGGCCAAGACTGAAGTCCAAGCCTTGGTATCAGCAGCCTTCCTGAAGACAAGCTGAATAAGGCTAAAATTTAGCATTAGAGCTACCAGAAATGAGTAGAGGGATAAAGTCTTTTTTTTTTTTTAATCAGTCATCTACTTCCTTGAAAACAAATAGCAGACCAATAGCAGCATACAATGCATCTACTAAGACACTTGCTGGATCTTCTCACCTGCATCATAATGACTTTTCTACAGACCTGCTGAAGTCCCACAGATCAGCCAGACTACAAGGTAGCAAGATTAATTCATGGGTGGTTGGAACTTTTATTGTTAAGTGTACTTTAGGCAACAGAGTTTTCTTTTCTTTCCCATCATGCCTGTCACCCTTCCAGCCCTTTGTATCTGAGACTCTGACACCCTGCAGTTGTCAAAAGGAGCTAGGCTTTGGAGGAGAAAATTGCTAAGGCAGGAGGAAGGAACTGCATTAGTCTTAACTGAAAAGATTCCTTAGAGCTCTAAATCTGAGAACGTACTACTGTGTCTAGTTTAGAACACCTTCTGTGGAGGCAGCTCGGAAAACATTCTCCCCTGTTCAGAAGAAAAGGGTGTGCAGGTGTTCTTCTTCTGCCTATCCTCCAGTGATTGGAAGATCAGAGAGTGGTCTCTCAGCTGCGGAGGGCATAAATGAAAATTATTCTTGCTTCTGTCAATGAGGGCTCTTGACACTTCCTCTTTCTGTTTTCCAACTATATGTAAAAAGTCATTGTTTGACCTGGAAAAAAGAAGTCGAGGAAGGAATCTTCTTGAATTCTTTGTGAAAATAGTGGTTCATGTGAGGTATGACTGTTTAGAAATTCACTTAGATCACATTCAGACCTCCTGCTAGGAAAATTCAATGCACTTTCAGTTGATGACCAGTAAATAAGCCCTACGTGAGTCCACTGAGAGTATAAAGAATAGAGGTTTGGAAGGCATGGGTCTCTCAGTCTTTGCTTTCCTGACCCTTTATAGATACTTAAGTCTATCTTAGGAACTAAAACAGGTTGTGCAAGTACAGTCCTCTACTGAAATGCCTCCATTTGTTTTTCCTCCTTTGCTTGCCTTATTGAAATGTGAAATTCTTCCATGACTATATTTGTGTAGGATTGAAAACAATGGGGCCTTCATCTTGTTGGCCAGAATAGTAAGATGAATTCAGCTGTACATGCATGCTCATTACAGTGATAAATGAACACTGAGAATTGAACATTAGAAATTTAAAGAGCGGGGTAAAAGTATTTGTGGAGTCCTGAATCAGCTCTGTTCTATGTTTGTAAGCTCTGTGATTACAAGCTGCATTTCTGGTATGCAAGAGATGTTATGTTCTGAAATGTAGCTTTGACTCAAATCTGACCAAAAGTTTTTTTTTTTTTTTTTTGTGAATTTTCTAGTGAGCAGAAGTGAGACACTGACATTCTTGTCAGTTTCACATTTAAGATCTTTGGATAAAGCTTAATGAGTCAGATATATTTTGAAAGAAACATCTGAGGCTCAACAAACAGGAATGTTCTTACAAAAACTTTCTGTCTGCCCAAAACTAAGCACGTTATGGTATTTTATTATATAATTATGCACAGTCTTTTACAAGATAGCCTTGACTCGATAAGGCTTCCTTTCAACAAATGTGTCTTCACATTACTACATATCAGATTTGATTAGAGCACAATAGATTTTCTTTCTGTGGTTGGTTTACCATGATCCGGCCCCAATATGGATCTGAGAAATGGCTGTAGTGCACACCCAGATCTGGGACTTGGGAGCACTCCCAGAATCTCAAGATTAGACATAGCATTATAAAGTTAATAACCATCTATATAAAACTTCAATTTCTTAAACTCATTTTTAAATTTATTTCCTCTAATCAATCAGTACATTAAAATGAAATATTCTTTTTTCTTATGAATTATTTTAAGGTGTTCACCCGTACAGGCTTTTCAGTCATGAGTCTTTTACAATTTCAGAGCAGAAAAAAGAGCTTAGCTTGTTTATCCTAGTAAAATTAAGTCTGAAAGGGATATGATGGCTCTCTATAAATATATCAGGAAAAAATACACCAGAGGAGAGAGGAGCCCTTTAAATTAAGGATAATGCTCACACAGAAAGAGAAAAAAAAATTTTGAATACCAGGTTTACAGCTGTGAGATTCTGAACGGTTTTCCAGTTAGTGAGGGAAGGCTTGAGAAAGAAAAAAGCCAAATTTTTTGTGATTCTGTGACATATTTGCCTGAGCTAGCAGAGTTGAAGTTAAGTATCCAAGAGGTTCCCTCCTCTATAGCGTTCCTAATTTTTTTATTTTCAAAATGGTTGATATATCTAGCTGAAAAATATCAGCATAGAGCAGAGATGCTCAGTTTAGAAATACCAATCCAAATAGTTCAGTCTTACATGCAAAAGAAAATTGTCACTAGTAAGCATCTGTCAGTCTTACAAATGAGTGGTACTGAAAACCTCCCCCATGCTATCAGTAAGTGTTGCCTACACAAGTTTGCCTTAAAATAAGAGAATCAAGATTTAGGATGGGTAGATAATTAAAAGTAGTACTCTGAAACAGCATCATTAAATCCAGCTGCATTTGCTTTTAAACCAAACTCTAGGCTCCCATATCTTATGTCTGTGTATAGCTTACAGATCAGATTCTGTGAGTGCACTGCTGTAAATACATGGTTATTTCTACTAAGTAGACTCCTTATTTTTTTTGATATATATGTAGCGGTGGCTGTAGTCGATTGTTAATGCCATCAAATAGACTTTTGAAGTCTATCGAGTGTCTCTAAAGAAGCAACGATCTTTTTTTTCTTTTTTTTCTTTTTTTTCTTTTTTTTCTTTTTTTTCTTTTTTTTCTTTTTTCCCATGTTGGGACTGAAATAACAGAGGAGTCTAACACTAGGAAGACTGAAGACTTGGTGTTACTGTAACATTAGTGTAGTGCGGACATATCTAAACTAGTTTGAAAGGATCTAGTTCATTTTCTGTTATAGATTATACCACTATTAGCACTTCAGCCAGGACTAAATATGGTAGAACATGCACTGTTAATCCCAACTAAGCAGGACTTTTATATTTCAGAAGAGTGGTGGGGGAGAAAACAAAGGTGCAGAAACCAACTGGGAAAGGACCTATGGTTAGAACGTCATCAACTGACAGTGTTGTTTCTATTTAGAAGTTGGACAATTTCCTCCTATCCTCTGGTCCAACCCAAAACCCTTCCAGTTTATTCCCATGTACAGGAAGCAGGATAAATTTGTTCACGATATTGTCCCTAAAATTCTGCCCACACCCTGGCAAGCTTTTTTAAAACTACCTATGGTACATCTCTGTCACTGATAGCACCTTAGCTTAAGTATTGCCATGTTTAACTTACCCTTCAATCAACATTATGTTCTATTAATGGAAGAAGCATGCACTCAGTATAGTCCACCAAAATAACATACAGAAGAAAAGTAGAAGATTCTATCTATGAAGAGCGAAGAAACACTTAAGGATGCAGATCGAACAATTCAGGAAGCAGCAGAGGAAGACAACACTGCTATGAGTGACTGTCTTGCTGGTGAGACTCATCCTGCTCCGCACAGAAAGGCAGAGGCCAGTGGCTGCTCTCTGCCTGATGAAGGATTAGCCTGTCCAACTTGAAGTTGATTAGACTTCTCAAGAGGGTAGTAAGCATGCCAAAGCATGTGCATTTATATGTTTAAAGATTGCATTCAGTCTTAAGAGCTGTGTAATGATCAATACTAAAGTGTAAAAAAAAAAATCCTGTCTGCTCAGTGCGTGTGGCAAAGGTACCTGAAGATATGTTTCGCAAAGGTACAAATCAGAGAGCATTCCAGTGGATCTGCTGCAGCAGGCACATACTGAAGGAGAAAACGAACCAGGTTTCCTGATGCCTGATACGTTACCTTTCACAAAGTTCATGAAGAGAAAGTCATCTCTCAAAACCTATGCTATTAGTGGGGCATTCTTGTCACAGAAAGCCCAAGAAGTCAGCTCAGAAACCCTGTACTAAACATAGTGCTGTGTTGTTGTTTGTGTAGCAGTATGCTGGCCAAAGGAACAGTAATAAATCTTAAACTGAAGGGCCATAGATTATTACTTCAGTTTTTCTGTAAATCTCTGTTTATTTCACTGTTTCTGTCTGGATAAAATGATACTGTAAAGAGCTGCTGTTCAGCATGTAACATTGTAATATTGGGAGCAGAAATTTGCACCAAAGTAATCAGGAAAACCTTTTAGGTTTACTAGGAGAGTCCCACTACATTAGAAAAAGAATTGTGTTCAACAAAACGTGTGCTAATAGATAAGGAAATACTACAGTGATAGATTTATTGTCTTGGAAAGATGAAAAGATCACTTATCGCATTAGCATTGGAACAATTGGCTTGCCAAGGAATACAACTGGTTGGTTCTCTGAGCTGTTCTTTGTGGTATTACTATTGATTTCACCCCAAACCTTACCAATTAAAACAAACAAACAAACAACAACAAAATACAACACTTCCGTAGTATGCTGGCTTTTTATACTTAAAATAGGAATAAAACTACATACATCTGACTGTACTTTAACATTAACATAGTTTAACAATTCTGTCTCTAAAAGATTTTGTACTTTACGCATCCTCCTCTCCAGAATGCCATTTCCATAGCAGGGAACATTAACATATATTTACAAATTTCACGCTATGGGCTTAGGCATTATCATATCTGTCATTCACCATTACTCCCAGGATAAGCAGATAGTTTTTCAGTAGTTTGAATGACTCCTGAACTGTTTGTGAGAAGTAAATAGCTTAGTCTACAGGGCAACCAAAGAAGTTCTTGACTGAAGGGACATTTCCAGAGAACATAACTCTACTACAGAACTCTTATCTTACCCATTACGTCCTGTTTAGCATTTTTAAGTGTCATAGAAATTCTGTCACTAATTTCCATTTTTATAATTCAATCTAAATGATAGTATATTCAGAGTCCCACTCATAAGATATCTTAGTGATCAAAATAATCTTACACGTTAGGGTGCGTACAAAATATGTTCCTGTAATCATAAAACTCTGAGGGCAAATAATTATATAAGTTACCAGCACTGCCTTCCTAGTAGTTTTTCAAAGTAAAAAAAAATCCCATTAAAACAAATAATTCAAGGGACAACTAAGCAGGAAATATTTTGTGTAATAAGAAAATACATCCACTTTTTTTTCCTTCATACATTTCCAGGAGACGCTCTGAAAGCATTTTAAAAGCTTTGCTGTAAATAGGTTTCCCAATGTATGTCTGACAGCTGCAGGACTTCGACATGAGCTGGACCTGCAGCAGCCTCTGCAGGGCCATACAAAAATCATTATCAGCATTGTGCAGCTGTTTAGGCCAACAAAATCTGAGGCAAAAAATTGTATTTCAACAGACAATACATGCACTTACCAGAAATTGCGTTAAAAAGCAAACTGATGAATGGATCTAATCAAGACTTTGTCTCTTTCAAGAGTGTGTCACCTAAGTTGCTCAGGCAACTGTGCTGATTGAGTGAACTAGGACCTCAGTTGTAGTAGCTAAGCACTGTCATCTCTGATTAGCAATATTGCTTCTGCAGCTGCTTGCCTCAGGCACCTTTTCACATATCTGAAATGTTCCTGAAGCTTTGAGCAAGCTAAAGTAATTAGGAGGAGAATAGCAATGGTCCAGCAAAAAAATTAATTATGAAGGGACATGTTGAAAATTTAGAACAGCTATCACAGAAGTCTTCAGTGAAAGTCTAAGGGAACTAATAGCCTTGTTCACTTCCACTGAGCTCTGTGGAAACAGATTCAGGTTCATCAAAAAACAAAACTGAGGTCTCCTGCCAAACTTCCGTGATTTCTAAAAATATTAGAATGATCTCCTGATTTTTGGAATATATGTGTTTGATTAAACAATTTTCTAAGATTGCTTTGTTTTTAAGGTTATTTTCTGTTTTTGATTTAAATAAGTGATCATTCTAGTTTTGAATGTTTTGTATATACACACATTAATTTTCCTTCATTTATAAAAAATGATGTCCCAGAATCTGGCCCTAAAGCCACTGAACTTCTATACAGATCCAAGAAGCTGCTGCCAGAAAGATCCTATGTGTCCTTAGTCATTAAGCCTTCTTCCAAAATAGTCATTATTCTTTCTTCCAGGATACCTCATCAGTTGATGTTTCAGACACTATTGTTGCCCTAAGTCATAATGCAAAGAACATATTTTCAGTTTTGAGCAATAAAATGTAAAATCTCATTATCTGATAACTAGAAAATGTAATGTGTATGTTTTAAATTTTAATTAAGTTGAAAGTTTAATGTGCCTGAAATCACATAGTAAAAGATACCTCAAAAGAAGTCTACAGTTCAGATGTAGTCTGGTGTAGAAATATCCAGAAGTTTTAAGCTAGCTGGCTTGGTACAGCTATTCATGATTCTCTGTAGCATGGAGTAATCCAGGGGTTAATTTGTTTTGCCAAGAAGCAAACTGTGCTAGATGTATCTGGTTATTCACAGGGTAGATGCATGTATCCTACACTGCAGCCTGCTCTGTGGCTATACTTAACAGTCAGTGAACAACAACATCCAGTTCAGATTTTTTTTTCTTCCTAACCATGTAAGTGGTGGCAAGCTGGTTTATGAGGAAGAGGTTCTTGTTGTCGTTTGTAGTAAAGGTCATCTCTTGCTGGAGAAACTTTGAGAAGTTATGCCATAACCTTCACAGGCTGCTGGACATCCCTGGGCTCGCTGGCAGCTGGCAGCTGTGGATGACAACCCCACAATGTCCACGTGGGCTGTTTCACAAGGGGTACCTTGTCCAGCCTGACCTGCAGGCGAAGATACCACTATGGTGGGATGTGAATCTCTTGGGCCAAGGTTCAGGAGGGTGGAAAGCCCTTGACAGCCTAATGCTGTTCCAGAGCAAGGGGCGCATGGCCAACCCTCCACTTTCTCTAAGGGGTTGAGCAGAAGAAAGCTCATCTCCACACAGACGTTTAAAAATATATATATATATTTACTTCAGTGAACACAACATTTCTTTGCCCTCTGGGCTGCACAAGTGAACTGGTAGATTTTACCTCTGTATAGGGATTGGACTGTCTCCTTTTTTCTCATTCAAAATACCTTCCTTGCTGCCAAGGAAACCTTGTGTAGGAAGAGCAGTTTTGAAAGCTTGCACATGGCTCCTGTTGCTAAGGAAACTACTGACTTTTCTCGCAAACCTTCAGTACATGCAGTTGTGCTCTTGGAGGTTTTATATCCACTTATACTTGGGTAAAATATACTTAGGCTATGGAGAATATAGAGTTGTCATTTTTAATTTTGTTTGATTTCATGAAAGTCTCTAGTATTTAGTGTCTGAGATAGATTGATTTCCCAAAGACACTGTGAAGAGAGTATCTCCTATATTCCCTTGCCACTGCTGCCTACCTGTGTTTGCAATCATTTGCACACAAAGAAAATAAACAAGCAACTACTATAACTGTAATATCCAATTCCTCTCATTCTCATCCTAAGTTATTCTAAAGAGATATATAGGAAGGAGGCATAGACAGATGTGATCTGTTTGGAAATGCAAATGATGACTCTTCAATAGTTTTTGTACATCTGTCTAGCTGGTATGCAAAAACAGTGACAACTTTCTAAGAACAATGGAAATTATATGTATCGCTAAACCATATGCTGGTAGGATATTAGATTAATTCTCAAGAGTCCCAATGATATTTCAAGTGTGTTTATTTTTGTACATATTCAAAATCACATAGCAAATCTGATGACATTTCTAGTCTCCCACAAGGACTGATACTTTTCTGCTCATTAGTTGACTTTCATGGACTTCTCATCAGATATGTAAGGGCACATTAAGCTTTTTGACTCTAACAGTACCTCTTTCACCCATTTCAGCTCATCCTCCTCACAAATTGCTCACCTTGTAGCTTAGAGAAGGTCCTTATACTAATGCAGAAAAGATTCAAAACTAACTGTTCAAATGAAGCATTGATTAGAAATAAATCGAATATGGAAGGAAAATAACAATTTAAGATGAGAAATAAACTTTTATATGGCAATGCAGTATGTTCAGTATATACCCTGACTATTTCATTCTGATGGGTCACAAATTTTTAAGCCATTCCTATGCGTTATTTGAAACGTAAGCTCTGGATATACACTTCCTTAGATTCCTGTCTTTGCCTCTGTCTTTGAGGCCCTTAGTACAAGTGCTAACATCTACGCAAGCCAGAGTGCTCTGCGTCTTGCAGGACTGGCCAAACGAAAAGCAACAGCATAAATTAATGATTTATACAGAGGGTTTCATGAGCTTCAGGATTCTACTGGCAGCAGAATAGGAGACAGCACCTGGAAATTAACTGAAAACCCAGTTTTTATCTTTCTATTAAAAATGCAGTCGAGCTTGCACTTTTAGAACATTTATGTTTTTTAGTATGCCTGCCAGACTTGGAAATACTGACCACATCACAGTAAAAAGAAATAAATTTAGCTACATTTCCAGACCTCTGTGCCTGCTAGCCACAAAACTAAGGAGTTAATCAGACCTTATTTTCATGTTCACTGTGAGCAGTTATTTTATGAATCAGACTCATTCTTAGCAGTTTTGGACACCCAACTCTCCAAAACCTTGCTGCTGTGATCACGTGTTACCACACTGCAATGCGTGGAGACTGTAAGGAGTGGGAAAAAGTTTAGATATTTGACAGAATTTTAGAGTTTTGAGGGAATACCTTCCAAATTAAGTGTTTTATTAAAATGAGGTATGTGCTGGGAACAGCTGACTCTTTTTCCTCAGGTAAGCTTTCTGAGGCAGAAGAGTCCGGGAGAAGTCAGAAGAAAATGGTTTCTTGTCCTGTAAAGACTTCAAGTTAAAAAAAAAACAGAACAAAACAAAATGAAAAACATAAAATCATGTTTTGTACTGTGAGAAAATCAGCATCTTTCAGACAATCATGCAAACCAGGTGAAACAGTGGCCCATCATTGCACTCTACCTCTTGAGCAGAGTACTAGGCAAAGTACAATACAATGGTCCAGGTCTGTCTGGCTATGGACTTTAAAAAACCTTAGTCTGCCATAACCTATGCAGAGGAACTAACCACTGGGCAGAATCAGGTTCTCTTCTGTTATATCTTCCTAAACTCTAGAAAGTTCTTATGACAAGACCTTAAGTGGAACAGGTACACTCCAATAAAAACCTTTTGGACTGATTAATCTAAATGTTTCTAAAAGAAAGAGAAATGCTTTGCTAAAAGCAAAACCCAGCTCTGGAATCCAGCTGCTGTCACTTCTTTAGACATTTGTAATCAGGAGATCCTGACTCACATTGCCTTGTATTCAGACGTTGTCTTCAGGAAACAAAGGGCTAGACACAGTTCAATTGAGAGCTGAGATGCCTCCTTCCCCCTCTCCCCCCCGTTTCCATTTCCACTTCCTTTTAAATCAGGTATAACTATAGGTCCAGAAAGCTCAAAGATTCAGTATTCTAGATCATGTGACTAAAGCAACATAAAAACAGGGAATACAGAGACTTTGGATAGTACCAAAAAGTTCGTTTTATGTTCCTGCTGTTTTTCCTTGTCTGTGACAGCATAGGTAAAGGGAATAAGTAGGGCTCACCAAAGTGTCCACAGGTTGAATGCCGGAATAAAGTGAAGTGTCATGGAAAGAATACAAAGCTATGTTTGATGATCTCTTTTGTTTTCCACTATTTCAACAAAGTTAACTGATTTCAGGGTTATATCCCATATTGTCTGCACAGAATCTTCTTGTCTTGCTGAACGAAGGTTCAGAGAAAGAGAAAAACTATTATATGACCACTGTACTCAGAGCAATCCTGTGGAGAAGTGACACTAAAACAAGCAGTGATCAGTCAAGTTTAGGTGCTTGCATACCTACCAGAAAGGCGAGAAATTCCCTTGAGGAAGTTGTTGTTAGTACTTTATCTGTGTTCTTCAAAAACCACACAGCAAACAGAAATGACTCAGTCTAGATTTGAGACTTTTATTTAGTCAGTGATTGATTTCTAATCAGTTAGCACTGTAAATTTATTGCAATGCAACTCTTTTTTACCCCTGGTGATCCAAAAGCATCCTGAACATGCCATTCCCCACAGTCATCAATTCACAGCGTTGGGAACTGGTTGCCATTTACGCCCAATGAAAATTACATGCACTTTCCCAAGGGTATAATGACTTCTAACATATGCTTGTGAGGTTATTGTGTTGGAACCATTTCCCCATATTCTTTCACGGTTTATATAGAAATTTATTACTGTCATTAGTTTACAAAAATGGCCATTTTATTTATCTATAAAAACTGATTTTTATTTTTCTCACTTACAGCCAAAAAAACCCTCCGTTTTCACACAATTATAAAGCTGAGGTGAGTGACTTCAGCAGCTGTAGAGAAAAACAAAATTATTAGTTGTGAATATTAAAGCAGGTGGTTCTGAACTCCCCGGGTTAGGGATAAGCAATAGCTATGGCTACAATTATGATTACTTATGCACAGTTTATGTCAGAACCTGATTAGCAGACAATAAAACCAGATCCCATAATGGCACAAGGCAAGTGTTTTTCTCTAATGAAGCAGAACTACAATTCTGACTAGGAAGGAGAGAGCTGTTACAGCAGCTGAAATGGATGATAAAAATGAGCAAAATATTTGACTACTTTTTTTTAAGATGTCATATATCATGTGATTTTCAGCTTCTTGAAGATTTGTATTTTCAGGGGCTTAAAAATTATTCACATTGAAACACTGGTAAATGTCAAGCTGCTGTTATGCAAAAATTGGTTCATCCATCTTGAAAGTTGTCCTGAAAGTGGAGATGAAAAACACATTACTAGAGCAAAAACTACCGATAAAAGCATCTAGCTCAAAGCCTGATGATCTGGGATTTTGTTCCTTCTCTTAGCAAAGAATAGTCTTACCATATCTCACTTACTAAATACTTACATCTTTTCAGTAAGCAGATACCGCTGATGCAGAAATAGTAACTATCCAGTAGATCAGGATTATAGCCAGATCTCTCAAGCTGTGATAGTACTTCTATTAAAATGAATGACAGATCTCTCACTAAGATTTAAGTAGGAGCTGGCTGTTAAAGTAGTGCCTTTCTGGTTAATTATTTAATTTCTCTCTCAGAGAAAAAGATACGGCTAAGGAAATCACAAAGATTTAATTCCTTTCCCAGATGTCTCAAATCTGGTAAGAAATCCTTGGCAAACAATCAGATCTTGATGTCTCAGCTGTTCTACCTGAAAAATGGAAAAGATAGTTTTTCCCACATTTGTGAAGTACAATGAAACTTGCTAATGAAAAAGCAATAACAAGAGGAATTTATTTGTATATGAAATTATAAGCTAAAAAAGTATAGTGTAAAGAAGTCCAGCAAAACATAGAGCTTGTTAATGAAGGACCTTTTGCACTTATGATGGCATAACCCCATGCAACAGAGCAGCCTGGGAGCCGTCTGGTTAGAAGCAGTTTAACAGAGAAAGCCCTGGGGAACTCAAGGACAGCAAGTTCAACATGAACTAGTAGTGCACCCTTCTATTGACAAAGGCCCACTGTATTAACAAGAATGTAGACAGCAGGTCCAGGGACATGTGCCCCTTTATTCAGCTCTTGTGACACCACCCGCATCTAGAACGCTGAGTCCAGTTTGGGGTCCCATGGTGTAAGAACAATATGGATAAACTGGACCAGCAGAGGGTCACCAAGATGGTCAAGGGCCTGGGGCATGTGACATACAAAGAGAGGCTGAGGGAACTGAGTTTGTTAAATCTGAACAAGGAAACACTAAGCGAGATCTTGTTGCTGTCTGCCACTCCTTATTCACAGGATGTAGAAAAGACAGAGCTAGATTCTTCATAGAGCTGCACAGTGAAGGAACAAGAGGTAAGCAGCCAAGCTGAAACACAGGAAACTCCACTTAGTTATTGGGAAAAAAAATTAGCATAAGGGTGGTCAAACACTGGAAGACATTTCCTGGAGAGGTTATGGAATGTCCAGCCTTGGAGACACAAAAACTCAACCAGAAAAGGTCATGAACAATTTGATCCAACTTTGAACTTAGCCCCGTTCTGAACAGGAGTTTGGACTAGATAAATTTTAGCGGCCTCTTCAAAATAGTTTTTTCTAAGATCCTATCATTCTTAACATAGTTTGAGGAACATGAGTCAAAGCAGCTATGTGATAAAAAGGGCTCCCATTTGCTGCAGACAAACAGAAATAATTAAAATTTGCAACATTTCAGTCAGGCTTTTTTCTTTCTTATTTATTTTTGCACTTGAAACATTTAAACGTGTTCAAAATTTGGAGGGAAAGTTAGTAAAAATGTTTGATTCATTTTTGTTTTAAGCACTGTTGGCAAATTTTTCCATGTCCTAATCAAGAAGAGGGGACTATGACTCTTCTCACCTCGGAGCAAGGAGGACTACTGCAGTTAGGGTGGGCAGACGATAAATACAATTAGGGATAAATGGTAGGCAGGCAACAGTGAAGGATCACAGCTTTGTTTATATTTTGAAAGGAATAGATACGGCTTCCTAGAAAGACACCTAAAGTGCATCAGTGTTTGCACACTAGGAGGTTTCTTTCGTCTCCTCACTGACAATAATGTTAGCAGCTATAAAATGAAAGATAATAGTTTTGCGTGTTTTTTATCTACATTTCTATTTGCTTCTTTACTTTTGTTTGCCTTGAGATTACATTCACCCCGAATGAGAGAGTTAGTCCTACAGTTCTATTTGTAAAAGTTGCCTTATGCCAACACTTCTGTCTGAGATCACACTTCAAAACTGCAGCCAGCTGGTTTAACTTAGAAGATTTGGCTTCCCTCCTAGTGGCATAAAATCACTACCTCCGACATAGTGACTATGCAGCTACCCTGTTTTCTGCACCCTTATAAATTGTCCTTAAACACTAATCAAAATGTCCTTGACACAGGTCACAAATTGGATACTCGCCTTCTAGGGATCACAGTGACTGGAAGCTTGCTTTTCTTTTGAAACTCTCAGCACTTCCTCGATATGCTGCGCCACCTATCTCTGGAAATGCCCAGGTCTGCGCAAAAGGATGGTAATGAATAAATTATAGCAGTGCTTCAGGAAGAGGAGCAAGTGCTCAATAGTCCTACCAAAGCTTATTTATTCTACTATCTCTTCACTTACTGTGACAGTCTCTTTGCTATTACAGACATATTTGCCCCTCATGTCTCCTGGCTGAAACATTGTTTCGCCTTTTCTTGCCTTGCCCCTCTCAGCTCTCACACACATGGATGCACACACACACACACACACACAAAATTCAAAGTCATTGTGCTGGATGCTTCTGTACTACAGTGAAGAATGTTGGGCTCATGTCGTATGGTGACTAATATTTTTCTGAGAAAGTTTTAGGGAGTTTCCTTCGGAATTTCAGGAATCTGCCAGCATATTTTCATAAACTGTGTGCATCATCCATATTTTCTAAGCGTTCTCATTTTCAGTAAAGAAAAATGTTCCACTTGATATCAAAAGATCAGATAATAAAGGAGAATCAAATTCCTTGGCTGTTACAGTGTGAGAATTCTGCATATCTGTTTATTATCCACATTTTGGACAAGAAGAGAGGTGATGAAAAACTGAAAAGTGACATAACGTTATGAAAGAGATCAAAAGGACTGTGGGCTCAAATACTTACAACGCCAGAGAAGAGTTTATTTTTGTCGCATATGATATCTGTGTGACTCTAGACAATAGCAGGGGAACGCTAGGATATCCACTAGAGACGATTTTTAACTGACAGAAAAATAGGATGGCCAGTATTCAGTGTCCTCAGACAAGAGGCACAGTCATGTTACAGGGAAATTGTGATGTTGGTAGGTATCTGCTAAATGTTATGGCCGGACTTGCTAGCATAGGTCTGCTGACTGTGTGTGTGTGTGTACACCTTTCAGCCTTGTGTCCCATGGAAATAACACCTGCACAGTCATGCTGTTTATATGACTGTATCCCCCCATTTCAACCTTCCACCATAACTGTTGAATCTGTTGTCAGTTTCAATTATATTTCACAGACAAAAGGAAAGTTATGCTTCTACAACTGGGAAGCTTGATAGAGGAGAAGGTTTGTGCCTCCAGCTTAAAGAGGGGTAGCAGAGGAACTAAACTGCATTACGCACCCTAGATTCTGCTCAGAAAGATTATAATGACTTCAGCTACAGGAAAAGCTTTGATATGAGTTCACACTTTAATAAATGTGAGGTAATCCAAACATAAGATACAAACCCACATGAGCCAAGGCTCCACTAGTTCCAATGGCCATAGAACTAGCTGGATTTTGGGATCAAGGGTATATGATTATTAGATAAGTTTCACATTTTTAGTTATTTTAGAAACTAGGGCCTTTTTAACCAAAGGTTATCTAAATATACATGTCATGGAAAGCATGTTTCAATCAAATATGGTAGAGGAATTGAGCTCTAAAAGAGATGAAGTTTTTGAGAACAAACTAGTGAGAAGAGAGTTTCTATTAATGCCTTCATTATGGAAAAGTTGTATCAGCTCAGCTTCAGAGAACACACAGGCAGAGGAGATCATCTCTGCATAACAAAACTAGGAAATCAGGCTTCTTTGGTTCTGAGCAGCTAATCCTGGAGACCATTTCCAAGCACCTGAGGAACAAGAGGTAATCAGGAGTAGTCAGCATGGATTCACAAATGGGAAATCATGCTTAACCAACCTGATAACCTTCTATGATGAAATAACTGGCTTGATAGGTGAAAGGAGAGCAGTTGATGTTGTCTACCTTGACCTCAGTAAGGCTTTCAACACTATCTCTCATAACATGCTCATAGGCAAGCTGATGAAGTATAGTCTAGATGAGCAGACAGTGAGGGGTACTGAAAACTGTCTGAAGGGCTAAGCGCAGAGGGTTGTGATCCATAGTGCAAAGTCTGGTTGGAGGCCTGCAGCTAGCAATGTCCCCGAAGGGTCAAAACTGAGTCCAAACCTGTTCTACTTATTCATCGGTGACCTGAATGAAGGGACGTTGTGCACCCTCAGCAAGTTTGCTGATAATGCTAAACTGGGAGGAGTGGCTGGGACCCCAGAGGGCTGTGCTGCCATTCAGAGGGACCCAGACAGGCTGGAGACATGGACACAGGGGAACCTCGTGATGTTCAACAAAGGGAAGGGCAGGGTCCTGCACCTAGGGAGGAATAACCTCATGCACCTGTAGAGGCTGGGGGCTGACCTGCTGGAAAGCAGCTCTGCAGAGAAGTACACAGGGGTCCTGGTGGACAACAAGCTGACTGTGAGCCAGCAATGTGCCCTGCTGGCCAAGAAGGCCAATGGTCTCCTGGGGTGCATTAGGCAGAGCGTTGCCAGCAGGTCAAGGGAGGCGATCCTTCCCCTCTACTCAGCCCTGGGGAGCCTCATGTTGCTGACACACACAGTCAGCAGACCTACGCTAGCAAGTCCGGCCATAACATTTAGCAGATACCTACCAACATCACAATTTCCCTGTAACATGTCTCAGCCCACATCTGAAGTGCTGGGTCCTGTGCTGGGCTCCCCAGTACAAGAGATACGTGGAGCTACTGAAGTAAGTCCCAAGAAGGGCTGCGAAGATGCTGAGGGGACTGGAGCATCTCTCCTCTGAAGAAAGGCTGAGAGCGCTGGGCCTGTTGAGCCTGGAGAAGAGAAGACTGAGAGCGGATCTCATCAATGTGTACAAGTATCTGAAGGGAGAGGAGTAAAGAAGATGGAAGCAAACTGTTCTTGGGGATTCCCAATGACAGACCAAGAGACAAAGGACAGAAGCTGAAATACAGAAAGTTACATTTAAACATAGGAAAGCATTTTTCACTGTGAGGGTCAGAGAGCACTGGAAGAGGTTGCCCAGAGAGGTTGTAGAGTTTCCACCCTTGGAGATAGTCAACATCCAACAGGACACAGCCCTGAGCAACCTGCCTTTGCAGATTCTGCTTTGAGCAGGGGGTTGTACTGGATGATCTCCAGAGGTCCCTTCCAACCCCAACTATTCTGTGATTCTGCTGACCAAATATAGTTAGCTAAATCCAGATGAGATGAATCACTATTTGTACTCCACTGTCTGTATTGACTAGATCTGCCTTGCCTATAGTGAGGGCTAGACATCTTCCTCAGACTTAGGAATCTGACTAGCATTGCAGTCATCTGAGAAAAAGGAAAATTTGGGCGCTCTGCTCTCTGATTATAAAATCAAAGATATGAAGGTTATAAGTGAACTCTGGAGGCCTCTAGTCCAACATCCTGCTCAAAGCAGAACTATTACCAACAACATAGTCTGTCTGCCTGAGTCTGAAAAAATTCCATGAATGAAGATGAAAGTTGGAGATACTGTATTATACATTTGGCAAAACAGAAATATTGTAGTCAGAGTGAACGGAATCCTTAGATCTTCCTCTCTCCACCCATGAAGCACCCTAAACCATTTTACCTGCTCTTGTGCTAAAATCATGAATCATGCCCTGCTCCACTCTCTTCTCAGATCATTCATTTTACATAGCACCTTTTTTTTTTTCTTGTTGGAATTACCTTGCTTGAGAAAATTGCAATCAAAACTTTTTGTCATTGTGTATATGTTTAGCGACGCTGAGAATTTCAGAATCAAATTCTTTTTTAGAAAGGCAGAAAGTGTAAAATAGTTGTATGTTCTTATTACAAAAAATGCAGGTTCAGCATTTTTCAGGACAGCAGTATGGTTACCATCTGCAAAATATCTTTTTTCCTTCACTTTAACTTGTTTCTTTTTCAATTATGCTGCACATAATGATATTGGGTACATTGATATAAAGTACATTATCATAACAGATCAAGCAGAGGTAACATAAGCAATGATCAAAAGATGTGTTAGAAAAATAAGTATTCTTGATCTTTGCGTCTTTGGTTTGGATGCTACTTAGCATCTGCTGGATTCTATCTATCTTTTCAATGCTTAAATTTCAGAGGCATCATAAACTCATTTAATTTGTATAAAATTGTAATTTGATATTAAAAAAAAATTGAACAAAGATGCTTTGGGTAAAGAAGGAACTGTGAAATGCATTTTAAAGTAAATTATTGTTTGCTCCATCACAGTTTTATCTGTACTAAATCCATTCAAATCCTGTCAGGGAGCAGTTAGAATGTACTAATTCAAAGTATAGAAAAAAATTAAAACATAGCTGACAATCTGCCCATAGTGCTATATGCTTTTCAAATATAACAAACTTTGCAGTCAGCAGCCATTGAGGTAACACTGATTTCACAGACCACCTTCCATTCCATTCCAGTCCTTATTTAAGTTCACAAATCATAGAGTAAATAAACTTTCTAAAGCAAATCAAAACTGACTGAGTTGTTTTAGGTATGACACAAATGCAGGATACAGAAGTTCTAAACATTTTAAAGGTAAGATGCTAAGATCTTAATTATTTTTCTTGTCTTGAGTCATGAATAAAGCACAATTTCACACAATGACCTCATTGAAAACGTGAGATTTAGCTGAAGAATTATGGTTTGGAATCTTGCTTAAAATAATCTCTGAAGCTTCCTTTTCCTCATTTAATGTCAATTCATCTCCATGCAAAGCTTATGAAGATACTTTCCATGAAGAATAAACCAGCTACAAAAATGACAGGCACCTGTTTATCCAATCTATCAACATGTATATTGGAACCGAGTATGTAGCAAGCAGTTTATCTCACCTGTAAAATTATAGCTAAAGAACTAAATACTGTTTCTAATTGATGCAACCAGGTGCTGAAAATATGTTTTTATGGCTCCCTCTTTTCACAGTCTACCATTTTTTTTATGCAGAATATCTGTGAAAATATGATATACTGGAAAAATACCTTGTTTCCTTACCTTTCAGTTGACAATTCCAGCAGTGTGGAATACCAGCCAGGCTAGTATTACTACTGAGTCTCTCTAGATTTTGGTCACCAGTAGATATATCTTTTCATTGGGAAAGAAAGACCTGTTCTTTTTTTGTGTACATAATGAGTACTTTGCTACTGCAAATATAGCACAGTTGGTTACAGCACAGCTTTTCCTCTATATCACTATTCACACATCCCTGTTCTCCTCACTTAACACTAAAACATAGCCTCATAAAGATTTTTAAGGTTTTCCAGTGTACTTTTCCATCGCCTAATATCCCATTTCCATCCCATATGGTGTTATAAGTGCCCCAAGATAGGGGATGGCTGTTGGGAAGTCTTCCTTCTGGGAAAACTAGAAAAGGCATCAAGAAACAGTGATGACAGGAGTTGGTTAAAGGGTCAAACTGAGTGGAAAGGCACGGTGATGGAGATGACCTGGGACCTGGATGAACTTGTAGATCTGGTCTCAGGTACTGTATGTGAATGATTTCCTTCACATTGCTGCTTTCATACCTTTGTGACAAAAACATAAAAGGAGGTTTTCTTTGCTGTTGTTGCTCCCTGTGCTACAGGAATACATAATCTCCAATCTGTTTATCACGTGCACTAAAGGAATTTGCTGAGATGATAGTGTTGAACTATTTATGCACTTTATATCTAGGGTACTGTGGTATGAACGTCACTGTAAGATAGCACCTATAACCAGCAGTAGCAATACACTGCAGAGAGCAATCAGCTATGATCAGACCAATAGCATACAATCAGCACAACTCCCACCCACAACCTTGTTTAATTTTGCACTAATGCTGGCATGAGATGTATGTCATCCCTGGATTACATACAGGCCATTGGATTGCTACTGGTGGAAAGGCACTTTTAAGCACTTCACTAATTCTGACTATTCCATGAGACATTAAGCCTATGCCTCCATAGTAAATTAAACATAGTCAGAATGGCTTCCATTACTAAGGCCAAGTGGCACAGAACAGCTGTCTTCAGATTCTTAAAATTCTTTAACCTCCAAAAAATAAGCTACTTCCTTTTAGAAATGGTGCCTGGTCTGCTCTATCTCTCAAATTGTTCCTAGGAATTGTTTGAGAGAGCTGACTGTTTGGCAGAGGTCAAAATTATGACCTGGACTGTTCTAAAAATCTAGATGAAATTGATTTGCACAGTCCTTTGTAAATGTTTCCTGCCACCATTTAATTTACTTAATATACTAAGACTTAATCTTGCAAATGGATTCATAGGAACAAGCTTTTGCTTCTTTGAAGGACTCCAGTAATTTAACAGGAATTCTGAACAGCAATAAAGTATTAAAACTGCAGATACAATTGGAGCACTGGGACCAAAATGAGAAGAAAGATAAAATATCACTGAAAGATGAGCAAAAATGATGAATAAATAGCTACTGCCCAAAGGAAAAGTGGAAAATAGGACAGCCCCACTTAAGTCACCAGTGAAAAAATTGCACCAGTAGGTTTTCTGCATGGTCAGGATTCCACTCAGCATCTGTAACTTTAGTATCTATAGTTTTTTTTAAAGAAAGAACAATGGGGGGGGGGGAATATTACTTATTGTACTTATGCTTATGACCTGTCATGGATAATAGGTTAGAGATCTATTGGGTATTCTCATCAGTTTGGGGGGTCTGTTTTATTTATTTATTTATTTAGGATCTATGAATCATTGAAGAGACCTTTGCTGGATCTTTCATGTCTTGCGAATGTACACCTAAATGGTACCTGTGGAGTTGTTCCTAAAATTAATTCATGTGAGGAAGAAAGGTATACTGGAGAAATAATTAATCTATTTTAAGTGATATTAGTGGTGTAAACTTCAGCTTTTACTGAGGAAAAAATTCTTAAAATGGAAAGCAGCCTATGATGTTGACAATAAAGCTAAAGTCATTTAACAGATGGACAGAACTGGTTAATGATCTAAAAAGAAGGAAAAGATATTAAGATGATCTAACAGGATGCTGTTCTAAGGTTCACCACAGGAAAGAAAGGAAGTGTTCAAAGATGAGGATCCTGCCTGATATACCTGGTAAAGCTAGATTTTGAAGTGATCATTAATTAGGGCTGATCAGAAGCTGATGAATTTACCTTCTATTTTTTGAATAAATTAATTCTGAGTACAAAAATCTATCTTTTCAGGGTCAGAACCTGAAAACTGTCTCAACAAAGAAGAAATGTTACTAATTACAAAGAATATTTTTGTGGATACTTATGGATCTATAACTGACATTTAAGGTATGAAATCAAGCATTTATTTATAATAAGAATATAATTTGCATACATTCTGTTTTTAAATATAGCTTTTATAATTCTGCTACCATTTGAATACGATTCCTGAGAAATGATGGGAAATATTTTGTAGAAAAGGACTCTATATCCTGGATGAGTTGGTACGTTAGTAAGGGTCACAGAAGTAAGCAAAAGCATAAAGGAATTGGAACAAAAGGACTGCTTGGTGAAGAAAACTGACTGCCTAAAAAAGGTAGGTGTTTAAGACAAGATGACCCTTTGGAAGTGGCTAACTGTTTCCCTTGAGTGGCAAGGGAGTGTCAGCACCTGTTACCACTGGATGCCCACTACTTCAATTAGTTACATTTAGATGAAATTATTCATCCTTAAAAGACCTTAGTTTCTTATAAACACAAAGAAGATGTAAACTCTTGATGCAAATCCACTGGCAAGGTAAATAAATGACAAATAGAACATCTATTAAAGGTAAGGAATAATGCTGGTACAACATGTAACAGGTATTGGTGGACTCTGAATAAGTTTACATATGTAATTAGAAAAAGGAGTCTTCTAGCAGTCAAAAAGTAAAGACTAGGAGTCTCCTAGACTAGGAGTGATGCAAAGCACTCAATACAGCTTGTTTTAAACAAAATTTAACACATTTATAAGTGGGTTTGTGCAGTTTGCCTGTGACAGAGGGTTGACCTCAATGACTCAGGAGGTTCTTCGGAATCTATCTGCTCCAGATAGAAATAAGCTAACAAAAAAAAAAAAGTTAAAAAGCATTAGCAGCAGTATACTTTCACGCAGAAACGAAAGAATGGGGATTTCATTCTCATTTGATTTATTCTTGAAAAGAAGAAAGCTTTAATTGGCACACTGAAAACAGTAAAGTTTTTAAATGTTAAATATCTGTCATCTTGAAGACAAGATATTTATAGATACCCTCATAATAGGCATTTTAATTAAATGCCAGAATCACATTGTTTCAGTGTTCTCAAAGGATGCTGATGTACAGCAGGAAGGGTTTGCTGTCCATCACCCAGTTCACCTCACATGCTGTAGTCTAGACAGTTCTTAACAAGGAGAAATGAAAATTCCAAGTATGTATTTATATATGTTAATGAATATTACTGAAGAGGAATAATTTTTTTCCATGATGCATTTGAGATGCTGCTTACTCCCATTTCATTAACTGATTATAATAATAAAGAGGACATTGAAATATAATGTAATTAGAAATTTTTCTTTTAGGTCATGAACCACTACATGTTCACTTCTCTCTTTGATTTTCTAGGTATGATAACATCTAAAAGAAGAATATAGAGGACAGCCTGGAAAAGGAATTTATGAAATGATTGCAAATGAATTTCTCAGAGATCCCAAATCAGAGCTCACTAATGTATAAAACTCACTGCATCCTACTAGATTTTGGTATTTTTAAGAAACAAATATTCTGGATACATCTTATCTTTTCTATAGATACAGACTTCTTTTGGTACTTGCCTTACACATAATGATTCTTACGGTGTCTAAGTCAGTCCATCCATAGCTACTAGATTTTTGTTCCAATGCAGCAATGGAGACAAACAACCATAAGATATAAAAGACATCTGATAGTAGGGGGTCTGAATACAGCACAGTATGCCTTTTCCAGGCTGCTGAAGTCTAATAATTTTTCAAGGAGAGACTTGCTCTTTTTGATACGAGCATTTAAATTACTTTTTAAATTAATAATTTAGCTCTGACTTCAAGAAAACAGACAATTCTGAAGGTATCTGAAGGACATGAGAAATGTTCACCTTGTAAGCAGAGGAGTAGCATTATTTTTATATAGGTGGGCACTTAATTTAGTAGTAAATTGGGAACCCTGGAAGGATCCTTCTAATCCTGGTGTTCATCTCCATTGCACGTTAGTGAATATAAAGACAGAGGCTGCGATAAAGTTTTAGATGAATTGGCAACGGGATGTGAGAATTCCTGAGGTTTCTGAAAGATTCTGTATAACTGGTGGTGATACAGCACATATTGTGGGGGCTTTGAGCATTGCTGCTAAGAAATTTCCCTTTGTGGCTGACCTCACCAGAGGCTGGAACCCGCTCCACCCTTGTGCAGATCTTGCTGAGCCCCATCTTGGTGGGCACTTTGCGCTTCCACGATTGCACTGTCTCCCCGCTGGAGCTAATAACAACGAGGTCACTGCACTACCTGCCGGGAAAGTGCCAGGACGTCGACACACTCAGCTTGGAAATCAAGCCTGACTAGAACACGCATGTCTCCTTTTGCTTTGGGATGGCGATTCTGAAGCTGCACCTTCAGCCCCTGGAAAGCTCTGACATTTGAAGACACCTCAGCCAAATGGCTGTAGTACAGAACCATGGGGTGTCACCATTGCTCGTGAGTTCCTGGAGAGCCCTGGCTGGCAACGGCCTCCCTGGTTGTCAAGGCGCTCCTGTGAGGTGAGGTGTGGTGCTGGCCTTGGAGGTCCATTGCCTGGCTCTTGAGAAGGGCCGTCTCGCTTTGGCAATGGTGAAGCCCCACGCTCAAAGCGCTTGCCGCTCACGAGAGAGCCACAAACGTGTTTGGACCTGTTTTTCCCAAGGTTGTCCTGCTCACGTTGGAAACCCTGGCCAAAGAGGAGGGCTCGGGGCTTGCTGCTATTCCAAGAGAAGGCCTGAAGAGCAGGAGAGCCACGTCACGTCCCCGGAGGGAAGGCCTGCCCCAGCCTCGGCAAAGGAAAAGCATGGGCGGGCACCAGGCAACAGTCTGAGCAGGCCAGAGGAAGAAGAAAAAGAGCCACAAGCCAGGCCCCACGGTGCCAAAGGGAACAAAAACCCCAAGGAAGAGGGCCCGTCCTACCGCTCGGAAAGGAAACCTAATTGTGGAAGGGACGGCTTTTGTTCGCGGCTGCTCAGGAGGAGGTACTAAAGCGGAGCTGGATGTGTTGCGGGTGTCCCCAGCGCAGAGCAGGAGGGAGAAAAGCCTGCTTCGTGAGGTGCCTGCCCTCTCTGCTCTCGCAGCCCGAACCTCGGGACGTTTTCATAGCTGGGAATGGGGAAGACAACAGAGAGCTGAGCAACGCTCTGCGGTACCTTTGCTGCCAGAGGGTGAAAGCTGAGCGGCCCGGCCTTGGTGCTGGTGTGGCCGTGGGCCTCATGAAGGACGCGCTGGCCACTGTCTTCAGCCAGCTGGCTGTTATGCTGGGGGACTGACTGATGAGCCAGAGCAATAAACAAATACATGAACCTTACAACCCAGCGAAGGGCTGTCTCTGTGGCGGGGGGGTGTGGGTGTGGGTGTGGGTGTGGGTGTGGGTGTGAGTGTGTGTTGGTGTGTGTGGGGGTGTTCTGTACCATCTCCCCACACACAGGCACAAGTGCTCGCACGCATTCATGCTTTTGAAATGGACACCATTGACAGTCGAGTTTAAAGGTGTGACGACCATTTCTTTGCAGCACTCAGCTACAGTGGGTGAGGCACTGGGATGGCATCTCTCTCCTTTCAGGGAGCACCTGTGGTGCTTCTCGGTGCTCCTCTATCACTACCTGCTCCTCCTCCACGCAAGCAGAGGCCAGCGTAGTCTCCTGCAAGGGCTCTCCCAAGCAACGAGCTCTCTTCTCCTAGAATGTGCCACGGGCCATCACCGTGAGCTCAGGCCCATAGGATCCTGCCCTGGGGCCACAGAGATGAAACACAGTGGGTGGCCATGACCTGGCTACTGCCCAGGGAGGCGCAGGACCCCAGCAGTGCCAGCAAAGGGCCACCGGCAGCACACACACAGCTCCTTGCTGTGACCCCACAAGGGAGGGGGAAGAGAGCCCAAGCGGCAGCCAGGGCCAGCAGGTGGAGGATGCCCTGCTCCCTGCTGCCACAGCCCCGCAGGCACAGCAACGGGAGCGCGGAGGAGAGCAGCAATCCACTTTGGGGCAGGCAGTCCAGTCGGGGCAACCTGGCAGGGCTCCTTCCAGCCGTGGGGCCAAAACATCCTTCCCCCCGTCCCCTCCTGCTGCCAACTGCTCGGGGCTTTGGCTTGCCTGCTCTGCCATGGCTACACTGGGCGCACCAGGGGGGTGTCTCCAGGGATGCCTGCCAGCCCACCAGAAGCCAGGGGCTGTCTGTATTCAAAAGATCCTCTGGGCACAAGGCCTTGGCTTCAGCCTCAGCGACAAGCTCCAGCTCCATGGCTTGTGCCCGGCACTCTGCTGCCCTTTCCCTTCCCCTCTTCGATTGCCTTCCCTGGGCAGAACTAGGCGGGACGAACACAGTGTGGCTTGCTGCTGCGCACAGCACCACCGCCACTCAGGCCTTCAGCGGTACCGCAACACCAACAGGGAATGGGAGGCTTCTTTCTGGCAGGAATCAAAGCAGCCTGCTCAAGTCCTGCTGGAAGTCTGGGGAGGCGGGCTGTGCAGGCAGGCGAGTGCTCTCGCGCGCCCCTCCTCTTGGAGCCTTGAGACACTGTGAGGCAGAGCTGTGGGTGGGCAGGGGCACCGAAGGCAGCGGTGGCCACGGCTACAAAGGGAACGCGGGAAGGTGACGTGGGCAGCAGCCGCACTGGCAGAGCCATACGTGGGCTGGGGACATGACTGCACCGCAGGGACCATCGAAACACACGGGCACGCGCCTGGCCACATGCCAGTGCCCAGGGCAAAGGCAACGAGAAGGGGCTGGGGGGCGACCTCGGGAGCTCTGCCACCAGCAAGAGAGGCCCGGCATTGCCCCAGGCCCTCGCAGCGCTGCTCGGGGCACCTCGGTGCTGTTCCTCCAGGGCTGGCACCACCGTGGGGGTCACAGCAGAGCCCCGGCCTCTGCCAGCCGGAGCGGTCCTGCTCAGACGCCTCAGCCTCACTCGGCGCATCTGCATGCGGGAGCCCATTGGCTGCCTCCAGAGTTTCCCAGCAGCCTTTGCTCCCTCGCGCATCACCGCTGCCGCTCGTGGGTCACAGTGGCCTCGGCTGTGTTGCCTGGAGCTGCCGGCCAGGTCCTGCACTCCTTGGGCGACCGAGGAAGTGGCGAGAGGGCCTGCTCCGCGGTTTCACCCTGTGACCTGGAGCAGCGCTTGCACCGCTTCCATCGTTGCTTTGGCATCGCCGGCTCAGGGCCTGTGGCTTTGGGTCCTTGTGGCGGCCATGCTTCGCAAGGAAGGGAGGAGAAACAACCCCCCCAAGAGAGTCCGGTTCCAGCTGCCGGAGAGGCACTGGCGGGAGGAACTGGAGGAGGAGAGCCAAGGGGCTGCTGGCGCCCTTTGGGCCGCAGCAGGCCCCCCGAGCTCTTCCTCGCTGCCTTGGGGGGAGCCCAGCCAGGCTGAGGAGGAGGAGGAGGCGGGGCTGCCACGCGTGCGGCCAGCCACAAGGGTGAAGAACTGGCTGAGGGGCCTTCCTTCCCACCTCCAGCAGCTGGGCAGATCCTGCGCAGGTAGGCAAGTGCCTGGGGCGGCAGGTAGTTCTCCATGTGCGGCTGGGGATCCCGCCCTTGGCAGAGGAGGGCAGCCCAGCCTCGACGAGAGATGGCCTCCACGAGGGTCCTGCATCAGCCTCCTCTAGCAACCTCCACAGGGAAGGGACGGGGCTTCCCCACGACGGGCCCTGCCTGCTTTGCTTCAAGGCCACTCGTAGGCGCTTCTCTGAGCAGGCAGCCCAGGCAGGGAGGCAGGGCCCCTGCCCACAGCACGCCTGAGAGCCTCCGGAGCACGCGGCCCTGGGGCCGGGGCACGGAGGCCCCGGCCTTCCTTCCTGGGGGCTTCTGCATTCCTTCCATTGCCAGGTTTCCAGTCTTGCCGGCTCTGGAAGCAATGCAGGCAGGCCCAGCAGCCCGCGGAGAGCCTCGCTGCTGCTGCTGCTGCGTAAGTGATTGCTGCCCAGCTCGCTCCTACACAGGCTTCCCCCGTTCCGCATGGGGCCGCAGCCTCATCCCCAGCCAGCCAGCCAGCACACGCCTCCCCCCGCCACTGCCCTGCCCAAAGCACACGCACTACGTGCTGCCCCCGTCCAGGGCATGCACTTGAGAGCCTGCTCGAGCTCGCCTCCTCCCTCTCCTGGCCCTCCTCAGGCCTGGGCCTCTGCCCAGCTCTCCACCTCCACCTCCACCTCCACCTCCACTCCACACAGGGGCAGCACGAGCTGGGCTGAGGCCCCTGCATGCCGCTACTGCAGTGCCAACCGGGCAGGTCCCAGGCCTGTGCCTTGCACACCAACTGGGTGCCCCTTTGGAGGAGGCCGGCCACCTTCCCCCTTCTGCTCACTGCCCTGCCTTTCCGGTCATTGCAGCGAGCCCACGGGCCTCGTGGAGCAAGAGGAGAGCAGCAGCATCACCTTCAGCCTAGGCAGCGACCAGGACCTGGTGAGCGAGGGCAGCCCCCATCACACAGCTCTCGGCGGGCCTCTGCGGGGCCCAGCACCTCATGGCCTTGCTGGCGGAGCAGCGCCTGTGCCCCACAGGCTGCAAGCACCACCAAGACGGCTCCAGCAGCCCGGGCTTGCCATCTCCCTCCCCTACCAGAGCCAGCAGCCTCCCTCTACATCCCGCCCCTCCACAGCGCCTCTCCTCCCTCTCTGAGGCACTGTCTTGTCCACCCTTGTCCCCAAAGGCCGAGCAGAGCCTCAGCGCAGAGGTCCCCAGCCTTGAGGAGACCGGCGTGCCTTCCGGGGAAGAAGACTGTGACCTGGGTAAGCCCTGAGTGGCCTGAGTGCACAGGCAACAAGGCTGGCACGACGTGGCCGTGCCCCGTGGGGTGCTGGGCTGAGCCGAGCAGCTGCCAGGCGAGGGCACCTCCTCCTTTAGATCCTGCGCATAGCCAGGAGAAGGCCTTGGGAGAAGGCTTGGGTGCAGGGGGCCCCGCATCCTGTGGGGAAAGCCTTTCCTGGGGCACTGTTGGCAGCCGTCAGCAAAGAGGCCAGGCAGAAAAGCCCCAGCAGAAGCGAGCCAGGCTGCTGCTGCTGCTGGTGGCAGGGGGGGCCTGCAGGGCGCCAGCCCAGGCAGATCCCAGGAGAGCTGGGTGGAGCTGGCACCCATTTGCAAGGAGGCATCTGGAAGCGTGCCTGCCGGCGAGGCAGGCCACGGGCCGACCCGCCAGGAGCAGGAAGCCCTGCGGGCACTCAGCAAGGCCGTCCTGCCCTCTTGCTGGTGTCTTGCTGGCTGCTCCAGCGGTCCGGAAACTCCGTGGCACTTGGAGAGCAGAGGGCAGGCAGCGGCCATGCTTCACCACCGTTCACTCGGTCTCTCCTCTGCTCCCGTCTTCCTCCTTGCCCCCGTGCCGCAGAACCCTCTCCTGCAGCACAAGAAGGGCACGCCACGGAGCCCAGCTGCGACGAGGCGATAGAGGCGGCTGTCCGGTACATCTCCAAATATGTCAAGGACCTGGCCGCCTACATGGAGCAAGCCATCTCCCTGGGTAAGCAGGCAAGGGCAGAGGCGGAGGTCTTGTGCCCAGCGGGACGGGGCTCCCGGGGACAGGCGCAGAGCAAAGGAGCAAAGCGAGGGTGGCCTGCCTGAGGGGAAGGGAGGCTCTTTTGGAAGGCAGGAGCTTTTGGATCTCGGGGTGGTCCTGGGCTGGGAAGAGAGAGTGGTGGCGTGCCCCCTGGCCGCAGCCCCAGGCCGGCAGCCCCACGCGCCACTTGATGCTCGGCTCGCTTGCTCCCCTGGTGAGGAGGATGTGGGACGAGGCCCTTTTCCTTGCCTGCGTGCGTGTGGGCCAGGCGTGCGGGTGGAAGAGCTCCCTGCCTGGGCAGCGAGGGGCTGTGTGCGAGCAAAGAGGGGCTGCTGGCAAGCACAGGCCTGAATGCCTGTGCCCTCGCCTGCTGTCCCCGAGTGCTTTGTCAGAGGTAACCCAATCGGCAGAGGAGGCCTTGACGGTCTGCCTCTCTGTTCTCCCCTGCTGCCTTTTCCTTCCAGAGATGGAGCTCGCCAAAGGCCTTCAGGCATCAGCCAGTGTCTTCAAGAAGACCAGCTCTCCAGAGGTAAGCTGGCCGACAGGGGCAGCCCCCAAAGCTCCCGCCACACACCCCAGGGCCCTGCTTCCTGTGCTCCCACTCCAGCTGCCGGGCAGGGGGCTTGGCTGGCCCTCACAGCTTCTGCCGGCATCCACTCTGCCTCCCAGCACTCTCTTGCCAGCCAGACACTGCAATGCACACGGTCACCTCCACAGAAAATGTTTTTTCCCACTCGCGCCCTCCCTCGCCTGGAAGGAGCGCTCTCTCTGGTCTCACGAGGTCGTGTTCAGTCTCAGCAGCTCGTGTTTTCTCGTTTCTCAGGCAATCGTGACACCTCCGTCTTCTCCTTCGCCCACTCTGGAGCCTGATGCAGCGGACGGGGAAGGCCTGCGGCAAGACAGTGAGGCGCAAAAGCAATGCCTGCAGGTAGGAGAGCCACGCAGCACAGAAGCTCGCCCCTGGACCCGCACAGCGATGCTCATGCACACGCGCACGCAGGCACAGCGCTGAGCCAGATGACTGGCTGCAGAGTGCCCCTGCTCAGCAGGCAGGAAGTGCGGGCCACCAGCCGACTCCCTGGCACCACAGGCAGCTCTTTCCACGGCTGGAATCCCCTTTCTGCTCCACCTCGCTGATGCCTCGGCCTGCTGCCCCTTCCACGCGCACCCGGGCACACGGGTCTCAGGGCTCCCTGGCTACACGCAGCAGGCGGAGAGGCCTTGAGCGCTCCGTCGGGGCAGAAGGCGGCTCTTGCTTTCATCCCTCTCGAGGCTAAGGGCCCCTGGTGCCTTTCAAGCGGCACTGGTTTGCAGGGCAAACTCTTTCCTCGGGGGGTTGTTCTCATTTCCGAGTCCACAGCTGGGCAAACGCCAGGGAGGCCTGCTGTCCCCGACCAAGTCCCTGGCAAAGGCAGGAACAGGGAGCCCCTGGCTCCGGCCACTCTCAGCCTTTGCTCTTTCTCTCTCCCTGCTTCAGGCCCTGGGGGAAACACTCCTCGTCAACCACCAGCTGCTGGAGAAGATGGAGCAGCAGTGGCAGCAGGCCGAAAGGGAGCTGGTAAATAAGGCGGACTCGCCACAGAGGTGGCGTTGGTGCCCCCTGATCCACCCTCAAGTCTCCCAGGCACAAGCACGGCCTTGAGCGTACATCTGCTCGCTGCTAGCCTGCGGCCCGGGGCAGCAGTGCTCTGCTCGGAAAGAGCCTTGGCCAGCCAGGTGCCCAGGGCACGTCACCTGCAACAAAAAAACCTCCGAGCTCTTCCTCTGCTAGTAGTCCTCGCTCTTCCCGGTCAGCCGTCAGCCTGGGTCCCTTCTTCTTTCCCAGCAAAGGGAGAAGGCTGAGCTGTTTGGCCTGCCCTGCTGCGAGGAGGAAACGCAGGAGGGGCCAGCCGAAGAAGAGCAGCCGAGTGCCCGCTGCACCCCCAGCCCTGAAGGCCTGTGCAGCTGGAGGACGGAGCTGAGGAGACGGTGAGAGCAGAGCTGCTCTGGACGCCGGCTGTACAGGGAGCGTGCTGGGGGCCTGCCTTAGCCTGCGTACAGATGCACCACCCCAGGCCAGAAACAGCTGCCTCTCTGCCCAGGGCACACACTGGCAGCACTCTCCTGGGGGCCCTGAACCACCTCCGCCACCTCCCTGGCTGCCCCACCACATCCGGCCTTGGCCCATGCCAACCTGGGCACGGAGGGCAGCTCCTGTGCCTGGCAAGTCCCTGGGGCTGCTCCAGCTCCTCTGCTGCAGGGGCTCCCTTGCAGGACCTCCTGGTGGGACCACAGCCACCTTGCCAGCAGCAGCAAATGCCACCTTGCCAGCTGTGCTGGGACAGAGGAGCGCAGGCCCAAAGGGCCTGGCTTGAACTCCCCGCTGATCCTCAGCGGGGAGGTAGGACCGCCAGCAGAAACACCTGGGCCCTTTGTGCTCGAGCTCTTCAGGGAGGGAGTGCCCAGGGCGGAAATGCCCAGGCGATTGCATTGCCCAGTGCAGTTGGGTGCGTGCCCAACAGGCACAGGCAGTTGGGTGCGTGCGCAGGGCAAGCCTCCTCCTTCCCTCTGAGCTCTTTTCCTTTCCTCCTCTGCCTCCTCCCAGCTTGCAGAGCAAGTGGAAGCTCCTGCAGCCTGCAGCAGTCCACAGGTTTTCTGCCAGGCTGCCAGAACAAGCAGACCAAGCTTTCCTCAGCTCCGGACGTTTGCTCCCTCGTGTTGCCAAACGGCCAGTCTGAAGAGAAGCCAAGGGGTAACCTGGCTTGCAAGCCGAGTGCTCGAAAAGAAGCCGGGGGTGGTGGCCCAGCGGGGTGCACACTGGCACGCAGGCTTGGTGGACACGCACCGCTTTTCCCAACACAGCGAAGCTGTTAGCTCCATCTTCACGGGCAGACACAGATTCTCCAAGCATGCGTTTTGCCCACGGACTAAAAGGCCTAAGAGGTTCTCTCATGGCTGGGGCTTAGGCAGCAATTTTTAGCAGGAGCACAAGCCTGCGAAACGACAGACCGACCAGCGACGGGAACTTCTAAAGCAGCCTTTCAGCAAGCTGTTCAAGCAGGCCAATGCTCACCGGCTTGTTGCTGAGCATGAAGTGAAAGCCTGCGTCCCAGAGTGTTTGAGCAGGACGCTCAGAACCCAGAAGCAGAGCTAGCTGACAGCAGGCAACACTTTCTGCAGGGTTGTGGCAGTTGATCAAGAGGTAGAAGCACCGCTCCCACCCAACGGTCAGAGCCCCGCCCGTGGACAGGAACCCTTGAAACTCTGCGCGGCCTTGGGAGACTGCCTCGCAGAGGGATCCCCCTCTGTGTTTCAAAGGGCAGAACCGGCCACCTCACGTTTGCCTCGGACAAAAGGGACGTCTGAGAAAGGTTATGAGAGGACGTTCACACGCCAAGTGCTCGTAGCAGCTGACGTTGTGAGAAGGGGACAGTTGCCTGTGTACCACTTCCTAGGCGACCGTCACAAAGCGATCCTGGGGACATTTTCCCCTGAAGACCTTCCAGACGTGAATCGTGACGAGGGCAGAACCTCCAGAACTGAGGAGATCGTTGCTGCAAAAGTCCTCGTCCGTGAACTCTTGCAGAGCCCCGGCCGGCAACGGCCTCCCTGGTTGTCAAGGCGCTCCTGTGAGGCGAGGTGTGGTGCTGGCCTTGGAGGTCTATTGCCTGGCTCTTGAGAAGGGCTAGCTACTAATTTAGTAGTTACTTGGGAACCCTGGAAGGATCCTTCTAATCCCGGTGTTCATCTCCATTGCATGTTAGTGACTATAAAGACAGAGGCTGCGATGACGTTTTGGATGAACTGGCAACGGGATGTGAGAATTCCTGAGGTTTCTGAAAAGCCAGAATAGCTTGTAAGCTTGTAAGAAAAGTAGCATTGCAAGAGGCAAGGCAGCTTCACAAAGTCATCTGGCCCTCTCCTGTGGCTCTAGCCCCTTCTGCAATTCTCCGTACAGAAATGTTCTTTTTCCTTGGAATAAAAATATGTTGCATGAACCCAGGCAAATAAGACACTAAGAAAACACTTAGGCTCTAAGGTCTTCCTCGATAAGCTGCTCAGCCTCACAGCCTTTGAAAAAAATTAATTTTGCTGCAACTCGGAATCAGAACACAGCTGGAGACTTTGGAACATAGGAAGTTTCCGACAAAACTGCTCACAAGAAACAAAGAAAAGAAAGCTATTATGCACAGAACCTTAACAATGATTGATCATTGAATGAGCCACTTGTTTTTCTTTGTAGAAAAAGATTATTGGTAATTTATTTAGTTTTCCTCTGAAGGGAAAGAATTTCAAATCCAGGTTTAGAAAGTCCTGACATAAAGGAGTCAGCTTCAAATATTCACGTTCTGAGCAACAGCTTTTCAAAGTAAAGTATCTCCAGTGCTGGAGGACCGGAGAGGAGAGAAAGGGGGATCTGCGCTTTCTTTTTAACAGGCTTGCCCACTGTCTTGGTTTTGTCTTTAAAGAAAAAAAAAATGTTAGTTTGGATAACTTCGAAGTTCTTTGTACGGTTACGTTCACGACTGAGGTAGAATAATCTTCAGTTCACGGAGTATAAGAATCTGACTGTGCTAATAACAAAAACAGACTCTTCCAAAATAGTTGTTCCAATTATCAGAACAACTCTGTTAAGATGAGTTGCTGAAAGCAGTAGGCCTGCTCAACGAACCCATCATAAGCAAAACAGAGCTTCAGATGGAGGAAAATCCGGACCGATTCTCTATAACTGGTGATACAGCACATATTGTGGGGGCTTTGAGCATTGCTGCTAAGAAATTTCCCTTTGTGGCTGACCTCACCAGAGGCTGGAACCCGCTCCACCCTTGTGCAGATCTTGCTGAGCCCCATCTTGGTGGGCACTTTGCGCTTCCACGATTGCACTGTCTTCCCGCTGGAGCTAATAACAACGAGGTCACTGCACTACCTGCCGGGAAAGTGCCAGGACGTCGACACACTCAGCTTGGAAATCAAGCCTGACTAGAACACGCATGTCTCCTTTTGCTTTGGGATGGCGATTCTGAAGCTGCACCTTCGGCCCCTGGAAAGCTCTGACATTTGAAGACACCTCAGCCAAATGGCTGTAGTACAGAACCATGGGGTGTCACCATTGCTCGTGAGTTCCTGGAGAGCCCTGGCTGGCAACGGCCTCCCTGGTTGTCAAGGTGCTCCTGTGAGGTGAGGTGTGGTGCTGGCCTTGGAGGTCCATTGCCTGGCTCTTGAGAAGGGCCGTCTCGCTTTGGCAATGGTGAAGCCCCACGCTCAAAGCGCTTGCCGCTCACGAGAGAGCCACAAACGTGTTTGGACCTGTTTTTCCCAAGGTTGTCCTGCTCATGTTGGAAACCCTGGCCAAAGAGGAGGGCTCGGGGCTTGCTGCTATTCCAAGAGAAGGCCTGAAGAGCAGGAGAGCCACGTCACGTCCCCGGAGGGAAGGCCTGCCCCAGCCTCGGCAAAGGAAAAGCATGGGCGGGCACCAGGCAACAGTCTGAGCAGGCCAGAGGAAGAAGAAAAAGAGCCACAAGCCAGGCCCCACGGTGCCAAAGGGAACAAAAACCCCAAGGAAGAGGGCCCGTCCTACCGCTCGGAAAGGAAACCTAATTGTGGAAGGGACGGCTTTTGTTCGCGGCTGCTCAGGAGGAGGTACTAAAGCGGAGCTGGATGTGTTGCGGGTGTCCCCAGCGCAGAGCAGGAGGGAGAAAAGCCTGCTTCGTGAGGTGCCTGCCCTCTCTGCTCTCGCAGCCCGAACCTCGGGACGTTTTCATAGCTGGGAATGGGGAAGACAACAGAGAGCTGAGCAACGCTCTGCGGTACCTTTGCTGCCAGAGGGTGAAAGCTGAGCGGCCCGGCCTTGGTGCTGGTGTGGCCGTGGGCCTCATGAAGGACGCGCTGGCCACTGTCTTCAGCCAGCTGGCTGTTATGCTGGGGGACTGACTGATGAGCCAGAGCAATAAACAAATACATGAACCTTACAACCCAGCGAAGGGCTGTCTCTGTGGCGGGGGGGTGTGGGTGTGGGTGTGGGTGTGGGTGTGGGTGTGAGTGTGTGTTGGTGTGTGTGGGGGTGTTCTGTACCATCTCCCCACACACAGGCACAAGTGCTCGCACGCATTCATGCTTTTGAAATGGACACCATTGACAGTCGAGTTTAAAGGTGTGACGACCATTTCTTTGCAGCACTCAGCTACAGTGGGTGAGGCACTGGGATGGCATCTCTCTCCTTTCAGGGAGCACCTGTGGTGCTTCTCGGTGCTCCTCTATCACTACCTGCTCCTCCTCCACGCAAGCAGAGGCCAGCGTAGTCTCCTGCAAGGGCTCTCCCAAGCAACGAGCTCTCTTCTCCTAGAATGTGCCACGGGCCATCACCGTGAGCTCAGGCCCATAGGATCCTGCCCTGGGGCCACAGAGATGAAACACAGTGGGTGGCCATGACCTGGCTACTGCCCAGGGAGGCGCAGGACCCCAGCAGTGCCAGCAAAGGGCCACCGGCAGCACACACACAGCTCCTTGCTGTGACCCCACAAGGGAGGGGGAAGAGAGCCCAAGCGGCAGCCAGGGCCAGCAGGTGGAGGATGCCCTGCTCCCTGCTGCCACAGCCCCGCAGGCACAGCAACGGGAGCGCGGAGGAGAGCAGCAATCCACTTTGGGGCAGGCAGTCCAGTCGGGGCAACCTGGCAGGGCTCCTTCCAGCCGTGGGGCCAAAACATCCTTCCCCCCGTCCCCTCCTGCTGCCAACTGCTCGGGGCTTTGGCTTGCCTGCTCTGCCATGGCTACACTGGGCGCACCAGGGGGGTGTCTCCAGGGATGCCTGCCAGCCCACCAGAAGCCAGGGGCTGTCTGTATTCAAAAGATCCTCTGGGCACAAGGCCTTGGCTTCAGCCTCAGCGACAAGCTCCAGCTCCATGGCTTGTGCCCGGCACTCTGCTGCCCTTTCCCTTCCCCTCTTCGATTGCCTTCCCTGGGCAGAACTAGGCGGGACGAACACAGTGTGGCTTGCTGCTGCGCACAGCACCACCGCCACTCAGGCCTTCAGCGGTACCGCAACACCAACAGGGAATGGGAGGCTTCTTTCTGGCAGGAATCAAAGCAGCCTGCTCAAGTCCTGCTGGAAGTCTGGGGAGGCGGGCTGTGCAGGCAGGCGAGTGCTCTCGCGCGCCCCTCCTCTTGGAGCCTTGAGACACTGTGAGGCAGAGCTGTGGGTGGGCAGGGGCACCGAAGGCAGCGGTGGCCACGGCTACAAAGGGAACGCGGGAAGGTGACGTGGGCAGCAGCCGCACTGGCAGAGCCATACGTGGGCTGGGGACATGACTGCACCGCAGGGACCATCGAAACACACGGGCACGCGCCTGGCCACATGCCAGTGCCCAGGGCAAAGGCAACGAGAAGGGGCTGGGGGGCGACCTCGGGAGCTCTGCCACCAGCAAGAGAGGCCCGGCATTGCCCCAGGCCCTCGCAGCGCTGCTCGGGGCACCTCGGTGCTGTTCCTCCAGGGCTGGCACCACCGTGGGGGTCACAGCAGAGCCCCGGCCTCTGCCAGCCGGAGCGGTCCTGCTCAGACGCCTCAGCCTCACTCGGCGCATCTGCATGCGGGAGCCCATTGGCTGCCTCCAGAGTTTCCCAGCAGCCTTTGCTCCCTCGCGCATCACCGCTGCCGCTCGTGGGTCACAGTGGCCTCGGCTGTGTTGCCTGGAGCTGCCGGCCAGGTCCTGCACTCCTTGGGCGACCGAGGAAGTGGCGAGAGGGCCTGCTCCGCGGTTTCACCCTGTGACCTGGAGCAGCGCTTGCACCGCTTCCATCGTTGCTTTGGCATCGCCGGCTCAGGGCCTGTGGCTTTGGGTCCTTGTGGCGGCCATGCTTCGCAAGGAAGGGAGGAGAAACAACCCCCCCAAGAGAGTCCGGTTCCAGCTGCCGGAGAGGCACTGGCGGGAGGAACTGGAGGAGGAGAGCCAAGGGGCTGCTGGCGCCCTTTGGGCCGCAGCAGGCCCCCCGAGCTCTTCCTCGCTGCCTTGGGGGGAGCCCAGCCAGGCTGAGGAGGAGGAGGAGGCGGGGCTGCCACGCGTGCGGCCAGCCACAAGGGTGAAGAACTGGCTGAGGGGCCTTCCTTCCCACCTCCAGCAGCTGGGCAGATCCTGCGCAGGTAGGCAAGTGCCTGGGGCGGCAGGTAGTTCTCCATGTGCGGCTGGGGATCCCGCCCTTGGCAGAGGAGGGCAGCCCAGCCTCGACGAGAGATGGCCTCCACGAGGGTCCTGCATCAGCCTCCTCTAGCAACCTCCACAGGGAAGGGACGGGGCTTCCCCACGACGGGCCCTGCCTGCTTTGCTTCAAGGCCACTCGTAGGCGCTTCTCTGAGCAGGCAGCCCAGGCAGGGAGGCAGGGCCCCTGCCCACAGCACGCCTGAGAGCCTCCGGAGCACGCGGCGCTGGGGCCGGGGCACGGAGGCCCCGGCCTTCCTTCCTGGGGGCTTCTGCATTCCTTCCATTGCCAGGTTTCCAGTCTTGCCGGCTCTGGAAGCAATGCAGGCAGGCCCAGCAGCCCGCGGAGAGCCTCGCTGCTGCTGCTGCTGCGTAAGTGATTGCTGCCCAGCTCGCTCCTACACAGGCTTCCCCCGTTCCGCATGGGGCCGCAGCCTCATCCCCAGCCAGCCAGCCAGCACACGCCTCCCCCCGCCACTGCCCTGCCCAAAGCACACGCACTACGTGCTGCCCCCGTCCAGGGCATGCACTTGAGAGCCTGCTCGAGCTCGCCTCCTCCCTCTCCTGGCCCTCCTCAGGCCTGGGCCTCTGCCCAGCTCTCCACCTCCACCTCCACCTCCACCTCCACTCCACACAGGGGCAGCACGAGCTGGGCTGAGGCCCCTGCATGCCGCTACTGCAGTGCCAACCGGGCAGGTCCCAGGCCTGTGCCTTGCACACCAACTGGGTGCCCCTTTGGAGGAGGCCGGCCACCTTCCCCCTTCTGCTCACTGCCCTGCCTTTCCGGTCATTGCAGCGAGCCCACGGGCCTCGTGGAGCAAGAGGAGAGCAGCAGCATCACCTTCAGCCTAGGCAGCGACCAGGACCTGGTGAGCGAGGGCAGCCCCCATCACACAGCTCTCGGCGGGCCTCTGCGGGGCCCAGCACCTCATGGCCTTGCTGGCGGAGCAGCGCCTGTGCCCCACAGGCTGCAAGCACCACCAAGACGGCTCCAGCAGCCCGGGCTTGCCATCTCCCTCCCCTACCAGAGCCAGCAGCCTCCCTCTACATCCCGCCCCTCCACAGCGCCTCTCCTCCCTCTCTGAGGCACTGTCTTGTCCACCCTTGTCCCCAAAGGCCGAGCAGAGCCTCAGCGCAGAGGTCCCCAGCCTTGAGGAGACCGGCGTGCCTTCCGGGGAAGAAGACTGTGACCTGGGTAAGCCCTGAGTGGCCTGAGTGCACAGGCAACAAGGCTGGCACGACGTGGCCGTGCCCCGTGGGGTGCTGGGCTGAGCCGAGCAGCTGCCAGGCGAGGGCACCTCCTCCTTTAGATCCTGCGCATAGCCAGGAGAAGGCCTTGGGAGAAGGCTTGGGTGCAGGGGGCCCCGCATCCTGTGGGGAAAGCCTTTCCTGGGGCACTGTTGGCAGCCGTCAGCAAAGAGGCCAGGCAGAAAAGCCCCAGCAGAAGCGAGCCAGGCTGCTGCTGCTGCTGGTGGCAGGGGGGGCCTGCAGGGCGCCAGCCCAGGCAGATCCCAGGAGAGCTGGGTGGAGCTGGCACCCATTTGCAAGGAGGCATCTGGAAGCGTGCCTGCCGGCGAGGCAGGCCACGGGCCGACCCGCCAGGAGCAGGAAGCCCTGCGGGCACTCAGCAAGGCCGTCCTGCCCTCTTGCTGGTGTCTTGCTGGCTGCTCCAGCGGTCCGGAAACTCCGTGGCACTGGGAGAGCAGAGGGCAGGCAGCGGCCATGCTTCACCACCGTTCACTCGGTCTCTCCTCTGCTCCCGTCTTCCTCCTTGCCCCCGTGCCGCAGAACCCTCTCCTGCAGCACAAGAAGGGCACGCCACGGAGCCCAGCTGCGACGAGGCGATAGAGGCGGCTGTCCGGTACATCTCCAAATACGTCAAGGACCTGGCCGCCTACATGGAGCAAGCCATCTCCCTGGGTAAGCAGGCAAGGGCAGAGGCGGAGGTCTTGTGCCCAGCGGGACGGGGCTCCCGGGGACAGGCGCAGAGCAAAGGAGCAAAGCGAGGGTGGCCTGCCTGAGGGGAAGGGAGGCTCTTTTGGAAGGCAGGAGCTTTTGGATCTCGGGGTGGTCCTGGGCTGGGAAGAGAGAGTGGTGGCGTGCCCCCTGGCCGCAGCCCCAGGCCGGCAGCCCCACGCGCCACTTGATGCTCGGCTCGCTTGCTCCCCTGGTGAGGAGGATGTGGGACGAGGCCCTTTTCCTTGCCTGCGTGCGTGTGGGCCAGGCGTGCGGGTGGAGGAGCTCCCTGCCTGGGCAGCGAGGGGCTGTGTGCGAGCAAAGAGGGGCTGCTGGCAAGCACAGGCCTGAATGCCTGTGCCCTCGCCTGCTGTCCCCGAGTGCTTTGTCAGAGGTAACCCAATCGGCAGAGGAGGCCTTGACGGTCTGCCTCTCTGTTCTCCCCTGCTGCCTTTTCCTTCCAGAGATGGAGCTCGCCAAAGGCCTTCAGGCATCAGCCAGTGTCTTCAAGAAGACCAGCTCTCCAGAGGTAAGCTGGCCGACAGGGGCAGCCCCCAAAGCTCCCGCCACACACCCCAGGGCCCTGCTTCCTGTGCTCCCACTCCAGCTGCCGGGCAGGGGGCTTGGCTGGCCCTCACAGCTTCTGCCGGCATCCACTCTGCCTCCCAGCACTCTCTTGCCAGCCAGACACTGCAATGCACACGGTCACCTCCACAGAAAATGTTTTTTCCCACTCGCGCCCTCCCTCGCCTGGAAGGAGCGCTCTCTCTGGTCTCACGAGGTCGTGTTCAGTCTCAGCAGCTCGTGTTTTCTCGTTTCTCAGGCAATCGTGACACCTCCGTCTTCTCCTTCGCCCACTCTGGAGCCTGATGCAGCGGACGGGGAAGGCCTGCGGCAAGACAGTGAGGCGCAAAAGCAATGCCTGCAGGTAGGAGAGCCACGCAGCACAGAAGCTCGCCCCTGGACCCGCACAGCGATGCTCATGCACACGCGCACGCAGGCACAGCGCTGAGCCAGATGACTGGCTGCAGAGTGCCCCTGCTCAGCAGGCAGGAAGTGCGGGCCACCAGCCGACTCCCTGGCACCACAGGCAGCTCTTTCCACGGCTGGAATCCCCTTTCTGCTCCACCTCGCTGATGCCTCGGCCTGCTGCCCCTTCCACGCGCACCCGGGCACACGGGTCTCAGGGCTCCCTGGCTACACGCAGCAGGCGGAGAGGCCTTGAGCGCTCCGTCGGGGCAGAAGGCGGCTCTTGCTTTCATCCCTCTCGAGGCTAAGGGCCCCTGGTGCCTTTCAAGCGGCACTGGTTTGCAGGGCAAACTCTTTCCTCGGGGGGTTGTTCTCATTTCCGAGTCCACAGCTGGGCAAACGCCAGGGAGGCCTGCTGTCCCCGACCAAGTCCCTGGCAAAGGCAGGAACAGGGAGCCCCTGGCTCCGGCCACTCTCAGCCTTTGCTCTTTCTCTCTCCCTGCTTCAGGCCCTGGGGGAAACACTCCTCGTCAACCACCAGCTGCTGGAGAAGATGGAGCAGCAGTGGCAGCAGGCCGAAAGGGAGCTGGTAAATAAGGCGGACTCGCCACAGAGGTGGCGTTGGTGCCCCCTGATCCACCCTCAAGTCTCCCAGGCACAAGCACGGCCTTGAGCGTACATCTGCTCGCTGCTAGCCTGCGGCCCGGGGCAGCAGTGCTCTGCTCGGAAAGAGCCTTGGCCAGCCAGGTGCCCAGGGCACGTCACCTGCAACAAAAAAACCTCCGAGCTCTTCCTCTGCTAGTAGTCCTCGCTCTTCCCGGTCAGCCGTCAGCCTGGGTCCCTTCTTCTTTCCCAGCAAAGGGAGAAGGCTGAGCTGTTTGGCCTGCCCTGCTGCGAGGAGGAAACGCAGGAGGGGCCAGCCGAAGAAGAGCAGCCGAGTGCCCGCTGCACCCCCAGCCCTGAAGGCCTGTGCAGCTGGAGGACGGAGCTGAGGAGACGGTGAGAGCAGAGCTGCTCTGGACGGCGGCTGTGCAGGGAGCGTGCTGGGGGCCTGCCTTAGCCTGCGTACAGATGCACCACCCCAGGCCAGAAACAGCTGCCTCTCTGCCCAGGGCACACACTGGCAGCACTCTCCTGGGGGCCCTGAACCACCTCCGCCACCTCCCTGGCTGCCCCACCACATCCGGCCTTGGCCCATGCCAACCTGGGCACGGAGGGCAGCTCCTGTGCCTGGCAAGTCCCTGGGGCTGCTCCAGCTCCTCTGCTGCAGGGGCTCCCTTGCAGGACCTCCTGGTGGGACCACAGCCACCTTGCCAGCAGCAGCAAATGCCACCTTGCCAGCTGTGCTGGGACAGAGGAGCGCAGGCCCAAAGGGCCTGGCTTGAACTCCCCGCTGATCCTCAGCGGGGAGGTAGGACCGCCAGCAGAAACACCTGGGCCCTTTGTGCTCGAGCTCTTCAGGGAGGGAGTGCCCAGGGCGGAAATGCCCAGGCGATTGCATTGCCCAGTGCAGTTGGGTGCGTGCCCAACAGGCACAGGCAGTTGGGTGCGTGCGCAGGGCAAGCCTCCTCCTTCCCTCTGAGCTCTTTTCCTTTCCTCCTCTGCCTCCTCCCAGCTTGCAGAGCAAGTGGAAGCTCCTGCAGCCTGCAGCAGTCCACAGGTTTTCTGCCAGGCTGCCAGAACAAGCAGACCAAGCTTTCCTCAGCTCCGGACGTTTGCTCCCTCGTGTTGCCAAACGGCCAGTCTGAAGAGAAGCCAAGGGGTAACCTGGCTTGCAAGCCGAGTGCTCGAAAAGAAGCCGGGGGTGGTGGCCCAGCGGGGTGCACACTGGCACGCAGGCTTGGTGGACATGCACCGCTTTTCCCAACACAGCGAAGCTGTTAGCTCCATCTTCACGGGCAGACACAGATTCTCCAAGCATGCGTTTTGCCCACGGACTAAAAGGCCTAAGAGGTTCTCTCATGGCTGGGGCTTAGGCAGCAATTTTTAGCAGGAGCACAAGCCTGCGAAACGACAGACCGACCAGCGACGGGAACTTCTAAAGCAGCCTTTCAGCAAGCTGTTCAAGCAGGCCAATGCTCACCGGCTTGTTGCTGAGCATGAAGTGAAAGCCTGCGTCCCAGAGTGTTTGAGCAGGACACTCAGAACCCAGAAGCAGAGCTAGCTGACAGCAGGCAACACTTTCTGCAGGGTTGTGGCAGTTGATCAAGAGGTAGAAGCACCACTCCCACCCAACGGTCAGAGCCCCGCCCGTGGACAGGAACCCTTGAAACTCTGCGCGGCCTTGGGAGACTGCCTCGCAGAGGGATCCCCCTCTGTGTTTCAAAGGGCAGAACCGGCCACCTCACGTTTGCCTCGGACAAAAGGGACGTCTGAGAAAGGTTATGAGAGGACGTTCACACGCCAAGTGCTCGTAGCAGCTGACGTTGTGAGAAGGGGACAGTTGCCTGTGTACCACTTCCTAGGCGACCGTCACAAAGCGATCCTGGGGACATTTTCCCCTGAAGACCTTCCAGACGTGAATCGTGACGAGGGCAGAACCTCCAGAACTGAGGAGATCGTTGCTGCAAAAGTCCTCGTCCGTGAACTCTTGCAGAGCCCCGGCCGGCAACGGCCTCCCTGGTTGTCAAGGCGCTCCTGTGAGGCGAGGTGTGGTGCTGGCCTTGGAGGTCTATTGCCTGGCTCTTGAGAAGGGCTAGCTACTAATTTAGTAGTTACTTGGGAACCCTGGAAGGATCCTTCTAATCCCGGTGTTCATCTCCATTGCATGTTAGTGACTATAAAGACAGAGGCTGCGATGACGTTTTGGATGAACTGGCAACGGGATGTGAGAATTCCTGAGGTTTCTGAAAAGCCAGAATAGCTTGTAAGCTTGTAAGAAAAGTAGCATTGCAAGAGGCAAGGCAGCTTCACAAAGTCATCTGGCCCTCTCCTGTGGCTCTAGCCCCTTCTGCAATTCTCCGTACAGAAATGTTCTTTTTCCTTGGAATAAAAATATGTTGCATGAACCCAGGCAAATAAGACACTAAGAAAACACTTAGGCTCTAAGGTCTTCCTCGATAAGCTGCTCAGCCTCACAGCCTTTGAAAAAAATTAATTTTGCTGCAACTCGGAATCAGAACACAGCTGGAGACTTTGGAACATAGGAAGTTTCCGACAAAACTGCTCACAAGAAACAAAGAAAAGAAAGCTATTATGCACAGAACCTTAACAATGATTGATCATTGAATGAGCCACTTGTTTTTCTTTGTAGAAAAAGATTATTGGTAATTTATTTAGTTTTCCTCTGAAGGGAAAGAATTTCAAATCCAGGTTTAGAAAGTCCTGACATAAAGGAGTCAGCTTCAAATATTCACGTTCTGAGCAACAGCTTTTCAAAGTAAAGTATCTCCAGTGCTGGAGGACCGGAGAGGAGAGAAAGGGGGATCTGCGCTTTCTTTTTAACAGGCTTGCCCACTGTCTTGGTTTTGTCTTTAAAGAAAAAAAAAATGTTAGTTTGGATAACTTCGAAGTTCTTTGTACGGTTACGTTCACGACTGAGGTAGAATAATCTTCAGTTCACGGAGTATAAGAATCTGACTGTGCTAATAACAAAAACAGACTCTTCCAAAATAGTTGTTCCAATTATCAGAACAACTCTGTTAAGATGAGTTGCTGAAAGCAGTAGGCCTGCTCAACGAACCCATCATAAGCAAAACAGAGCTTCAGATGGAGGAAAATCCGGACCGATTCTCTATAACTGGTGATACAGCACATATTGTGGGGGCTTTGAGCATTGCTGCTAAGAAATTTCCCTTTGTGGCTGACCTCACCAGAGGCTGGAACCCGCTCCACCCTTGTGCAGATCTTGCTGAGCCCCATCTTGGTGGGCACTTTGCGCTTCCACGATTGCACTGTCTTCCCGCTGGAGCTAATAACAACGAGGTCACTGCACTACCTGCCGGGAAAGTGCCAGGACGTCGACACACTCAGCTTGGAAATCAAGCCTGACTAGAACACGCATGTCTCCTTTTGCTTTGGGATGGCGATTCTGAAGCTGCACCTTCGGCCCCTGGAAAGCTCTGACATTTGAAGACACCTCAGCCAAATGGCTGTAGTACAGAACCATGGGGTGTCACCATTGCTCGTGAGTTCCTGGAGAGCCCTGGCTGGCAACGGCCTCCCTGGTTGTCAAGGCGCTCCTGTGAGGTGAGGTGTGGTGCTGGCCTTGGAGGTCCATTGCCTGGCTCTTGAGAAGGGCCGTCTCGCTTTGGCAATGGTGAAGCCCCACGCTCAAAGCGCTTGCCGCTCACGAGAGAGCCACAAACGTGTTTGGACCTGTTTTTCCCAAGGTTGTCCTGCTCATGTTGGAAACCCTGGCCAAAGAGGAGGGCTCGGGGCTTGCTGCTATTCCAAGAGAAGGCCTGAAGAGCAGGAGAGCCACGTCACGTCCCCGGAGGGAAGGCCTGCCCCAGCCTCGGCAAAGGAAAAGCATGGGCGGGCACCAGGCAACAGTCTGAGCAGGCCAGAGGAAGAAGAAAAAGAGCCACAAGCCAGGCCCCACGGTGCCAAAGGGAACAAAAACCCCAAGGAAGAGGGCCCGTCCTACCGCTCGGAAAGGAAACCTAATTGTGGAAGGGACGGCTTTTGTTCGCGGCTGCTCAGGAGGAGGTACTAAAGCGGAGCTGGATGTGTTGCGGGTGTCCCCAGCGCAGAGCAGGAGGGAGAAAAGCCTGCTTCGTGAGGTGCCTGCCCTCTCTGCTCTCGCAGCCCGAACCTCGGGACGTTTTCATAGCTGGGAATGGGGAAGACAACAGAGAGCTGAGCAACGCTCTGCGGTACCTTTGCTGCCAGAGGGTGAAAGCTGAGCGGCCCGGCCTTGGTGCTGGTGTGGCCGTGGGCCTCATGAAGGACGCGCTGGCCACTGTCTTCAGCCAGCTGGCTGTTATGCTGGGGGACTGACTGATGAGCCAGAGCAATAAACAAATACATGAACCTTACAACCCAGCGAAGGGCTGTCTCTGTGGCGGGGGGGTGTGGGTGTGGGTGTGGGTGTGGGTGTGGGTGTGAGTGTGTGTTGGTGTGTGTGGGGGTGTTCTGTACCATCTCCCCACACACAGGCACAAGTGCTCGCACGCATTCATGCTTTTGAAATGGACACCATTGACAGTCGAGTTTAAAGGTGTGACGACCATTTCTTTGCAGCACTCAGCTACAGTGGGTGAGGCACTGGGATGGCATCTCTCTCCTTTCAGGGAGCACCTGTGGTGCTTCTCGGTGCTCCTCTATCACTACCTGCTCCTCCTCCACGCAAGCAGAGGCCAGCGTAGTCTCCTGCAAGGGCTCTCCCAAGCAACGAGCTCTCTTCTCCTAGAATGTGCCACGGGCCATCACCGTGAGCTCAGGCCCATAGGATCCTGCCCTGGGGCCACAGAGATGAAACACAGTGGGTGGCCATGACCTGGCTACTGCCCAGGGAGGCGCAGGACCCCAGCAGTGCCAGCAAAGGGCCACCGGCAGCACACACACAGCTCCTTGCTGTGACCCCACAAGGGAGGGGGAAGAGAGCCCAAGCGGCAGCCAGGGCCAGCAGGTGGAGGATGCCCTGCTCCCTGCTGCCACAGCCCCGCAGGCACAGCAACGGGAGCGGGGAGGAGAGCAGCAATCCACTTTGGGGCAGGCAGTCCAGTCGGGGCAACCTGGCAGGGCTCCTTCCAGCCGTGGGGCCAAAACATCCTTCCCCCCGTCCCCTCCTGCTGCCAACTGCTCGGGGCTTTGGCTTGCCTGCTCTGCCATGGCTACACTGGGCGCACCAGGGGGGTGTCTCCAGGGATGCCTGCCAGCCCACCAGAAGCCAGGGGCTGTCTGTATTCAAAAGATCCTCTGGGCACAAGGCCTTGGCTTCAGCCTCAGCGACAAGCTCCAGCTCCATGGCTTGTGCCCGGCACTCTGCTGCCCTTTCCCTTCCCCTCTTCGATTGCCTTCCCTGGGCAGAACTAGGCGGGACGAACACAGTGTGGCTTGCTGCTGCGCACAGCACCACCGCCACTCAGGCCTTCAGCGGTACCGCAACACCAACAGGGAATGGGAGGCTTCTTTCTGGCAGGAATCAAAGCAGCCTGCTCAAGTCCTGCTGGAAGTCTGGGGAGGCGGGCTGTGCAGGCAGGCGAGTGCTCTCGCGCGCCCCTCCTCTTGGAGCCTTGAGACACTGTGAGGCAGAGCTGTGGGTGGGCAGGGGCACCGAAGGCAGCGGTGGCCACGGCTACAAAGGGAACGCGGGAAGGTGACGTGGGCAGCAGCCGCACTGGCAGAGCCATACGTGGGCTGGGGACATGACTGCACCGCAGGGACCATCGAAACACACGGGCACGCGCCTGGCCACATGCCAGTGCCCAGGGCAAAGGCAACGAGAAGGGGCTGGGGGGCGACCTCGGGAGCTCTGCCACCAGCAAGAGAGGCCCGGCATTGCCCCAGGCCCTCGCAGCGCTGCTCGGGGCACCTCGGTGCTGTTCCTCCAGGGCTGGCACCACCGTGGGGGTCACAGCAGAGCCCCGGCCTCTGCCAGCCGGAGCGGTCCTGCTCAGACGCCTCAGCCTCACTCGGCGCATCTGCATGCGGGAGCCCATTGGCTGCCTCCAGAGTTTCCCAGCAGCCTTTGCTCCCTCGCGCATCACCGCTGCCGCTCGTGGGTCACAGTGGCCTCGGCTGTGTTGCCTGGAGCTGCCGGCCAGGTCCTGCACTCCTTGGGCGACCGAGGAAGTGGCGAGAGGGCCTGCTCCGCGGTTTCACCCTGTGACCTGGAGCAGCGCTTGCACCGCTTCCATCGTTGCTTTGGCATCGCCGGCTCAGGGCCTGTGGCTTTGGGTCCTTGTGGCGGCCATGCTTCGCAAGGAAGGGAGGAGAAACAACCCCCCCAAGAGAGTCCGGTTCCAGCTGCCGGAGAGGCACTGGCGGGAGGAACTGGAGGAGGAGAGCCAAGGGGCTGCTGGCGCCCTTTGGGCCGCAGCAGGCCCCCCGAGCTCTTCCTCGCTGCCTTGGGGGGAGCCCAGCCAGGCTGAGGAGGAGGAGGAGGCGGGGCTGCCACGCGTGCGGCCAGCCACAAGGGTGAAGAACTGGCTGAGGGGCCTTCCTTCCCACCTCCAGCAGCTGGGCAGATCCTGCGCAGGTAGGCAAGTGCCTGGGGCGGCAGGTAGTTCTCCATGTGCGGCTGGGGATCCCGCCCTTGGCAGAGGAGGGCAGCCCAGCCTCGACGAGAGATGGCCTCCACGAGGGTCCTGCATCAGCCTCCTCTAGCAACCTCCACAGGGAAGGGACGGGGCTTCCCCACGACGGGCCCTGCCTGCTTTGCTTCAAGGCCACTCGTAGGCGCTTCTCTGAGCAGGCAGCCCAGGCAGGGAGGCAGGGCCCCTGCCCACAGCACGCCTGAGAGCCTCCGGAGCACGCGGCCCTGGGGCCGGGGCACGGAGGCCCCGGCCTTCCTTCCTGGGGGCTTCTGCATTCCTTCCATTGCCAGGTTTCCAGTCTTGCCGGCTCTGGAAGCAATGCAGGCAGGCCCAGCAGCCCGCGGAGAGCCTCGCTGCTGCTGCTGCTGCGTAAGTGATTGCTGCCCAGCTCGCTCCTACACAGGCTTCCCCCGTTCCGCATGGGGCCGCAGCCTCATCCCCAGCCAGCCAGCCAGCACACGCCTCCCCCCGCCACTGCCCTGCCCAAAGCACACGCACTACGTGCTGCCCCCGTCCAGGGCATGCACTTGAGAGCCTGCTCGAGCTCGCCTCCTCCCTCTCCTGGCCCTCCTCAGGCCTGGGCCTCTGCCCAGCTCTCCACCTCCACCTCCACCTCCACCTCCACTCCACACAGGGGCAGCACGAGCTGGGCTGAGGCCCCTGCATGCCGCTACTGCAGTGCCAACCGGGCAGGTCCCAGGCCTGTGCCTTGCACACCAACTGGGTGCCCCTTTGGAGGAGGCCGGCCACCTTCCCCCTTCTGCTCACTGCCCTGCCTTTCCGGTCATTGCAGCGAGCCCACGGGCCTCGTGGAGCAAGAGGAGAGCAGCAGCATCACCTTCAGCCTAGGCAGCGACCAGGACCTGGTGAGCGAGGGCAGCCCCCATCACACAGCTCTCGGCGGGCCTCTGCGGGGCCCAGCACCTCATGGCCTTGCTGGCGGAGCAGCGCCTGTGCCCCACAGGCTGCAAGCACCACCAAGACGGCTCCAGCAGCCCGGGCTTGCCATCTCCCTCCCCTACCAGAGCCAGCAGCCTCCCTCTACATCCCGCCCCTCCACAGCGCCTCTCCTCCCTCTCTGAGGCACTGTCTTGTCCACCCTTGTCCCCAAAGGCCGAGCAGAGCCTCAGCGCAGAGGTCCCCAGCCTTGAGGAGACCGGCGTGCCTTCCGGGGAAGAAGACTGTGACCTGGGTAAGCCCTGAGTGGCCTGAGTGCACAGGCAACAAGGCTGGCACGACGTGGCCGTGCCCCGTGGGGTGCTGGGCTGAGCCGAGCAGCTGCCAGGCGAGGGCACCTCCTCCTTTAGATCCTGCGCATAGCCAGGAGAAGGCCTTGGGAGAAGGCTTGGGTGCAGGGGGCCCCGCATCCTGTGGGGAAAGCCTTTCCTGGGGCACTGTTGGCAGCCGTCAGCAAAGAGGCCAGGCAGAAAAGCCCCAGCAGAAGCGAGCCAGGCTGCTGCTGCTGCTGGTGGCAGGGGGGGCCTGCAGGGCGCCAGCCCAGGCAGATCCCAGGAGAGCTGGGTGGAGCTGGCACCCATTTGCAAGGAGGCATCTGGAAGCGTGCCTGCCGGCGAGGCAGGCCACGGGCCGACCCGCCAGGAGCAGGAAGCCCTGCGGGCACTCAGCAAGGCCGTCCTGCCCTCTTGCTGGTGTCTTGCTGGCTGCTCCAGCGGTCCGGAAACTCCGTGGCACTGGGAGAGCAGAGGGCAGGCAGCGGCCATGCTTCACCACCGTTCACTCGGTCTCTCCTCTGCTCCCGTCTTCCTCCTTGCCCCCGTGCCGCAGAACCCTCTCCTGCAGCACAAGAAGGGCACGCCACGGAGCCCAGCTGCGACGAGGCGATAGAGGCGGCTGTCCGGTACATCTCCAAATACGTCAAGGACCTGGCCGCCTACATGGAGCAAGCCATCTCCCTGGGTAAGCAGGCAAGGGCAGAGGCGGAGGTCTTGTGCCCAGCGGGATGGGGCTCCCGGGGACAGGCGCAGAGCAAAGGAGCAAAGCGAGGGTGGCCTGCCTGAGGGGAAGGGAGGCTCTTTTGGAAGGCAGGAGCTTTTGGATCTCGGGGTGGTCCTGGGCTGGGAAGAGAGAGTGGTGGCGTGCCCCCTGGCCGCAGCCCCAGGCCGGCAGCCCCACGCGCCACTTGATGCTCGGCTCGCTTGCTCCCCTGGTGAGGAGGATGTGGGACGAGGCCCTTTTCCTTGCCTGCGTGCGTGTGGGCCAGGCGTGCGGGTGGAGGAGCTCCCTGCCTGGGCAGCGAGGGGCTGTGTGCGAGCAAAGAGGGGCTGCTGGCAAGCACAGGCCTGAATGCCTGTGCCCTCGCCTGCTGTCCCCGAGTGCTTTGTCAGAGGTAACCCAATCGGCAGAGGAGGCCTTGACGGTCTGCCTCTCTGTTCTCCCCTGCTGCCTTTTCCTTCCAGAGATGGAGCTCGCCAAAGGCCTTCAGGCATCAGCCAGTGTCTTCAAGAAGACCAGCTCTCCAGAGGTAAGCTGGCCGACAGGGGCAGCCCCCAAAGCTCCCGCCACACACCCCAGGGCCCTGCTTCCTGTGCTCCCACTCCAGCTGCCGGGCAGGGGGCTTGGCTGGCCCTCACAGCTTCTGCCGGCATCCACTCTGCCTCCCAGCACTCTCTTGCCAGCCAGACACTGCAATGCACACGGTCACCTCCACAGAAAATGTTTTTTCCCACTCGCGCCCTCCCTCGCCTGGAAGGAGCGCTCTCTCTGGTCTCACGAGGTCGTGTTCAGTCTCAGCAGCTCGTGTTTTCTCGTTTCTCAGGCAATCGTGACACCTCCGTCTTCTCCTTCGCCCACTCTGGAGCCTGATGCAGCGGACGGGGAAGGCCTGCGGCAAGACAGTGAGGCGCAAAAGCAATGCCTGCAGGTAGGAGAGCCACGCAGCACAGAAGCTCGCCCCTGGACCCGCACAGCGATGCTCATGCACACGCGCACGCAGGCACAGCGCTGAGCCAGATGACTGGCTGCAGAGTGCCCCTGCTCAGCAGGCAGGAAGTGCGGGCCACCAGCCGACTCCCTGGCACCACAGGCAGCTCTTTCCACGGCTGGAATCCCCTTTCTGCTCCACCTCGCTGATGCCTCGGCCTGCTGCCCCTTCCACGCGCACCCGGGCACACGGGTCTCAGGGCTCCCTGGCTACACGCAGCAGGCGGAGAGGCCTTGAGCGCTCCGTCGGGGCAGAAGGCGGCTCTTGCTTTCATCCCTCTCGAGGCTAAGGGCCCCTGGTGCCTTTCAAGCGGCACTGGTTTGCAGGGCAAACTCTTTCCTCGGGGGGTTGTTCTCATTTCCGAGTCCACAGCTGGGCAAACGCCAGGGAGGCCTGCTGTCCCCGACCAAGTCCCTGGCAAAGGCAGGAACAGGGAGCCCCTGGCTCCGGCCACTCTCAGCCTTTGCTCTTTCTCTCTCCCTGCTTCAGGCCCTGGGGGAAACACTCCTCGTCAACCACCAGCTGCTGGAGAAGATGGAGCAGCAGTGGCAGCAGGCCGAAAGGGAGCTGGTAAATAAGGCGGACTCGCCACAGAGGTGGCGTTGGTGCCCCCTGATCCACCCTCAAGTCTCCCAGGCACAAGCACGGCCTTGAGCGTACATCTGCTCGCTGCTAGCCTGCGGCCCGGGGCAGCAGTGCTCTGCTCGGAAAGAGCCTTGGCCAGCCAGGTGCCCAGGGCACGTCACCTGCAACAAAAAAACCTCCGAGCTCTTCCTCTGCTAGTAGTCCTCGCTCTTCCCGGTCAGCCGTCAGCCTGGGTCCCTTCTTCTTTCCCAGCAAAGGGAGAAGGCTGAGCTGTTTGGCCTGCCCTGCTGCGAGGAGGAAACGCAGGAGGGGCCAGCCGAAGAAGAGCAGCCGAGTGCCCGCTGCACCCCCAGCCCTGAAGGCCTGTGCAGCTGGAGGACGGAGCTGAGGAGACGGTGAGAGCAGAGCTGCTCTGGACGGCGGCTGTGCAGGGAGCGTGCTGGGGGCCTGCCTTAGCCTGCGTACAGATGCACCACCCCAGGCCAGAAACAGCTGCCTCTCTGCCCAGGGCACACACTGGCAGCACTCTCCTGGGGGCCCTGAACCACCTCCGCCACCTCCCTGGCTGCCCCACCACATCCGGCCTTGGCCCATGCCAACCTGGGCACGGAGGGCAGCTCCTGTGCCTGGCAAGTCCCTGGGGCTGCTCCAGCTCCTCTGCTGCAGGGGCTCCCTTGCAGGACCTCCTGGTGGGACCACAGCCACCTTGCCAGCAGCAGCAAATGCCACCTTGCCAGCTGTGCTGGGACAGAGGAGCGCAGGCCCAAAGGGCCTGGCTTGAACTCCCCGCTGATCCTCAGCGGGGAGGTAGGACCGCCAGCAGAAACACCTGGGCCCTTTGTGCTCGAGCTCTTCAGGGAGGGAGTGCCCAGGGCGGAAATGCCCAGGCGATTGCATTGCCCAGTGCAGTTGGGTGCGTGCCCAACAGGCACAGGCAGTTGGGTGCGTGCGCAGGGCAAGCCTCCTCCTTCCCTCTGAGCTCTTTTCCTTTCCTCCTCTGCCTCCTCCCAGCTTGCAGAGCAAGTGGAAGCTCCTGCAGCCTGCAGCAGTCCACAGGTTTTCTGCCAGGCTGCCAGAACAAGCAGACCAAGCTTTCCTCAGCTCCGGACGTTTGCTCCCTCGTGTTGCCAAACGGCCAGTCTGAAGAGAAGCCAAGGGGTAACCTGGCTTGCAAGCCGAGTGCTCGAAAAGAAGCCGGGGGTGGTGGCCCAGCGGGGTGCACACTGGCACGCAGGCTTGGTGGACACGCACCGCTTTTCCCAACACAGCGAAGCTGTTAGCTCCATCTTCACGGGCAGACACAGATTCTCCAAGCATGCGTTTTGCCCACGGACTAAAAGGCCTAAGAGGTTCTCTCATGGCTGGGGCTTAGGCAGCAATTTTTAGCAGGAGCACAAGCCTGCGAAACGACAGACCGACCAGCGACGGGAACTTCTAAAGCAGCCTTTCAGCAAGCTGTTCAAGCAGGCCAATGCTCACCGGCTTGTTGCTGAGCATGAAGTGAAAGCCTGCGTCCCAGAGTGTTTGAGCAGGACGCTCAGAACCCAGAAGCAGAGCTAGCTGACAGCAGGCAACACTTTCTGCAGGGTTGTGGCAGTTGATCAAGAGGTAGAAGCACCGCTCCCACCCAACGGTCAGAGCCCCGCCCGTGGACAGGAACCCTTGAAACTCTGCGCGGCCTTGGGAGACTGCCTCGCAGAGGGATCCCCCTCTGTGTTTCAAAGGGCAGAACCGGCCACCTCACGTTTGCCTCGGACAAAAGGGACGTCTGAGAAAGGTTATGAGAGGACGTTCACACGCCAAGTGCTCGTAGCAGCTGACGTTGTGAGAAGGGGACAGTTGCCTGTGTACCACTTCCTAGGCGACCGTCACAAAGCGATCCTGGGGACATTTTCCCCTGAAGACCTTCCAGACGTGAATCGTGACGAGGGCAGAACCTCCAGAACTGAGGAGATCGTTGCTGCAAAAGTCCTCGTCCGTGAACTCTTGCAGAGCCCCGGCCGGCAACGGCCTCCCTGGTTGTCAAGGCGCTCCTGTGAGGCGAGGTGTGGTGCTGGCCTTGGAGGTCTATTGCCTGGCTCTTGAGAAGGGCTAGCTACTAATTTAGTAGTTACTTGGGAACCCTGGAAGGATCCTTCTAATCCCGGTGTTCATCTCCATTGCATGTTAGTGACTATAAAGACAGAGGCTGCGATGACGTTTTGGATGAACTGGCAACGGGATGTGAGAATTCCTGAGGTTTCTGAAAAGCCAGAATAGCTTGTAAGCTTGTAAGAAAAGTAGCATTGCAAGAGGCAAGGCAGCTTCACAAAGTCATCTGGCCCTCTCCTGTGGCTCTAGCCCCTTCTGCAATTCTCCGTACAGAAATGTTCTTTTTCCTTGGAATAAAAATATGTTGCATGAACCCAGGCAAATAAGACACTAAGAAAACACTTAGGCTCTAAGGTCTTCCTCGATAAGCTGCTCAGCCTCACAGCCTTTGAAAAAAATTAATTTTGCTGCAACTCGGAATCAGAACACAGCTGGAGACTTTGGAACATAGGAAGTTTCCGACAAAACTGCTCACAAGAAACAAAGAAAAGAAAGCTATTATGCACAGAACCTTAACAATGATTGATCATTGAATGAGCCACTTGTTTTTCTTTGTAGAAAAAGATTATTGGTAATTTATTTAGTTTTCCTCTGAAGGGAAAGAATTTCAAATCCAGGTTTAGAAAGTCCTGACATAAAGGAGTCAGCTTCAAATATTCACGTTCTGAGCAACAGCTTTTCAAAGTAAAGTATCTCCAGTGCTGGAGGACTGGAGAGGAGAGAAAGGGGGATCTGCGCTTTCTTTTTAACAGGCTTGCCCACTGTCTTGGTTTTGTCTTTAAAGAAAAAAAAAATGTTAGTTTGGATAACTTCGAAGTTCTTTGTACGGTTACGTTCACGACTGAGGTAGAATAATCTTCAGTTCACGGAGTATAAGAATCTGACTGTGCTAATAACAAAAACAGACTCTTCCAAAATAGTTGTTCCAATTATCAGAACAACTCTGTTAAGATGAGTTGCTGAAAGCAGTAGGCCTGCTCAACGAACCCATCATAAGCAAAACAGAGCTTCAGATGGAGGAAAATCCGGACCGATTCTCTATAACTGGTGATACAGCACATATTGTGGGGGCTTTGAGCATTGCTGCTAAGAAATTTCCCTTTGTGGCTGACCTCACCAGAGGCTGGAACCCGCTCCACCCTTGTGCAGATCTTGCTGAGCCCCATCTTGGTGGGCACTTTGCGCTTCCACGATTGCACTGTCTTCCCGCTGGAGCTAATAACAACGAGGTCACTGCACTACCTGCCGGGAAAGTGCCAGGACGTCGACACACTCAGCTTGGAAATCAAGCCTGACTAGAACACGCATGTCTCCTTTTGCTTTGGGATGGCGATTCTGAAGCTGCACCTTCGGCCCCTGGAAAGCTCTGACATTTGAAGACACCTCAGCCAAATGGCTGTAGTACAGAACCATGGGGTGTCACCATTGCTCGTGAGTTCCTGGAGAGCCCTGGCTGGCAACGGCCTCCCTGGTTGTCAAGGCGCTCCTGTGAGGTGAGGTGTGGTGCTGGCCTTGGAGGTCCATTGCCTGGCTCTTGAGAAGGGCCGTCTCGCTTTGGCAATGGTGAAGCCCCACGCTCAAAGCGCTTGCCGCTCACGAGAGAGCCACAAACGTGTTTGGACCTGTTTTTCCCAAGGTTGTCCTGCTCATGTTGGAAACCCTGGCCAAAGAGGAGGGCTCGGGGCTTGCTGCTATTCCAAGAGAAGGCCTGAAGAGCAGGAGAGCCACGTCACGTCCCCGGAGGGAAGGCCTGCCCCAGCCTCGGCAAAGGAAAAGCATGGGCGGGCACCAGGCAACAGTCTGAGCAGGCCAGAGGAAGAAGAAAAAGAGCCACAAGCCAGGCCCCACGGTGCCAAAGGGAACAAAAACCCCAAGGAAGAGGGCCCGTCCTACCGCTCGGAAAGGAAACCTAATTGTGGAAGGGACGGCTTTTGTTCGCGGCTGCTCAGGAGGAGGTACTAAAGCGGAGCTGGATGTGTTGCGGGTGTCCCCAGCGCAGAGCAGGAGGGAGAAAAGCCTGCTTCGTGAGGTGCCTGCCCTCTCTGCTCTCGCAGCCCGAACCTCGGGACGTTTTCATAGCTGGGAATGGGGAAGACAACAGAGAGCTGAGCAACGCTCTGCGGTACCTTTGCTGCCAGAGGGTGAAAGCTGAGCGGCCCGGCCTTGGTGCTGGTGTGGCCGTGGGCCTCATGAAGGACGCGCTGGCCACTGTCTTCAGCCAGCTGGCTGTTATGCTGGGGGACTGACTGATGAGCCAGAGCAATAAACAAATACATGAACCTTACAACCCAGCGAAGGGCTGTCTCTGTGGCGGGGGGGTGTGGGTGTGGGTGTGGGTGTGGGTGTGGGTGTGAGTGTGTGTTGGTGTGTGTGGGGGTGTTCTGTACCATCTCCCCACACACAGGCACAAGTGCTCGCACGCATTCATGCTTTTGAAATGGACACCATTGACAGTCGAGTTTAAAGGTGTGACGACCATTTCTTTGCAGCACTCAGCTACAGTGGGTGAGGCACTGGGATGGCATCTCTCTCCTTTCAGGGAGCACCTGTGGTGCTTCTCGGTGCTCCTCTATCACTACCTGCTCCTCCTCCACGCAAGCAGAGGCCAGCGTAGTCTCCTGCAAGGGCTCTCCCAAGCAACGAGCTCTCTTCTCCTAGAATGTGCCACGGGCCATCACCGTGAGCTCAGGCCCATAGGATCCTGCCCTGGGGCCACAGAGATGAAACACAGTGGGTGGCCATGACCTGGCTACTGCCCAGGGAGGCGCAGGACCCCAGCAGTGCCAGCAAAGGGCCACCGGCAGCACACACACAGCTCCTTGCTGTGACCCCACAAGGGAGGGGGAAGAGAGCCCAAGCGGCAGCCAGGGCCAGCAGGTGGAGGATGCCCTGCTCCCTGCTGCCACAGCCCCGCAGGCACAGCAACGGGAGCGCGGAGGAGAGCAGCAATCCACTTTGGGGCAGGCAGTCCAGTCGGGGCAACCTGGCAGGGCTCCTTCCAGCCGTGGGGCCAAAACATCCTTCCCCCCGTCCCCTCCTGCTGCCAACTGCTCGGGGCTTTGGCTTGCCTGCTCTGCCATGGCTACACTGGGCGCACCAGGGGGGTGTCTCCAGGGATGCCTGCCAGCCCACCAGAAGCCAGGGGCTGTCTGTATTCAAAAGATCCTCTGGGCACAAGGCCTTGGCTTCAGCCTCAGCGACAAGCTCCAGCTCCATGGCTTGTGCCCGGCACTCTGCTGCCCTTTCCCTTCCCCTCTTCGATTGCCTTCCCTGGGCAGAACTAGGCGGGACGAACACAGTGTGGCTTGCTGCTGCGCACAGCACCACCGCCACTCAGGCCTTCAGCGGTACCGCAACACCAACAGGGAATGGGAGGCTTCTTTCTGGCAGGAATCAAAGCAGCCTGCTCAAGTCCTGCTGGAAGTCTGGGGAGGCGGGCTGTGCAGGCAGGCGAGTGCTCTCGCGCGCCCCTCCTCTTGGAGCCTTGAGACACTGTGAGGCAGAGCTGTGGGTGGGCAGGGGCACCGAAGGCAGCGGTGGCCACGGCTACAAAGGGAACGCGGGAAGGTGACGTGGGCAGCAGCCGCACTGGCAGAGCCATACGTGGGCTGGGGACATGACTGCACCGCAGGGACCATCGAAACACACGGGCACGCGCCTGGCCACATGCCAGTGCCCAGGGCAAAGGCAACGAGAAGGGGCTGGGGGGCGACCTCGGGAGCTCTGCCACCAGCAAGAGAGGCCCGGCATTGCCCCAGGCCCTCGCAGCGCTGCTCGGGGCACCTCGGTGCTGTTCCTCCAGGGCTGGCACCACCGTGGGGGTCACAGCAGAGCCCCGGCCTCTGCCAGCCGGAGCGGTCCTGCTCAGACGCCTCAGCCTCACTCGGCGCATCTGCATGCGGGAGCCCATTGGCTGCCTCCAGAGTTTCCCAGCAGCCTTTGCTCCCTCGCGCATCACCGCTGCCGCTCGTGGGTCACAGTGGCCTCGGCTGTGTTGCCTGGAGCTGCCGGCCAGGTCCTGCACTCCTTGGGCGACCGAGGAAGTGGCGAGAGGGCCTGCTCCGCGGTTTCACCCTGTGACCTGGAGCAGCGCTTGCACCGCTTCCATCGTTGCTTTGGCATCGCCGGCTCAGGGCCTGTGGCTTTGGGTCCTTGTGGCGGCCATGCTTCGCAAGGAAGGGAGGAGAAACAACCCCCCCAAGAGAGTCCGGTTCCAGCTGCCGGAGAGGCACTGGCGGGAGGAACTGGAGGAGGAGAGCCAAGGGGCTGCTGGCGCCCTTTGGGCCGCAGCAGGCCCCCCGAGCTCTTCCTCGCTGCCTTGGGGGGAGCCCAGCCAGGCTGAGGAGGAGGAGGAGGCGGGGCTGCCACGCGTGCGGCCAGCCACAAGGGTGAAGAACTGGCTGAGGGGCCTTCCTTCCCACCTCCAGCAGCTGGGCAGATCCTGCGCAGGTAGGCAAGTGCCTGGGGCGGCAGGTAGTTCTCCATGTGCGGCTGGGGATCCCGCCCTTGGCAGAGGAGGGCAGCCCAGCCTCGACGAGAGATGGCCTCCACGAGGGTCCTGCATCAGCCTCCTCTAGCAACCTCCACAGGGAAGGGACGGGGCTTCCCCACGACGGGCCCTGCCTGCTTTGCTTCAAGGCCACTCGTAGGCGCTTCTCTGAGCAGGCAGCCCAGGCAGGGAGGCAGGGCCCCTGCCCACAGCACGCCTGAGAGCCTCCGGAGCACGCGGCCCTGGGGCCGGGGCACGGAGGCCCCGGCCTTCCTTCCTGGGGGCTTCTGCATTCCTTCCATTGCCAGGTTTCCAGTCTTGCCGGCTCTGGAAGCAATGCAGGCAGGCCCAGCAGCCCGCGGAGAGCCTCGCTGCTGCTGCTGCTGCGTAAGTGATTGCTGCCCAGCTCGCTCCTACACAGGCTTCCCCCGTTCCGCATGGGGCCGCAGCCTCATCCCCAGCCAGCCAGCCAGCACACGCCTCCCCCCGCCACTGCCCTGCCCAAAGCACACGCACTACGTGCTGCCCCCGTCCAGGGCATGCACTTGAGAGCCTGCTCGAGCTCGCCTCCTCCCTCTCCTGGCCCTCCTCAGGCCTGGGCCTCTGCCCAGCTCTCCACCTCCACCTCCACCTCCACCTCCACTCCACACAGGGGCAGCACGAGCTGGGCTGAGGCCCCTGCATGCCGCTACTGCAGTGCCAACCGGGCAGGTCCCAGGCCTGTGCCTTGCACACCAACTGGGTGCCCCTTTGGAGGAGGCCGGCCACCTTCCCCCTTCTGCTCACTGCCCTGCCTTTCCGGTCATTGCAGCGAGCCCACGGGCCTCGTGGAGCAAGAGGAGAGCAGCAGCATCACCTTCAGCCTAGGCAGCGACCAGGACCTGGTGAGCGAGGGCAGCCCCCATCACACAGCTCTCGGCGGGCCTCTGCGGGGCCCAGCACCTCATGGCCTTGCTGGCGGAGCAGCGCCTGTGCCCCACAGGCTGCAAGCACCACCAAGACGGCTCCAGCAGCCCGGGCTTGCCATCTCCCTCCCCTACCAGAGCCAGCAGCCTCCCTCTACATCCCGCCCCTCCACAGCGCCTCTCCTCCCTCTCTGAGGCACTGTCTTGTCCACCCTTGTCCCCAAAGGCCGAGCAGAGCCTCAGCGCAGAGGTCCCCAGCCTTGAGGAGACCGGCGTGCCTTCCGGGGAAGAAGACTGTGACCTGGGTAAGCCCTGAGTGGCCTGAGTGCACAGGCAACAAGGCTGGCACGACGTGGCCGTGCCCCGTGGGGTGCTGGGCTGAGCCGAGCAGCTGCCAGGCGAGGGCACCTCCTCCTTTAGATCCTGCGCATAGCCAGGAGAAGGCCTTGGGAGAAGGCTTGGGTGCAGGGGGCCCCGCATCCTGTGGGGAAAGCCTTTCCTGGGGCACTGTTGGCAGCCGTCAGCAAAGAGGCCAGGCAGAAAAGCCCCAGCAGAAGCGAGCCAGGCTGCTGCTGCTGCTGGTGGCAGGGGGGGCCTGCAGGGCGCCAGCCCAGGCAGATCCCAGGAGAGCTGGGTGGAGCTGGCACCCATTTGCAAGGAGGCATCTGGAAGCGTGCCTGCCGGCGAGGCAGGCCACGGGCTGACCCGCCAGGAGCAGGAAGCCCTGCGGGCACTCAGCAAGGCCGTCCTGCCCTCTTGCTGGTGTCTTGCTGGCTGCTCCAGCGGTCCGGAAACTCCGTGGCACTTGGAGAGCAGAGGGCAGGCAGCGGCCATGCTTCACCACCGTTCACTCGGTCTCTCCTCTGCTCCCGTCTTCCTCCTTGCCCCCGTGCCGCAGAACCCTCTCCTGCAGCACAAGAAGGGCACGCCACGGAGCCCAGCTGCGACGAGGCGATAGAGGCGGCTGTCCGGTACATCTCCAAATACGTCAAGGACCTGGCCGCCTACATGGAGCAAGCCATCTCCCTGGGTAAGCAGGCAAGGGCAGAGGCGGAGGTCTTGTGCCCAGCGGGACGGGGCTCCCGGGGACAGGCGCAGAGCAAAGGAGCAAAGCGAGGGTGGCCTGCCTGAGGGGAAGGGAGGCTCTTTTGGAAGGCAGGAGCTTTTGGATCTCGGGGTGGTCCTGGGCTGGGAAGAGAGAGTGGTGGCGTGCCCCCTGGCCGCAGCCCCAGGCCGGCAGCCCCACGCGCCACTTGATGCTCGGCTCGCTTGCTCCCCTGGTGAGGAGGATGTGGGACGAGGCCCTTTTCCTTGCCTGCGTGCGTGTGGGCCAGGCGTGCGGGTGGAAGAGCTCCCTGCCTGGGCAGCGAGGGGCTGTGTGCGAGCAAAGAGGGGCTGCTGGCAAGCACAGGCCTGAATGCCTGTGCCCTCGCCTGCTGTCCCCGAGTGCTTTGTCAGAGGTAACCCAATCGGCAGAGGAGGCCTTGACGGTCTGCCTCTCTGTTCTCCCCTGCTGCCTTTTCCTTCCAGAGATGGAGCTCGCCAAAGGCCTTCAGGCATCAGCCAGTGTCTTCAAGAAGACCAGCTCTCCAGAGGTAAGCTGGCCGACAGGGGCAGCCCCCAAAGCTCCCGCCACACACCCCAGGGCCCTGCTTCCTGTGCTCCCACTCCAGCTGCCGGGCAGGGGGCTTGGCTGGCCCTCACAGCTTCTGCCGGCATCCACTCTGCCTCCCAGCACTCTCTTGCCAGCCAGACACTGCAATGCACACGGTCACCTCCACAGAAAATGTTTTTTCCCACTCGCGCCCTCCCTCGCCTGGAAGGAGCGCTCTCTCTGGTCTCACGAGGTCGTGTTCAGTCTCAGCAGCTCGTGTTTTCTCGTTTCTCAGGCAATCGTGACACCTCCGTCTTCTCCTTCGCCCACTCTGGAGCCTGATGCAGCGGACGGGGAAGGCCTGCGGCAAGACAGTGAGGCGCAAAAGCAATGCCTGCAGGTAGGAGAGCCACGCAGCACAGAAGCTCGCCCCTGGACCCGCACAGCGATGCTCATGCACACGCGCACGCAGGCACAGCGCTGAGCCAGATGACTGGCTGCAGAGTGCCCCTGCTCAGCAGGCAGGAAGTGCGGGCCACCAGCCGACTCCCTGGCACCACAGGCAGCTCTTTCCACGGCTGGAATCCCCTTTCTGCTCCACCTCGCTGATGCCTCGGCCTGCTGCCCCTTCCACGCGCACCCGGGCACACGGGTCTCAGGGCTCCCTGGCTACACGCAGCAGGCGGAGAGGCCTTGAGCGCTCCGTCGGGGCAGAAGGCGGCTCTTGCTTTCATCCCTCTCGAGGCTAAGGGCCCCTGGTGCCTTTCAAGCGGCACTGGTTTGCAGGGCAAACTCTTTCCTCGGGGGGTTGTTCTCATTTCCGAGTCCACAGCTGGGCAAACGCCAGGGAGGCCTGCTGTCCCCGACCAAGTCCCTGGCAAAGGCAGGAACAGGGAGCCCCTGGCTCCGGCCACTCTCAGCCTTTGCTCTTTCTCTCTCCCTGCTTCAGGCCCTGGGGGAAACACTCCTCGTCAACCACCAGCTGCTGGAGAAGATGGAGCAGCAGTGGCAGCAGGCCGAAAGGGAGCTGGTAAATAAGGCGGACTCGCCACAGAGGTGGCGTTGGTGCCCCCTGATCCACCCTCAAGTCTCCCAGGCACAAGCACGGCCTTGAGCGTACATCTGCTCGCTGCTAGCCTGCGGCCCGGGGCAGCAGTGCTCTGCTCGGAAAGAGCCTTGGCCAGCCAGGTGCCCAGGGCACGTCACCTGCAACAAAAAAACCTCCGAGCTCTTCCTCTGCTAGTAGTCCTCGCTCTTCCCGGTCAGCCGTCAGCCTGGGTCCCTTCTTCTTTCCCAGCAAAGGGAGAAGGCTGAGCTGTTTGGCCTGCCCTGCTGCGAGGAGGAAACGCAGGAGGGGCCAGCCGAAGAAGAGCAGCCGAGTGCCCGCTGCACCCCCAGCCCTGAAGGCCTGTGCAGCTGGAGGACGGAGCTGAGGAGACGGTGAGAGCAGAGCTGCTCTGGACGCCGGCTGTACAGGGAGCGTGCTGGGGGCCTGCCTTAGCCTGCGTACAGATGCACCACCCCAGGCCAGAAACAGCTGCCTCTCTGCCCAGGGCACACACTGGCAGCACTCTCCTGGGGGCCCTGAACCACCTCCGCCACCTCCCTGGCTGCCCCACCACATCCGGCCTTGGCCCATGCCAACCTGGGCACGGAGGGCAGCTCCTGTGCCTGGCAAGTCCCTGGGGCTGCTCCAGCTCCTCTGCTGCAGGGGCTCCCTTGCAGGACCTCCTGGTGGGACCACAGCCACCTTGCCAGCAGCAGCAAATGCCACCTTGCCAGCTGTGCTGGGACAGAGGAGCGCAGGCCCAAAGGGCCTGGCTTGAACTCCCCGCTGATCCTCAGCGGGGAGGTAGGACCGCCAGCAGAAACACCTGGGCCCTTTGTGCTCGAGCTCTTCAGGGAGGGAGTGCCCAGGGCGGAAATGCCCAGGCGATTGCATTGCCCAGTGCAGTTGGGTGCGTGCCCAACAGGCACAGGCAGTTGGGTGCGTGCGCAGGGCAAGCCTCCTCCTTCCCTCTGAGCTCTTTTCCTTTCCTCCTCTGCCTCCTCCCAGCTTGCAGAGCAAGTGGAAGCTCCTGCAGCCTGCAGCAGTCCACAGGTTTTCTGCCAGGCTGCCAGAACAAGCAGACCAAGCTTTCCTCAGCTCCGGACGTTTGCTCCCTCGTGTTGCCAAACGGCCAGTCTGAAGAGAAGCCAAGGGGTAACCTGGCTTGCAAGCCGAGTGCTCGAAAAGAAGCCGGGGGTGGTGGCCCAGCGGGGTGCACACTGGCACGCAGGCTTGGTGGACACGCACCGCTTTTCCCAACACAGCGAAGCTGTTAGCTCCATCTTCACGGGCAGACACAGATTCTCCAAGCATGCGTTTTGCCCACGGACTAAAAGGCCTAAGAGGTTCTCTCATGGCTGGGGCTTAGGCAGCAATTTTTAGCAGGAGCACAAGCCTGTGAAACGACAGACCGACCAGCGACGGGAACTTCTAAAGCAGCCTTTCAGCAAGCTGTTCAAGCAGGCCAATGCTCACCGGCTTGTTGCTGAGCATGAAGTGAAAGCCTGCGTCCCAGAGTGTTTGAGCAGGACGCTCAGAACCCAGAAGCAGAGCTAGCTGACAGCAGGCAACACTTTCTGCAGGGTTGTGGCAGTTGATCAAGAGGTAGAAGCACCGCTCCCACCCAACGGTCAGAGCCCCGCCCGTGGACAGGAACCCTTGAAACTCTGCGCGGCCTTGGGAGACTGCCTCGCAGAGGGATCCCCCTCTGTGTTTCAAAGGGCAGAACCGGCCACCTCACGTTTGCCTCGGACAAAAGGGACGTCTGAGAAAGGTTATGAGAGGACGTTCACACGCCAAGTGCTCGTAGCAGCTGACGTTGTGAGAAGGGGACAGTTGCCTGTGTACCACTTCCTAGGCGACCGTCACAAAGCGATCCTGGGGACATTTTCCCCTGAAGACCTTCCAGACGTGAATCGTGACGAGGGCAGAACCTCCAGAACTGAGGAGATCGTTGCTGCAAAAGTCCTCGTCCGTGAACTCTTGCAGAGCCCCGGCCGGCAACGGCCTCCCTGGTTGTCAAGGCGCTCCTGTGAGGCGAGGTGTGGTGCTGGCCTTGGAGGTCTATTGCCTGGCTCTTGAGAAGGGCTAGCTACTAATTTAGTAGTTACTTGGGAACCCTGGAAGGATCCTTCTAATCCCGGTGTTCATCTCCATTGCATGTTAGTGACTATAAAGACAGAGGCTGCGATGACGTTTTGGATGAACTGGCAACGGGATGTGAGAATTCCTGAGGTTTCTGAAAAGCCAGAATAGCTTGTAAGCTTGTAAGAAAAGTAGCATTGCAAGAGGCAAGGCAGCTTCACAAAGTCATCTGGCCCTCTCCTGTGGCTCTAGCCCCTTCTGCAATTCTCCGTACAGAAATGTTCTTTTTCCTTGGAATAAAAATATGTTGCATGAACCCAGGCAAATAAGACACTAAGAAAACACTTAGGCTCTAAGGTCTTCCTCGATAAGCTGCTCAGCCTCACAGCCTTTGAAAAAAATTAATTTTGCTGCAACTCGGAATCAGAACACAGCTGGAGACTTTGGAACATAGGAAGTTTCCGACAAAACTGCTCACAAGAAACAAAGAAAAGAAAGCTATTATGCACAGAACCTTAACAATGATTGATCATTGAATGAGCCACTTGTTTTTCTTTGTAGAAAAAGATTATTGGTAATTTATTTAGTTTTCCTCTGAAGGGAAAGAATTTCAAATCCAGGTTTAGAAAGTCCTGACATAAAGGAGTCAGCTTCAAATATTCACGTTCTGAGCAACAGCTTTTCAAAGTAAAGTATCTCCAGTGCTGGAGGACTGGAGAGGAGAGAAAGGGGGATCTGCGCTTTCTTTTTAACAGGCTTGCCCACTGTCTTGGTTTTGTCTTTAAAGAAAAAAAAAATGTTAGTTTGGATAACTTCGAAGTTCTTTGTACGGTTACGTTCACGACTGAGGTAGAATAATCTTCAGTTCACGGAGTATAAGAATCTGACTGTGCTAATAACAAAAACAGACTCTTCCAAAATAGTTGTTCCAATTATCAGAACAACTCTGTTAAGATGAGTTGCTGAAAGCAGTAGGCCTGCTCAACGAACCCATCATAAGCAAAACAGAGCTTCAGATGGAGGAAAATCCGGACCGATTCTCTATAACTGGTGATACAGCACATATTGTGGGGGCTTTGAGCATTGCTGCTAAGAAATTTCCCTTTGTGGCTGACCTCACCAGAGGCTGGAACCCGCTCCACCCTTGTGCAGATCTTGCTGAGCCCCATCTTGGTGGGCACTTTGCGCTTCCACGATTGCACTGTCTTCCCGCTGGAGCTAATAACAACGAGGTCACTGCACTACCTGCCGGGAAAGTGCCAGGACGTCGACACACTCAGCTTGGAAATCAAGCCTGACTAGAACACGCATGTCTCCTTTTGCTTTGGGATGGCGATTCTGAAGCTGCACCTTCGGCCCCTGGAAAGCTCTGACATTTGAAGACACCTCAGCCAAATGGCTGTAGTACAGAACCATGGGGTGTCACCATTGCTCGTGAGTTCCTGGAGAGCCCTGGCTGGCAACGGCCTCCCTGGTTGTCAAGGCGCTCCTGTGAGGTGAGGTGTGGTGCTGGCCTTGGAGGTCCATTGCCTGGCTCTTGAGAAGGGCCGTCTCGCTTTGGCAATGGTGAAGCCCCACGCTCAAAGCGCTTGCCGCTCACGAGAGAGCCACAAACGTGTTTGGACCTGTTTTTCCCAAGGTTGTCCTGCTCATGTTGGAAACCCTGGCCAAAGAGGAGGGCTCGGGGCTTGCTGCTATTCCAAGAGAAGGCCTGAAGAGCAGGAGAGCCACGTCACGTCCCCGGAGGGAAGGCCTGCCCCAGCCTCGGCAAAGGAAAAGCATGGGCGGGCACCAGGCAACAGTCTGAGCAGGCCAGAGGAAGAAGAAAAAGAGCCACAAGCCAGGCCCCACGGTGCCAAAGGGAACAAAAACCCCAAGGAAGAGGGCCCGTCCTACCGCTCGGAAAGGAAACCTAATTGTGGAAGGGACGGCTTTTGTTCGCGGCTGCTCAGGAGGAGGTACTAAAGCGGAGCTGGATGTGTTGCGGGTGTCCCCAGCGCAGAGCAGGAGGGAGAAAAGCCTGCTTCGTGAGGTGCCTGCCCTCTCTGCTCTCGCAGCCCGAACCTCGGGACGTTTTCATAGCTGGGAATGGGGAAGACAACAGAGAGCTGAGCAACGCTCTGCGGTACCTTTGCTGCCAGAGGGTGAAAGCTGAGCGGCCCGGCCTTGGTGCTGGTGTGGCCGTGGGCCTCATGAAGGACGCGCTGGCCACTGTCTTCAGCCAGCTGGCTGTTATGCTGGGGGACTGACTGATGAGCCAGAGCAATAAACAAATACATGAACCTTACAACCCAGCGAAGGGCTGTCTCTGTGGCGGGGGGGTGTGGGTGTGGGTGTGGGTGTGGGTGTGGGTGTGAGTGTGTGTTGGTGTGTGTGGGGGTGTTCTGTACCATCTCCCCACACACAGGCACAAGTGCTCGCACGCATTCATGCTTTTGAAATGGACACCATTGACAGTCGAGTTTAAAGGTGTGACGACCATTTCTTTGCAGCACTCAGCTACAGTGGGTGAGGCACTGGGATGGCATCTCTCTCCTTTCAGGGAGCACCTGTGGTGCTTCTCGGTGCTCCTCTATCACTACCTGCTCCTCCTCCACGCAAGCAGAGGCCAGCGTAGTCTCCTGCAAGGGCTCTCCCAAGCAACGAGCTCTCTTCTCCTAGAATGTGCCACGGGCCATCACCGTGAGCTCAGGCCCATAGGATCCTGCCCTGGGGCCACAGAGATGAAACACAGTGGGTGGCCATGACCTGGCTACTGCCCAGGGAGGCGCAGGACCCCAGCAGTGCCAGCAAAGGGCCACCGGCAGCACACACACAGCTCCTTGCTGTGACCCCACAAGGGAGGGGGAAGAGAGCCCAAGCGGCAGCCAGGGCCAGCAGGTGGAGGATGCCCTGCTCCCTGCTGCCACAGCCCCGCAGGCACAGCAACGGGAGCGCGGAGGAGAGCAGCAATCCACTTTGGGGCAGGCAGTCCAGTCGGGGCAACCTGGCAGGGCTCCTTCCAGCCGTGGGGCCAAAACATCCTTCCCCCCGTCCCCTCCTGCTGCCAACTGCTCGGGGCTTTGGCTTGCCTGCTCTGCCATGGCTACACTGGGCGCACCAGGGGGGTGTCTCCAGGGATGCCTGCCAGCCCACCAGAAGCCAGGGGCTGTCTGTATTCAAAAGATCCTCTGGGCACAAGGCCTTGGCTTCAGCCTCAGCGACAAGCTCCAGCTCCATGGCTTGTGCCCGGCACTCTGCTGCCCTTTCCCTTCCCCTCTTCGATTGCCTTCCCTGGGCAGAACTAGGCGGGACGAACACAGTGTGGCTTGCTGCTGCGCACAGCACCACCGCCACTCAGGCCTTCAGCGGTACCGCAACACCAACAGGGAATGGGAGGCTTCTTTCTGGCAGGAATCAAAGCAGCCTGCTCAAGTCCTGCTGGAAGTCTGGGGAGGCGGGCTGTGCAGGCAGGCGAGTGCTCTCGCGCGCCCCTCCTCTTGGAGCCTTGAGACACTGTGAGGCAGAGCTGTGGGTGGGCAGGGGCACCGAAGGCAGCGGTGGCCACGGCTACAAAGGGAACGCGGGAAGGTGACGTGGGCAGCAGCCGCACTGGCAGAGCCATACGTGGGCTGGGGACATGACTGCACCGCAGGGACCATCGAAACACACGGGCACGCGCCTGGCCACATGCCAGTGCCCAGGGCAAAGGCAACGAGAAGGGGCTGGGGGGCGACCTCGGGAGCTCTGCCACCAGCAAGAGAGGCCCGGCATTGCCCCAGGCCCTCGCAGCGCTGCTCGGGGCACCTCGGTGCTGTTCCTCCAGGGCTGGCACCACCGTGGGGGTCACAGCAGAGCCCCGGCCTCTGCCAGCCGGAGCGGTCCTGCTCAGACGCCTCAGCCTCACTCGGCGCATCTGCATGCGGGAGCCCATTGGCTGCCTCCAGAGTTTCCCAGCAGCCTTTGCTCCCTCGCGCATCACCGCTGCCGCTCGTGGGTCACAGTGGCCTCGGCTGTGTTGCCTGGAGCTGCCGGCCAGGTCCTGCACTCCTTGGGCGACCGAGGAAGTGGCGAGAGGGCCTGCTCCGCGGTTTCACCCTGTGACCTGGAGCAGCGCTTGCACCGCTTCCATCGTTGCTTTGGCATCGCCGGCTCAGGGCCTGTGGCTTTGGGTCCTTGTGGCGGCCATGCTTCGCAAGGAAGGGAGGAGAAACAACCCCCCCAAGAGAGTCCGGTTCCAGCTGCCGGAGAGGCACTGGCGGGAGGAACTGGAGGAGGAGAGCCAAGGGGCTGCTGGCGCCCTTTGGGCCGCAGCAGGCCCCCCGAGCTCTTCCTCGCTGCCTTGGGGGGAGCCCAGCCAGGCTGAGGAGGAGGAGGAGGCGGGGCTGCCACGCGTGCGGCCAGCCACAAGGGTGAAGAACTGGCTGAGGGGCCTTCCTTCCCACCTCCAGCAGCTGGGCAGATCCTGCGCAGGTAGGCAAGTGCCTGGGGCGGCAGGTAGTTCTCCATGTGCGGCTGGGGATCCCGCCCTTGGCAGAGGAGGGCAGCCCAGCCTCGACGAGAGATGGCCTCCACGAGGGTCCTGCATCAGCCTCCTCTAGCAACCTCCACAGGGAAGGGACGGGGCTTCCCCACGACGGGCCCTGCCTGCTTTGCTTCAAGGCCACTCGTAGGCGCTTCTCTGAGCAGGCAGCCCAGGCAGGGAGGCAGGGCCCCTGCCCACAGCACGCCTGAGAGCCTCCGGAGCACGCGGCGCTGGGGCCGGGGCACGGAGGCCCCGGCCTTCCTTCCTGGGGGCTTCTGCATTCCTTCCATTGCCAGGTTTCCAGTCTTGCCGGCTCTGGAAGCAATGCAGGCAGGCCCAGCAGCCCGCGGAGAGCCTCGCTGCTGCTGCTGCTGCGTAAGTGATTGCTGCCCAGCTCGCTCCTACACAGGCTTCCCCCGTTCCGCATGGGGCCGCAGCCTCATCCCCAGCCAGCCAGCCAGCACACGCCTCCCCCCGCCACTGCCCTGCCCAAAGCACACGCACTACGTGCTGCCCCCGTCCAGGGCATGCACTTGAGAGCCTGCTCGAGCTCGCCTCCTCCCTCTCCTGGCCCTCCTCAGGCCTGGGCCTCTGCCCAGCTCTCCACCTCCACCTCCACCTCCACCTCCACTCCACACAGGGGCAGCACGAGCTGGGCTGAGGCCCCTGCATGCCGCTACTGCAGTGCCAACCGGGCAGGTCCCAGGCCTGTGCCTTGCACACCAACTGGGTGCCCCTTTGGAGGAGGCCGGCCACCTTCCCCCTTCTGCTCACTGCCCTGCCTTTCCGGTCATTGCAGCGAGCCCACGGGCCTCGTGGAGCAAGAGGAGAGCAGCAGCATCACCTTCAGCCTAGGCAGCGACCAGGACCTGGTGAGCGAGGGCAGCCCCCATCACACAGCTCTCGGCGGGCCTCTGCGGGGCCCAGCACCTCATGGCCTTGCTGGCGGAGCAGCGCCTGTGCCCCACAGGCTGCAAGCACCACCAAGACGGCTCCAGCAGCCCGGGCTTGCCATCTCCCTCCCCTACCAGAGCCAGCAGCCTCCCTCTACATCCCGCCCCTCCACAGCGCCTCTCCTCCCTCTCTGAGGCACTGTCTTGTCCACCCTTGTCCCCAAAGGCCGAGCAGAGCCTCAGCGCAGAGGTCCCCAGCCTTGAGGAGACCGGCGTGCCTTCCGGGGAAGAAGACTGTGACCTGGGTAAGCCCTGAGTGGCCTGAGTGCACAGGCAACAAGGCTGGCACGACGTGGCCGTGCCCCGTGGGGTGCTGGGCTGAGCCGAGCAGCTGCCAGGCGAGGGCACCTCCTCCTTTAGATCCTGCGCATAGCCAGGAGAAGGCCTTGGGAGAAGGCTTGGGTGCAGGGGGCCCCGCATCCTGTGGGGAAAGCCTTTCCTGGGGCACTGTTGGCAGCCGTCAGCAAAGAGGCCAGGCAGAAAAGCCCCAGCAGAAGCGAGCCAGGCTGCTGCTGCTGCTGGTGGCAGGGGGGGCCTGCAGGGCGCCAGCCCAGGCAGATCCCAGGAGAGCTGGGTGGAGCTGGCACCCATTTGCAAGGAGGCATCTGGAAGCGTGCCTGCCGGCGAGGCAGGCCACGGGCCGACCCGCCAGGAGCAGGAAGCCCTGCGGGCACTCAGCAAGGCCGTCCTGCCCTCTTGCTGGTGTCTTGCTGGCTGCTCCAGCGGTCCGGAAACTCCGTGGCACTGGGAGAGCAGAGGGCAGGCAGCGGCCATGCTTCACCACCGTTCACTCGGTCTCTCCTCTGCTCCCGTCTTCCTCCTTGCCCCCGTGCCGCAGAACCCTCTCCTGCAGCACAAGAAGGGCACGCCACGGAGCCCAGCTGCGACGAGGCGATAGAGGCGGCTGTCCGGTACATCTCCAAATACGTCAAGGACCTGGCCGCCTACATGGAGCAAGCCATCTCCCTGGGTAAGCAGGCAAGGGCAGAGGCGGAGGTCTTGTGCCCAGCGGGACGGGGCTCCCGGGGACAGGCGCAGAGCAAAGGAGCAAAGCGAGGGTGGCCTGCCTGAGGGGAAGGGAGGCTCTTTTGGAAGGCAGGAGCTTTTGGATCTCGGGGTGGTCCTGGGCTGGGAAGAGAGAGTGGTGGCGTGCCCCCTGGCCGCAGCCCCAGGCCGGCAGCCCCACGCGCCACTTGATGCTCGGCTCGCTTGCTCCCCTGGTGAGGAGGATGTGGGACGAGGCCCTTTTCCTTGCCTGCGTGCGTGTGGGCCAGGCGTGCGGGTGGAGGAGCTCCCTGCCTGGGCAGCGAGGGGCTGTGTGCGAGCAAAGAGGGGCTGCTGGCAAGCACAGGCCTGAATGCCTGTGCCCTCGCCTGCTGTCCCCGAGTGCTTTGTCAGAGGTAACCCAATCGGCAGAGGAGGCCTTGACGGTCTGCCTCTCTGTTCTCCCCTGCTGCCTTTTCCTTCCAGAGATGGAGCTCGCCAAAGGCCTTCAGGCATCAGCCAGTGTCTTCAAGAAGACCAGCTCTCCAGAGGTAAGCTGGCCGACAGGGGCAGCCCCCAAAGCTCCCGCCACACACCCCAGGGCCCTGCTTCCTGTGCTCCCACTCCAGCTGCCGGGCAGGGGGCTTGGCTGGCCCTCACAGCTTCTGCCGGCATCCACTCTGCCTCCCAGCACTCTCTTGCCAGCCAGACACTGCAATGCACACGGTCACCTCCACAGAAAATGTTTTTTCCCACTCGCGCCCTCCCTCGCCTGGAAGGAGCGCTCTCTCTGGTCTCACGAGGTCGTGTTCAGTCTCAGCAGCTCGTGTTTTCTCGTTTCTCAGGCAATCGTGACACCTCCGTCTTCTCCTTCGCCCACTCTGGAGCCTGATGCAGCGGACGGGGAAGGCCTGCGGCAAGACAGTGAGGCGCAAAAGCAATGCCTGCAGGTAGGAGAGCCACGCAGCACAGAAACTCGCCCCTGGACCCGCACAGCGATGCTCATGCACACGCGCACGCAGGCACAGCGCTGAGCCAGATGACTGGCTGCAGAGTGCCCCTGCTCAGCAGGCAGGAAGTGCGGGCCACCAGCCGACTCCCTGGCACCACAGGCAGCTCTTTCCACGGCTGGAATCCCCTTTCTGCTCCACCTCGCTGATGCCTCGGCCTGCTGCCCCTTCCACGCGCACCCGGGCACACGGGTCTCAGGGCTCCCTGGCTACACGCAGCAGGCGGAGAGGCCTTGAGCGCTCCGTCGGGGCAGAAGGCGGCTCTTGCTTTCATCCCTCTCGAGGCTAAGGGCCCCTGGTGCCTTTCAAGCGGCACTGGTTTGCAGGGCAAACTCTTTCCTCGGGGGGTTGTTCTCATTTCCGAGTCCACAGCTGGGCAAACGCCAGGGAGGCCTGCTGTCCCCGACCAAGTCCCTGGCAAAGGCAGGAACAGGGAGCCCCTGGCTCCGGCCACTCTCAGCCTTTGCTCTTTCTCTCTCCCTGCTTCAGGCCCTGGGGGAAACACTCCTCGTCAACCACCAGCTGCTGGAGAAGATGGAGCAGCAGTGGCAGCAGGCCGAAAGGGAGCTGGTAAATAAGGCGGACTCGCCACAGAGGTGGCGTTGGTGCCCCCTGATCCACCCTCAAGTCTCCCAGGCACAAGCACGGCCTTGAGCGTACATCTGCTCGCTGCTAGCCTGCGGCCCGGGGCAGCAGTGCTCTGCTCGGAAAGAGCCTTGGCCAGCCAGGTGCCCAGGGCACGTCACCTGCAACAAAAAAACCTCCGAGCTCTTCCTCTGCTAGTAGTCCTCGCTCTTCCCGGTCAGCCGTCAGCCTGGGTCCCTTCTTCTTTCCCAGCAAAGGGAGAAGGCTGAGCTGTTTGGCCTGCCCTGCTGCGAGGAGGAAACGCAGGAGGGGCCAGCCGAAGAAGAGCAGCCGAGTGCCCGCTGCACCCCCAGCCCTGAAGGCCTGTGCAGCTGGAGGACGGAGCTGAGGAGACGGTGAGAGCAGAGCTGCTCTGGACGGCGGCTGTGCAGGGAGCGTGCTGGGGGCCTGCCTTAGCCTGCGTACAGATGCACCACCCCAGGCCAGAAACAGCTGCCTCTCTGCCCAGGGCACACACTGGCAGCACTCTCCTGGGGGCCCTGAACCACCTCCGCCACCTCCCTGGCTGCCCCACCACATCCGGCCTTGGCCCATGCCAACCTGGGCACGGAGGGCAGCTCCTGTGCCTGGCAAGTCCCTGGGGCTGCTCCAGCTCCTCTGCTGCAGGGGCTCCCTTGCAGGACCTCCTGGTGGGACCACAGCCACCTTGCCAGCAGCAGCAAATGCCACCTTGCCAGCTGTGCTGGGACAGAGGAGCGCAGGCCCAAAGGGCCTGGCTTGAACTCCCCGCTGATCCTCAGCGGGGAGGTAGGACCGCCAGCAGAAACACCTGGGCCCTTTGTGCTCGAGCTCTTCAGGGAGGGAGTGCCCAGGGCGGAAATGCCCAGGCGATTGCATTGCCCAGTGCAGTTGGGTGCGTGCCCAACAGGCACAGGCAGTTGGGTGCGTGCGCAGGGCAAGCCTCCTCCTTCCCTCTGAGCTCTTTTCCTTTCCTCCTCTGCCTCCTCCCAGCTTGCAGAGCAAGTGGAAGCTCCTGCAGCCTGCAGCAGTCCACAGGTTTTCTGCCAGGCTGCCAGAACAAGCAGACCAAGCTTTCCTCAGCTCCGGACGTTTGCTCCCTCGTGTTGCCAAACGGCCAGTCTGAAGAGAAGCCAAGGGGTAACCTGGCTTGCAAGCCGAGTGCTCGAAAAGAAGCCGGGGGTGGTGGCCCAGCGGGGTGCACACTGGCACGCAGGCTTGGTGGACACGCACCGCTTTTCCCAACACAGCGAAGCTGTTAGCTCCATCTTCACGGGCAGACACAGATTCTCCAAGCATGCGTTTTGCCCACGGACTAAAAGGCCTAAGAGGTTCTCTCATGGCTGGGGCTTAGGCAGCAATTTTTAGCAGGAGCACAAGCCTGCGAAACGACAGACCGACCAGCGACGGGAACTTCTAAAGCAGCCTTTCAGCAAGCTGTTCAAGCAGGCCAATGCTCACCGGCTTGTTGCTGAGCATGAAGTGAAAGCCTGCGTCCCAGAGTGTTTGAGCAGGACGCTCAGAACCCAGAAGCAGAGCTAGCTGACAGCAGGCAACACTTTCTGCAGGGTTGTGGCAGTTGATCAAGAGGTAGAAGCACCGCTCCCACCCAACGGTCAGAGCCCCGCCCGTGGACAGGAACCCTTGAAACTCTGCGCGGCCTTGGGAGACTGCCTCGCAGAGGGATCCCCCTCTGTGTTTCAAAGGGCAGAACCGGCCACCTCACGTTTGCCTCGGACAAAAGGGACGTCTGAGAAAGGTTATGAGAGGACGTTCACACGCCAAGTGCTCGTAGCAGCTGACGTTGTGAGAAGGGGACAGTTGCCTGTGTACCACTTCCTAGGCGACCGTCACAAAGCGATCCTGGGGACATTTTCCCCTGAAGACCTTCCAGACGTGAATCGTGACGAGGGCAGAACCTCCAGAACTGAGGAGATCGTTGCTGCAAAAGTCCTCGTCCGTGAACTCTTGCAGAGCCCCGGCCGGCAACGGCCTCCCTGGTTGTCAAGGCGCTCCTGTGAGGCGAGGTGTGGTGCTGGCCTTGGAGGTCTATTGCCTGGCTCTTGAGAAGGGCTAGCTACTAATTTAGTAGTTACTTGGGAACCCTGGAAGGATCCTTCTAATCCCGGTGTTCATCTCCATTGCATGTTAGTGACTATAAAGACAGAGGCTGCGATGACGTTTTGGATGAACTGGCAACGGGATGTGAGAATTCCTGAGGTTTCTGAAAAGCCAGAATAGCTTGTAAGCTTGTAAGAAAAGTAGCATTGCAAGAGGCAAGGCAGCTTCACAAAGTCATCTGGCCCTCTCCTGTGGCTCTAGCCCCTTCTGCAATTCTCCGTACAGAAATGTTCTTTTTCCTTGGAATAAAAATATGTTGCATGAACCCAGGCAAATAAGACACTAAGAAAACACTTAGGCTCTAAGGTCTTCCTCGATAAGCTGCTCAGCCTCACAGCCTTTGAAAAAAATTAATTTTGCTGCAACTCGGAATCAGAACACAGCTGGAGACTTTGGAACATAGGAAGTTTCCGACAAAACTGCTCACAAGAAACAAAGAAAAGAAAGCTATTATGCACAGAACCTTAACAATGATTGATCATTGAATGAGCCACTTGTTTTTCTTTGTAGAAAAAGATTATTGGTAATTTATTTAGTTTTCCTCTGAAGGGAAAGAATTTCAAATCCAGGTTTAGAAAGTCCTGACATAAAGGAGTCAGCTTCAAATATTCACGTTCTGAGCAACAGCTTTTCAAAGTAAAGTATCTCCAGTGCTGGAGGACCGGAGAGGAGAGAAAGGGGGATCTGCGCTTTCTTTTTAACAGGCTTGCCCACTGTCTTGGTTTTGTCTTTAAAGAAAAAAAAAAATGTTAGTTTGGATAACTTCGAAGTTCTTTGTACGGTTACGTTCACGACTGAGGTAGAATAATCTTCAGTTCACGGAGTATAAGAATCTGACTGTGCTAATAACAAAAACAGACTCTTCCAAAATAGTTGTTCCAATTATCAGAACAACTCTGTTAAGATGAGTTGCTGAAAGCAGTAGGCCTGCTCAACGAACCCATCATAAGCAAAACAGAGCTTCAGATGGAGGAAAATCCGGACCGATTCTCTATAACTGGTGATACAGCACATATTGTGGGGGCTTTGAGCATTGCTGCTAAGAAATTTCCCTTTGTGGCTGACCTCACCAGAGGCTGGAACCCGCTCCACCCTTGTGCAGATCTTGCTGAGCCCCATCTTGGTGGGCACTTTGCGCTTCCACGATTGCACTGTCTTCCCGCTGGAGCTAATAACAACGAGGTCACTGCACTACCTGCCGGGAAAGTGCCAGGACGTCGACACACTCAGCTTGGAAATCAAGCCTGACTAGAACACGCATGTCTCCTTTTGCTTTGGGATGGCGATTCTGAAGCTGCACCTTCGGCCCCTGGAAAGCTCTGACATTTGAAGACACCTCAGCCAAATGGCTGTAGTACAGAACCATGGGGTGTCACCATTGCTCGTGAGTTCCTGGAGAGCCCTGGCTGGCAACGGCCTCCCTGGTTGTCAAGGCGCTCCTGTGAGGTGAGGTGTGGTGCTGGCCTTGGAGGTCCATTGCCTGGCTCTTGAGAAGGGCCGTCTCGCTTTGGCAATGGTGAAGCCCCACGCTCAAAGCGCTTGCCGCTCACGAGAGAGCCACAAACGTGTTTGGACCTGTTTTTCCCAAGGTTGTCCTGCTCATGTTGGAAACCCTGGCCAAAGAGGAGGGCTCGGGGCTTGCTGCTATTCCAAGAGAAGGCCTGAAGAGCAGGAGAGCCACGTCACGTCCCCGGAGGGAAGGCCTGCCCCAGCCTCGGCAAAGGAAAAGCATGGGCGGGCACCAGGCAACAGTCTGAGCAGGCCAGAGGAAGAAGAAAAAGAGCCACAAGCCAGGCCCCACGGTGCCAAAGGGAACAAAAACCCCAAGGAAGAGGGCCCGTCCTACCGCTCGGAAAGGAAACCTAATTGTGGAAGGGACGGCTTTTGTTCGCGGCTGCTCAGGAGGAGGTACTAAAGCGGAGCTGGATGTGTTGCGGGTGTCCCCAGCGCAGAGCAGGAGGGAGAAAAGCCTGCTTCGTGAGGTGCCTGCCCTCTCTGCTCTCGCAGCCCGAACCTCGGGACGTTTTCATAGCTGGGAATGGGGAAGACAACAGAGAGCTGAGCAACGCTCTGCGGTACCTTTGCTGCCAGAGGGTGAAAGCTGAGCGGCCCGGCCTTGGTGCTGGTGTGGCCGTGGGCCTCATGAAGGACGCGCTGGCCACTGTCTTCAGCCAGCTGGCTGTTATGCTGGGGGACTGACTGATGAGCCAGAGCAATAAACAAATACATGAACCTTACAACCCAGCGAAGGGCTGTCTCTGTGGCGGGGGGGTGTGGGTGTGGGTGTGGGTGTGGGTGTGGGTGTGAGTGTGTGTTGGTGTGTGTGGGGGTGTTCTGTACCATCTCCCCACACACAGGCACAAGTGCTCGCACGCATTCATGCTTTTGAAATGGACACCATTGACAGTCGAGTTTAAAGGTGTGACGACCATTTCTTTGCAGCACTCAGCTACAGTGGGTGAGGCACTGGGATGGCATCTCTCTCCTTTCAGGGAGCACCTGTGGTGCTTCTCGGTGCTCCTCTATCACTACCTGCTCCTCCTCCACGCAAGCAGAGGCCAGCGTAGTCTCCTGCAAGGGCTCTCCCAAGCAACGAGCTCTCTTCTCCTAGAATGTGCCACGGGCCATCACCGTGAGCTCAGGCCCATAGGATCCTGCCCTGGGGCCACAGAGATGAAACACAGTGGGTGGCCATGACCTGGCTACTGCCCAGGGAGGCGCAGGACCCCAGCAGTGCCAGCAAAGGGCCACCGGCAGCACACACACAGCTCCTTGCTGTGACCCCACAAGGGAGGGGGAAGAGAGCCCAAGCGGCAGCCAGGGCCAGCAGGTGGAGGATGCCCTGCTCCCTGCTGCCACAGCCCCGCAGGCACAGCAACGGGAGCGCGGAGGAGAGCAGCAATCCACTTTGGGGCAGGCAGTCCAGTCGGGGCAACCTGGCAGGGCTCCTTCCAGCCGTGGGGCCAAAACATCCTTCCCCCCGTCCCCTCCTGCTGCCAACTGCTCGGGGCTTTGGCTTGCCTGCTCTGCCATGGCTACACTGGGCGCACCAGGGGGGTGTCTCCAGGGATGCCTGCCAGCCCACCAGAAGCCAGGGGCTGTCTGTATTCAAAAGATCCTCTGGGCACAAGGCCTTGGCTTCAGCCTCAGCGACAAGCTCCAGCTCCATGGCTTGTGCCCGGCACTCTGCTGCCCTTTCCCTTCCCCTCTTCGATTGCCTTCCCTGGGCAGAACTAGGCGGGACGAACACAGTGTGGCTTGCTGCTGCGCACAGCACCACCGCCACTCAGGCCTTCAGCGGTACCGCAACACCAACAGGGAATGGGAGGCTTCTTTCTGGCAGGAATCAAAGCAGCCTGCTCAAGTCCTGCTGGAAGTCTGGGGAGGCGGGCTGTGCAGGCAGGCGAGTGCTCTCGCGCGCCCCTCCTCTTGGAGCCTTGAGACACTGTGAGGCAGAGCTGTGGGTGGGCAGGGGCACCGAAGGCAGCGGTGGCCACGGCTACAAAGGGAACGCGGGAAGGTGACGTGGGCAGCAGCCGCACTGGCAGAGCCATACGTGGGCTGGGGACATGACTGCACCGCAGGGACCATCGAAACACACGGGCACGCGCCTGGCCACATGCCAGTGCCCAGGGCAAAGGCAACGAGAAGGGGCTGGGGGGCGACCTCGGGAGCTCTGCCACCAGCAAGAGAGGCCCGGCATTGCCCCAGGCCCTCGCAGCGCTGCTCGGGGCACCTCGGTGCTGTTCCTCCAGGGCTGGCACCACCGTGGGGGTCACAGCAGAGCCCCGGCCTCTGCCAGCCGGAGCGGTCCTGCTCAGACGCCTCAGCCTCACTCGGTGCATCTGCATGCGGGAGCCCATTGGCTGCCTCCAGAGTTTCCCAGCAGCCTTTGCTCCCTCGCGCATCACCGCTGCCGCTCGTGGGTCACAGTGGCCTCGGCTGTGTTGCCTGGAGCTGCCGGCCAGGTCCTGCACTCCTTGGGCGACCGAGGAAGTGGCGAGAGGGCCTGCTCCGCGGTTTCACCCTGTGACCTGGAGCAGCGCTTGCACCGCTTCCATCGTTGCTTTGGCATCGCCGGCTCAGGGCCTGTGGCTTTGGGTCCTTGTGGCGGCCATGCTTCGCAAGGAAGGGAGGAGAAACAACCCCCCCAAGAGAGTCCGGTTCCAGCTGCCGGAGAGGCACTGGCGGGAGGAACTGGAGGAGGAGAGCCAAGGGGCTGCTGGCGCCCTTTGGGCCGCAGCAGGCCCCCCGAGCTCTTCCTCGCTGCCTTGGGGGGAGCCCAGCCAGGCTGAGGAGGAGGAGGAGGCGGGGCTGCCACGCGTGCGGCCAGCCACAAGGGTGAAGAACTGGCTGAGGGGCCTTCCTTCCCACCTCCAGCAGCTGGGCAGATCCTGCGCAGGTAGGCAAGTGCCTGGGGCGGCAGGTAGTTCTCCATGTGCGGCTGGGGATCCCGCCCTTGGCAGAGGAGGGCAGCCCAGCCTCGACGAGAGATGGCCTCCACGAGGGTCCTGCATCAGCCTCCTCTAGCAACCTCCACAGGGAAGGGACGGGGCTTCCCCACGACGGGCCCTGCCTGCTTTGCTTCAAGGCCACTCGTAGGCGCTTCTCTGAGCAGGCAGCCCAGGCAGGGAGGCAGGGCCCCTGCCCACAGCACGCCTGAGAGCCTCCGGAGCACGCGGCCCTGGGGCCGGGGCACGGAGGCCCCGGCCTTCCTTCCTGGGGGCTTCTGCATTCCTTCCATTGCCAGGTTTCCAGTCTTGCCGGCTCTGGAAGCAATGCAGGCAGGCCCAGCAGCCCGCGGAGAGCCTCGCTGCTGCTGCTGCTGCGTAAGTGATTGCTGCCCAGCTCGCTCCTACACAGGCTTCCCCCGTTCCGCATGGGGCCGCAGCCTCATCCCCAGCCAGCCAGCCAGCACACGCCTCCCCCCGCCACTGCCCTGCCCAAAGCACACGCACTACGTGCTGCCCCCGTCCAGGGCATGCACTTGAGAGCCTGCTCGAGCTCGCCTCCTCCCTCTCCTGGCCCTCCTCAGGCCTGGGCCTCTGCCCAGCTCTCCACCTCCACCTCCACCTCCACCTCCACTCCACACAGGGGCAGCACGAGCTGGGCTGAGGCCCCTGCATGCCGCTACTGCAGTGCCAACCGGGCAGGTCCCAGGCCTGTGCCTTGCACACCAACTGGGTGCCCCTTTGGAGGAGGCCGGCCACCTTCCCCCTTCTGCTCACTGCCCTGCCTTTCCGGTCATTGCAGCGAGCCCACGGGCCTCGTGGAGCAAGAGGAGAGCAGCAGCATCACCTTCAGCCTAGGCAGCGACCAGGACCTGGTGAGCGAGGGCAGCCCCCATCACACAGCTCTCGGCGGGCCTCTGCGGGGCCCAGCACCTCATGGCCTTGCTGGCGGAGCAGCGCCTGTGCCCCACAGGCTGCAAGCACCACCAAGACGGCTCCAGCAGCCCGGGCTTGCCATCTCCCTCCCCTACCAGAGCCAGCAGCCTCCCTCTACATCCCGCCCCTCCACAGCGCCTCTCCTCCCTCTCTGAGGCACTGTCTTGTCCACCCTTGTCCCCAAAGGCCGAGCAGAGCCTCAGCGCAGAGGTCCCCAGCCTTGAGGAGACCGGCGTGCCTTCCGGGGAAGAAGACTGTGACCTGGGTAAGCCCTGAGTGGCCTGAGTGCACAGGCAACAAGGCTGGCACGACGTGGCCGTGCCCCGTGGGGTGCTGGGCTGAGCCGAGCAGCTGCCAGGCGAGGGCACCTCCTCCTTTAGATCCTGCGCATAGCCAGGAGAAGGCCTTGGGAGAAGGCTTGGGTGCAGGGGGCCCCGCATCCTGTGGGGAAAGCCTTTCCTGGGGCACTGTTGGCAGCCGTCAGCAAAGAGGCCAGGCAGAAAAGCCCCAGCAGAAGCGAGCCAGGCTGCTGCTGCTGCTGGTGGCAGGGGGGGCCTGCAGGGCGCCAGCCCAGGCAGATCCCAGGAGAGCTGGGTGGAGCTGGCACCCATTTGCAAGGAGGCATCTGGAAGCGTGCCTGCCGGCGAGGCAGGCCACGGGCTGACCCGCCAGGAGCAGGAAGCCCTGCGGGCACTCAGCAAGGCCGTCCTGCCCTCTTGCTGGTGTCTTGCTGGCTGCTCCAGCGGTCCGGAAACTCCGTGGCACTTGGAGAGCAGAGGGCAGGCAGCGGCCATGCTTCACCACCGTTCACTCGGTCTCTCCTCTGCTCCCGTCTTCCTCCTTGCCCCCGTGCCGCAGAACCCTCTCCTGCAGCACAAGAAGGGCACGCCACGGAGCCCAGCTGCGACGAGGCGATAGAGGCGGCTGTCCGGTACATCTCCAAATACGTCAAGGACCTGGCCGCCTACATGGAGCAAGCCATCTCCCTGGGTAAGCAGGCAAGGGCAGAGGCGGAGGTCTTGTGCCCAGCGGGACGGGGCTCCCGGGGACAGGCGCAGAGCAAAGGAGCAAAGCGAGGGTGGCCTGCCTGAGGGGAAGGGAGGCTCTTTTGGAAGGCAGGAGCTTTTGGATCTCGGGGTGGTCCTGGGCTGGGAAGAGAGAGTGGTGGCGTGCCCCCTGGCCGCAGCCCCAGGCCGGCAGCCCCACGCGCCACTTGATGCTCGGCTCGCTTGCTCCCCTGGTGAGGAGGATGTGGGACGAGGCCCTTTTCCTTGCCTGCGTGCGTGTGGGCCAGGCGTGCGGGTGGAAGAGCTCCCTGCCTGGGCAGCGAGGGGCTGTGTGCGAGCAAAGAGGGGCTGCTGGCAAGCACAGGCCTGAATGCCTGTGCCCTCGCCTGCTGTCCCCGAGTGCTTTGTCAGAGGTAACCCAATCGGCAGAGGAGGCCTTGACGGTCTGCCTCTCTGTTCTCCCCTGCTGCCTTTTCCTTCCAGAGATGGAGCTCGCCAAAGGCCTTCAGGCATCAGCCAGTGTCTTCAAGAAGACCAGCTCTCCAGAGGTAAGCTGGCCGACAGGGGCAGCCCCCAAAGCTCCCGCCACACACCCCAGGGCCCTGCTTCCTGTGCTCCCACTCCAGCTGCCGGGCAGGGGGCTTGGCTGGCCCTCACAGCTTCTGCCGGCATCCACTCTGCCTCCCAGCACTCTCTTGCCAGCCAGACACTGCAATGCACACGGTCACCTCCACAGAAAATGTTTTTTCCCACTCGCGCCCTCCCTCGCCTGGAAGGAGCGCTCTCTCTGGTCTCACGAGGTCGTGTTCAGTCTCAGCAGCTCGTGTTTTCTCGTTTCTCAGGCAATCGTGACACCTCCGTCTTCTCCTTCGCCCACTCTGGAGCCTGATGCAGCGGACGGGGAAGGCCTGCGGCAAGACAGTGAGGCGCAAAAGCAATGCCTGCAGGTAGGAGAGCCACGCAGCACAGAAGCTCGCCCCTGGACCCGCACAGCGATGCTCATGCACACGCGCACGCAGGCACAGCGCTGAGCCAGATGACTGGCTGCAGAGTGCCCCTGCTCAGCAGGCAGGAAGTGCGGGCCACCAGCCGACTCCCTGGCACCACAGGCAGCTCTTTCCACGGCTGGAATCCCCTTTCTGCTCCACCTCGCTGATGCCTCGGCCTGCTGCCCCTTCCACGCGCACCCGGGCACACGGGTCTCAGGGCTCCCTGGCTACACGCAGCAGGCGGAGAGGCCTTGAGCGCTCCGTCGGGGCAGAAGGCGGCTCTTGCTTTCATCCCTCTCGAGGCTAAGGGCCCCTGGTGCCTTTCAAGCGGCACTGGTTTGCAGGGCAAACTCTTTCCTCGGGGGGTTGTTCTCATTTCCGAGTCCACAGCTGGGCAAACGCCAGGGAGGCCTGCTGTCCCCGACCAAGTCCCTGGCAAAGGCAGGAACAGGGAGCCCCTGGCTCCGGCCACTCTCAGCCTTTGCTCTTTCTCTCTCCCTGCTTCAGGCCCTGGGGGAAACACTCCTCGTCAACCACCAGCTGCTGGAGAAGATGGAGCAGCAGTGGCAGCAGGCCGAAAGGGAGCTGGTAAATAAGGCGGACTCGCCACAGAGGTGGCGTTGGTGCCCCCTGATCCACCCTCAAGTCTCCCAGGCACAAGCACGGCCTTGAGCGTACATCTGCTCGCTGCTAGCCTGCGGCCCGGGGCAGCAGTGCTCTGCTCGGAAAGAGCCTTGGCCAGCCAGGTGCCCAGGGCACGTCACCTGCAACAAAAAAACCTCCGAGCTCTTCCTCTGCTAGTAGTCCTCGCTCTTCCCGGTCAGCCGTCAGCCTGGGTCCCTTCTTCTTTCCCAGCAAAGGGAGAAGGCTGAGCTGTTTGGCCTGCCCTGCTGCGAGGAGGAAACGCAGGAGGGGCCAGCCGAAGAAGAGCAGCCGAGTGCCCGCTGCACCCCCAGCCCTGAAGGCCTGTGCAGCTGGAGGACGGAGCTGAGGAGACGGTGAGAGCAGAGCTGCTCTGGACGGCGGCTGTGCAGGGAGCGTGCTGGGGGCCTGCCTTAGCCTGCGTACAGATGCACCACCCCAGGCCAGAAACAGCTGCCTCTCTGCCCAGGGCACACACTGGCAGCACTCTCCTGGGGGCCCTGAACCACCTCCGCCACCTCCCTGGCTGCCCCACCACATCCGGCCTTGGCCCATGCCAACCTGGGCACGGAGGGCAGCTCCTGTGCCTGGCAAGTCCCTGGGGCTGCTCCAGCTCCTCTGCTGCAGGGGCTCCCTTGCAGGACCTCCTGGTGGGACCACAGCCACCTTGCCAGCAGCAGCAAATGCCACCTTGCCAGCTGTGCTGGGACAGAGGAGCGCAGGCCCAAAGGGCCTGGCTTGAACTCCCCGCTGATCCTCAGCGGGGAGGTAGGACCGCCAGCAGAAACACCTGGGCCCTTTGTGCTCGAGCTCTTCAGGGAGGGAGTGCCCAGGGCGGAAATGCCCAGGCGATTGCATTGCCCAGTGCAGTTGGGTGCGTGCCCAACAGGCACAGGCAGTTGGGTGCGTGCGCAGGGCAAGCCTCCTCCTTCCCTCTGAGCTCTTTTCCTTTCCTCCTCTGCCTCCTCCCAGCTTGCAGAGCAAGTGGAAGCTCCTGCAGCCTGCAGCAGTCCACAGGTTTTCTGCCAGGCTGCCAGAACAAGCAGACCAAGCTTTCCTCAGCTCCGGACGTTTGCTCCCTCGTGTTGCCAAACGGCCAGTCTGAAGAGAAGCCAAGGGGTAACCTGGCTTGCAAGCCGAGTGCTCGAAAAGAAGCCGGGGGTGGTGGCCCAGCGGGGTGCACACTGGCACGCAGGCTTGGTGGACACGCACCGCTTTTCCCAACACAGCGAAGCTGTTAGCTCCATCTTCACGGGCAGACACAGATTCTCCAAGCATGCGTTTTGCCCACGGACTAAAAGGCCTAAGAGGTTCTCTCATGGCTGGGGCTTAGGCAGCAATTTTTAGCAGGAGCACAAGCCTGCGAAACGACAGACCGACCAGCGACGGGAACTTCTAAAGCAGCCTTTCAGCAAGCTGTTCAAGCAGGCCAATGCTCACCGGCTTGTTGCTGAGCATGAAGTGAAAGCCTGCGTCCCAGAGTGTTTGAGCAGGACACTCAGAACCCAGAAGCAGAGCTAGCTGACAGCAGGCAACACTTTCTGCAGGGTTGTGGCAGTTGATCAAGAGGTAGAAGCACCGCTCCCACCCAACGGTCAGAGCCCCGCCCGTGGACAGGAACCCTTGAAACTCTGCGCGGCCTTGGGAGACTGCCTCGCAGAGGGATCCCCCTCTGTGTTTCAAAGGGCAGAACCGGCCACCTCACGTTTGCCTCGGACAAAAGGGACGTCTGAGAAAGGTTATGAGAGGACGTTCACACGCCAAGTGCTCGTAGCAGCTGACGTTGTGAGAAGGGGACAGTTGCCTGTGTACCACTTCCTAGGCGACCGTCACAAAGCGATCCTGGGGACATTTTCCCCTGAAGACCTTCCAGACGTGAATCGTGACGAGGGCAGAACCTCCAGAACTGAGGAGATCGTTGCTGCAAAAGTCCTCGTCCGTGAACTCTTGCAGAGCCCCGGCCGGCAACGGCCTCCCTGGTTGTCAAGGCGCTCCTGTGAGGCGAGGTGTGGTGCTGGCCTTGGAGGTCTATTGCCTGGCTCTTGAGAAGGGCTAGCTACTAATTTAGTAGTTACTTGGGAACCCTGGAAGGATCCTTCTAATCCCGGTGTTCATCTCCATTGCATGTTAGTGACTATAAAGACAGAGGCTGCGATGACGTTTTGGATGAACTGGCAACGGGATGTGAGAATTCCTGAGGTTTCTGAAAAGCCAGAATAGCTTGTAAGCTTGTAAGAAAAGTAGCATTGCAAGAGGCAAGGCAGCTTCACAAAGTCATCTGTGTGCTCCTGTGGCTCTAGCCCCTTCTGCAATTCTCCGTACAGAAATGTTCTTTTTCCTTGGAATAAAAATATGTTGCATGAACCCAGGCAAATAAGACACTAAGAAAACACTTAGGCTCTAAGGTCTTCCTCGATAAGCTGCTCAGCCTCACAGCCTTTGAAAAAAATTAATTTTGCTGCAACTCGGAATCAGAACACAGCTGGAGACTTTGGAACATAGGAAGTTTCCGACAAAACTGCTCACAAGAAACAAAGAAAAGAAAGCTATTATGCACAGAACCTTAACAATGATTGATCATTGAATGAGCCACTTGTTTTTCTTTGTAGAAAAAGATTATTGGTAATTTATTTAGTTTTCCTCTGAAGGGAAAGAATTTCAAATCCAGGTTTAGAAAGTCCTGACATAAAGGAGTCAGCTTCAAATATTCACGTTCTGAGCAACAGCTTTTCAAAGTAAAGTATCTCCAGTGCTGGAGGACCGGAGAGGAGAGAAAGGGGGATCTGCGCTTTCTTTTTAACAGGCTTGCCCACTGTCTTGGTTTTGTCTTTAAAGAAAAAAAAAATGTTAGTTTGGATAACTTCGAAGTTCTTTGTACGGTTACGTTCACGACTGAGGTAGAATAATCTTCAGTTCACGGAGTATAAGAATCTGACTGTGCTAATAACAAAAACAGACTCTTCCAAAATAGTTGTTCCAATTATCAGAACAACTCTGTTAAGATGAGTTGCTGAAAGCAGTAGGCCTGCTCAACGAACCCATCATAAGCAAAACAGAGCTTCAGATGGAGGAAAATCCGGACCGATTCTCTATAACTGGTGATACAGCACATATTGTGGGGGCTTTGAGCATTGCTGCTAAGAAATTTCCCTTTGTGGCTGACCTCACCAGAGGCTGGAACCCGCTCCACCCTTGTGCAGATCTTGCTGAGCCCCATCTTGGTGGGCACTTTGCGCTTCCACGATTGCACTGTCTTCCCGCTGGAGCTAATAACAACGAGGTCACTGCACTACCTGCCGGGAAAGTGCCAGGACGTCGACACACTCAGCTTGGAAATCAAGCCTGACTAGAACACGCATGTCTCCTTTTGCTTTGGGATGGCGATTCTGAAGCTGCACCTTCGGCCCCTGGAAAGCTCTGACATTTGAAGACACCTCAGCCAAATGGCTGTAGTACAGAACCATGGGGTGTCACCATTGCTCGTGAGTTCCTGGAGAGCCCTGGCTGGCAACGGCCTCCCTGGTTGTCAAGGCGCTCCTGTGAGGTGAGGTGTGGTGCTGGCCTTGGAGGTCCATTGCCTGGCTCTTGAGAAGGGCCGTCTCGCTTTGGCAATGGTGAAGCCCCACGCTCAAAGCGCTTGCCGCTCACGAGAGAGCCACAAACGTGTTTGGACCTGTTTTTCCCAAGGTTGTCCTGCTCATGTTGGAAACCCTGGCCAAAGAGGAGGGCTCGGGGCTTGCTGCTATTCCAAGAGAAGGCCTGAAGAGCAGGAGAGCCACGTCACGTCCCCGGAGGGAAGGCCTGCCCCAGCCTCGGCAAAGGAAAAGCATGGGCGGGCACCAGGCAACAGTCTGAGCAGGCCAGAGGAAGAAGAAAAAGAGCCACAAGCCAGGCCCCACGGTGCCAAAGGGAACAAAAACCCCAAGGAAGAGGGCCCGTCCTACCGCTCGGAAAGGAAACCTAATTGTGGAAGGGACGGCTTTTGTTCGCGGCTGCTCAGGAGGAGGTACTAAAGCGGAGCTGGATGTGTTGCGGGTGTCCCCAGCGCAGAGCAGGAGGGAGAAAAGCCTGCTTCGTGAGGTGCCTGCCCTCTCTGCTCTCGCAGCCCGAACCTCGGGACGTTTTCATAGCTGGGAATGGGGAAGACAACAGAGAGCTGAGCAACGCTCTGCGGTACCTTTGCTGCCAGAGGGTGAAAGCTGAGCGGCCCGGCCTTGGTGCTGGTGTGGCCGTGGGCCTCATGAAGGACGCGCTGGCCACTGTCTTCAGCCAGCTGGCTGTTATGCTGGGGGACTGACTGATGAGCCAGAGCAATAAGCAAATACATGAACCTTACAACCCAGCGAAGGGCTGTCTCTGTGGCGGGGGGGTGTGGGTGTGGGTGTGGGTGTGGGTGTGGGTGTGAGTGTGTGTTGGTGTGTGTGGGGGTGTTCTGTACCATCTCCCCACACACAGGCACAAGTGCTCGCACGCATTCATGCTTTTGAAATGGACACCATTGACAGTCGAGTTTAAAGGTGTGACGACCATTTCTTTGCAGCACTCAGCTACAGTGGGTGAGGCACTGGGATGGCATCTCTCTCCTTTCAGGGAGCACCTGTGGTGCTTCTCGGTGCTCCTCTATCACTACCTGCTCCTCCTCCACGCAAGCAGAGGCCAGCGTAGTCTCCTGCAAGGGCTCTCCCAAGCAACGAGCTCTCTTCTCCTAGAATGTGCCACGGGCCATCACCGTGAGCTCAGGCCCATAGGATCCTGCCCTGGGGCCACAGAGATGAAACACAGTGGGTGGCCATGACCTGGCTACTGCCCAGGGAGGCGCAGGACCCCAGCAGTGCCAGCAAAGGGCCACCGGCAGCACACACACAGCTCCTTGCTGTGACCCCACAAGGGAGGGGGAAGAGAGCCCAAGCGGCAGCCAGGGCCAGCAGGTGGAGGATGCCCTGCTCCCTGCTGCCACAGCCCCGCAGGCACAGCAACGGGAGCGCGGAGGAGAGCAGCAATCCACTTTGGGGCAGGCAGTCCAGTCGGGGCAACCTGGCAGGGCTCCTTCCAGCCGTGGGGCCAAAACATCCTTCCCCCCGTCCCCTCCTGCTGCCAACTGCTCGGGGCTTTGGCTTGCCTGCTCTGCCATGGCTACACTGGGCGCACCAGGGGGGTGTCTCCAGGGATGCCTGCCAGCCCACCAGAAGCCAGGGGCTGTCTGTATTCAAAAGATCCTCTGGGCACAAGGCCTTGGCTTCAGCCTCAGCGACAAGCTCCAGCTCCATGGCTTGTGCCCGGCACTCTGCTGCCCTTTCCCTTCCCCTCTTCGATTGCCTTCCCTGGGCAGAACTAGGCGGGACGAACACAGTGTGGCTTGCTGCTGCGCACAGCACCACCGCCACTCAGGCCTTCAGCGGTACCGCAACACCAACAGGGAATGGGAGGCTTCTTTCTGGCAGGAATCAAAGCAGCCTGCTCAAGTCCTGCTGGAAGTCTGGGGAGGCGGGCTGTGCAGGCAGGCGAGTGCTCTCGCGCGCCCCTCCTCTTGGAGCCTTGAGACACTGTGAGGCAGAGCTGTGGGTGGGCAGGGGCACCGAAGGCAGCGGTGGCCACGGCTACAAAGGGAACGCGGGAAGGTGACGTGGGCAGCAGCCGCACTGGCAGAGCCATACGTGGGCTGGGGACATGACTGCACCGCAGGGACCATCGAAACACACGGGCACGCGCCTGGCCACATGCCAGTGCCCAGGGCAAAGGCAACGAGAAGGGGCTGGGGGGGCGACCTCGGGAGCTCTGCCACCAGCAAGAGAGGCCCGGCATTGCCCCAGGCCCTCGCAGCGCTGCTCGGGGCACCTCGGTGCTGTTCCTCCAGGGCTGGCACCACCGTGGGGGTCACAGCAGAGCCCCGGCCTCTGCCAGCCGGAGCGGTCCTGCTCAGACGCCTCAGCCTCACTCGGCGCATCTGCATGCGGGAGCCCATTGGCTGCCTCCAGAGTTTCCCAGCAGCCTTTGCTCCCTCGCGCATCACCGCTGCCGCTCGTGGGTCACAGTGGCCTCGGCTGTGTTGCCTGGAGCTGCCGGCCAGGTCCTGCACTCCTTGGGCGACCGAGGAAGTGGCGAGAGGGCCTGCTCCGCGGTTTCACCCTGTGACCTGGAGCAGCGCTTGCACCGCTTCCATCGTTGCTTTGGCATCGCCGGCTCAGGGCCTGTGGCTTTGGGTCCTTGTGGCGGCCATGCTTCGCAAGGAAGGGAGGAGAAACAACCCCCCCAAGAGAGTCCGGTTCCAGCTGCCGGAGAGGCACTGGCGGGAGGAACTGGAGGAGGAGAGCCAAGGGGCTGCTGGCGCCCTTTGGGCCGCAGCAGGCCCCCCGAGCTCTTCCTCGCTGCCTTGGGGGGAGCCCAGCCAGGCTGAGGAGGAGGAGGAGGCGGGGCTGCCACGCGTGCGGCCAGCCACAAGGGTGAAGAACTGGCTGAGGGGCCTTCCTTCCCACCTCCAGCAGCTGGGCAGATCCTGCGCAGGTAGGCAAGTGCCTGGGGCGGCAGGTAGTTCTCCATGTGCGGCTGGGGATCCCGCCCTTGGCAGAGGAGGGCAGCCCAGCCTCGACGAGAGATGGCCTCCACGAGGGTCCTGCATCAGCCTCCTCTAGCAACCTCCACAGGGAAGGCACGGGGCTTCCCCACGACGGGCCCTGCCTGCTTTGCTTCAAGGCCACTCGTAGGCGCTTCTCTGAGCAGGCAGCCCAGGCAGGGAGGCAGGGCCCCTGCCCACAGCACGCCTGAGAGCCTCCGGAGCACGCGGCCCTGGGGCCGGGGCACGGAGGCCCCGGCCTTCCTTCCTGGGGGCTTCTGCATTCCTTCCATTGCCAGGTTTCCAGTCTTGCCGGCTCTGGAAGCAATGCAGGCAGGCCCAGCAGCCCGCGGAGAGCCTCGCTGCTGCTGCTGCTGCGTAAGTGATTGCTGCCCAGCTCGCTCCTACACAGGCTTCCCCCGTTCCGCATGGGGCCGCAGCCTCATCCCCAGCCAGCCAGCCAGCACACGCCTCCCCCCGCCACTGCCCTGCCCAAAGCACACGCACTACGTGCTGCCCCCGTCCAGGGCATGCACTTGAGAGCCTGCTCGAGCTCGCCTCCTCCCTCTCCTGGCCCTCCTCAGGCCTGGGCCTCTGCCCAGCTCTCCACCTCCACCTCCACCTCCACCTCCACTCCACACAGGGGCAGCACGAGCTGGGCTGAGGCCCCTGCATGCCGCTACTGCAGTGCCAACCGGGCAGGTCCCAGGCCTGTGCCTTGCACACCAACTGGGTGCCCCTTTGGAGGAGGCCGGCCACCTTCCCCCTTCTGCTCACTGCCCTGCCTTTCCGGTCATTGCAGCGAGCCCACGGGCCTCGTGGAGCAAGAGGAGAGCAGCAGCATCACCTTCAGCCTAGGCAGCGACCAGGACCTGGTGAGCGAGGGCAGCCCCCATCACACAGCTCTCGGCGGGCCTCTGCGGGGCCCAGCACCTCATGGCCTTGCTGGCGGAGCAGCGCCTGTGCCCCACAGGCTGCAAGCACCACCAAGACGGCTCCAGCAGCCCGGGCTTGCCATCTCCCTCCCCTACCAGAGCCAGCAGCCTCCCTCTACATCCCGCCCCTCCACAGCGCCTCTCCTCCCTCTCTGAGGCACTGTCTTGTCCACCCTTGTCCCCAAAGGCCGAGCAGAGCCTCAGCGCAGAGGTCCCCAGCCTTGAGGAGACCGGCGTGCCTTCCGGGGAAGAAGACTGTGACCTGGGTAAGCCCTGAGTGGCCTGAGTGCACAGGCAACAAGGCTGGCACGACGTGGCCGTGCCCCGTGGGGTGCTGGGCTGAGCCGAGCAGCTGCCAGGCGAGGGCACCTCCTCCTTTAGATCCTGCGCATAGCCAGGAGAAGGCCTTGGGAGAAGGCTTGGGTGCAGGGGGCCCCGCATCCTGTGGGGAAAGCCTTTCCTGGGGCACTGTTGGCAGCCGTCAGCAAAGAGGCCAGGCAGAAAAGCCCCAGCAGAAGCGAGCCAGGCTGCTGCTGCTGCTGGTGGCAGGGGGGGCCTGCAGGGCGCCAGCCCAGGCAGATCCCAGGAGAGCTGGGTGGAGCTGGCACCCATTTGCAAGGAGGCATCTGGAAGCGTGCCTGCCGGCGAGGCAGGCCACGGGCTGACCCGCCAGGAGCAGGAAGCCCTGCGGGCACTCAGCAAGGCCGTCCTGCCCTCTTGCTGGTGTCTTGCTGGCTGCTCCAGCGGTCCGGAAACTCCGTGGCACTTGGAGAGCAGAGGGCAGGCAGCGGCCATGCTTCACCACCGTTCACTCGGTCTCTCCTCTGCTCCCGTCTTCCTCCTTGCCCCCGTGCCGCAGAACCCTCTCCTGCAGCACAAGAAGGGCACGCCACGGAGCCCAGCTGCGACGAGGCGATAGAGGCGGCTGTCCGGTACATCTCCAAATACGTCAAGGACCTGGCCGCCTACATGGAGCAAGCCATCTCCCTGGGTAAGCAGGCAAGGGCAGAGGCGGAGGTCTTGTGCCCAGCGGGACGGGGCTCCCGGGGACAGGCGCAGAGCAAAGGAGCAAAGCGAGGGTGGCCTGCCTGAGGGGAAGGGAGGCTCTTTTGGAAGGCAGGAGCTTTTGGATCTCGGGGTGGTCCTGGGCTGGGAAGAGAGAGTGGTGGCGTGCCCCCTGGCCGCAGCCCCAGGCCGGCAGCCCCACGCGCCACTTGATGCTCGGCTCGCTTGCTCCCCTGGTGAGGAGGATGTGGGACGAGGCCCTTTTCCTTGCCTGCGTGCGTGTGGGCCAGGCGTGCGGGTGGAAGAGCTCCCTGCCTGGGCAGCGAGGGGCTGTGTGCGAGCAAAGAGGGGCTGCTGGCAAGCACAGGCCTGAATGCCTGTGCCCTCGCCTGCTGTCCCCGAGTGCTTTGTCAGAGGTAACCCAATCGGCAGAGGAGGCCTTGACGGTCTGCCTCTCTGTTCTCCCCTGCTGCCTTTTCCTTCCAGAGATGGAGCTCGCCAAAGGCCTTCAGGCATCAGCCAGTGTCTTCAAGAAGACCAGCTCTCCAGAGGTAAGCTGGCCGACAGGGGCAGCCCCCAAAGCTCCCGCCACACACCCCAGGGCCCTGCTTCCTGTGCTCCCACTCCAGCTGCCGGGCAGGGGGCTTGGCTGGCCCTCACAGCTTCTGCCGGCATCCACTCTGCCTCCCAGCACTCTCTTGCCAGCCAGACACTGCAATGCACACGGTCACCTCCACAGAAAATGTTTTTTCCCACTCGCGCCCTCCCTCGCCTGGAAGGAGCGCTCTCTCTGGTCTCACGAGGTCGTGTTCAGTCTCAGCAGCTCGTGTTTTCTCGTTTCTCAGGCAATCGTGACACCTCCGTCTTCTCCTTCGCCCACTCTGGAGCCTGATGCAGCGGACGGGGAAGGCCTGCGGCAAGACAGTGAGGCGCAAAAGCAATGCCTGCAGGTAGGAGAGCCACGCAGCACAGAAGCTCGCCCCTGGACCCGCACAGCGATGCTCATGCACACGCGCACGCAGGCACAGCGCTGAGCCAGATGACTGGCTGCAGAGTGCCCCTGCTCAGCAGGCAGGAAGTGCGGGCCACCAGCCGACTCCCTGGCACCACAGGCAGCTCTTTCCACGGCTGGAATCCCCTTTCTGCTCCACCTCGCTGATGCCTCGGCCTGCTGCCCCTTCCACGCGCACCCGGGCACACGGGTCTCAGGGCTCCCTGGCTACACGCAGCAGGCGGAGAGGCCTTGAGCGCTCCGTCGGGGCAGAAGGCGGCTCTTGCTTTCATCCCTCTCGAGGCTAAGGGCCCCTGGTGCCTTTCAAGCGGCACTGGTTTGCAGGGCAAACTCTTTCCTCGGGGGGTTGTTCTCATTTCCGAGTCCACAGCTGGGCAAACGCCAGGGAGGCCTGCTGTCCCCGACCAAGTCCCTGGCAAAGGCAGGAACAGGGAGCCCCTGGCTCCGGCCACTCTCAGCCTTTGCTCTTTCTCTCTCCCTGCTTCAGGCCCTGGGGGAAACACTCCTCGTCAACCACCAGCTGCTGGAGAAGATGGAGCAGCAGTGGCAGCAGGCCGAAAGGGAGCTGGTAAATAAGGCGGACTCGCCACAGAGGTGGCGTTGGTGCCCCCTGATCCACCCTCAAGTCTCCCAGGCACAAGCACGGCCTTGAGCGTACATCTGCTCGCTGCTAGCCTGCGGCCCGGGGCAGCAGTGCTCTGCTCGGAAAGAGCCTTGGCCAGCCAGGTGCCCAGGGCACGTCACCTGCAACAAAAAAACCTCCGAGCTCTTCCTCTGCTAGTAGTCCTCGCTCTTCCCGGTCAGCCGTCAGCCTGGGTCCCTTCTTCTTTCCCAGCAAAGGGAGAAGGCTGAGCTGTTTGGCCTGCCCTGCTGCGAGGAGGAAACGCAGGAGGGGCCAGCCGAAGAAGAGCAGCCGAGTGCCCGCTGCACCCCCAGCCCTGAAGGCCTGTGCAGCTGGAGGACGGAGCTGAGGAGACGGTGAGAGCAGAGCTGCTCTGGACGCCGGCTGTACAGGGAGCGTGCTGGGGGCCTGCCTTAGCCTGCGTACAGATGCACCACCCCAGGCCAGAAACAGCTGCCTCTCTGCCCAGGGCACACACTGGCAGCACTCTCCTGGGGGCCCTGAACCACCTCCGCCACCTCCCTGGCTGCCCCACCACATCTGGCCTTGGCCCATGCCAACCTGGGCACGGAGGGCAGCTCCTGTGCCTGGCAAGTCCCTGGGGCTGCTCCAGCTCCTCTGCTGCAGGGGCTCCCTTGCAGGACCTCCTGGTGGGACCACAGCCACCTTGCCAGCAGCAGCAAATGCCACCTTGCCAGCTGTGCTGGGACAGAGGAGCGCAGGCCCAAAGGGCCTGGCTTGAACTCCCCGCTGATCCTCAGCGGGGAGGTAGGACCGCCAGCAGAAACACCTGGGCCCTTTGTGCTCGAGCTCTTCAGGGAGGGAGTGCCCAGGGCGGAAATGCCCAGGCGATTGCATTGCCCAGTGCAGTTGGGTGCGTGCCCAACAGGCACAGGCAGTTGGGTGCGTGCGCAGGGCAAGCCTCCTCCTTCCCTCTGAGCTCTTTTCCTTTCCTCCTCTGCCTCCTCCCAGCTTGCAGAGCAAGTGGAAGCTCCTGCAGCCTGCAGCAGTCCACAGGTTTTCTGCCAGGCTGCCAGAACAAGCAGACCAAGCTTTCCTCAGCTCCGGACGTTTGCTCCCTCGTGTTGCCAAACGGCCAGTCTGAAGAGAAGCCAAGGGGTAACCTGGCTTGCAAGCCGAGTGCTCGAAAAGAAGCCGGGGGTGGTGGCCCAGCGGGGTGCACACTGGCACGCAGGCTTGGTGGACACGCACCGCTTTTCCCAACACAGCGAAGCTGTTAGCTCCATCTTCATGGGCAGACACAGATTCTCCAAGCATGCGTTTTGCCCACGGACTAAAAGGCCTAAGAGGTTCTCTCATGGCTGGGGCTTAGGCAGCAATTTTTAGCAGGAGCACAAGCCTGCGAAACGACAGACCGACCAGCGACGGGAACTTCTAAAGCAGCCTTTCAGCAAGCTGTTCAAGCAGGCCAATGCTCACCGGCTTGTTGCTGAGCATGAAGTGAAAGCCTGCGTCCCAGAGTGTTTGAGCAGGACACTCAGAACCCAGAAGCAGAGCTAGCTGACAGCAGGCAACACTTTCTGCAGGGTTGTGGCAGTTGATCAAGAGGTAGAAGCACCGCTCCCACCCAACGGTCAGAGCCCCGCCCGTGGACAGGAACCCTTGAAACTCTGCGCGGCCTTGGGAGACTGCCTCGCAGAGGGATCCCCCTCTGTGTTTCAAAGGGCAGAACCGGCCACCTCACGTTTGCCTCGGACAAAAGGGACGTCTGAGAAAGGTTATGAGAGGACGTTCACACGCCAAGTGCTCGTAGCAGCTGACGTTGTGAGAAGGGGACAGTTGCCTGTGTACCACTTCCTAGGCGACCGTCACAAAGCGATCCTGGGGACATTTTCCCCTGAAGACCTTCCAGACGTGAATCGTGACGAGGGCAGAACCTCCAGAACTGAGGAGATCGTTGCTGCAAAAGTCCTCGTCCGTGAACTCTTGCAGAGCCCCGGCCGGCAACGGCCTCCCTGGTTGTCAAGGCGCTCCTGTGAGGCGAGGTGTGGTGCTGGCCTTGGAGGTCTATTGCCTGGCTCTTGAGAAGGGCTAGCTACTAATTTAGTAGTTACTTGGGAACCCTGGAAGGATCCTTCTAATCCCGGTGTTCATCTCCATTGCATGTTAGTGACTATAAAGACAGAGGCTGCGATGACGTTTTGGATGAACTGGCAACGGGATGTGAGAATTCCTGAGGTTTCTGAAAAGCCAGAATAGCTTGTAAGCTTGTAAGAAAAGTAGCATTGCAAGAGGCAAGGCAGCTTCACAAAGTCATCTGGCCCTCTCCTGTGGCTCTAGCCCCTTCTGCAATTCTCCGTACAGAAATGTTCTTTTTCCTTGGAATAAAAATATGTTGCATGAACCCAGGCAAATAAGACACTAAGAAAACACTTAGGCTCTAAGGTCTTCCTCGATAAGCTGCTCAGCCTCACAGCCTTTGAAAAAAATTAATTTTGCTGCAACTCGGAATCAGAACACAGCTGGAGACTTTGGAACATAGGAAGTTTCCGACAAAACTGCTCACAAGAAACAAAGAAAAGAAAGCTATTATGCACAGAACCTTAACAATGATTGATCATTGAATGAGCCACTTGTTTTTCTTTGTAGAAAAAGATTATTGGTAATTTATTTAGTTTTCCTCTGAAGGGAAAGAATTTCAAATCCAGGTTTAGAAAGTCCTGACATAAAGGAGTCAGCTTCAAATATTCACGTTCTGAGCAACAGCTTTTCAAAGTAAAGTATCTCCAGTGCTGGAGGACCGGAGAGGAGAGAAAGGGGGATCTGCGCTTTCTTTTTAACAGGCTTGCCCACTGTCTTGGTTTTGTCTTTAAAGAAAAAAAAAATGTTAGTTTGGATAACTTCGAAGTTCTTTGTACGGTTACGTTCACGACTGAGGTAGAATAATCTTCAGTTCACGGAGTATAAGAATCTGACTGTGCTAATAACAAAAACAGACTCTTCCAAAATAGTTGTTCCAATTATCAGAACAACTCTGTTAAGATGAGTTGCTGAAAGCAGTAGGCCTGCTCAACGAACCCATCATAAGCAAAACAGAGCTTCAGATGGAGGAAAATCCGGACCGATTCTCTATAACTGGTGATACAGCACATATTGTGGGGGCTTTGAGCATTGCTGCTAAGAAATTTCCCTTTGTGGCTGACCTCACCAGAGGCTGGAACCCGCTCCACCCTTGTGCAGATCTTGCTGAGCCCCATCTTGGTGGGCACTTTGCGCTTCCACGATTGCACTGTCTTCCCGCTGGAGCTAATAACAACGAGGTCACTGCACTACCTGCCGGGAAAGTGCCAGGACGTCGACACACTCAGCTTGGAAATCAAGCCTGACTAGAACACGCATGTCTCCTTTTGCTTTGGGATGGCGATTCTGAAGCTGCACCTTCGGCCCCTGGAAAGCTCTGACATTTGAAGACACCTCAGCCAAATGGCTGTAGTACAGAACCATGGGGTGTCACCATTGCTCGTGAGTTCTTGGAGAGCCCTGGCTGGCAACGGCCTCCCTGGTTGTCAAGGCGCTCCTGTGAGGTGAGGTGTGGTGCTGGCCTTGGAGGTCCATTGCCTGGCTCTTGAGAAGGGCCGTCTTGCTTTGGCAATGGTGAAGCCCCACGCTCAAAGCGCTTGCCGCTCACGAGAGAGCCACAAACGTGTTTGGACCTGTTTTTCCCAAGGTTGTCCTGCTCATGTTGGAAACCCTGGCCAAAGAGGAGGGCTCGGGGCTTGCTGCTATTCCAAGAGAAGGCCTGAAGAGCAGGAGAGCCACGTCACGTCCCCGGAGGGAAGGCCTGCCCCAGCCTCGGCAAAGGAAAAGCATGGGCGGGCACCAGGCAACAGTCTGAGCAGGCCAGAGGAAGAAGAAAAAGAGCCACAAGCCAGGCCCCACGGTGCCAAAGGGAACAAAAACCCCAAGGAAGAGGGCCCGTCCTACCGCTCGGAAAGGAAACCTAATTGTGGAAGGGACGGCTTTTGTTCGCGGCTGCTCAGGAGGAGGTACTAAAGCGGAGCTGGATGTGTTGCGGGTGTCCCCAGCGCAGAGCAGGAGGGAGAAAAGCCTGCTTCGTGAGGTGCCTGCCCTCTCTGCTCTCGCAGCCCGAACCTCAGGACGTTTTCATAGCTGGGAATGGGGAAGACAACAGAGAGCTGAGCAACGCTCTGCGGTACCTTTGCTGCCAGAGGGTGAAAGCTGAGCGGCCCGGCCTTGGTGCTGGTGTGGCCGTGGGCCTCATGAAGGACGCGCTGGCCACTGTCTTCAGCCAGCTGGCTGTTATGCTGGGGGACTGACTGATGAGCCAGAGCAATAAACAAATACATGAACCTTACAACCCAGCGAAGGGCTGTCTCTGTGGCGGGGGGGTGTGGGTGTGGGTGTGGGTGTGGGTGTGGGTGTGAGTGTGTGTTGGTGTGTGTGGGGGTGTTCTGTACCATCTCCCCACACACAGGCACAAGTGCTCGCACGCATTCATGCTTTTGAAATGGACACCATTGACAGTCGAGTTTAAAGGTGTGACGACCATTTCTTTGCAGCACTCAGCTACAGTGGGTGAGGCACTGGGATGGCATCTCTCTCCTTTCAGGGAGCACCTGTGGTGCTTCTCGGTGCTCCTCTATCACTACCTGCTCCTCCTCCACGCAAGCAGAGGCCAGCGTAGTCTCCTGCAAGGGCTCTCCCAAGCAACGAGCTCTCTTCTCCTAGAATGTGCCACGGGCCATCACCGTGAGCTCAGGCCCATAGGATCCTGCCCTGGGGCCACAGAGATGAAACACAGTGGGTGGCCATGACCTGGCTACTGCCCAGGGAGGCGCAGGACCCCAGCAGTGCCAGCAAAGGGCCACCGGCAGCACACACACAGCTCCTTGCTGTGACCCCACAAGGGAGGGGGAAGAGAGCCCAAGCGGCAGCCAGGGCCAGCAGGTGGAGGATGCCCTGCTCCCTGCTGCCACAGCCCCGCAGGCACAGCAACGGGAGCGCGGAGGAGAGCAGCAATCCACTTTGGGGCAGGCAGTCCAGTCGGGGCAACCTGGCAGGGCTCCTTCCAGCCGTGGGGCCAAAACATCCTTCCCCCCGTCCCCTCCTGCTGCCAACTGCTCGGGGCTTTGGCTTGCCTGCTCTGCCATGGCTACACTGGGCGCACCAGGGGGGTGTCTCCAGGGATGCCTGCCAGCCCACCAGAAGCCAGGGGCTGTCTGTATTCAAAAGATCCTCTGGGCACAAGGCCTTGGCTTCAGCCTCAGCGACAAGCTCCAGCTCCATGGCTTGTGCCCGGCACTCTGCTGCCCTTTCCCTTCCCCTCTTCGATTGCCTTCCCTGGGCAGAACTAGGCGGGACGAACACAGTGTGGCTTGCTGCTGCGCACAGCACCACCGCCACTCAGGCCTTCAGCGGTACCGCAACACCAACAGGGAATGGGAGGCTTCTTTCTGGCAGGAATCAAAGCAGCCTGCTCAAGTCCTGCTGGAAGTCTGGGGAGGCGGGCTGTGCAGGCAGGCGAGTGCTCTCGCGCGCCCCTCCTCTTGGAGCCTTGAGACACTGTGAGGCAGAGCTGTGGGTGGGCAGGGGCACCGAAGGCAGCGGTGGCCACGGCTACAAAGGGAACGCGGGAAGGTGACGTGGGCAGCAGCCGCACTGGCAGAGCCATACGTGGGCTGGGGACATGACTGCACCGCAGGGACCATCGAAACACACGGGCACGCGCCTGGCCACATGCCAGTGCCCAGGGCAAAGGCAACGAGAAGGGGCTGGGGGGCGACCTCGGGAGCTCTGCCACCAGCAAGAGAGGCCCGGCATTGCCCCAGGCCCTCGCAGCGCTGCTCGGGGCACCTCGGTGCTGTTCCTCCAGGGCTGGCACCACCGTGGGGGTCACAGCAGAGCCCCGGCCTCTGCCAGCCGGAGCGGTCCTGCTCAGACGCCTCAGCCTCACTCGGCGCATCTGCATGCGGGAGCCCATTGGCTGCCTCCAGAGTTTCCCAGCAGCCTTTGCTCCCTCGCGCATCACCGCTGCCGCTCGTGGGTCACAGTGGCCTCGGCTGTGTTGCCTGGAGCTGCCGGCCAGGTCCTGCACTCCTTGGGCGACCGAGGAAGTGGCGAGAGGGCCTGCTCCGCGGTTTCACCCTGTGACCTGGAGCAGCGCTTGCACCGCTTCCATCGTTGCTTTGGCATCGCCGGCTCAGGGCCTGTGGCTTTGGGTCCTTGTGGCGGCCATGCTTCGCAAGGAAGGGAGGAGAAACAACCCCCCCAAGAGAGTCCGGTTCCAGCTGCCGGAGAGGCACTGGCGGGAGGAACTGGAGGAGGAGAGCCAAGGGGCTGCTGGCGCCCTTTGGGCCGCAGCAGGCCCCCCGAGCTCTTCCTCGCTGCCTTGGGGGGAGCCCAGCCAGGCTGAGGAGGAGGAGGAGGCGGGGCTGCCACGCGTGCGGCCAGCCACAAGGGTGAAGAACTGGCTGAGGGGCCTTCCTTCCCACCTCCAGCAGCTGGGCAGATCCTGCGCAGGTAGGCAAGTGCCTGGGGCGGCAGGTAGTTCTCCATGTGCGGCTGGGGATCCCGCCCTTGGCAAAGGAGGGCAGCCCAGCCTCGACGAGAGATGGCCTCCACGAGGGTCCTGCATCAGCCTCCTCTAGCAACCTCCACAGGGAAGGGACGGGGCTTCCCCACGACGGGCCCTGCCTGCTTTGCTTCAAGGCCACTCGTAGGCGCTTCTCTGAGCAGGCAGCCCAGGCAGGGAGGCAGGGCCCCTGCCCACAGCACGCCTGAGAGCCTCCGGAGCACGCGGCCCTGGGGCCGGGGCACGGAGGCCCCGGCCTTCCTTCCTGGGGGCTTCTGCATTCCTTCCATTGCCAGGTTTCCAGTCTTGCCGGCTCTGGAAGCAATGCAGGCAGGCCCAGCAGCCCGCGGAGAGCCTCGCTGCTGCTGCTGCTGCGTAAGTGATTGCTGCCCAGCTCGCTCCTACACAGGCTTCCCCCGTTCCGCATGGGGCCGCAGCCTCATCCCCAGCCAGCCAGCCAGCACACGCCTCCCCCCGCCACTGCCCTGCCCAAAGCACACGCACTACGTGCTGCCCCCGTCCAGGGCATGCACTTGAGAGCCTGCTCGAGCTCGCCTCCTCCCTCTCCTGGCCCTCCTCAGGCCTGGGCCTCTGCCCAGCTCTCCACCTCCACCTCCACCTCCACCTCCACTCCACACAGGGGCAGCACGAGCTGGGCTGAGGCCCCTGCATGCCGCTACTGCAGTGCCAACCGGGCAGGTCCCAGGCCTGTGCCTTGCACACCAACTGGGTGCCCCTTTGGAGGAGGCCGGCCACCTTCCCCCTTCTGCTCACTGCCCTGCCTTTCCGGTCATTGCAGCGAGCCCACGGGCCTCGTGGAGCAAGAGGAGAGCAGCAGCATCACCTTCAGCCTAGGCAGCGACCAGGACCTGGTGAGCGAGGGCAGCCCCCATCACACAGCTCTCGGCGGGCCTCTGCGGGGCCCAGCACCTCATGGCCTTGCTGGCGGAGCAGCGCCTGTGCCCCACAGGCTGCAAGCACCACCAAGACGGCTCCAGCAGCCCAGGCTTGCCATCTCCCTCCCCTACCAGAGCCAGCAGCCTCCCTCTACATCCCGCCCCTCCACAGCGCCTCTCCTCCCTCTCTGAGGCACTGTCTTGTCCACCCTTGTCCCCAAAGGCCGAGCAGAGCCTCAGCGCAGAGGTCCCCAGCCTTGAGGAGACCGGCGTGCCTTCCGGGGAAGAAGACTGTGACCTGGGTAAGCCCTGAGTGGCCTGAGTGCACAGGCAACAAGGCTGGCACGACGTGGCCGTGCCCCGTGGGGTGCTGGGCTGAGCCGAGCAGCTGCCAGGCGAGGGCACCTCCTCCTTTAGATCCTGCGCATAGCCAGGAGAAGGCCTTGGGAGAAGGCTTGGGTGCAGGGGGCCCCGCATCCTGTGGGGAAAGCCTTTCCTGGGGCACTGTTGGCAGCCGTCAGCAAAGAGGCCAGGCAGAAAAGCCCCAGCAGAAGCGAGCCAGGCTGCTGCTGCTGCTGGTGGCAGGGGGGGCCTGCAGGGCGCCAGCCCAGGCAGATCCCAGGAGAGCTGGGTGGAGCTGGCACCCATTTGCAAGGAGGCATCTGGAAGCGTGCCTGCCGGCGAGGCAGGCCACGGGCTGACCCGCCAGGAGCAGGAAGCCCTGCGGGCACTCAGCAAGGCCGTCCTGCCCTCTTGCTGGTGTCTTGCTGGCTGCTCCAGCGGTCCGGAAACTCCGTGGCACTTGGAGAGCAGAGGGCAGGCAGCGGCCATGCTTCACCACCGTTCACTCGGTCTCTCCTCTGCTCCCGTCTTCCTCCTTGCCCCCGTGCCGCAGAACCCTCTCCTGCAGCACAAGAAGGGCACGCCACGGAGCCCAGCTGCGACGAGGCGATAGAGGCGGCTGTCCGGTACATCTCCAAATACGTCAAGGACCTGGCCGCCTACATGGAGCAAGCCATCTCCCTGGGTAAGCAGGCAAGGGCAGAGGCGGAGGTCTTGTGCCCAGCGGGACGGGGCTCCCGGGGACAGGCGCAGAGCAAAGGAGCAAAGCGAGGGTGGCCTGCCTGAGGGGAAGGGAGGCTCTTTTGGAAGGCAGGAGCTTTTGGATCTCGGGGTGGTCCTGGGCTGGGAAGAGAGAGTGGTGGCGTGCCCCCTGGCCGCAGCCCCAGGCCGGCAGCCCCACGCGCCACTTGATGCTCGGCTCGCTTGCTCCCCTGGTGAGGAGGATGTGGGACGAGGCCCTTTTCCTTGCCTGCGTGCGTGTGGGCCAGGCGTGCGGGTGGAAGAGCTCCCTGCCTGGGCAGCGAGGGGCTGTGTGCGAGCAAAGAGGGGCTGCTGGCAAGCACAGGCCTGAATGCCTGTGCCCTCGCCTGCTGTCCCCGAGTGCTTTGTCAGAGGTAACCCAATCGGCAGAGGAGGCCTTGACGGTCTGCCTCTCTGTTCTCCCCTGCTGCCTTTTCCTTCCAGAGATGGAGCTCGCCAAAGGCCTTCAGGCATCAGCCAGTGTCTTCAAGAAGACCAGCTCTCCAGAGGTAAGCTGGCCGACAGGGGCAGCCCCCAAAGCTCCCGCCACACACCCCAGGGCCCTGCTTCCTGTGCTCCCACTCCAGCTGCCGGGCAGGGGGCTTGGCTGGCCCTCACAGCTTCTGCCGGCATCCACTCTGCCTCCCAGCACTCTCTTGCCAGCCAGACACTGCAATGCACACGGTCACCTCCACAGAAAATGTTTTTTCCCACTCGCGCCCTCCCTCGCCTGGAAGGAGCGCTCTCTCTGGTCTCACGAGGTCGTGTTCAGTCTCAGCAGCTCGTGTTTTCTCGTTTCTCAGGCAATCGTGACACCTCCGTCTTCTCCTTCGCCCACTCTGGAGCCTGATGCAGCGGACGGGGAAGGCCTGCGGCAAGACAGTGAGGCGCAAAAGCAATGCCTGCAGGTAGGAGAGCCACGCAGCACAGAAGCTCGCCCCTGGACCCGCACAGCGATGCTCATGCACACGCGCACGCAGGCACAGCGCTGAGCCAGATGACTGGCTGCAGAGTGCCCCTGCTCAGCAGGCAGGAAGTGCGGGCCACCAGCCGACTCCCTGGCACCACAGGCAGCTCTTTCCACGGCTGGAATCCCCTTTCTGCTCCACCTCGCTGATGCCTCGGCCTGCTGCCCCTTCCACGCGCACCCGGGCACACGGGTCTCAGGGCTCCCTGGCTACACGCAGCAGGCGGAGAGGCCTTGAGCGCTCCGTCGGGGCAGAAGGCGGCTCTTGCTTTCATCCCTCTCGAGGCTAAGGGCCCCTGGTGCCTTTCAAGCGGCACTGGTTTGCAGGGCAAACTCTTTCCTCGGGGGGTTGTTCTCATTTCCGAGTCCACAGCTGGGCAAACGCCAGGGAGGCCTGCTGTCCCCGACCAAGTCCCTGGCAAAGGCAGGAACAGGGAGCCCCTGGCTCCGGCCACTCTCAGCCTTTGCTCTTTCTCTCTCCCTGCTTCAGGCCCTGGGGGAAACACTCCTCGTCAACCACCAGCTGCTGGAGAAGATGGAGCAGCAGTGGCAGCAGGCCGAAAGGGAGCTGGTAAATAAGGCGGACTCGCCACAGAGGTGGCGTTGGTGCCCCCTGATCCACCCTCAAGTCTCCCAGGCACAAGCACGGCCTTGAGCGTACATCTGCTCGCTGCTAGCCTGCGGCCCGGGGCAGCAGTGCTCTGCTCGGAAAGAGCCTTGGCCAGCCAGGTGCCCAGGGCACGTCACCTGCAACAAAAAAACCTCCGAGCTCTTCCTCTGCTAGTAGTCCTCGCTCTTCCCGGTCAGCCGTCAGCCTGGGTCCCTTCTTCTTTCCCAGCAAAGGGAGAAGGCTGAGCTGTTTGGCCTGCCCTGCTGCGAGGAGGAAACGCAGGAGGGGCCAGCCGAAGAAGAGCAGCTGAGTGCCCGCTGCACCCCCAGCCCTGAAGGCCTGTGCAGCTGGAGGACGGAGCTGAGGAGACGGTGAGAGCAGAGCTGCTCTGGACGGCGGCTGTGCAGGGAGCGTGCTGGGGGCCTGCCTTAGCCTGCGTACAGATGCACCACCCCAGGCCAGAAACAGCTGCCTCTCTGCCCAGGGCACACACTGGCAGCACTCTCCTGGGGGCCCTGAACCACCTCCGCCACCTCCCTGGCTGCCCCACCACATCCGGCCTTGGCCCATGCCAACCTGGGCACGGAGGGCAGCTCCTGTGCCTGGCAAGTCCCTGGGGCTGCTCCAGCTCCTCTGCTGCAGGGGCTCCCTTGCAGGACCTCCTGGTGGGACCACAGCCACCTTGCCAGCAGCAGCAAATGCCACCTTGCCAGCTGTGCTGGGACAGAGGAGCGCAGGCCCAAAGGGCCTGGCTTGAACTCCCCGCTGATCCTCAGCGGGGAGGTAGGACCGCCAGCAGAAACACCTGGGCCCTTTGTGCTCGAGCTCTTCAGGGAGGGAGTGCCCAGGGCGGAAATGCCCAGGCGATTGCATTGCCCAGTGCAGTTGGGTGCGTGCCCAACAGGCACAGGCAGTTGGGTGCGTGCGCAGGGCAAGCCTCCTCCTTCCCTCTGAGCTCTTTTCATTTCCTCCTCTGCCTCCTCCCAGCTTGCAGAGCAAGTGGAAGCTCCTGCAGCCTGCAGCAGTCCACAGGTTTTCTGCCAGGCTGCCAGAACAAGCAGACCAAGCTTTCCTCAGCTCCGGACGTTTGCTCCCTCGTGTTGCCAAACGGCCAGTCTGAAGAGAAGCCAAGGGGTAACCTGGCTTGCAAGCCGAGTGCTCGAAAAGAAGCCGGGGGTGGTGGCCCAGCGGGGTGCACACTGGCACGCAGGCTTGGTGGACACGCACCGCTTTTCCCAACACAGCGAAGCTGTTAGCTCCATCTTCACGGGCAGACACAGATTCTCCAAGCATGCGTTTTGCCCACGGACTAAAAGGCCTAAGAGGTTCTCTCATGGCTGGGGCTTAGGCAGCAATTTTTAGCAGGAGCACAAGCCTGCGAAACGACAGACCGACCAGCGACGGGAACTTCTAAAGCAGCCTTTCAGCAAGCTGTTCAAGCAGGCCAATGCTCACCGGCTTGTTGCTGAGCATGAAGTGAAAGCCTGCGTCCCAGAGTGTTTGAGCAGGACGCTCAGAACCCAGAAGCAGAGCTAGCTGACAGCAGGCAACACTTTCTGCAGGGTTGTGGCAGTTGATCAAGAGGTAGAAGCACCGCTCCCACCCAACGGTCAGAGCCCCGCCCGTGGACAGGAACCCTTGAAACTCTGCGCGGCCTTGGGAGACTGCCTCGCAGAGGGATCCCCCTCTGTGTTTCAAAGGGCAGAACCGGCCACCTCACGTTTGCCTCGGACAAAAGGGTCTGAGAAAGGTTATGAGAGGACGTTCACACGCCAAGTGCTCGTAGCAGCTGACGTTGTGAGAAGGGGACAGTTGCCTGTGTACCACTTCCTAGGCGACCGTCACAAAGCGATCCTGGGGACATTTTCCCCTGAAGACCTTCCAGACGTGAATCGTGACGAGGGCAGAACCTCCAGAACTGAGGAGATCGTTGCTGCAAAAGTCCTCGTCCGTGAACTCTTGCAGAGCCCCGGCCGGCAACGGCCTCCCTGGTTGTCAAGGCGCTCCTGTGAGGCGAGGTGTGGTGCTGGCCTTGGAGGTCTATTGCCTGGCTCTTGAGAAGGGCTAGCTACTAATTTAGTAGTTACTTGGGAACCCTGGAAGGATCCTTCTAATCCCGGTGTTCATCTCCATTGCATGTTAGTGACTATAAAGACAGAGGCTGCGATGACGTTTTGGATGAACTGGCAACGGGATGTGAGAATTCCTGAGGTTTCTGAAAAGCCAGAATAGCTTGTAAGCTTGTAAGAAAAGTAGCATTGCAAGAGGCAAGGCAGCTTCACAAAGTCATCTGGCCCTCTCCTGTGGCTCTAGCCCCTTCTGCAATTCTCCGTACAGAAATGTTCTTTTTCCTTGGAATAAAAATATGTTGCATGAACCCAGGCAAATAAGACACTAAGAAAACACTTAGGCTCTAAGGTCTTCCTCGATAAGCTGCTCAGCCTCACAGCCTTTGAAAAAAATTAATTTTGCTGCAACTCGGAATCAGAACACAGCTGGAGACTTTGGAACATAGGAAGTTTCCGACAAAACTGCTCACAAGAAACAAAGAAAAGAAAGCTATTATGCACAGAACCTTAACAATGATTGATCATTGAATGAGCCACTTGTTTTTCTTTGTAGAAAAAGATTATTGGTAATTTATTTAGTTTTCCTCTGAAGGGAAAGAATTTCAAATCCAGGTTTAGAAAGTCCTGACATAAAGGAGTCAGCTTCAAATATTCATGTTCTGAGCAACAGCTTTTCAAAGTAAAGTATCTCCAGTGCTGGAGGACTGGAGAGGAGAGAAAGGGGGATCTGCGCTTTCTTTTTAACAGGCTTGCCCACTGTCTTGGTTTTGTCTTTAAAGAAAAAAAAAATGTTAGTTTGGATAACTTCGAAGTTCTTTGTACGGTTACGTTCACGACTGAGGTAGAATAATCTTCAGTTCACGGAGTATAAGAATCTGACTGTGCTAATAACAAAAACAGACTCTTCCAAAATAGTTGTTCCAATTATCAGAACAACTCTGTTAAGATGAGTTGCTGAAAGCAGTAGGCCTGCTCAACGAACCCATCATAAGCAAAACAGAGCTTCAGATGGAGGAAAATCCGGACCGATTCTCTATAACTGGTGATACAGCACATATTGTGGGGGCTTTGAGCATTGCTGCTAAGAAATTTCCCTTTGTGGCTGACCTCACCAGAGGCTGGAACCCGCTCCACCCTTGTGCAGATCTTGCTGAGCCCCATCTTGGTGGGCACTTTGCGCTTCCACGATTGCACTGTCTTCCCGCTGGAGCTAATAACAACGAGGTCACTGCACTACCTGCCGGGAAAGTGCCAGGACGTCGACACACTCAGCTTGGAAATCAAGCCTGACTAGAACACGCATGTCTCCTTTTGCTTTGGGATGGCGATTCTGAAGCTGCACCTTCGGCCCCTGGAAAGCTCTGACATTTGAAGACACCTCAGCCAAATGGCTGTAGTACAGAACCATGGGGTGTCACCATTGCTCGTGAGTTCCTGGAGAGCCCTGGCTGGCAACGGCCTCCCTGGTTGTCAAGGCGCTCCTGTGAGGTGAGGTGTGGTGCTGGCCTTGGAGGTCCATTGCCTGGCTCTTGAGAAGGGCCGTCTCGCTTTGGCAATGGTGAAGCCCCACGCTCAAAGCGCTTGCCGCTCACGAGAGAGCCACAAACGTGTTTGGACCTGTTTTTCCCAAGGTTGTCCTGCTCATGTTGGAAACCCTGGCCAAAGAGGAGGGCTCGGGGCTTGCTGCTATTCCAAGAGAAGGCCTGAAGAGCAGGAGAGCCACGTCACGTCCCCGGAGGGAAGGCCTGCCCCAGCCTCGGCAAAGGAAAAGCATGGGCGGGCACCAGGCAACAGTCTGAGCAGGCCAGAGGAAGAAGAAAAAGAGCCACAAGCCAGGCCCCACGGTGCCAAAGGGAACAAAAACCCCAAGGAAGAGGGCCCGTCCTACCGCTCGGAAAGGAAACCTAATTGTGGAAGGGACGGCTTTTGTTCGCGGCTGCTCAGGAGGAGGTACTAAAGCGGAGCTGGATGTGTTGCGGGTGTCCCCAGCGCAGAGCAGGAGGGAGAAAAGCCTGCTTCGTGAGGTGCCTGCCCTCTCTGCTCTCGCAGCCCGAACCTCAGGACGTTTTCATAGCTGGGAATGGGGAAGACAACAGAGAGCTGAGCAACGCTCTGCGGTACCTTTGCTGCCAGAGGGTGAAAGCTGAGCGGCCCGGCCTTGGTGCTGGTGTGGCCGTGGGCCTCATGAAGGACGCGCTGGCCACTGTCTTCAGCCAGCTGGCTGTTATGCGGGGGACTGACTGATGAGCCAGAGCAATAAACAAATACATGAACCTTACAACCCAGCGAAGGGCTGTCTCTGTGGCGGGGGGGTGTGGGTGTGGGTGTGGGTGTGGGTGTGGGTGTGAGTGTGTGTTGGTGTGTGTGGGGGTGTTCTGTACCATCTCCCCACACACAGGCACAAGTGCTCGCACGCATTCATGCTTTTGAAATGGACACCATTGACAGTCGAGTTTAAAGGTGTGACGACCATTTCTTTGCAGCACTCAGCTACAGTGGGTGAGGCACTGGGATGGCATCTCTCTCCTTTCAGGGAGCACCTGTGGTGCTTCTCGGTGCTCCTCTATCACTACCTGCTCCTCCTCCACGCAAGCAGAGGCCAGCGTAGTCTCCTGCAAGGGCTCTCCCAAGCAACGAGCTCTCTTCTCCTAGAATGTGCCACGGGCCATCACCGTGAGCTCAGGCCCATAGGATCCTGCCCTGGGGCCACAGAGATGAAACACAGTGGGTGGCCATGACCTGGCTACTGCCCAGGGAGGCGCAGGACCCCAGCAGTGCCAGCAAAGGGCCACCGGCAGCACACACACAGCTCCTTGCTGTGACCCCACAAGGGAGGGGGAAGAGAGCCCAAGCGGCAGCCAGGGCCAGCAGGTGGAGGATGCCCTGCTCCCTGCTGCCACAGCCCCGCAGGCACAGCAACGGGAGCGCGGAGGAGAGCAGCAATCCACTTTGGGGCAGGCAGTCCAGTCGGGGCAACCTGGCAGGGCTCCTTCCAGCCGTGGGGCCAAAACATCCTTCCCCCCGTCCCCTCCTGCTGCCAACTGCTCGGGGCTTTGGCTTGCCTGCTCTGCCATGGCTACACTGGGCGCACCAGGGGGGTGTCTCCAGGGATGCCTGCCAGCCCACCAGAAGCCAGGGGCTGTCTGTATTCAAAAGATCCTCTGGGCACAAGGCCTTGGCTTCAGCCTCAGCGACAAGCTCCAGCTCCATGGCTTGTGCCCGGCACTCTGCTGCCCTTTCCCTTCCCCTCTTCGATTGCCTTCCCTGGGCAGAACTAGGCGGGACGAACACAGTGTGGCTTGCTGCTGCGCACAGCACCACCGCCACTCAGGCCTTCAGCGGTACCGCAACACCAACAGGGAATGGGAGGCTTCTTTCTGGCAGGAATCAAAGCAGCCTGCTCAAGTCCTGCTGGAAGTCTGGGGAGGCGGGCTGTGCAGGCAGGCGAGTGCTCTCGCGCGCCCCTCCTCTTGGAGCCTTGAGACACTGTGAGGCAGAGCTGTGGGTGGGCAGGGGCACCGAAGGCAGCGGTGGCCACGGCTACAAAGGGAACGCGGGAAGGTGACGTGGGCAGCAGCCGCACTGGCAGAGCCATACGTGGGCTGGGGACATGACTGCACCGCAGGGACCATCGAAACACACGGGCACGCGCCTGGCCACATGCCAGTGCCCAGGGCAAAGGCAACGAGAAGGGGCTGGGGGGCGACCTCGGGAGCTCTGCCACCAGCAAGAGAGGCCCGGCATTGCCCCAGGCCCTCGCAGCGCTGCTCGGGGCACCTCGGTGCTGTTCCTCCAGGGCTGGCACCACCGTGGGGGTCACAGCAGAGCCCCGGCCTCTGCCAGCCGGAGCGGTCCTGCTCAGACGCCTCAGCCTCACTCGGCGCATCTGCATGCGGGAGCCCATTGGCTGCCTCCAGAGTTTCCCAGCAGCCTTTGCTCCCTCGCGCATCACCGCTGCCGCTCGTGGGTCACAGTGGCCTCGGCTGTGTTGCCTGGAGCTGCCGGCCAGGTCCTGCACTCCTTGGGCGACCGAGGAAGTGGCGAGAGGGCCTGCTCCGCGGTTTCACCCTGTGACCTGGAGCAGCGCTTGCACCGCTTCCATCGTTGCTTTGGCATCGCCGGCTCAGGGCCTGTGGCTTTGGGTCCTTGTGGCGGCCATGCTTCGCAAGGAAGGGAGGAGAAACAACCCCCCCAAGAGAGTCCGGTTCCAGCTGCCGGAGAGGCACTGGCGGGAGGAACTGGAGGAGGAGAGCCAAGGGGCTGCTGGCGCCCTTTGGGCCGCAGCAGGCCCCCCGAGCTCTTCCTCGCTGCCTTGGGGGGAGCCCAGCCAGGCTGAGGAGGAGGAGGAGGCGGGGCTGCCACGCGTGCGGCCAGCCACAAGGGTGAAGAACTGGCTGAGGGGCCTTCCTTCCCACCTCCAGCAGCTGGGCAGATCCTGCGCAGGTAGGCAAGTGCCTGGGGCGGCAGGTAGTTCTCCATGTGCGGCTGGGGATCCCGCCCTTGGCAGAGGAGGGCAGCCCAGCCTCGACGAGAGATGGCCTCCACGAGGGTCCTGCATCAGCCTCCTCTAGCAACCTCCACAGGGAAGGGACGGGGCTTCCCCACGACGGGCCCTGCCTGCTTTGCTTCAAGGCCACTCGTAGGCGCTTCTCTGAGCAGGCAGCCCAGGCAGGGAGGCAGGGCCCCTGCCCACAGCACGCCTGAGAGCCTCCGGAGCACGCGGCCCTGGGGCCGGGGCACGGAGGCCCCGGCCTTCCTTCCTGGGGGCTTCTGCATTCCTTCCATTGCCAGGTTTCCAGTCTTGCCGGCTCTGGAAGCAATGCAGGCAGGCCCAGCAGCCCGCGGAGAGCCTCGCTGCTGCTGCTGCTGCGTAAGTGATTGCTGCCCAGCTCGCTCCTACACAGGCTTCCCCCGTTCCGCATGGGGCCGCAGCCTCATCCCCAGCCAGCCAGCCAGCACACGCCTCCCCCCGCCACTGCCCTGCCCAAAGCACACGCACTACGTGCTGCCCCCGTCCAGGGCATGCACTTGAGAGCCTGCTCGAGCTCGCCTCCTCCCTCTCCTGGCCCTCCTCAGGCCTGGGCCTCTGCCCAGCTCTCCACCTCCACCTCCACCTCCACCTCCACTCCACACAGGGGCAGCACGAGCTGGGCTGAGGCCCCTGCATGCCGCTACTGCAGTGCCAACCGGGCAGGTCCCAGGCCTGTGCCTTGCACACCAACTGGGTGCCCCTTTGGAGGAGGCCGGCCACCTTCCCCCTTCTGCTCACTGCCCTGCCTTTCCGGTCATTGCAGCGAGCCCACGGGCCTCGTGGAGCAAGAGGAGAGCAGCAGCATCACCTTCAGCCTAGGCAGCGACCAGGACCTGGTGAGCGAGGGCAGCCCCCATCACACAGCTCTCGGCGGGCCTCTGCGGGGCCCAGCACCTCATGGCCTTGCTGGCGGAGCAGCGCCTGTGCCCCACAGGCTGCAAGCACCACCAAGACGGCTCCAGCAGCCCGGGCTTGCCATCTCCCTCCCCTACCAGAGCCAGCAGCCTCCCTCTACATCCCGCCCCTCCACAGCGCCTCTCCTCCCTCTCTGAGGCACTGTCTTGTCCACCCTTGTCCCCAAAGGCCGAGCAGAGCCTCAGCGCAGAGGTCCCCAGCCTTGAGGAGACCGGCGTGCCTTCCGGGGAAGAAGACTGTGACCTGGGTAAGCCCTGAGTGGCCTGAGTGCACAGGCAACAAGGCTGGCACGACGTGGCCGTGCCCCGTGGGGTGCTGGGCTGAGCCGAGCAGCTGCCAGGCGAGGGCACCTCCTCCTTTAGATCCTGCGCATAGCCAGGAGAAGGCCTTGGGAGAAGGCTTGGGTGCAGGGGGCCCCGCATCCTGTGGGGAAAGCCTTTCCTGGGGCACTGTTGGCAGCCGTCAGCAAAGAGGCCAGGCAGAAAAGCCCCAGCAGAAGCGAGCCAGGCTGCTGCTGCTGCTGGTGGCAGGGGGGGCCTGCAGGGCGCCAGCCCAGGCAGATCCCAGGAGAGCTGGGTGGAGCTGGCACCCATTTGCAAGGAGGCATCTGGAAGCGTGCCTGCCGGCGAGGCAGGCCACGGGCCGACCCGCCAGGAGCAGGAAGCCCTGCGGGCACTCAGCAAGGCCGTCCTGCCCTCTTGCTGGTGTCTTGCTGGCTGCTCCAGCGGTCCGGAAACTCCGTGGCACTTGGAGAGCAGAGGGCAGGCAGCGGCCATGCTTCACCACCGTTCACTCGGTCTCTCCTCTGCTCCCGTCTTCCTCCTTGCCCCCGTGCCGCAGAACCCTCTCCTGCAGCACAAGAAGGGCACGCCACGGAGCCCAGCTGCGACGAGGCGATAGAGGCGGCTGTCCGGTACATCTCCAAATACGTCAAGGACCTGGCCGCCTACATGGAGCAAGCCATCTCCCTGGGTAAGCAGGCAAGGGCAGAGGCGGAGGTCTTGTGCCCAGCGGGACGGGGCTCCCGGGGACAGGCGCAGAGCAAAGGAGCAAAGCGAGGGTGGCCTGCCTGAGGGGAAGGGAGGCTCTTTTGGAAGGCAGGAGCTTTTGGATCTCGGGGTGGTCCTGGGCTGGGAAGAGAGAGTGGTGGCGTGCCCCCTGGCCGCAGCCCCAGGCCGGCAGCCCCACGCGCCACTTGATGCTCGGCTCGCTTGCTCCCCTGGTGAGGAGGATGTGGGACGAGGCCCTTTTCCTTGCCTGCGTGCGTGTGGGCCAGGCGTGCAGGTGGAAGAGCTCCCTGCCTGGGCAGCGAGGGGCTGTGTGCGAGCAAAGAGGGGCTGCTGGCAAGCACAGGCCTGAATGCCTGTGCCCTCGCCTGCTGTCCCCGAGTGCTTTGTCAGAGGTAACCCAATCGGCAGAGGAGGCCTTGACGGTCTGCCTCTCTGTTCTCCCCTGCTGCCTTTTCCTTCCAGAGATGGAGCTCGCCAAAGGCCTTCAGGCATCAGCCAGTGTCTTCAAGAAGACCAGCTCTCCAGAGGTAAGCTGGCCGACAGGGGCAGCCCCCAAAGCTCCCGCCACACACCCCAGGGCCCTGCTTCCTGTGCTCCCACTCCAGCTGCCGGGCAGGGGGCTTGGCTGGCCCTCACAGCTTCTGCCGGCATCCACTCTGCCTCCCAGCACTCTCTTGCCAGCCAGACACTGCAATGCACACGGTCACCTCCACAGAAAATGTTTTTTCCCACTCGCGCCCTCCCTCGCCTGGAAGGAGCGCTCTCTCTGGTCTCACGAGGTCGTGTTCAGTCTCAGCAGCTCGTGTTTTCTCGTTTCTCAGGCAATCGTGACACCTCCGTCTTCTCCTTCGCCCACTCTGGAGCCTGATGCAGCGGACGGGGAAGGCCTGCGGCAAGACAGTGAGGCGCAAAAGCAATGCCTGCAGGTAGGAGAGCCACGCAGCACAGAAGCTCGCCCCTGGACCCGCACAGCGATGCTCATGCACACGCGCACGCAGGCACAGCGCTGAGCCAGATGACTGGCTGCAGAGTGCCCCTGCTCAGCAGGCAGGAAGTGCGGGCCACCAGCCGACTCCCTGGCACCACAGGCAGCTCTTTCCACGGCTGGAATCCCCTTTCTGCTCCACCTCGCTGATGCCTCGGCCTGCTGCCCCTTCCACGCGCACCCGGGCACACGGGTCTCAGGGCTCCCTGGCTACACGCAGCAGGCGGAGAGGCCTTGAGCGCTCCGTCGGGGCAGAAGGCGGCTCTTGCTTTCATCCCTCTCGAGGCTAAGGGCCCCTGGTGCCTTTCAAGCGGCACTGGTTTGCAGGGCAAACTCTTTCCTCGGGGGGTTGTTCTCATTTCCGAGTCCACAGCTGGGCAAACGCCAGGGAGGCCTGCTGTCCCCGACCAAGTCCCTGGCAAAGGCAGGAACAGGGAGCCCCTGGCTCCGGCCACTCTCAGCCTTTGCTCTTTCTCTCTCCCTGCTTCAGGCCCTGGGGGAAACACTCCTCGTCAACCACCAGCTGCTGGAGAAGATGGAGCAGCAGTGGCAGCAGGCCGAAAGGGAGCTGGTAAATAAGGCGGACTCGCCACAGAGGTGGCGTTGGTGCCCCCTGATCCACCCTCAAGTCTCCCAGGCACAAGCACGGCCTTGAGCGTACATCTGCTCGCTGCTAGCCTGCGGCCCGGGGCAGCAGTGCTCTGCTCGGAAAGAGCCTTGGCCAGCCAGGTGCCCAGGGCACGTCACCTGCAACAAAAAAACCTCCGAGCTCTTCCTCTGCTAGTAGTCCTCGCTCTTCCCGGTCAGCCGTCAGCCTGGGTCCCTTCTTCTTTCCCAGCAAAGGGAGAAGGCTGAGCTGTTTGGCCTGCCCTGCTGCGAGGAGGAAACGCAGGAGGGGCCAGCCGAAGAAGAGCAGCTGAGTGCCCGCTGCACCCCCAGCCCTGAAGGCCTGTGCAGCTGGAGGACGGAGCTGAGGAGACGGTGAGAGCAGAGCTGCTCTGGACGGCGGCTGTGCAGGGAGCGTGCTGGGGGCCTGCCTTAGCCTGCGTACAGATGCACCACCCCAGGCCAGAAACAGCTGCCTCTCTGCCCAGGGCACACACTGGCAGCACTCTCCTGGGGGCCCTGAACCACCTCCGCCACCTCCCTGGCTGCCCCACCACATCCGGCCTTGGCCCATGCCAACCTGGGCACGGAGGGCAGCTCCTGTGCCTGGCAAGTCCCTGGGGCTGCTCCAGCTCCTCTGCTGCAGGGGCTCCCTTGCAGGACCTCCTGGTGGGACCACAGCCACCTTGCCAGCAGCAGCAAATGCCACCTTGCCAGCTGTGCTGGGACAGAGGAGCGCAGGCCCAAAGGGCCTGGCTTGAACTCCCCGCTGATCCTCAGCGGGGAGGTAGGACCGCCAGCAGAAACACCTGGGCCCTTTGTGCTCGAGCTCTTCAGGGAGGGAGTGCCCAGGGCGGAAATGCCCAGGCGATTGCATTGCCCAGTGCAGTTGGGTGCGTGCCCAACAGGCACAGGCAGTTGGGTGCGTGCGCAGGGCAAGCCTCCTCCTTCCCTCTGAGCTCTTTTCCTTTCCTCCTCTGCCTCCTCCCAGCTTGCAGAGCAAGTGGAAGCTCCTGCAGCCTGCAGCAGTCCACAGGTTTTCTGCCAGGCTGCCAGAACAAGCAGACCAAGCTTTCCTCAGCTCCGGACGTTTGCTCCCTCGTGTTGCCAAACGGCCAGTCTGAAGAGAAGCCAAGGGGTAACCTGGCTTGCAAGCCGAGTGCTCGAAAAGAAGCCGGGGGTGGTGGCCCAGCGGGGTGCACACTGGCACGCAGGCTTGGTGGACACGCACCGCTTTTCCCAACACAGCGAAGCTGTTAGCTCCATCTTCACGGGCAGACACAGATTCTCCAAGCATGCGTTTTGCCCACGGACTAAAAGGCCTAAGAGGTTCTCTCATGGCTGGGGCTTAGGCAGCAATTTTTAGCAGGAGCACAAGCCTGCGAAACGACAGACCGACCAGCGACGGGAACTTCTAAAGCAGCCTTTCAGCAAGCTGTTCAAGCAGGCCAATGCTCACCGGCTTGTTGCTGAGCATGAAGTGAAAGCCTGCGTCCCAGAGTGTTTGAGCAGGACGCTCAGAACCCAGAAGCAGAGCTAGCTGACAGCAGGCAACACTTTCTGCAGGGTTGTGGCAGTTGATCAAGAGGTAGAAGCACCGCTCCCACCCAACGGTCAGAGCCCCGCCCGTGGACAGGAACCCTTGAAACTCTGCGCGGCCTTGGGAGACTGCCTCGCAGAGGGATCCCCCTCTGTGTTTCAAAGGGCAGAACCGGCCACCTCACGTTTGCCTCGGACAAAAGGGACGTCTGAGAAAGGTTATGAGAGGACGTTCACACGCCAAGTGCTCGTAGCAGCTGACGTTGTGAGAAGGGGACAGTTGCCTGTGTACCACTTCCTAGGCGACCGTCACAAAGCGATCCTGGGGACATTTTCCCCTGAAGACCTTCCAGACGTGAATCGTGACGAGGGCAGAACCTCCAGAACTGAGGAGATCGTTGCTGCAAAAGTCCTCGTCCGTGAACTCTTGCAGAGCCCCGGCCGGCAACGGCCTCCCTGGTTGTCAAGGCGCTCCTGTGAGGCGAGGTGTGGTGCTGGCCTTGGAGGTCTATTGCCTGGCTCTTGAGAAGGGCTAGCTACTAATTTAGTAGTTACTTGGGAACCCTGGAAGGATCCTTCTAATCCCGGTGTTCATCTCCATTGCATGTTAGTGACTATAAAGACAGAGGCTGCGATGACGTTTTGGATGAACTGGCAACGGGATGTGAGAATTCCTGAGGTTTCTGAAAAGCCAGAATAGCTTGTAAGCTTGTAAGAAAAGTAGCATTGCAAGAGGCAAGGCAGCTTCACAAAGTCATCTGGCCCTCTCCTGTGGCTCTAGCCCCTTCTGCAATTCTCCGTACAGAAATGTTCTTTTTCCTTGGAATAAAAATATGTTGCATGAACCCAGGCAAATAAGACACTAAGAAAACACTTAGGCTCTAAGGTCTTCCTCGATAAGCTGCTCAGCCTCACAGCCTTTGAAAAAAATTAATTTTGCTGCAACTCGGAATCAGAACACAGCTGGAGACTTTGGAACATAGGAAGTTTCCGACAAAACTGCTCACAAGAAACAAAGAAAAGAAAGCTATTATGCACAGAACCTTAACAATGATTGATCATTGAATGAGCCACTTGTTTTTCTTTGTAGAAAAAGATTATTGGTAATTTATTTAGTTTTCCTCTGAAGGGGAAGAATTTCAAATCCAGGTTTAGAAAGTCCTGACATAAAGGAGTCAGCTTCAAATATTCACGTTCTGAGCAACAGCTTTTCAAAGTAAAGTATCTCCAGTGCTGGAGGACTGGAGAGGAGAGAAAGGGGGATCTGCGCTTTCTTTTTAACAGGCTTGCCCACTGTCTTGGTTTTGTCTTTAAAGAAAAAAAAAATGTTAGTTTGGATAACTTCGAAGTTCTTTGTACGGTTACGTTCACGACTGAGGTAGAATAATCTTCAGTTCACGGAGTATAAGAATCTGACTGTGCTAATAACAAAAACAGACTCTTCCAAAATAGTTGTTCCAATTATCAGAACAACTCTGTTAAGATGAGTTGCTGAAAGCAGTAGGCCTGCTCAACGAACCCATCATAAGCAAAACAGAGCTTCAGATGGAGGAAAATCCGGACCGATTCTCTATAACTGGTGATACAGCACATATTGTGGGGGCTTTGAGCATTGCTGCTAAGAAATTTCCCTTTGTGGCTGACCTCACCAGAGGCTGGAACCCGCTCCACCCTTGTGCAGATCTTGCTGAGCCCCATCTTGGTGGGCACTTTGCGCTTCCACGATTGCACTGTCTTCCCGCTGGAGCTAATAACAACGAGGTCACTGCACTACCTGCCGGGAAAGTGCCAGGACGTCGACACACTCAGCTTGGAAATCAAGCCTGACTAGAACACGCATGTCTCCTTTTGCTTTGGGATGGCGATTCTGAAGCTGCACCTTCGGCCCCTGGAAAGCTCTGACATTTGAAGACACCTCAGCCAAATGGCTGTAGTACAGAACCATGGGGTGTCACCATTGCTCGTGAGTTCCTGGAGAGCCCTGGCTGGCAACGGCCTCCCTGGTTGTCAAGGCGCTCCTGTGAGGTGAGGTGTGGTGCTGGCCTTGGAGGTCCATTGCCTGGCTCTTGAGAAGGGCCGTCTCGCTTTGGCAATGGTGAAGCCCCACGCTCAAAGCGCTTGCCGCTCACGAGAGAGCCACAAACGTGTTTGGACCTGTTTTTCCCAAGGTTGTCCTGCTCATGTTGGAAACCCTGGCCAAAGAGGAGGGCTCGGGGCTTGCTGCTATTCCAAGAGAAGGCCTGAAGAGCAGGAGAGCCACGTCACGTCCCCGGAGGGAAGGCCTGCCCCAGCCTCGGCAAAGGAAAAGCATGGGCGGGCACCAGGCAACAGTCTGAGCAGGCCAGAGGAAGAAGAAAAAGAGCCACAAGCCAGGCCCCACGGTGCCAAAGGGAACAAAAACCCCAAGGAAGAGGGCCCGTCCTACCGCTCGGAAAGGAAACCTAATTGTGGAAGGGACGGCTTTTGTTCGCGGCTGCTCAGGAGGAGGTACTAAAGCGGAGCTGGATGTGTTGCGGGTGTCCCCAGCGCAGAGCAGGAGGGAGAAAAGCCTGCTTCGTGAGGTGCCTGCCCTCTCTGCTCTCGCAGCCCGAACCTCGGGACGTTTTCATAGCTGGGAATGGGGAAGACAACAGAGAGCTGAGCAACGCTCTGCGGTACCTTTGCTGCCAGAGGGTGAAAGCTGAGCGGCCCGGCCTTGGTGCTGGTGTGGCCGTGGGCCTCATGAAGGACGCGCTGGCCACTGTCTTCAGCCAGCTGGCTGTTATGCTGGGGGACTGACTGATGAGCCAGAGCAATAAGCAAATACATGAACCTTACAACCCAGCGAAGGGCTGTCTCTGTGGCGGGGGGGTGTGGGTGTGGGTGTGGGTGTGGGTGTGAGTGTGTGTTGGTGTGTGTGGGGGTGTTCTGTACCATCTCCCCACACACAGGCACAAGTGCTCGCACGCATTCATGCTTTTGAAATGGACACCATTGACAGTCGAGTTTAAAGGTGTGACGACCATTTCTTTGCAGCACTCAGCTACAGTGGGTGAGGCACTGGGATGGCATCTCTCTCCTTTCAGGGAGCACCTGTGGTGCTTCTCGGTGCTCCTCTATCACTACCTGCTCCTCCTCCACGCAAGCAGAGGCCAGCGTAGTCTCCTGCAAGGGCTCTCCCAAGCAACGAGCTCTCTTCTCCTAGAATGTGCCACGGGCCATCACCGTGAGCTCAGGCCCATAGGATCCTGCCCTGGGGCCACAGAGATGAAACACAGTGGGTGGCCATGACCTGGCTACTGCCCAGGGAGGCGCAGGACCCCAGCAGTGCCAGCAAAGGGCCACCGGCAGCACACACACAGCTCCTTGCTGTGACCCCACAAGGGAGGGGGAGGAGAGCCCAAGCGGCAGCCAGGGCCAGCAGGTGGAGGATGCCCTGCTCCCTGCTGCCACAGCCCCGCAGGCACAGCAACGGGAGCGGGGAGGAGAGCAGCAATCCACTTTGGGGCAGGCAGTCCAGTCGGGGCAACCTGGCAGGGCTCCTTCCAGCCGTGGGGCCAAAACATCCTTCCCCCCGTCCCCTCCTGCTGCCAACTGCTCGGGGCTTTGGCTTGCCTGCTCTGCCATGGCTACACTGGGCGCACCAGGGGGGTGTCTCCAGGGATGCCTGCCAGCCCACCAGAAGCCAGGGGCTGTCTGTATTCAAAAGATCCTCTGGGCACAAGGCCTTGGCTTCAGCCTCAGCGACAAGCTCCAGCTCCATGGCTTGTGCCCGGCACTCTGCTGCCCTTTCCCTTCCCCTCTTCGATTGCCTTCCCTGGGCAGAACTAGGCGGGACGAACACAGTGTGGCTTGCTGCTGCGCACAGCACCACCGCCACTCAGGCCTTCAGCGGTACCGCAACACCAACAGGGAATGGGAGGCTTCTTTCTGGCAGGAATCAAAGCAGCCTGCTCAAGTCCTGCTGGAAGTCTGGGGAGGCGGGCTGTGCAGGCAGGCGAGTGCTCTCGCGCGCCCCTCCTCTTGGAGCCTTGAGACACTGTGAGGCAGAGCTGTGGGTGGGCAGGGGCACCGAAGGCAGCGGTGGCCACGGCTACAAAGGGAACGCGGGAAGGTGACGTGGGCAGCAGCCGCACTGGCAGAGCCATACGTGGGCTGGGGACATGACTGCACCGCAGGGACCATCGAAACACACGGGCACGCGCCTGGCCACATGCCAGTGCCCAGGGCAAAGGCAACGAGAAGGGGCTGGGGGGCGACCTCGGGAGCTCTGCCACCAGCAAGAGAGGCCCGGCATTGCCCCAGGCCCTCGCAGCGCTGCTCGGGGCACCTCGGTGCTGTTCCTCCAGGGCTGGCACCACCGTGGGGGTCACAGCAGAGCCCCGGCCTCTGCCAGCCGGAGCGGTCCTGCTCAGACGCCTCAGCCTCACTCGGCGCATCTGCATGCGGGAGCCCATTGGCTGCCTCCAGAGTTTCCCAGCAGCCTTTGCTCCCTCGCGCATCACCGCTGCCGCTCGTGGGTCACAGTGGCCTCGGCTGTGTTGCCTGGAGCTGCCGGCCAGGTCCTGCACTCCTTGGGCGACCGAGGAAGTGGCGAGAGGGCCTGCTCCGCGGTTTCACCCTGTGACCTGGAGCAGCGCTTGCACCGCTTCCATCGTTGCTTTGGCATCGCCGGCTCAGGGCCTGTGGCTTTGGGTCCTTGTGGCGGCCATGCTTCGCAAGGAAGGGAGGAGAAACAACCCCCCCAAGAGAGTCCGGTTCCAGCTGCCGGAGAGGCACTGGCGGGAGGAACTGGAGGAGGAGAGCCAAGGGGCTGCTGGCGCCCTTTGGGCCGCAGCAGGCCCCCCGAGCTCTTCCTCGCTGCCTTGGGGGGAGCCCAGCCAGGCTGAGGAGGAGGAGGAGGCGGGGCTGCCACGCGTGCGGCCAGCCACAAGGGTGAAGAACTGGCTGAGGGGCCTTCCTTCCCACCTCCAGCAGCTGGGCAGATCCTGCGCAGGTAGGCAAGTGCCTGGGGCGGCAGGTAGTTCTCCATGTGCGGCTGGGGATCCCGCCCTTGGCAGAGGAGGGCAGCCCAGCCTCGACGAGAGATGGCCTCCATGAGGGTCCTGCATCAGCCTCCTCTAGCAACCTCCACAGGGAAGGGACGGGGCTTCCCCACGACGGGCCCTGCCTGCTTTGCTTCAAGGCCACTCGTAGGCGCTTCTCTGAGCAGGCAGCCCAGGCAGGGAGGCAGGGCCCCTGCCCACAGCACGCCTGAGAGCCTCCGGAGCACGCGGCGCTGGGGCCGGGGCACGGAGGCCCCGGCCTTCCTTCCTGGGGGCTTCTGCATTCCTTCCATTGCCAGGTTTCCAGTCTTGCCGGCTCTGGAAGCAATGCAGGCAGGCCCAGCAGCCCGCGGAGAGCCTCGCTGCTGCTGCTGCTGCGTAAGTGATTGCTGCCCAGCTCGCTCCTACACAGGCTTCCCCCGTTCCGCATGGGGCCGCAGCCTCATCCCCAGCCAGCCAGCCAGCACACGCCTCCCCCCGCCACTGCCCTGCCCAAAGCACACGCACTACGTGCTGCCCCCGTCCAGGGCATGCACTTGAGAGCCTGCTCGAGCTCGCCTCCTCCCTCTCCTGGCCCTCCTCAGGCCTGGGCCTCTGCCCAGCTCTCCACCTCCACCTCCACCTCCACCTCCACTCCACACAGGGGCAGCACGAGCTGGGCTGAGGCCCCTGCATGCCGCTACTGCAGTGCCAACCGGGCAGGTCCCAGGCCTGTGCCTTGCACACCAACTGGGTGCCCCTTTGGAGGAGGCCGGCCACCTTCCCCCTTCTGCTCACTGCCCTGCCTTTCCGGTCATTGCAGCGAGCCCACGGGCCTCGTGGAGCAAGAGGAGAGCAGCAGCATCACCTTCAGCCTAGGCAGCGACCAGGACCTGGTGAGCGAGGGCAGCCCCCATCACACAGCTCTCGGCGGGCCTCTGCGGGGCCCAGCACCTCATGGCCTTGCTGGCGGAGCAGCGCCTGTGCCCCACAGGCTGCAAGCACCACCAAGACGGCTCCAGCAGCCCGGGCTTGCCATCTCCCTCCCCTACCAGAGCCAGCAGCCTCCCTCTACATCCCGCCCCTCCACAGCGCCTCTCCTCCCTCTCTGAGGCACTGTCTTGTCCACCCTTGTCCCCAAAGGCCGAGCAGAGCCTCAGCGCAGAGGTCCCCAGCCTTGAGGAGACCGGCGTGCCTTCCGGGGAAGAAGACTGTGACCTGGGTAAGCCCTGAGTGGCCTGAGTGCACAGGCAACAAGGCTGGCACGACGTGGCCGTGCCCCGTGGGGTGCTGGGCTGAGCCGAGCAGCTGCCAGGCGAGGGCACCTCCTCCTTTAGATCCTGCGCATAGCCAGGAGAAGGCCTTGGGAGAAGGCTTGGGTGCAGGGGGCCCCGCATCCTGTGGGGAAAGCCTTTCCTGGGGCACTGTTGGCAGCCGTCAGCAAAGAGGCCAGGCAGAAAAGCCCCAGCAGAAGCGAGCCAGGCTGCTGCTGCTGCTGGTGGCAGGGGGGGCCTGCAGGGCGCCAGCCCAGGCAGATCCCAGGAGAGCTGGGTGGAGCTGGCACCCATTTGCAAGGAGGCATCTGGAAGCGTGCCTGCCGGCGAGGCAGGCCATGGGCCGACCCGCCAGGAGCAGGAAGCCCTGCGGGCACTCAGCAAGGCCGTCCTGCCCTCTTGCTGGTGTCTTGCTGGCTGCTCCAGCGGTCCGGAAACTCCGTGGCACTTGGAGAGCAGAGGGCAGGCAGCGGCCATGCTTCACCACCGTTCACTCGGTCTCTCCTCTGCTCCCGTCTTCCTCCTTGCCCCCGTGCCGCAGAACCCTCTCCTGCAGCACAAGAAGGGCACGCCACGGAGCCCAGCTGCGACGAGGCGATAGAGGCGGCTGTCCGGTACATCTCCAAATACGTCAAGGACCTGGCCGCCTACATGGAGCAAGCCATCTCCCTGGGTAAGCAGGCAAGGGCAGAGGCGGAGGTCTTGTGCCCAGCGGGACGGGGCTCCCGGGGACAGGCGCAGAGCAAAGGAGCAAAGCGAGGGTGGCCTGCCTGAGGGGAAGGGAGGCTCTTTTGGAAGGCAGGAGCTTTTGGATCTCGGGGTGGTCCTGGGCTGGGAAGAGAGAGTGGTGGCGTGCCCCCTGGCCGCAGCCCCAGGCCGGCAGCCCCACGCGCCACTTGATGCTCGGCTCGCTTGCTCCCCTGGTGAGGAGGATGTGGGACGAGGCCCTTTTCCTTGCCTGCGTGCGTGTGGGCCAGGCGTGCGGGTGGAAGAGCTCCCTGCCTGGGCAGCGAGGGGCTGTGTGCGAGCAAAGAGGGGCTGCTGGCAAGCACAGGCCTGAATGCCTGTGCCCTCGCCTGCTGTCCCCGAGTGCTTTGTCAGAGGTAACCCAATCGGCAGAGGAGGCCTTGACGGTCTGCCTCTCTGTTCTCCCCTGCTGCCTTTTCCTTCCAGAGATGGAGCTCGCCAAAGGCCTTCAGGCATCAGCCAGTGTCTTCAAGAAGACCAGCTCTCCAGAGGTAAGCTGGCCGACAGGGGCAGCCCCCAAAGCTCCCGCCACACACCCCAGGGCCCTGCTTCCTGTGCTCCCACTCCAGCTGCCGGGCAGGGGGCTTGGCTGGCCCTCACAGCTTCTGCCGGCATCCACTCTGCCTCCCAGCACTCTCTTGCCAGCCAGACACTGCAATGCACACGGTCACCTCCACAGAAAATGTTTTTTCCCACTCGCGCCCTCCCTCGCCTGGAAGGAGCGCTCTCTCTGGTCTCACGAGGTCGTGTTCAGTCTCAGCAGCTCGTGTTTTCTCGTTTCTCAGGCAATCGTGACACCTCCGTCTTCTCCTTCGCCCACTCTGGAGCCTGATGCAGCGGACGGGGAAGGCCTGCGGCAAGACAGTGAGGCGCAAAAGCAATGCCTGCAGGTAGGAGAGCCACGCAGCACAGAAGCTCGCCCCTGGACCCGCACAGCGATGCTCATGCACACGCGCACGCAGGCACAGCGCTGAGCCAGATGACTGGCTGCAGAGTGCCCCTGCTCAGCAGGCAGGAAGTGCGGGCCACCAGCCGACTCCCTGGCACCACAGGCAGCTCTTTCCACGGCTGGAATCCCCTTTCTGCTCCACCTCGCTGATGCCTCGGCCTGCTGCCCCTTCCACGCGCACCCGGGCACACGGGTCTCAGGGCTCCCTGGCTACACGCAGCAGGCGGAGAGGCCTTGAGCGCTCCGTCGGGGCAGAAGGCGGCTCTTGCTTTCATCCCTCTCGAGGCTAAGGGCCCCTGGTGCCTTTCAAGCGGCACTGGTTTGCAGGGCAAACTCTTTCCTCGGGGGGTTGTTCTCATTTCCGAGTCCACAGCTGGGCAAACGCCAGGGAGGCCTGCTGTCCCCGACCAAGTCCCTGGCAAAGGCAGGAACAGGGAGCCCCTGGCTCCGGCCACTCTCAGCCTTTGCTCTTTCTCTCTCCCTGCTTCAGGCCCTGGGGGAAACACTCCTCGTCAACCACCAGCTGCTGGAGAAGATGGAGCAGCAGTGGCAGCAGGCCGAAAGGGAGCTGGTAAATAAGGCGGACTCGCCACAGAGGTGGCGTTGGTGCCCCCTGATCCACCCTCAAGTCTCCCAGGCACAAGCACGGCCTTGAGCGTACATCTGCTCGCTGCTAGCCTGCGGCCCGGGGCAGCAGTGCTCTGCTCGGAAAGAGCCTTGGCCAGCCAGGTGCCCAGGGCACGTCACCTGCAACAAAAAAACCTCCGAGCTCTTCCTCTGCTAGTAGTCCTCGCTCTTCCCGGTCAGCCGTCAGCCTGGGTCCCTTCTTCTTTCCCAGCAAAGGGAGAAGGCTGAGCTGTTTGGCCTGCCCTGCTGCGAGGAGGAAACGCAGGAGGGGCCAGCCGAAGAAGAGCAGCCGAGTGCCCGCTGCACCCCCAGCCCTGAAGGCCTGTGCAGCTGGAGGACGGAGCTGAGGAGACGGTGAGAGCAGAGCTGCTCTGGACGGCGGCTGTGCAGGGAGCGTGCTGGGGGCCTGCCTTAGCCTGCGTACAGATGCACCACCCCAGGCCAGAAACAGCTGCCTCTCTGCCCAGGGCACACACTGGCAGCACTCTCCTGGGGGCCCTGAACCACCTCCGCCACCTCCCTGGCTGCCCCACCACATCCGGCCTTGGCCCATGCCAACCTGGGCACGGAGGGCAGCTCCTGTGCCTGGCAAGTCCCTGGGGCTGCTCCAGCTCCTCTGCTGCAGGGGCTCCCTTGCAGGACCTCCTGGTGGGACCACAGCCACCTTGCCAGCAGCAGCAAATGCCACCTTGCCAGCTGTGCTGGGACAGAGGAGCGCAGGCCCAAAGGGCCTGGCTTGAACTCCCCGCTGATCCTCAGCGGGGAGGTAGGACCGCCAGCAGAAACACCTGGGCCCTTTGTGCTCGAGCTCTTCAGGGAGGGAGTGCCCAGGGCGGAAATGCCCAGGCGATTGCATTGCCCAGTGCAGTTGGGTGCGTGCCCAACAGGCACAGGCAGTTGGGTGCGTGCGCAGGGCAAGCCTCCTCCTTCCCTCTGAGCTCTTTTCCTTTCCTCCTCTGCCTCCTCCCAGCTTGCAGAGCAAGTGGAAGCTCCTGCAGCCTGCAGCAGTCCACAGGTTTTCTGCCAGGCTGCCAGAACAAGCAGACCAAGCTTTCCTCAGCTCCGGACGTTTGCTCCCTCGTGTTGCCAAACGGCCAGTCTGAAGAGAAGCCAAGGGGTAACCTGGCTTGCAAGCCGAGTGCTCGAAAAGAAGCCGGGGGTGGTGGCCCAGCGGGGTGCACACTGGCACGCAGGCTTGGTGGACACGCACCGCTTTTCCCAACACAGCGAAGCTGTTAGCTCCATCTTCACGGGCAGACACAGATTCTCCAAGCATGCGTTTTGCCCACGGACTAAAAGGCCTAAGAGGTTCTCTCATGGCTGGGGCTTAGGCAGCAATTTTTAGCAGGAGCACAAGCCTGCGAAACGACAGACCGACCAGCGACGGGAACTTCTAAAGCAGCCTTTCAGCAAGCTGTTCAAGCAGGCCAATGCTCACCGGCTTGTTGCTGAGCATGAAGTGAAAGCCTGCGTCCCAGAGTGTTTGAGCAGGACGCTCAGAACCCAGAAGCAGAGCTAGCTGACAGCAGGCAACACTTTCTGCAGGGTTGTGGCAGTTGATCAAGAGGTAGAAGCACCACTCCCACCCAACGGTCAGAGCCCCGCCCGTGGACAGGAACCCTTGAAACTCTGCGCGGCCTTGGGAGACTGCCTCGCAGAGGGATCCCCCTCTGTGTTTCAAAGGGCAGAACCGGCCACCTCACGTTTGCCTCGGACAAAAGGGACGTCTGAGAAAGGTTATGAGAGGACGTTCACACGCCAAGTGCTCGTAGCAGCTGACGTTGTGAGAAGGGGACAGTTGCCTGTGTACCACTTCCTAGGCGACCGTCACAAAGCGATCCTGGGGACATTTTCCCCTGAAGACCTTCCAGACGTGAATCGTGACGAGGGCAGAACCTCCAGAACTGAGGAGATCGTTGCTGCAAAAGTCCTCGTCCGTGAACTCTTGCAGAGCCCCGGCCGGCAACGGCCTCCCTGGTTGTCAAGGCGCTCCTGTGAGGCGAGGTGTGGTGCTGGCCTTGGAGGTCTATTGCCTGGCTCTTGAGAAGGGCTAGCTACTAATTTAGTAGTTACTTGGGAACCCTGGAAGGATCCTTCTAATCCCGGTGTTCATCTCCATTGCATGTTAGTGACTATAAAGACAGAGGCTGCGATGACGTTTTGGATGAACTGGCAACGGGATGTGAGAATTCCTGAGGTTTCTGAAAAGCCAGAATAGCTTGTAAGCTTGTAAGAAAAGTAGCATTGCAAGAGGCAAGGCAGCTTCACAAAGTCATCTGGCCCTCTCCTGTGGCTCTAGCCCCTTCTGCAATTCTCCGTACAGAAATGTTCTTTTTCCTTGGAATAAAAATATGTTGCATGAACCCAGGCAAATAAGACACTAAGAAAACACTTAGGCTCTAAGGTCTTCCTCGATAAGCTGCTCAGCCTCACAGCCTTTGAAAAAAATTAATTTTGCTGCAACTCGGAATCAGAACACAGCTGGAGACTTTGGAACATAGGAAGTTTCCGACAAAACTGCTCACAAGAAACAAAGAAAAGAAAGCTATTATGCACAGAACCTTAACAATGATTGATCATTGAATGAGCCACTTGTTTTTCTTTGTAGAAAAAGATTATTGGTAATTTATTTAGTTTTCCTCTGAAGGGGAAGAATTTCAAATCCAGGTTTAGAAAGTCCTGACATAAAGGAGTCAGCTTCAAATATTCACGTTCTGAGCAACAGCTTTTCAAAGTAAAGTATCTCCAGTGCTGGAGGACTGGAGAGGAGAGAAAGGGGGATCTGCGCTTTCTTTTTAACAGGCTTGCCCACTGTCTTGGTTTTGTCTTTAAAGAAAAAAAAAATGTTAGTTTGGATAACTTCGAAGTTCTTTGTACGGTTACGTTCACGACTGAGGTAGAATAATCTTCAGTTCACGGAGTATAAGAATCTGACTGTGCTAATAACAAAAACAGACTCTTCCAAAATAGTTGTTCCAATTATCAGAACAACTCTGTTAAGATGAGTTGCTGAAAGCAGTAGGCCTGCTCAACGAACCCATCATAAGCAAAACAGAGCTTCAGATGGAGGAAAATCCGGACCGATTCTCTATAACTGGTGATACAGCACATATTGTGGGGGCTTTGAGCATTGCTGCTAAGAAATTTCCCTTTGTGGCTGACCTCACCAGAGGCTGGAACCCGCTCCACCCTTGTGCAGATCTTGCTGAGCCCCATCTTGGTGGGCACTTTGCGCTTCCACGATTGCACTGTCTTCCCGCTGGAGCTAATAACAACGAGGTCACTGCACTACCTGCCGGGAAAGTGCCAGGACGTCGACACACTCAGCTTGGAAATCAAGCCTGACTAGAACACGCATGTCTCCTTTTGCTTTGGGATGGCGATTCTGAAGCTGCACCTTCGGCCCCTGGAAAGCTCTGACATTTGAAGACACCTCAGCCAAATGGCTGTAGTACAGAACCATGGGGTGTCACCATTGCTCGTGAGTTCCTGGAGAGCCCTGGCTGGCAACGGCCTCCCTGGTTGTCAAGGCGCTCCTGTGAGGTGAGGTGTGGTGCTGGCCTTGGAGGTCCATTGCCTGGCTCTTGAGAAGGGCCGTCTCGCTTTGGCAATGGTGAAGCCCCACGCTCAAAGCGCTTGCCGCTCACGAGAGAGCCACAAACGTGTTTGGACCTGTTTTTCCCAAGGTTGTCCTGCTCATGTTGGAAACCCTGGCCAAAGAGGAGGGCTCGGGGCTTGCTGCTATTCCAAGAGAAGGCCTGAAGAGCAGGAGAGCCACGTCACGTCCCCGGAGGGAAGGCCTGCCCCAGCCTCGGCAAAGGAAAAGCATGGGCGGGCACCAGGCAACAGTCTGAGCAGGCCAGAGGAAGAAGAAAAAGAGCCACAAGCCAGGCCCCACGGTGCCAAAGGGAACAAAAACCCCAAGGAAGAGGGCCCGTCCTACCGCTCGGAAAGGAAACCTAATTGTGGAAGGGACGGCTTTTGTTCGCGGCTGCTCAGGAGGAGGTACTAAAGCGGAGCTGGATGTGTTGCGGGTGTCCCCAGCGCAGAGCAGGAGGGAGAAAAGCCTGCTTCGTGAGGTGCCTGCCCTCTCTGCTCTCGCAGCCCGAACCTCGGGACGTTTTCATAGCTGGGAATGGGGAAGACAACAGAGAGCTGAGCAACGCTCTGCGGTACCTTTGCTGCCAGAGGGTGAAAGCTGAGCGGCCCGGCCTTGGTGCTGGTGTGGCCGTGGGCCTCATGAAGGACGCGCTGGCCACTGTCTTCAGCCAGCTGGCTGTTATGCTGGGGGACTGACTGATGAGCCAGAGCAATAAGCAAATACATGAACCTTACAACCCAGCGAAGGGCTGTCTCTGTGGCGGGGGGGTGTGGGTGTGGGTGTGGGTGTGGGTGTGGGTGTGAGTGTGTGTTGGTGTGTGTGGGGGTGTTCTGTACCATCTCCCCACACACAGGCACAAGTGCTCGCACGCATTCATGCTTTTGAAATGGACACCATTGACAGTCGAGTTTAAAGGTGTGACGACCATTTCTTTGCAGCACTCAGCTACAGTGGGTGAGGCACTGGGATGGCATCTCTCTCCTTTCAGGGAGCACCTGTGGTGCTTCTCGGTGCTCCTCTATCACTACCTGCTCCTCCTCCACGCAAGCAGAGGCCAGCGTAGTCTCCTGCAAGGGCTCTCCCAAGCAACGAGCTCTCTTCTCCTAGAATGTGCCACGGGCCATCACCGTGAGCTCAGGCCCATAGGATCCTGCCCTGGGGCCACAGAGATGAAACACAGTGGGTGGCCATGACCTGGCTACTGCCCAGGGAGGCGCAGGACCCCAGCAGTGCCAGCAAAGGGCCACCGGCAGCACACACACAGCTCCTTGCTGTGACCACACAAGGGAGGGGGAAGAGAGCCCAAGCGGCAGCCAGGGCCAGCAGGTGGAGGATGCCCTGCTCCCTGCTGCCACAGCCCCGCAGGCACAGCAACGGGAGCGCGGAGGAGAGCAGCAATCCACTTTGGGGCAGGCAGTCCAGTCGGGGCAACCTGGCAGGGCTCCTTCCAGCCGTGGGGCCAAAACATCCTTCCCCCCGTCCCCTCCTGCTGCCAACTGCTCGGGGCTTTGGCTTGCCTGCTCTGCCATGGCTACACTGGGCGCACCAGGGGGGTGTCTCCAGGGATGCCTGCCAGCCCACCAGAAGCCAGGGGCTGTCTGTATTCAAAAGATCCTCTGGGCACAAGGCCTTGGCTTCAGCCTCAGCGACAAGCTCCAGCTCCATGGCTTGTGCCCGGCACTCTGCTGCCCTTTCCCTTCCCCTCTTCGATTGCCTTCCCTGGGCAGAACTAGGCGGGACGAACACAGTGTGGCTTGCTGCTGCGCACAGCACCACCGCCACTCAGGCCTTCAGCGGTACCGCAACACCAACAGGGAATGGGAGGCTTCTTTCTGGCAGGAATCAAAGCAGCCTGCTCAAGTCCTGCTGGAAGTCTGGGGAGGCGGGCTGTGCAGGCAGGCGAGTGCTCTCGCGCGCCCCTCCTCTTGGAGCCTTGAGACACTGTGAGGCAGAGCTGTGGGTGGGCAGGGGCACCGAAGGCAGCGGTGGCCACGGCTACAAAGGGAACGCGGGAAGGTGACGTGGGCAGCAGCCGCACTGGCAGAGCCATACGTGGGCTGGGGACATGACTGCACCGCAGGGACCATCGAAACACACGGGCACGCGCCTGGCCACATGCCAGTGCCCAGGGCAAAGGCAACGAGAAGGGGCTGGGGGGCGACCTCGGGAGCTCTGCCACCAGCAAGAGAGGCCCGGCATTGCCCCAGGCCCTCGCAGCGCTGCTCGGGGCACCTCGGTGCTGTTCCTCCAGGGCTGGCACCACCGTGGGGGTCACAGCAGAGCCCCGGCCTCTGCCAGCCGGAGCGGTCCTGCTCAGACGCCTCAGCCTCACTCGGCGCATCTGCATGCGGGAGCCCATTGGCTGCCTCCAGAGTTTCCCAGCAGCCTTTGCTCCCTCGCGCATCACCGCTGCCGCTCGTGGGTCACAGTGGCCTCGGCTGTGTTGCCTGGAGCTGCCGGCCAGGTCCTGCACTCCTTGGGCGACCGAGGAAGTGGCGAGAGGGCCTGCTCCGCGGTTTCACCCTGTGACCTGGAGCAGCGCTTGCACCGCTTCCATCGTTGCTTTGGCATCGCCGGCTCAGGGCCTGTGGCTTTGGGTCCTTGTGGCGGCCATGCTTCGCAAGGAAGGGAGGAGAAACAACCCCCCCAAGAGAGTCCGGTTCCAGCTGCCGGAGAGGCACTGGCGGGAGGAACTGGAGGAGGAGAGCCAAGGGGCTGCTGGCGCCCTTTGGGCCGCAGCAGGCCCCCCGAGCTCTTCCTCGCTGCCTTGGGGGGAGCCCAGCCAGGCTGAGGAGGAGGAGGAGGCGGGGCTGCCACGCGTGCGGCCAGCCACAAGGGTGAAGAACTGGCTGAGGGGCCTTCCTTCCCACCTCCAGCAGCTGGGCAGATCCTGCGCAGGTAGGCAAGTGCCTGGGGCGGCAGGTAGTTCTCCATGTGCGGCTGGGGATCCCGCCCTTGGCAGAGGAGGGCAGCCCAGCCTCGACGAGAGATGGCCTCCACGAGGGTCCTGCATCAGCCTCCTCTAGCAACCTCCACAGGGAAGGGACGGGGCTTCCCCACGACGGGCCCTGCCTGCTTTGCTTCAAGGCCACTCGTAGGCGCTTCTCTGAGCAGGCAGCCCAGGCAGGGAGGCAGGGCCCCTGCCCACAGCACGCCTGAGAGCCTCCGGAGCACGCGGCCCTGGGGCCGGGGCACGGAGGCCCCGGCCTTCCTTCCTGGGGGCTTCTGCATTCCTTCCATTGCCAGGTTTCCAGTCTTGCCGGCTCTGGAAGCAATGCAGGCAGGCCCAGCAGCCCGCGGAGAGCCTCGCTGCTGCTGCTGCTGCGTAAGTGATTGCTGCCCAGCTCGCTCCTACACAGGCTTCCCCCGTTCCGCATGGGGCCGCAGCCTCATCCCCAGCCAGCCAGCCAGCACACGCCTCCCCCCGCCACTGCCCTGCCCAAAGCACACGCACTACGTGCTGCCCCCGTCCAGGGCATGCACTTGAGAGCCTGCTCGAGCTCGCCTCCTCCCTCTCCTGGCCCTCCTCAGGCCTGGGCCTCTGCCCAGCTCTCCACCTCCACCTCCACCTCCACCTCCACTCCACACAGGGGCAGCACGAGCTGGGCTGAGGCCCCTGCATGCCGCTACTGCAGTGCCAACCGGGCAGGTCCCAGGCCTGTGCCTTGCACACCAACTGGGTGCCCCTTTGGAGGAGGCCGGCCACCTTCCCCCTTCTGCTCACTGCCCTGCCTTTCCGGTCATTGCAGCGAGCCCACGGGCCTCGTGGAGCAAGAGGAGAGCAGCAGCATCACCTTCAGCCTAGGCAGCGACCAGGACCTGGTGAGCGAGGGCAGCCCCCATCACACAGCTCTCGGCGGGCCTCTGCGGGGCCCAGCACCTCATGGCCTTGCTGGCGGAGCAGCGCCTGTGCCCCACAGGCTGCAAGCACCACCAAGACGGCTCCAGCAGCCCGGGCTTGCCATCTCCCTCCCCTACCAGAGCCAGCAGCCTCCCTCTACATCCCGCCCCTCCACAGCGCCTCTCCTCCCTCTCTGAGGCACTGTCTTGTCCACCCTTGTCCCCAAAGGCCGAGCAGAGCCTCAGCGCAGAGGTCCCCAGCCTTGAGGAGACCGGCGTGCCTTCCGGGGAAGAAGACTGTGACCTGGGTAAGCCCTGAGTGGCCTGAGTGCACAGGCAACAAGGCTGGCACGACGTGGCCGTGCCCCGTGGGGTGCTGGGCTGAGCCGAGCAGCTGCCAGGCGAGGGCACCTCCTCCTTTAGATCCTGCGCATAGCCAGGAGAAGGCCTTGGGAGAAGGCTTGGGTGCAGGGGGCCCCGCATCCTGTGGGGAAAGCCTTTCCTGGGGCACTGTTGGCAGCCGTCAGCAAAGAGGCCAGGCAGAAAAGCCCCAGCAGAAGCGAGCCAGGCTGCTGCTGCTGCTGGTGGCAGGGGGGGCCTGCAGGGCGCCAGCCCAGGCAGATCCCAGGAGAGCTGGGTGGAGCTGGCACCCATTTGCAAGGAGGCATCTGGAAGCGTGCCTGCCGGCGAGGCAGGCCACGGGCCGACCCGCCAGGAGCAGGAAGCCCTGCGGGCACTCAGCAAGGCCGTCCTGCCCTCTTGCTGGTGTCTTGCTGGCTGCTCCAGCGGTCCGGAAACTCCGTGGCACTTGGAGAGCAGAGGGCAGGCAGCGGCCATGCTTCACCACCGTTCACTCGGTCTCTCCTCTGCTCCCGTCTTCCTCCTTGCCCCCGTGCCGCAGAACCCTCTCCTGCAGCACAAGAAGGGCACGCCACGGAGCCCAGCTGCGACGAGGCGATAGAGGCGGCTGTCCGGTACATCTCCAAATACGTCAAGGACCTGGCCGCCTACATGGAGCAAGCCATCTCCCTGGGTAAGCAGGCAAGGGCAGAGGCGGAGGTCTTGTGCCCAGCGGGACGGGGCTCCCGGGGACAGGCGCAGAGCAAAGGAGCAAAGCGAGGGTGGCCTGCCTGAGGGGAAGGGAGGCTCTTTTGGAAGGCAGGAGCTTTTGGATCTCGGGGTGGTCCTGGGCTGGGAAGAGAGAGTGGTGGCGTGCCCCCTGGCCGCAGCCCCAGGCCGGCAGCCCCACGCGCCACTTGATGCTCGGCTCGCTTGCTCCCCTGGTGAGGAGGATGTGGGACGAGGCCCTTTTCCTTGCCTGCGTGCGTGTGGGCCAGGCGTGCGGGTGGAAGAGCTCCCTGCCTGGGCAGCGAGGGGCTGTGTGCGAGCAAAGAGGGGCTGCTGGCAAGCACAGGCCTGAATGCCTGTGCCCTCGCCTGCTGTCCCCGAGTGCTTTGTCAGAGGTAACCCAATCGGCAGAGGAGGCCTTGACGGTCTGCCTCTCTGTTCTCCCCTGCTGCCTTTTCCTTCCAGAGATGGAGCTCGCCAAAGGCCTTCAGGCATCAGCCAGTGTCTTCAAGAAGACCAGCTCTCCAGAGGTAAGCTGGCCGACAGGGGCAGCCCCCAAAGCTCCCGCCACACACCCCAGGGCCCTGCTTCCTGTGCTCCCACTCCAGCTGCCGGGCAGGGGGCTTGGCTGGCCCTCACAGCTTCTGCCGGCATCCACTCTGCCTCCCAGCACTCTCTTGCCAGCCAGACACTGCAATGCACACGGTCACCTCCACAGAAAATGTTTTTTCCCACTCGCGCCCTCCCTCGCCTGGAAGGAGCGCTCTCTCTGGTCTCACGAGGTCGTGTTCAGTCTCAGCAGCTCGTGTTTTCTCGTTTCTCAGGCAATCGTGACACCTCCGTCTTCTCCTTCGCCCACTCTGGAGCCTGATGCAGCGGACGGGGAAGGCCTGCGGCAAGACAGTGAGGCGCAAAAGCAATGCCTGCAGGTAGGAGAGCCACGCAGCACAGAAGCTCGCCCCTGGACCCGCACAGCGATGCTCATGCACACGCGCACGCAGGCACAGCGCTGAGCCAGATGACTGGCTGCAGAGTGCCCCTGCTCAGCAGGCAGGAAGTGCGGGCCACCAGCCGACTCCCTGGCACCACAGGCAGCTCTTTCCACGGCTGGAATCCCCTTTCTGCTCCACCTCGCTGATGCCTCGGCCTGCTGCCCCTTCCACGCGCACCCGGGCACACGGGTCTCAGGGCTCCCTGGCTACACGCAGCAGGCGGAGAGGCCTTGAGCGCTCCGTCGGGGCAGAAGGCGGCTCTTGCTTTCATCCCTCTCGAGGCTAAGGGCCCCTGGTGCCTTTCAAGCGGCACTGGTTTGCAGGGCAAACTCTTTCCTCGGGGGGTTGTTCTCATTTCCGAGTCCACAGCTGGGCAAACGCCAGGGAGGCCTGCTGTCCCCGACCAAGTCCCTGGCAAAGGCAGGAACAGGGAGCCCCTGGCTCCGGCCACTCTCAGCCTTTGCTCTTTCTCTCTCCCTGCTTCAGGCCCTGGGGGAAACACTCCTCGTCAACCACCAGCTGCTGGAGAAGATGGAGCAGCAGTGGCAGCAGGCCGAAAGGGAGCTGGTAAATAAGGCGGACTCGCCACAGAGGTGGCGTTGGTGCCCCCTGATCCACCCTCAAGTCTCCCAGGCACAAGCACGGCCTTGAGCGTACATCTGCTCGCTGCTAGCCTGCGGCCCGGGGCAGCAGTGCTCTGCTCGGAAAGAGCCTTGGCCAGCCAGGTGCCCAGGGCACGTCACCTGCAACAAAAAAACCTCCGAGCTCTTCCTCTGCTAGTAGTCCTCGCTCTTCCCGGTCAGCCGTCAGCCTGGGTCCCTTCTTCTTTCCCAGCAAAGGGAGAAGGCTGAGCTGTTTGGCCTGCCCTGCTGCGAGGAGGAAACGCAGGAGGGGCCAGCCGAAGAAGAGCAGCCGAGTGCCCGCTGCACCCCCAGCCCTGAAGGCCTGTGCAGCTGGAGGACGGAGCTGAGGAGACGGTGAGAGCAGAGCTGCTCTGGACGCCGGCTGCGCAGGGAGCGTGCTGGGGGCCTGCCTTAGCCTGCGTACAGATGCACCACCCCAGGCCAGAAACAGCTGCCTCTCTGCCCAGGGCACACACTGGCAGCACTCTCCTGGGGGCCCTGAACCACCTCCGCCACCTCCCTGGCTGCCCCACCACATCCGGCCTTGGCCCATGCCAACCTGGGCACGGAGGGCAGCTCCTGTGCCTGGCAAGTCCCTGGGGCTGCTCCAGCTCCTCTGCTGCAGGGGCTCCCTTGCAGGACCTCCTGGTGGGACCACAGCCACCTTGCCAGCAGCAGCAAATGCCACCTTGCCAGCTGTGCTGGGACAGAGGAGCGCAGGCCCAAAGGGCCTGGCTTGAACTCCCCGCTGATCCTCAGCGGGGAGGTAGGACCGCCAGCAGAAACACCTGGGCCCTTTGTGCTCGAGCTCTTCAGGGAGGGAGTGCCCAGGGCGGAAATGCCCAGGCGATTGCATTGCCCAGTGCAGTTGGGTGCGTGCCCAACAGGCACAGGCAGTTGGGTGCGTGCGCAGGGCAAGCCTCCTCCTTCCCTCTGAGCTCTTTTCCTTTCCTCCTCTGCCTCCTCCCAGCTTGCAGAGCAAGTGGAAGCTCCTGCAGCCTGCAGCAGTCCACAGGTTTTCTGCCAGGCTGCCAGAACAAGCAGACCAAGCTTTCCTCAGCTCCGGACGTTTGCTCCCTCGTGTTGCCAAACGGCCAGTCTGAAGAGAAGCCAAGGGGTAACCTGGCTTGCAAGCCGAGTGCTCGAAAAGAAGCCGGGGGTGGTGGCCCAGCGGGGTGCACACTGGCACGCAGGCTTGGTGGACACGCACCGCTTTTCCCAACACAGCGAAGCTGTTAGCTCCATCTTCACGGGCAGACACAGATTCTCCAAGCATGCGTTTTGCCCACGGACTAAAAGGCCTAAGAGGTTCTCTCATGGCTGGGGCTTAGGCAGCAATTTTTAGCAGGAGCACAAGCCTGCGAAACGACAGACCGACCAGCGACGGGAACTTCTAAAGCAGCCTTTCAGCAAGCTGTTCAAGCAGGCCAATGCTCACCGGCTTGTTGCTGAGCATGAAGTGAAAGCCTGCGTCCCAGAGTGTTTGAGCAGGACGCTCAGAACCCAGAAGCAGAGCTAGCTGACAGCAGGCAACACTTTCTGCAGGGTTGTGGCAGTTGATCAAGAGGTAGAAGCACCGCTCCCACCCAACGGTCAGAGCCCCGCCCGTGGACAGGAACCCTTGAAACTCTGCGCGGCCTTGGGAGACTGCCTCGCAGAGGGATCCCCCTCTGTGTTTCAAAGGGCAGAACCGGCCACCTCACGTTTGCCTCGGACAAAAGGGACGTCTGAGAAAGGTTATGAGAGGACGTTCACACGCCAAGTGCTCGTAGCAGCTGACGTTGTGAGAAGGGGACAGTTGCCTGTGTACCACTTCCTAGGCGACCGTCACAAAGCGATCCTGGGGACATTTTCCCCTGAAGACCTTCCAGACGTGAATCGTGACGAGGGCAGAACCTCCAGAACTGAGGAGATCGTTGCTGCAAAAGTCCTCGTCCGTGAACTCTTGCAGAGCCCCGGCCGGCAACGGCCTCCCTGGTTGTCAAGGCGCTCCTGTGAGGCGAGGTGTGGTGCTGGCCTTGGAGGTCTATTGCCTGGCTCTTGAGAAGGGCTAGCTACTAATTTAGTAGTTACTTGGGAACCCTGGAAGGATCCTTCTAATCCCGGTGTTCATCTCCATTGCATGTTAGTGACTATAAAGACAGAGGCTGCGATGACGTTTTGGATGAACTGGCAACGGGATGTGAGAATTCCTGAGGTTTCTGAAAAGCCAGAATAGCTTGTAAGCTTGTAAGAAAAGTAGCATTGCAAGAGGCAAGGCAGCTTCACAAAGTCATCTGGCCCTCTCCTGTGGCTCTAGCCCCTTCTGCAATTCTCCGTACAGAAATGTTCTTTTTCCTTGGAATAAAAATATGTTGCATGAACCCAGGCAAATAAGACACTAAGAAAACACTTAGGCTCTAAGGTCTTCCTCGATAAGCTGCTCAGCCTCACAGCCTTTGAAAAAAATTAATTTTGCTGCAACTCGGAATCAGAACACAGCTGGAGACTTTGGAACATAGGAAGTTTCCGACAAAACTGCTCACAAGAAACAAAGAAAAGAAAGCTATTATGCACAGAACCTTAACAATGATTGATCATTGAATGAGCCACTTGTTTTTCTTTGTAGAAAAAGATTATTGGTAATTTATTTAGTTTTCCTCTGAAGGGAAAGAATTTCAAATCCAGGTTTAGAAAGTCCTGACATAAAGGAGTCAGCTTCAAATATTCACGTTCTGAGCAACAGCTTTTCAAAGTAAAGTATCTCCAGTGCTGGAGGACTGGAGAGGAGAGAAAGGGGGATCTGCGCTTTCTTTTTAACAGGCTTGCCCACTGTCTTGGTTTTGTCTTTAAAGAAAAAAAAAATGTTAGTTTGGATAACTTCGAAGTTCTTTGTACGGTTACGTTCACGACTGAGGTAGAATAATCTTCAGTTCACGGAGTATAAGAATCTGACTGTGCTAATAACAAAAACAGACTCTTCCAAAATAGTTGTTCCAATTATCAGAACAACTCTGTTAAGATGAGTTGCTGAAAGCAGTAGGCCTGCTCAACGAACCCATCATAAGCAAAACAGAGCTTCAGATGGAGGAAAATCCGGACCGATTCTCTATAACTGGTGATACAGCACATATTGTGGGGGCTTTGAGCATTGCTGCTAAGAAATTTCCCTTTGTGGCTGACCTCACCAGAGGCTGGAACCCGCTCCACCCTTGTGCAGATCTTGCTGAGCCCCATCTTGGTGGGCACTTTGCGCTTCCACGATTGCACTGTCTTCCCGCTGGAGCTAATAACAACGAGGTCACTGCACTACCTGCCGGGAAAGTGCCAGGACGTCGACACACTCAGCTTGGAAATCAAGCCTGACTAGAACACGCATGTCTCCTTTTGCTTTGGGATGGCGATTCTGAAGCTGCACCTTCGGCCCCTGGAAAGCTCTGACATTTGAAGACACCTCAGCCAAATGGCTGTAGTACAGAACCATGGGGTGTCACCATTGCTCGTGAGTTCCTGGAGAGCCCTGGCTGGCAACGGCCTCCCTGGTTGTCAAGGCGCTCCTGTGAGGTGAGGTGTGGTGCTGGCCTTGGAGGTCCATTGCCTGGCTCTTGAGAAGGGCCGTCTCGCTTTGGCAATGGTGAAGCCCCACGCTCAAAGCGCTTGCCGCTCACGAGAGAGCCACAAACGTGTTTGGACCTGTTTTTCCCAAGGTTGTCCTGCTCATGTTGGAAACCCTGGCCAAAGAGGAGGGCTCGGGGCTTGCTGCTATTCCAAGAGAAGGCCTGAAGAGCAGGAGAGCCACGTCACGTCCCCGGAGGGAAGGCCTGCCCCAGCCTCGGCAAAGGAAAAGCATGGGCGGGCACCAGGCAACAGTCTGAGCAGGCCAGAGGAAGAAGAAAAAGAGCCACAAGCCAGGCCCCACGGTGCCAAAGGGAACAAAAACCCCAAGGAAGAGGGCCCGTCCTACCGCTCGGAAAGGAAACCTAATTGTGGAAGGGACGGCTTTTGTTCGCGGCTGCTCAGGAGGAGGTACTAAAGCGGAGCTGGATGTGTTGCGGGTGTCCCCAGCGCAGAGCAGGAGGGAGAAAAGCCTGCTTCGTGAGGTGCCTGCCCTCTCTGCTCTCGCAGCCCGAACCTCGGGACGTTTTCATAGCTGGGAATGGGGAAGACAACAGAGAGCTGAGCAACGCTCTGCGGTACCTTTGCTGCCAGAGGGTGAAAGCTGAGCGGCCCGGCCTTGGTGCTGGTGTGGCCGTGGGCCTCATGAAGGACGCGCTGGCCACTGTCTTCAGCCAGCTGGCTGTTATGCTGGGGGACTGACTGATGAGCCAGAGCAATAAGCAAATACATGAACCTTACAACCCAGCGAAGGGCTGTCTCTGTGGCGGGGGGGTGTGGGTGTGGGTGTGGGTGTGGGTGTGGGTGTGAGTGTGTGTTGGTGTGTGTGGGGGTGTTCTGTACCATCTCCCCACACACAGGCACAAGTGCTCGCACGCATTCATGCTTTTGAAATGGACACCATTGACAGTCGAGTTTAAAGGTGTGACGACCATTTCTTTGCAGCACTCAGCTACAGTGGGTGAGGCACTGGGATGGCATCTCTCTCCTTTCAGGGAGCACCTGTGGTGCTTCTCGGTGCTCCTCTATCACTACCTGCTCCTCCTCCACGCAAGCAGAGGCCAGCGTAGTCTCCTGCAAGGGCTCTCCCAAGCAACGAGCTCTCTTCTCCTAGAATGTGCCACGGGCCATCACCGTGAGCTCAGGCCCATAGGATCCTGCCCTGGGGCCACAGAGATGAAACACAGTGGGTGGCCATGACCTGGCTACTGCCCAGGGAGGCGCAGGACCCCAGCAGTGCCAGCAAAGGGCCACCGGCAGCACACACACAGCTCCTTGCTGTGACCCCACAAGGGAGGGGGAAGAGAGCCCAAGCGGCAGCCAGGGCCAGCAGGTGGAGGATGCCCTGCTCCCTGCTGCCACAGCCCCGCAGGCACAGCAACGGGAGCGCGGAGGAGAGCAGCAATCCACTTTGGGGCAGGCAGTCCAGTCGGGGCAACCTGGCAGGGCTCCTTCCAGCCGTGGGGCCAAAACATCCTTCCCCCCGTCCCCTCCTGCTGCCAACTGCTCGGGGCTTTGGCTTGCCTGCTCTGCCATGGCTACACTGGGCGCACCAGGGGGGTGTCTCCAGGGATGCCTGCCAGCCCACCAGAAGCCAGGGGCTGTCTGTATTCAAAAGATCCTCTGGGCACAAGGCCTTGGCTTCAGCCTCAGCGACAAGCTCCAGCTCCATGGCTTGTGCCCGGCACTCTGCTGCCCTTTCCCTTCCCCTCTTCGATTGCCTTCCCTGGGCAGAACTAGGCGGGACGAACACAGTGTGGCTTGCTGCTGCGCACAGCACCACCGCCACTCAGGCCTTCAGCGGTACCGCAACACCAACAGGGAATGGGAGGCTTCTTTCTGGCAGGAATCAAAGCAGCCTGCTCAAGTCCTGCTGGAAGTCTGGGGAGGCGGGCTGTGCAGGCAGGCGAGTGCTCTCGCGCGCCCCTCCTCTTGGAGCCTTGAGACACTGTGAGGCAGAGCTGTGGGTGGGCAGGGGCACCGAAGGCAGCGGTGGCCACGGCTACAAAGGGAACGCGGGAAGGTGACGTGGGCAGCAGCCGCACTGGCAGAGCCATACGTGGGCTGGGGACATGACTGCACCGCAGGGACCATCGAAACACACGGGCACGCGCCTGGCCACATGCCAGTGCCCAGGGCAAAGGCAACGAGAAGGGGCTGGGGGGCGACCTCGGGAGCTCTGCCACCAGCAAGAGAGGCCCGGCATTGCCCCAGGCCCTCGCAGCGCTGCTCGGGGCACCTCGGTGCTGTTCCTCCAGGGCTGGCACCACCGTGGGGGTCACAGCAGAGCCCCGGCCTCTGCCAGCCGGAGCGGTCCTGCTCAGACGCCTCAGCCTCACTCGGCGCATCTGCATGCGGGAGCCCATTGGCTGCCTCCAGAGTTTCCCAGCAGCCTTTGCTCCCTCGCGCATCACCGCTGCCGCTCGTGGGTCACAGTGGCCTCGGCTGTGTTGCCTGGAGCTGCCGGCCAGGTCCTGCACTCCTTGGGCGACCGAGGAAGTGGCGAGAGGGCCTGCTCCGCGGTTTCACCCTGTGACCTGGAGCAGCGCTTGCACCGCTTCCATCGTTGCTTTGGCATCGCCGGCTCAGGGCCTGTGGCTTTGGGTCCTTGTGGCGGCCATGCTTCGCAAGGAAGGGAGGAGAAACAACCCCCCCAAGAGAGTCCGGTTCCAGCTGCCGGAGAGGCACTGGCGGGAGGAACTGGAGGAGGAGAGCCAAGGGGCTGCTGGCGCCCTTTGGGCCGCAGCAGGCCCCCCGAGCTCTTCCTCGCTGCCTTGGGGGGAGCCCAGCCAGGCTGAGGAGGAGGAGGAGGCGGGGCTGCCACGCGTGCGGCCAGCCACAAGGGTGAAGAACTGGCTGAGGGGCCTTCCTTCCCACCTCCAGCAGCTGGGCAGATCCTGCGCAGGTAGGCAAGTGCCTGGGGCGGCAGGTAGTTCTCCATGTGCGGCTGGGGATCCCGCCCTTGGCAGAGGAGGGCAGCCCAGCCTCGACGAGAGATGGCCTCCACGAGGGTCCTGCATCAGCCTCCTCTAGCAACCTCCACAGGGAAGGGACGGGGCTTCCCCACGACGGGCCCTGCCTGCTTTGCTTCAAGGCCACTCGTAGGCGCTTCTCTGAGCAGGCAGCCCAGGCAGGGAGGCAGGGCCCCTGCCCACAGCACGCCTGAGAGCCTCCGGAGCACGCGGCCCTGGGGCCGGGGCACGGAGGCCCCGGCCTTCCTTCCTGGGGGCTTCTGCATTCCTTCCATTGCCAGGTTTCCAGTCTTGCCGGCTCTGGAAGCAATGCAGGCAGGCCCAGCAGCCCGCGGAGAGCCTCGCTGCTGCTGCTGCTGCGTAAGTGATTGCTGCCCAGCTCGCTCCTACACAGGCTTCCCCCGTTCCGCATGGGGCCGCAGCCTCATCCCCAGCCAGCCAGCCAGCACACGCCTCCCCCCGCCACTGCCCTGCCCAAAGCACACGCACTACGTGCTGCCCCCGTCCAGGGCATGCACTTGAGAGCCTGCTCGAGCTCGCCTCCTCCCTCTCCTGGCCCTCCTCAGGCCTGGGCCTCTGCCCAGCTCTCCACCTCCACCTCCACCTCCACCTCCACTCCACACAGGGGCAGCACGAGCTGGGCTGAGGCCCCTGCATGCCGCTACTGCAGTGCCAACCGGGCAGGTCCCAGGCCTGTGCCTTGCACACCAACTGGGTGCCCCTTTGGAGGAGGCCGGCCACCTTCCCCCTTCTGCTCACTGCCCTGCCTTTCCGGTCATTGCAGCGAGCCCACGGGCCTCGTGGAGCAAGAGGAGAGCAGCAGCATCACCTTCAGCCTAGGCAGCGACCAGGACCTGGTGAGCGAGGGCAGCCCCCATCACACAGCTCTCGGCGGGCCTCTGCGGGGCCCAGCACCTCATGGCCTTGCTGGCGGAGCAGCGCCTGTGCCCCACAGGCTGCAAGCACCACCAAGACGGCTCCAGCAGCCCGGGCTTGCCATCTCCCTCCCCTACCAGAGCCAGCAGCCTCCCTCTACATCCCGCCCCTCCACAGCGCCTCTCCTCCCTCTCTGAGGCACTGTCTTGTCCACCCTTGTCCCCAAAGGCCGAGCAGAGCCTCAGCGCAGAGGTCCCCAGCCTTGAGGAGACCGGCGTGCCTTCCGGGGAAGAAGACTGTGACCTGGGTAAGCCCTGAGTGGCCTGAGTGCACAGGCAACAAGGCTGGCACGACGTGGCCGTGCCCCGTGGGGTGCTGGGCTGAGCCGAGCAGCTGCCAGGCGAGGGCACCTCCTCCTTTAGATCCTGCGCATAGCCAGGAGAAGGCCTTGGGAGAAGGCTTGGGTGCAGGGGGCCCCGCATCCTGTGGGGAAAGCCTTTCCTGGGGCACTGTTGGCAGCCGTCAGCAAAGAGGCCAGGCAGAAAAGCCCCAGCAGAAGCGAGCCAGGCTGCTGCTGCTGCTGGTGGCAGGGGGGGCCTGCAGGGCGCCAGCCCAGGCAGATCCCAGGAGAGCTGGGTGGAGCTGGCACCCATTTGCAAGGAGGCATCTGGAAGCGTGCCTGCCGGCGAGGCAGGCCACGGGCCGACCCGCCAGGAGCAGGAAGCCCTGCGGGCACTCAGCAAGGCCGTCCTGCCCTCTTGCTGGTGTCTTGCTGGCTGCTCCAGCGGTCCGGAAACTCCGTGGCACTTGGAGAGCAGAGGGCAGGCAGCGGCCATGCTTCACCACCGTTCACTCGGTCTCTCCTCTGCTCCCGTCTTCCTCCTTGCCCCCGTGCCGCAGAACCCTCTCCTGCAGCACAAGAAGGGCACGCCACGGAGCCCAGCTGCGACGAGGCGATAGAGGCGGCTGTCCGGTACATCTCCAAATACGTCAAGGACCTGGCCGCCTACATGGAGCAAGCCATCTCCCTGGGTAAGCAGGCAAGGGCAGAGGCGGAGGTCTTGTGCCCAGCGGGATGGGGCTCCCGGGGACAGGCGCAGAGCAAAGGAGCAAAGCGAGGGTGGCCTGCCTGAGGGGAAGGGAGGCTCTTTTGGAAGGCAGGAGCTTTTGGATCTCGGGGTGGTCCTGGGCTGGGAAGAGAGAGTGGTGGCGTGCCCCCTGGCCGCAGCCCCAGGCCGGCAGCCCCACGCGCCACTTGATGCTCGGCTCGCTTGCTCCCCTGGTGAGGAGGATGTGGGACGAGGCCCTTTTCCTTGCCTGCGTGCGTGTGGGCCAGGCGTGCGGGTGGAAGAGCTCCCTGCCTGGGCAGCGAGGGGCTGTGTGCGAGCAAAGAGGGGCTGCTGGCAAGCACAGGCCTGAATGCCTGTGCCCTCGCCTGCTGTCCCCGAGTGCTTTGTCAGAGGTAACCCAATCGGCAGAGGAGGCCTTGACGGTCTGCCTCTCTGTTCTCCCCTGCTGCCTTTTCCTTCCAGAGATGGAGCTCGCCAAAGGCCTTCAGGCATCAGCCAGTGTCTTCAAGAAGACCAGCTCTCCAGAGGTAAGCTGGCCGACAGGGGCAGCCCCCAAAGCTCCCGCCACACACCCCAGGGCCCTGCTTCCTGTGCTCCCACTCCAGCTGCCGGGCAGGGGGCTTGGCTGGCCCTCACAGCTTCTGCCGGCATCCACTCTGCCTCCCAGCACTCTCTTGCCAGCCAGACACTGCAATGCACACGGTCACCTCCACAGAAAATGTTTTTTCCCACTCGCGCCCTCCCTCGCCTGGAAGGAGCGCTCTCTCTGGTCTCACGAGGTCGTGTTCAGTCTCAGCAGCTCGTGTTTTCTCGTTTCTCAGGCAATCGTGACACCTCCGTCTTCTCCTTCGCCCACTCTGGAGCCTGATGCAGCGGACGGGGAAGGCCTGCGGCAAGACAGTGAGGCGCAAAAGCAATGCCTGCAGGTAGGAGAGCCACGCAGCACAGAAGCTCGCCCCTGGACCCGCACAGCGATGCTCATGCACACGCGCACGCAGGCACAGCGCTGAGCCAGATGACTGGCTGCAGAGTGCCCCTGCTCAGCAGGCAGGAAGTGCGGGCCACCAGCCGACTCCCTGGCACCACAGGCAGCTCTTTCCACGGCTGGAATCCCCTTTCTGCTCCACCTCGCTGATGCCTCGGCCTGCTGCCCCTTCCACGCGCACCCGGGCACACGGGTCTCAGGGCTCCCTGGCTACACGCAGCAGGCGGAGAGGCCTTGAGCGCTCCGTCGGGGCAGAAGGCGGCTCTTGCTTTCATCCCTCTCGAGGCTAAGGGCCCCTGGTGCCTTTCAAGCGGCACTGGTTTGCAGGGCAAACTCTTTCCTCGGGGGGTTGTTCTCATTTCCGAGTCCACAGCTGGGCAAACGCCAGGGAGGCCTGCTGTCCCCGACCAAGTCCCTGGCAAAGGCAGGAACAGGGAGCCCCTGGCTCCGGCCACTCTCAGCCTTTGCTCTTTCTCTCTCCCTGCTTCAGGCCCTGGGGGAAACACTCCTCGTCAACCACCAGCTGCTGGAGAAGATGGAGCAGCAGTGGCAGCAGGCCGAAAGGGAGCTGGTAAATAAGGCGGACTCGCCACAGAGGTGGCGTTGGTGCCCCCTGATCCACCCTCAAGTCTCCCAGGCACAAGCACGGCCTTGAGCGTACATCTGCTCGCTGCTAGCCTGCGGCCCGGGGCAGCAGTGCTCTGCTCGGAAAGAGCCTTGGCCAGCCAGGTGCCCAGGGCACGTCACCTGCAACAAAAAAACCTCCGAGCTCTTCCTCTGCTAGTAGTCCTCGCTCTTCCCGGTCAGCCGTCAGCCTGGGTCCCTTCTTCTTTCCCAGCAAAGGGAGAAGGCTGAGCTGTTTGGCCTGCCCTGCTGCGAGGAGGAAACGCAGGAGGGGCCAGCCGAAGAAGAGCAGCCGAGTGCCCGCTGCACCCCCAGCCCTGAAGGCCTGTGCAGCTGGAGGACGGAGCTGAGGAGACGGTGAGAGCAGAGCTGCTCTGGACGCCGGCTGCGCAGGGAGCGTGCTGGGGGCCTGCCTTAGCCTGCGTACAGATGCACCACCCCAGGCCAGAAACAGCTGCCTCTCTGCCCAGGGCACACACTGGCAGCACTCTCCTGGGGGCCCTGAACCACCTCCGCCACCTCCCTGGCTGCCCCACCACATCCGGCCTTGGCCCATGCCAACCTGGGCACGGAGGGCAGCTCCTGTGCCTGGCAAGTCCCTGGGGCTGCTCCAGCTCCTCTGCTGCAGGGGCTCCCTTGCAGGACCTCCTGGTGGGACCACAGCCACCTTGCCAGCAGCAGCAAATGCCACCTTGCCAGCTGTGCTGGGACAGAGGAGCGCAGGCCCAAAGGGCCTGGCTTGAACTCCCCGCTGATCCTCAGCGGGGAGGTAGGACCGCCAGCAGAAACACCTGGGCCCTTTGTGCTCGAGCTCTTCAGGGAGGGAGTGCCCAGGGCGGAAATGCCCAGGCGATTGCATTGCCCAGTGCAGTTGGGTGCGTGCCCAACAGGCACAGGCAGTTGGGTGCGTGCGCAGGGCAAGCCTCCTCCTTCCCTCTGAGCTCTTTTCCTTTCCTCCTCTGCCTCCTCCCAGCTTGCAGAGCAAGTGGAAGCTCCTGCAGCCTGCAGCAGTCCACAGGTTTTCTGCCAGGCTGCCAGAACAAGCAGACCAAGCTTTCCTCAGCTCCGGACGTTTGCTCCCTCGTGTTGCCAAACGGCCAGTCTGAAGAGAAGCCAAGGGGTAACCTGGCTTGCAAGCCGAGTGCTCGAAAAGAAGCCGGGGGTGGTGGCCCAGCGGGGTGCACACTGGCACGCAGGCTTGGTGGACACGCACCGCTTTTCCCAACACAGCGAAGCTGTTAGCTCCATCTTCACGGGCAGACACAGATTCTCCAAGCATGCGTTTTGCCCACGGACTAAAAGGCCTAAGAGGTTCTCTCATGGCTGGGGCTTAGGCAGCAATTTTTAGCAGGAGCACAAGCCTGCGAAACGACAGACCGACCAGCGACGGGAACTTCTAAAGCAGCCTTTCAGCAAGCTGTTCAAGCAGGCCAATGCTCACCGGCTTGTTGCTGAGCATGAAGTGAAAGCCTGCGTCCCAGAGTGTTTGAGCAGGACGCTCAGAACCCAGAAGCAGAGCTAGCTGACAGCAGGCAACACTTTCTGCAGGGTTGTGGCAGTTGATCAAGAGGTAGAAGCACCGCTCCCACCCAACGGTCAGAGCCCCGCCCGTGGACAGGAACCCTTGAAACTCTGCGCGGCCTTGGGAGACTGCCTCGCAGAGGGATCCCCCTCTGTGTTTCAAAGGGCAGAACCGGCCACCTCACGTTTGCCTCGGACAAAAGGGACGTCTGAGAAAGGTTATGAGAGGACGTTCACACGCCAAGTGCTCGTAGCAGCTGACGTTGTGAGAAGGGGACAGTTGCCTGTGTACCACTTCCTAGGCGACCGTCACAAAGCGATCCTGGGGACATTTTCCCCTGAAGACCTTCCAGACGTGAATCGTGACGAGGGCAGAACCTCCAGAACTGAGGAGATCGTTGCTGCAAAAGTCCTCGTCCGTGAACTCTTGCAGAGCCCCGGCCGGCAACGGCCTCCCTGGTTGTCAAGGCGCTCCTGTGAGGCGAGGTGTGGTGCTGGCCTTGGAGGTCTATTGCCTGGCTCTTGAGAAGGGCTAGCTACTAATTTAGTAGTTACTTGGGAACCCTGGAAGGATCCTTCTAATCCCGGTGTTCATCTCCATTGCATGTTAGTGACTATAAAGACAGAGGCTGCGATGACGTTTTGGATGAACTGGCAACGGGATGTGAGAATTCCTGAGGTTTCTGAAAAGCCAGAATAGCTTGTAAGCTTGTAAGAAAAGTAGCATTGCAAGAGGCAAGGCAGCTTCACAAAGTCATCTGGCCCTCTCCTGTGGCTCTAGCCCCTTCTGCAATTCTCCGTACAGAAATGTTCTTTTTCCTTGGAATAAAAATATGTTGCATGAACCCAGGCAAATAAGACACTAAGAAAACACTTAGGCTCTAAGGTCTTCCTCGATAAGCTGCTCAGCCTCACAGCCTTTGAAAAAAATTAATTTTGCTGCAACTCGGAATCAGAACACAGCTGGAGACTTTGGAACATAGGAAGTTTCCGACAAAACTGCTCACAAGAAACAAAGAAAAGAAAGCTATTATGCACAGAACCTTAACAATGATTGATCATTGAATGAGCCACTTGTTTTTCTTTGTAGAAAAAGATTATTGGTAATTTATTTAGTTTTCCTCTGAAGGGAAAGAATTTCAAATCCAGGTTTAGAAAGTCCTGACATAAAGGAGTCAGCTTCAAATATTCACGTTCTGAGCAACAGCTTTTCAAAGTAAAGTATCTCCAGTGCTGGAGGACTGGAGAGGAGAGAAAGGGGGATCTGCGCTTTCTTTTTAACAGGCTTGCCCACTGTCTTGGTTTTGTCTTTAAAGAAAAAAAAAATGTTAGTTTGGATAACTTCGAAGTTCTTTGTACGGTTACGTTCACGACTGAGGTAGAATAATCTTCAGTTCACGGAGTATAAGAATCTGACTGTGCTAATAACAAAAACAGACTCTTCCAAAATAGTTGTTCCAATTATCAGAACAACTCTGTTAAGATGAGTTGCTGAAAGCAGTAGGCCTGCTCAACGAACCCATCATAAGCAAAACAGAGCTTCAGATGGAGGAAAATCCGGACCGATTCTCTATAACTGGTGATACAGCACATATTGTGGGGGCTTTGAGCATTGCTGCTAAGAAATTTCCCTTTGTGGCTGACCTCACCAGAGGCTGGAACCCGCTCCACCCTTGTGCAGATCTTGCTGAGCCCCATCTTGGTGGGCACTTTGCGCTTCCACGATTGCACTGTCTTCCCGCTGGAGCTAATAACAACGAGGTCACTGCACTACCTGCCGGGAAAGTGCCAGGACGTCGACACACTCAGCTTGGAAATCAAGCCTGACTAGAACACGCATGTCTCCTTTTGCTTTGGGATGGCGATTCTGAAGCTGCACCTTCGGCCCCTGGAAAGCTCTGACATTTGAAGACACCTCAGCCAAATGGCTGTAGTACAGAACCATGGGGTGTCACCATTGCTCGTGAGTTCCTGGAGAGCCCTGGCTGGCAACGGCCTCCCTGGTTGTCAAGGCGCTCCTGTGAGGTGAGGTGTGGTGCTGGCCTTGGAGGTCCATTGCCTGGCTCTTGAGAAGGGCCGTCTCGCTTTGGCAATGGTGAAGCCCCACGCTCAAAGCGCTTGCCGCTCACGAGAGAGCCACAAACGTGTTTGGACCTGTTTTTCCCAAGGTTGTCCTGCTCATGTTGGAAACCCTGGCCAAAGAGGAGGGCTCGGGGCTTGCTGCTATTCCAAGAGAAGGCCTGAAGAGCAGGAGAGCCACGTCACGTCCCCGGAGGGAAGGCCTGCCCCAGCCTCGGCAAAGGAAAAGCATGGGCGGGCACCAGGCAACAGTCTGAGCAGGCCAGAGGAAGAAGAAAAAGAGCCACAAGCCAGGCCCCACGGTGCCAAAGGGAACAAAAACCCCAAGGAAGAGGGCCCGTCCTACCGCTCGGAAAGGAAACCTAATTGTGGAAGGGACGGCTTTTGTTCGCGGCTGCTCAGGAGGAGGTACTAAAGCGGAGCTGGATGTGTTGCGGGTGTCCCCAGCGCAGAGCAGGAGGGAGAAAAGCCTGCTTCGTGAGGTGCCTGCCCTCTCTGCTCTCGCAGCCCGAACCTCGGGACGTTTTCATAGCTGGGAATGGGGAAGACAACAGAGAGCTGAGCAACGCTCTGCGGTACCTTTGCTGCCAGAGGGTGAAAGCTGAGCGGCCCGGCCTTGGTGCTGGTGTGGCCGTGGGCCTCATGAAGGACGCGCTGGCCACTGTCTTCAGCCAGCTGGCTGTTATGCTGGGGGACTGACTGATGAGCCAGAGCAATAAGCAAATACATGAACCTTACAACCCAGCGAAGGGCTGTCTCTGTGGCGGGGGGGTGTGGGTGTGGGTGTGGGTGTGGGTGTGAGTGTGTGTTGGTGTGTGTGGGGGTGTTCTGTACCATCTCCCCACACACAGGCACAAGTGCTCGCACGCATTCATGCTTTTGAAATGGACACCATTGACAGTCGAGTTTAAAGGTGTGACGACCATTTCTTTGCAGCACTCAGCTACAGTGGGTGAGGCACTGGGATGGCATCTCTCTCCTTTCAGGGAGCACCTGTGGTGCTTCTCGGTGCTCCTCTATCACTACCTGCTCCTCCTCCACGCAAGCAGAGGCCAGCGTAGTCTCCTGCAAGGGCTCTCCCAAGCAACGAGCTCTCTTCTCCTAGAATGTGCCACGGGCCATCACCGTGAGCTCAGGCCCATAGGATCCTGCCCTGGGGCCACAGAGATGAAACACAGTGGGTGGCCATGACCTGGCTACTGCCCAGGGAGGCGCAGGACCCCAGCAGTGCCAGCAAAGGGCCACCGGCAGCACACACACAGCTCCTTGCTGTGACCCCACAAGGGAGGGGGAGGAGAGCCCAAGCGGCAGCCAGGGCCAGCAGGTGGAGGATGCCCTGCTCCCTGCTGCCACAGCCCCGCAGGCACAGCAACGGGAGCGCGGAGGAGAGCAGCAATCCACTTTGGGGCAGGCAGTCCAGTCGGGGCAACCTGGCAGGGCTCCTTCCAGCCGTGGGGCCAAAACATCCTTCCCCCCGTCCCCTCCTGCTGCCAACTGCTCGGGGCTTTGGCTTGCCTGCTCTGCCATGGCTACACTGGGCGCACCAGGGGGGTGTCTCCAGGGATGCCTGCCAGCCCACCAGAAGCCAGGGGCTGTCTGTATTCAAAAGATCCTCTGGGCACAAGGCCTTGGCTTCAGCCTCAGCGACAAGCTCCAGCTCCATGGCTTGTGCCCGGCACTCTGCTGCCCTTTCCCTTCCCCTCTTCGATTGCCTTCCCTGGGCAGAACTAGGCGGGACGAACACAGTGTGGCTTGCTGCTGCGCACAGCACCACCGCCACTCAGGCCTTCAGCGGTACCGCAACACCAACAGGGAATGGGAGGCTTCTTTCTGGCAGGAATCAAAGCAGCCTGCTCAAGTCCTGCTGGAAGTCTGGGGAGGCGGGCTGTGCAGGCAGGCGAGTGCTCTCGCGCGCCCCTCCTCTTGGAGCCTTGAGACACTGTGAGGCAGAGCTGTGGGTGGGCAGGGGCACCGAAGGCAGCGGTGGCCACGGCTACAAAGGGAACGCGGGAAGGTGACGTGGGCAGCAGCCGCACTGGCAGAGCCATACGTGGGCTGGGGACATGACTGCACCGCAGGGACCATCGAAACACACGGGCACGCGCCTGGCCACATGCCAGTGCCCAGGGCAAAGGCAACGAGAAGGGGCTGGGGGGCGACCTCGGGAGCTCTGCCACCAGCAAGAGAGGCCCGGCATTGCCCCAGGCCCTCGCAGCGCTGCTCGGGGCACCTCGGTGCTGTTCCTCCAGGGCTGGCACCACCGTGGGGGTCACAGCAGAGCCCCGGCCTCTGCCAGCCGGAGCGGTCCTGCTCAGACGCCTCAGCCTCACTCGGCGCATCTGCATGCGGGAGCCCATTGGCTGCCTCCAGAGTTTCCCAGCAGCCTTTGCTCCCTCGCGCATCACCGCTGCCGCTCGTGGGTCACAGTGGCCTCGGCTGTGTTGCCTGGAGCTGCCGGCCAGGTCCTGCACTCCTTGGGCGACCGAGGAAGTGGCGAGAGGGCCTGCTCCGCGGTTTCACCCTGTGACCTGGAGCAGCGCTTGCACCGCTTCCATCGTTGCTTTGGCATCGCCGGCTCAGGGCCTGTGGCTTTGGGTCCTTGTGGCGGCCATGCTTCGCAAGGAAGGGAGGAGAAACAACCCCCCCAAGAGAGTCCGGTTCCAGCTGCCGGAGAGGCACTGGCGGGAGGAACTGGAGGAGGAGAGCCAAGGGGCTGCTGGCGCCCTTTGGGCCGCAGCAGGCCCCCCGAGCTCTTCCTCGCTGCCTTGGGGGGAGCCCAGCCAGGCTGAGGAGGAGGAGGAGGCGGGGCTGCCACGCGTGCGGCCAGCCACAAGGGTGAAGAACTGGCTGAGGGGCCTTCCTTCCCACCTCCAGCAGCTGGGCAGATCCTGCGCAGGTAGGCAAGTGCCTGGGGCGGCAGGTAGTTCTCCATGTGCGGCTGGGGATCCCGCCCTTGGCAGAGGAGGGCAGCCCAGCCTCGACGAGAGATGGCCTCCACGAGGGTCCTGCATCAGCCTCCTCTAGCAACCTCCACAGGGAAGGGACGGGGCTTCCCCACGACGGGCCCTGCCTGCTTTGCTTCAAGGCCACTCGTAGGCGCTTCTCTGAGCAGGCAGCCCAGGCAGGGAGGCAGGGCCCCTGCCCACAGCACGCCTGAGAGCCTCCGGAGCACGCGGCCCTGGGGCCGGGGCACGGAGGCCCCGGCCTTCCTTCCTGGGGGCTTCTGCATTCCTTCCATTGCCAGGTTTCCAGTCTTGCCGGCTCTGGAAGCAATGCAGGCAGGCCCAGCAGCCCGCGGAGAGCCTCGCTGCTGCTGCTGCTGCGTAAGTGATTGCTGCCCAGCTCGCTCCTACACAGGCTTCCCCCGTTCCGCATGGGGCCGCAGCCTCATCCCCAGCCAGCCAGCCAGCACACGCCTCCCCCCGCCACTGCCCTGCCCAAAGCACACGCACTACGTGCTGCCCCCGTCCAGGGCATGCACTTGAGAGCCTGCTCGAGCTCGCCTCCTCCCTCTCCTGGCCCTCCTCAGGCCTGGGCCTCTGCCCAGCTCTCCACCTCCACCTCCACCTCCACCTCCACTCCACACAGGGGCAGCACGAGCTGGGCTGAGGCCCCTGCATGCCGCTACTGCAGTGCCAACCGGGCAGGTCCCAGGCCTGTGCCTTGCACACCAACTGGGTGCCCCTTTGGAGGAGGCCGGCCACCTTCCCCCTTCTGCTCACTGCCCTGCCTTTCCGGTCATTGCAGCGAGCCCACGGGCCTCGTGGAGCAAGAGGAGAGCAGCAGCATCACCTTCAGCCTAGGCAGCGACCAGGACCTGGTGAGCGAGGGCAGCCCCCATCACACAGCTCTCGGCGGGCCTCTGCGGGGCCCAGCACCTCATGGCCTTGCTGGCGGAGCAGCGCCTGTGCCCCACAGGCTGCAAGCACCACCAAGACGGCTCCAGCAGCCCGGGCTTGCCATCTCCCTCCCCTACCAGAGCCAGCAGCCTCCCTCTACATCCCGCCCCTCCACAGCGCCTCTCCTCCCTCTCTGAGGCACTGTCTTGTCCACCCTTGTCCCCAAAGGCCGAGCAGAGCCTCAGCGCAGAGGTCCCCAGCCTTGAGGAGACCGGCGTGCCTTCCGGGGAAGAAGACTGTGACCTGGGTAAGCCCTGAGTGGCCTGAGTGCACAGGCAACAAGGCTGGCACGACGTGGCCGTGCCCCGTGGGGTGCTGGGCTGAGCCGAGCAGCTGCCAGGCGAGGGCACCTCCTCCTTTAGATCCTGCGCATAGCCAGGAGAAGGCCTTGGGAGAAGGCTTGGGTGCAGGGGGCCCCGCATCCTGTGGGGAAAGCCTTTCCTGGGGCACTGTTGGCAGCCGTCAGCAAAGAGGCCAGGCAGAAAAGCCCCAGCAGAAGCGAGCCAGGCTGCTGCTGCTGCTGGTGGCAGGGGGGGCCTGCAGGGCGCCAGCCCAGGCAGATCCCAGGAGAGCTGGGTGGAGCTGGCACCCATTTGCAAGGAGGCATCTGGAAGCGTGCCTGCCGGCGAGGCAGGCCACGGGCTGACCCGCCAGGAGCAGGAAGCCCTGCGGGCACTCAGCAAGGCCGTCCTGCCCTCTTGCTGGTGTCTTGCTGGCTGCTCCAGCGGTCCGGAAACTCCGTGGCACTTGGAGAGCAGAGGGCAGGCAGCGGCCATGCTTCACCACCGTTCACTCGGTCTCTCCTCTGCTCCCGTCTTCCTCCTTGCCCCCGTGCCGCAGAACCCTCTCCTGCAGCACAAGAAGGGCACGCCACGGAGCCCAGCTGCGACGAGGCGATAGAGGCGGCTGTCCGGTACATCTCCAAATACGTCAAGGACCTGGCCGCCTACATGGAGCAAGCCATCTCCCTGGGTAAGCAGGCAAGGGCAGAGGCGGAGGTCTTGTGCCCAGCGGGACGGGGCTCCCGGGGACAGGCGCAGAGCAAAGGAGCAAAGCGAGGGTGGCCTGCCTGAGGGGAAGGGAGGCTCTTTTGGAAGGCAGGAGCTTTTGGATCTCGGGGTGGTCCTGGGCTGGGAAGAGAGAGTGGTGGCGTGCCCCCTGGCCGCAGCCCCAGGCCGGCAGCCCCACGCGCCACTTGATGCTCGGCTCGCTTGCTCCCCTGGTGAGGAGGATGTGGGACGAGGCCCTTTTCCTTGCCTGCGTGCGTGTGGGCCAGGCGTGCGGGTGGAAGAGCTCCCTGCCTGGGCAGCGAGGGGCTGTGTGCGAGCAAAGAGGGGCTGCTGGCAAGCACAGGCCTGAATGCCTGTGCCCTCGCCTGCTGTCCCCGAGTGCTTTGTCAGAGGTAACCCAATCGGCAGAGGAGGCCTTGACGGTCTGCCTCTCTGTTCTCCCCTGCTGCCTTTTCCTTCCAGAGATGGAGCTCGCCAAAGGCCTTCAGGCATCAGCCAGTGTCTTCAAGAAGACCAGCTCTCCAGAGGTAAGCTGGCCGACAGGGGCAGCCCCCAAAGCTCCCGCCACACACCCCAGGGCCCTGCTTCCTGTGCTCCCACTCCAGCTGCCGGGCAGGGGGCTTGGCTGGCCCTCACAGCTTCTGCCGGCATCCACTCTGCCTCCCAGCACTCTCTTGCCAGCCAGACACTGCAATGCACACGGTCACCTCCACAGAAAATGTTTTTTCCCACTCGCGCCCTCCCTCGCCTGGAAGGAGCGCTCTCTCTGGTCTCACGAGGTCGTGTTCAGTCTCAGCAGCTCGTGTTTTCTCGTTTCTCAGGCAATCGTGACACCTCCGTCTTCTCCTTCGCCCACTCTGGAGCCTGATGCAGCGGACGGGGAAGGCCTGCGGCAAGACAGTGAGGCGCAAAAGCAATGCCTGCAGGTAGGAGAGCCACGCAGCACAGAAGCTCGCCCCTGGACCCGCACAGCGATGCTCATGCACACGCGCACGCAGGCACAGCGCTGAGCCAGATGACTGGCTGCAGAGTGCCCCTGCTCAGCAGGCAGGAAGTGCGGGCCACCAGCCGACTCCCTGGCACCACAGGCAGCTCTTTCCACGGCTGGAATCCCCTTTCTGCTCCACCTCGCTGATGCCTCGGCCTGCTGCCCCTTCCACGCGCACCCGGGCACACGGGTCTCAGGGCTCCCTGGCTACACGCAGCAGGCGGAGAGGCCTTGAGCGCTCCGTCGGGGCAGAAGGCGGCTCTTGCTTTCATCCCTCTCGAGGCTAAGGGCCCCTGGTGCCTTTCAAGCGGCACTGGTTTGCAGGGCAAACTCTTTCCTCGGGGGGTTGTTCTCATTTCCGAGTCCACAGCTGGGCAAACGCCAGGGAGGCCTGCTGTCCCCGACCAAGTCCCTGGCAAAGGCAGGAACAGGGAGCCCCTGGCTCCGGCCACTCTCAGCCTTTGCTCTTTCTCTCTCCCTGCTTCAGGCCCTGGGGGAAACACTCCTCGTCAACCACCAGCTGCTGGAGAAGATGGAGCAGCAGTGGCAGCAGGCCGAAAGGGAGCTGGTAAATAAGGCGGACTCGCCACAGAGGTGGCGTTGGTGCCCCCTGATCCACCCTCAAGTCTCCCAGGCACAAGCACGGCCTTGAGCGTACATCTGCTCGCTGCTAGCCTGCGGCCCGGGGCAGCAGTGCTCTGCTCGGAAAGAGCCTTGGCCAGCCAGGTGCCCAGGGCACGTCACCTGCAACAAAAAAACCTCCGAGCTCTTCCTCTGCTAGTAGTCCTCGCTCTTCCCGGTCAGCCGTCAGCCTGGGTCCCTTCTTCTTTCCCAGCAAAGGGAGAAGGCTGAGCTGTTTGGCCTGCCCTGCTGCGAGGAGGAAACGCAGGAGGGGCCAGCCGAAGAAGAGCAGCCGAGTGCCCGCTGCACCCCCAGCCCTGAAGGCCTGTGCAGCTGGAGGACGGAGCTGAGGAGACGGTGAGAGCAGAGCTGCTCTGGACGGCGGCTGTGCAGGGAGCGTGCTGGGGGCCTGCCTTAGCCTGCGTACAGATGCACCACCCCAGGCCAGAAACAGCTGCCTCTCTGCCCAGGGCACACACTGGCAGCACTCTCCTGGGGGCCCTGAACCACCTCCGCCACCTCCCTGGCTGCCCCACCACATCCGGCCTTGGCCCATGCCAACCTGGGCACGGAGGGCAGCTCCTGTGCCTGGCAAGTCCCTGGAGCTGCTCCAGCTCCTCTGCTGCAGGGGCTCCCTTGCAGGACCTCCTGGTGGGACCACAGCCACCTTGCCAGCAGCAGCAAATGCCACCTTGCCAGCTGTGCTGGGACAGAGGAGCGCAGGCCCAAAGGGCCTGGCTTGAACTCCCCGCTGATCCTCAGCGGGGAGGTAGGACCGCCAGCAGAAACACCTGGGCCCTTTGTGCTCGAGCTCTTCAGGGAGGGAGTGCCCAGGGCGGAAATGCCCAGGCGATTGCATTGCCCAGTGCAGTTGGGTGCGTGCCCAACAGGCACAGGCAGTTGGGTGCGTGCGCAGGGCAAGCCTCCTCCTTCCCTCTGAGCTCTTTTCCTTTCCTCCTCTGCCTCCTCCCAGCTTGCAGAGCAAGTGGAAGCTCCTGCAGCCTGCAGCAGTCCACAGGTTTTCTGCCAGGCTGCCAGAACAAGCAGACCAAGCTTTCCTCAGCTCCGGACGTTTGCTCCCTCGTGTTGCCAAACGGCCAGTCTGAAGAGAAGCCAAGGGGTAACCTGGCTTGCAAGCCGAGTGCTCGAAAAGAAGCCGGGGGTGGTGGCCCAGCGGGGTGCACACTGGCACGCAGGCTTGGTGGACACGCACCGCTTTTCCCAACACAGCGAAGCTGTTAGCTCCATCTTCACGGGCAGACACAGATTCTCCAAGCATGCGTTTTGCCCACGGACTAAAAGGCCTAAGAGGTTCTCTCATGGCTGGGGCTTAGGCAGCAATTTTTAGCAGGAGCACAAGCCTGCGAAACGACAGACCGACCAGCGACGGGAACTTCTAAAGCAGCCTTTCAGCAAGCTGTTCAAGCAGGCCAATGCTCACCGGCTTGTTGCTGAGCATGAAGTGAAAGCCTGCGTCCCAGAGTGTTTGAGCAGGACACTCAGAACCCAGAAGCAGAGCTAGCTGACAGCAGGCAACACTTTCTGCAGGGTTGTGGCAGTTGATCAAGAGGTAGAAGCACCGCTCCCACCCAACGGTCAGAGCCCCGCCCGTGGACAGGAACCCTTGAAACTCTGCGCGGCCTTGGGAGACTGCCTCGCAGAGGGATCCCCCTCTGTGTTTCAAAGGGCAGAACCGGCCACCTCACGTTTGCCTCGGACAAAAGGGACGTCTGAGAAAGGTTATGAGAGGACGTTCACACGCCAAGTGCTCGTAGCAGCTGACGTTGTGAGAAGGGGACAGTTGCCTGTGTACCACTTCCTAGGCGACCGTCACAAAGCGATCCTGGGGACATTTTCCCCTGAAGACCTTCCAGACGTGAATCGTGACGAGGGCAGAACCTCCAGAACTGAGGAGATCGTTGCTGCAAAAGTCCTCGTCCGTGAACTCTTGCAGAGCCCCGGCCGGCAACGGCCTCCCTGGTTGTCAAGGCGCTCCTGTGAGGCGAGGTGTGGTGCTGGCCTTGGAGGTCTATTGCCTGGCTCTTGAGAAGGGCTAGCTACTAATTTAGTAGTTACTTGGGAACCCTGGAAGGATCCTTCTAATCCCGGTGTTCATCTCCATTGCATGTTAGTGACTATAAAGACAGAGGCTGCGATGACGTTTTGGATGAACTGGCAACGGGATGTGAGAATTCCTGAGGTTTCTGAAAAGCCAGAATAGCTTGTAAGCTTGTAAGAAAAGTAGCATTGCAAGAGGCAAGGCAGCTTCACAAAGTCATCTGGCCCTCTCCTGTGGCTCTAGCCCCTTCTGCAATTCTCCGTACAGAAATGTTCTTTTTCCTTGGAATAAAAATATGTTGCATGAACCCAGGCAAATAAGACACTAAGAAAACACTTAGGCTCTAAGGTCTTCCTCGATAAGCTGCTCAGCCTCACAGCCTTTGAAAAAAATTAATTTTGCTGCAACTCGGAATCAGAACACAGCTGGAGACTTTGGAACATAGGAAGTTTCCGACAAAACTGCTCACAAGAAACAAAGAAAAGAAAGCTATTATGCACAGAACCTTAACAATGATTGATCATTGAATGAGCCACTTGTTTTTCTTTGTAGAAAAAGATTATTGGTAATTTATTTAGTTTTCCTCTGAAGGGAAAGAATTTCAAATCCAGGTTTAGAAAGTCCTGACATAAAGGAGTCAGCTTCAAATATTCACGTTCTGAGCAACAGCTTTTCAAAGTAAAGTATCTCCAGTGCTGGAGGACTGGAGAGGAGAGAAAGGGGGATCTGCGCTTTCTTTTTAACAGGCTTGCCCACTGTCTTGGTTTTGTCTTTAAAGAAAAAAAAAATGTTAGTTTGGATAACTTCGAAGTTCTTTGTACGGTTACGTTCACGACTGAGGTAGAATAATCTTCAGTTCACGGAGTATAAGAATCTGACTGTGCTAATAACAAAAACAGACTCTTCCAAAATAGTTGTTCCAATTATCAGAACAACTCTGTTAAGATGAGTTGCTGAAAGCAGTAGGCCTGCTCAACGAACCCATCATAAGCAAAACAGAGCTTCAGATGGAGGAAAATCCGGACCGATTCTCTATAACTGGTGATACAGCACATATTGTGGGGGCTTTGAGCATTGCTGCTAAGAAATTTCCCTTTGTGGCTGACCTCACCAGAGGCTGGAACCCGCTCCACCCTTGTGCAGATCTTGCTGAGCCCCATCTTGGTGGGCACTTTGCGCTTCCACGATTGCACTGTCTTCCCGCTGGAGCTAATAACAACGAGGTCACTGCACTACCTGCCGGGAAAGTGCCAGGACGTCGACACACTCAGCTTGGAAATCAAGCCTGACTAGAACACGCATGTCTCCTTTTGCTTTGGGATGGCGATTCTGAAGCTGCACCTTCGGCCCCTGGAAAGCTCTGACATTTGAAGACACCTCAGCCAAATGGCTGTAGTACAGAACCATGGGGTGTCACCATTGCTCGTGAGTTCCTGGAGAGCCCTGGCTGGCAACGGCCTCCCTGGTTGTCAAGGCGCTCCTGTGAGGTGAGGTGTGGTGCTGGCCTTGGAGGTCCATTGCCTGGCTCTTGAGAAGGGCCGTCTCGCTTTGGCAATGGTGAAGCCCCACGCTCAAAGCGCTTGCCGCTCACGAGAGAGCCACAAACGTGTTTGGACCTGTTTTTCCCAAGGTTGTCCTGCTCATGTTGGAAACCCTGGCCAAAGAGGAGGGCTCGGGGCTTGCTGCTATTCCAAGAGAAGGCCTGAAGAGCAGGAGAGCCACGTCACGTCCCCGGAGGGAAGGCCTGCCCCAGCCTCGGCAAAGGAAAAGCATGGGCGGGCACCAGGCAACAGTCTGAGCAGGCCAGAGGAAGAAGAAAAAGAGCCACAAGCCAGGCCCCACGGTGCCAAAGGGAACAAAAACCCCAAGGAAGAGGGCCCGTCCTACCGCTCGGAAAGGAAACCTAATTGTGGAAGGGACGGCTTTTGTTCGCGGCTGCTCAGGAGGAGGTACTAAAGCGGAGCTGGATGTGTTGCGGGTGTCCCCAGCGCAGAGCAGGAGGGAGAAAAGCCTGCTTCGTGAGGTGCCTGCCCTCTCTGCTCTCGCAGCCCGAACCTCGGGACGTTTTCATAGCTGGGAATGGGGAAGACAACAGAGAGCTGAGCAACGCTCTGCGGTACCTTTGCTGCCAGAGGGTGAAAGCTGAGCGGCCCGGCCTTGGTGCTGGTGTGGCCGTGGGCCTCATGAAGGACGCGCTGGCCACTGTCTTCAGCCAGCTGGCTGTTATGCTGGGGGACTGACTGATGAGCCAGAGCAATAAACAAATACATGAACCTTACAACCCAGCGAAGGGCTGTCTCTGTGGCGGGGGGGTGTGGGTGTGGGTGTGGGTGTGGGTGTGGGTGTGAGTGTGTGTTGGTGTGTGTGGGGGTGTTCTGTACCATCTCCCCACACACAGGCACAAGTGCTCGCACGCATTCATGCTTTTGAAATGGACACCATTGACAGTCGAGTTTAAAGGTGTGACGACCATTTCTTTGCAGCACTCAGCTACAGTGGGTGAGGCACTGGGATGGCATCTCTCTCCTTTCAGGGAGCACCTGTGGTGCTTCTCGGTGCTCCTCTATCACTACCTGCTCCTCCTCCACGCAAGCAGAGGCCAGCGTAGTCTCCTGCAAGGGCTCTCCCAAGCAACGAGCTCTCTTCTCCTAGAATGTGCCACGGGCCATCACCGTGAGCTCAGGCCCATAGGATCCTGCCCTGGGGCCACAGAGATGAAACACAGTGGGTGGCCATGACCTGGCTACTGCCCAGGGAGGCGCAGGACCCCAGCAGTGCCAGCAAAGGGCCACCGGCAGCACACACACAGCTCCTTGCTGTGACCACACAAGGGAGGGGGAGGAGAGCCCAAGCGGCAGCCAGGGCCAGCAGGTGGAGGATGCCCTGCTCCCTGCTGCCACAGCCCCGCAGGCACAGCAACGGGAGCGGGGAGGAGAGCAGCAATCCACTTTGGGGCAGGCAGTCCAGTCGGGGCAACCTGGCAGGGCTCCTTCCAGCCGTGGGGCCAAAACATCCTTCCCCCCGTCCCCTCCTGCTGCCAACTGCTCGGGGCTTTGGCTTGCCTGCTCTGCCATGGCTACACTGGGCGCACCAGGGGGGTGTCTCCAGGGATGCCTGCCAGCCCACCAGAAGCCAGGGGCTGTCTGTATTCAAAAGATCCTCTGGGCACAAGGCCTTGGCTTCAGCCTCAGCGACAAGCTCCAGCTCCATGGCTTGTGCCCGGCACTCTGCTGCCCTTTCCCTTCCCCTCTTCGATTGCCTTCCCTGGGCAGAACTAGGCGGGACGAACACAGTGTGGCTTGCTGCTGCGCACAGCACCACCGCCACTCAGGCCTTCAGCGGTACCGCAACACCAACAGGGAATGGGAGGCTTCTTTCTGGCAGGAATCAAAGCAGCCTGCTCAAGTCCTGCTGGAAGTCTGGGGAGGCGGGCTGTGCAGGCAGGCGAGTGCTCTCGCGCGCCCCTCCTCTTGGAGCC